>NC_041731.1:73585404-74229466 GCF_004115215.2 Ornithorhynchus anatinus | reverse complement strand
TCCACCCAAACGGCTACCTTACTGCTACAGGCTCTCATTATATCCCGGCTAGACTACTGGGTCAGCCTTCTCTCTGACCTCCCTTCCTCCTCTCTCGCCCCGCTCCAGTCTATTCTTCACTCCGCTGCCCGGCTCATCTTCCTGCAGAAACGATCTGGGCATGTCACTCCCCTTCTTAAACAACTCCAGTGGTTGCCTATCAACCTCCGCTCCAAACAAAAACTCCTCACTCTAGGCTTCAAGGCTCTCCATCACCTTGCCCCTTCCTACCTCTCCTCCCTTCTCTCTTTCTACCGCCCACCCCGCACGCTCCGCTCCTCTGCCGCCCACCTCCTCACTGTCCCTCGGTCTCGCCTATCCCGCCGTCGGCCCCTGGGCCACGTCCTCCCGCGGTCCTGGAACGCCCTCCCTCCTCACCTCCGCCAAACTGATTCTCTTTCCCTCTTCAAAACCCTACTTAAAACTCACCTCCTCCAAGAGGACTTCCCAGACTGAGCTCCTCTTCCCCCTCTACTCCCTCTGCCACCCCCCCCTTTACCTCTCCGCAGTTAAACTCTCTTTTTCCCCCTTTCCCTCTGCTCCTCCACTTCTCCCTTCCCATCCCCACAGCACTGTACTCGTCCGCTCAACTGTATATATTTTCGTTACCCTATTTATTTTGTTAATGAATTGTACATTGCCTTGATTCTATTTAGTTGCCATTGTTTTTACGAGATGTTCTTCCCCTTGACTCTATTTATTGCCATTGTTCTTGTCTGTCTGTCTCCCCCGATTAGACTGTAAGCCTGTCAAACGGCAGGGACTGTCTCTATCTGTTGCTGACTTGTTTATTCCAAGCGCTTAGTACAGTGCTCTGCACATAGTAAGCGCTCAATAAATACTATTGAATGAATGAATGGAAGTTGTAATTGTGGAGATAGCATAGAATCTTGTTAAATTGATCCTTTTTTTCTTAACCCCCGATTCCTCTCTACATCCCCCTTCTGAGAAAGCTAGCAGATTAATGAGATGTGACTTTTTTTCATTCATTCATTCAATAGTATTTATTGAGCACTTACTATGTGCAGAGCACTGTACTAAGCGCTTGGAATAAACAAGTCAGCAACAGATAGAGACAGTCCCTGCCGTTTGACAGGCTTACAGTCTAATCGGGGAAGACAGGCAGACAAGAACACTGGCAATAAATAGAGACAAGGGGAAGAACATCTCATAAAAACAAAGGCAAATAAATGGAATCAGGGTAATGTACATCTCATTAAACAAAATAAACAAAATAAATAGGGTGATAAAGATATATACAGTTGAGCGGATGAGTACAGTGCTGAGGGGGTGGGATGGGGGGTGAGGAGAGGGAAATGGGGGGAGAAGAGGGTTTAGCTGCGGAGAGGTGAAGGGGTTGTAGAGGGAGCAGAGGGAAAAAGGGGGGAACTCAGTCTGGGAAGGCCTCTTGGAGGAGGTGAGCTTTAAGTAGGGATATGAAGAGGGTAAGAGAATTAGATTGTCTGAGGTGAGGAGGGAGGGCATTCCAGGACCGCGGGAGGACTTGGCTCAGGGGTCGACGGCGGGATAGATGAGACTGAGGTACGGTGAGGAGGTGGGTGGCAGAGGAGTGGAGCATGTGGGGTAGGCAGTAGGAAGAGAGAAAGGAGGAGAGGTAGGAAGGGGCACAGTGATGGAGAGCCTTGAAGCCTAGAGTGAAGAGTTTTTGTTTTGAGCGGAGGTTGATAGGCAGTCACTGGAGGTGTTTAAGAAGGGGAGTGACATGCCCAGATCGTTTCTGCAGGAAGATGAGCCGGGCCGCGGAGTGAAGAATAGACTGGAAAAGGGCGAGAGAGGAGGAAGGGAGATCAGAGAGAAGGCTGACACAGTAGTCTAGCCGGGATATAACAAGAGCCTGTAGCAGTAAGGTAGTCATTTGGGTGGAGAGGAAAGGGCGGATCTTGGCAATATTGTAAAGGTGAGACCGGCAGGTCTTGGTAGCGGATAGGATGCGTGGGGTGAACGAGAGAGACGAGTCAAAGATGACACCGAGATTACGGGCCCGAGAGACGGGAAGGATGGTCGTGCCATCCACGGTGATAGGGAAGTCTGGGAGAGGACCGGGCTTGGGAGGGAAGATGAGGAGCTCAGTCTTGCTCATGTTGAGTTTTAGGTGGTGGGCCGACATCCATGTGGAAACATCCCGGAGGCAGGAGGAGATGCGAGCCTGAAGGGAGGGGGAGAGGACAGCGGCAGAGATGTAGATCTGCGTGTCATCTGTGTAGAGATGGTAGTCAAAGCTGTGAGAGCGAATGAGTGCACCATGGGAGTGAGTGTAAATGGAGAACAGAAGAGGGCCAAGAACTGACCCTTGAGGAACTCCAACAGTTAAAGGATGGGAGGGGGAGGAGGTGCCTGCAAAGGAGACCGAGAATGACCGGCCAGAGAGGTTAGAGGAGAATAGGGAGAGGACGGAGTCCGTGAAGCCAAGGTGAGATAAGGTGAGAAGGAGGAGGGGTTGGTCGACAGTGTCAAAGGCAGCAGAGAGGTCAAGGAGGATTAGAATGGAGTAGGAGCCATTGGCTTTGGCAAGAAGGAGGTCATGGGTGACCTTAGAGAGAGCAGTCTCGGTAGAATGGAGGGGACGGAAGCCAGATTGAAGGGGGTCCAGGAGAGAATGGGAGTTAGGGATTTCTAATCAGTGAGTGTAGGTGACTCGTTCTAGGATTTTGGAAAGGAAGGGTAGTAGGGAGATATTTTTTCCCCATATAGGCACCAGGTTCTTTTCCCCTCATTTTTAAACAAAATTTGAGATTCTATCGGTTTTCCAGGTATCCATCAAATTTGAGTGCTTATGTGTGCAGAGTAGTATACTAAGTGGAAGAGAGATTCACCAGTTAATGATTTCCCAAACCATCTCTATTACCATTCTTGTAGATCTGAGTTGCAGCAGAGAAGCATCATGGCATAGAGGATAGAGCATAGGCTGGGGAGTTAGAAAGTCATGAGTTCTAATGCTTGCTAAGCCACTTGTCTGTTGTGTGACCTTGGACAAGTGACTTCATTTCTCTGTGCCTCAGTTACCTCATCTGTATAATGGAGATTGAGACTGTTAGCCCTAAATGGGACAAGGACTTTGTCCAACCTGATTTGCTTGTAACCATCCCAGTTCTTAGTTCAGTGTCTGGCACATAATAAGTGCTTAACAAATGCCCATTTATTAATCCACTCATCTTCTGGCACAAGACCAATTTGTAGAAATGACTATTCACAATCACCAAGAATTTACCAACTTTACCTTTGAGCTCCTTCAGAATAATTCCATCCCACCTTGGAAATTTCTTCACATCTAGTATAACAATTTGGGCTAAATCCTCTTTCAGTGCCCCAATCTGACAACATTCCTTTGACCTGTCTGCTACAAAAACATAAGTAGTTATAAGGATATTTCCAACCCTTCCTGAAGGGTGACTTCTCTTTCCCAACCACTTAATCACATAGCTTTCCATTGGGTTGTCTTTTGTTGTTGGTTTTGGGGTGCACATTTTACTGAAAATGATGTTTGTACCAGGCCCAAAGAGCAAATACAAAAAACACCGGAACAAACTGACACTTGTGAGCTAGTACTTGTGTTAGTTTACCTGGGTTTAGTTTTCTTTTTTTTTCTTTTTAAGAGCTTATTATTCTGTGCCTCTGGTATTCCTGGAGCTATGAGGAAACAGATGTAATTGATGTGATATGTTTGTAGAAACAAAGTTAGGAATGCAATTTAGTTCTGTTGCAAATATGCTATGAGTTAAACCTATTAACAACATCGAGCACCTGTTATGTGACTTTCTAGGTTGTGGTTTTGTCCATTCATATCCTCATTTTTAGAAATGGGCCTTGAGGGGAAAATATACCCAATTCTGGATGGTGATTTCATTATTCAGATGGAATTCTGCTTTATTGTTTACACTTGTAAAAGCAGTATGGTGTTTGGGTATTACCTGGGAGATCACCTTCACTGTCTTCCCATTAGGGATTAAGAAATTGCTGCATAGATAGACACACTGTGAATTGTCCTCTGGCAGAGCTATATCAGCAAGCAAACCAAAACATTGTTGAATACTCTGGAAGAATTCCTGTGGGACTGCCTTCCTGAGTCATGAATTTAAAGCTGTTTTCAAAGTTTCTTCGAATTTGGTTAGTGACAATGAATGATTAAAGAGTAATTCTGTCGAAGTGTTCCATTCTAACACCCCACCAGTTACAATGAATCACCTAGACTGGTATTGTTCAATGAACACACAGCTTTTCATTCATTAAATAGTATTTGAGTGCTTACTATGTGCAGAGCACTGTACTAAGCACTTAAAATAATGATGGTATTTGTTAAGCGCTTACTATGTGCAAAGCACTGTTCTAAGTGCTGGGGGAATACAAGATAATCAGGTTGTCCCATGTGGGGCTCACAGTCTCAATCACCCTTTTACAGATGAGATAACTGAGGTACAGAGAAGTTAAGTGGCTTGCCCAAAGTCACACAGCTGATAAGTGGCGAGTGGGATTAGAACCCACGACCTCTGACTCCCAAGCCCTGCTCTTTCCATTGAGCCATGCTGGACTTGTCTTAGAAAGTAATCTGATGACCAAAACGTCCTCTGCTAATTCCATATTAGTTGACCTCAAGTGTACAAGTAGCTCCATAAAAGAAGTGGTTATTTATCTCTTCCATTGTCACAAACAAGGGAGAAAATATTCCTAAACCTCTTCCAGAGAGAGTTGCACAGAAATTTGAATGGTAGTTTAAGGAAATGGCAGAGGATCTTATGAAATATAAACAGAATAAATGATAGCTAACTCAAAATAAGGATCTCTGGGAGAACAAAAATGCAATACTTAGTGTTACCTTGGCTGATGTTCTTTCCAACTTTCATCTAGACTATCCAAGGGTTTTCCTGCTATGATCTGCTGAAATGGCATATATAATTTTGTCCTTAAAAGCCACAGAAGACACTATTATTGGTAAAGTTCACCTATACATGCTTGTGTGGCTGAAAAGACCAAAGTGGGATCCCGTAACAAACCTTTACAGGTGGTCCTTTTTTGATCTTTGCAACACAATCATATTTTTCTTCATCTCTTTGGCATTCCTTTAAGCTTCTGGTCTTAAAGATTGCTCCTTTCTTGGTTATAAGGTTTCCATATTTAAAGGGGTGTCTTCTGCAACTTTCTCCCTGTTTCCAGGTGAGGAGACAACATTTTCTAGGCTTTGTTTAACTGCACTCCATTATACCAGAGCAAGCTAAGTGAGTTCCATTTGGGGCTTTACCACTTGCCTGATATTTGACCTTGGTAATTCACAACTTATCTGTGATTGCTTCCTCATCTATATAGTGGAGATAAGATACCTGTTCTCCCTCCTACTTAGACTGTGAGTCCCTAGTGGGACAGACACTTTACCTTGCATTCATCCCAAACCTTTGTACAGAACTCCACAGGTAGTACATGCTTAACTAATATTAGTAGTCAGCGGTAGTATTGTTATTCTTATTCAGAGTTAGGCAGTTTGCAGCAATAAATAGTCATCTAGGAGATGTACAGGGACTGGAAAGGAAGCTGACCACAGCATAGTAACAGAGCAGTCCATTGACGGCATGACCAACTCTTCCACTTCTATTGTACTCTCCTAATTTTTAACACAGTGTTCAGCACATAGTGGATGCTCAGTAAATAATATTAACTGAAAGCCTCTACCCCCTTTCCTTTCCATACAAAGTGCTACAGTGTTAATCCAATCACTTATCCTACCCTGCTTTGCTTAATATATCATCCTTCTTGCTGACCTCACAGCTTCTGGTCTCTCCCCACTGCAGTCTGTACTTCACTCTACTGCCCTGATCATTTTTCTACAAAAAAAATTCTGTCCGTGTTTTTTCTTCCCTCAAGAACCTCCATTGCTTGCCTACAAGCACATCAAGCAGAAACTCCTCACCATTGTCTTTAAAGGACTCAATAACATCGCCTCCTCCTCCTTCACCTCACTACTCTCCTATTACAACCAAGTCTGCACACCTCACTCCTCTAATGCTAACCTTCTCACTATAGCTTGATCTTGTCTCTCTTGCCACCAACCTCCCAACCAGGAGCCTTTGGCCTGGAATGCCTTCCCTCCTCATATCTGACAGTTACTCCTCTCCCCATTTCAAGAAGCCTTCTCTAAGTCCTCCTTTCCTCTTATAATAATAAGTGGGGTATTTGTTAAGCATTTACTATGTGTCAGACATTGTTCTAAGCACTGAAGTAGATAGAAGCAAATCAGGTTGTACACAGTCCCTGACCCACATGGGGCTCACAGTCTTAACCTCCATTTTACAGATAATGTTGGTATTTAAGCGCTTACTATGTGCAGAGCACTGTTCTAAGCACTGAGGTAGATACAGGATCATCAGGTTGTCCCACGTGAGGCTCACAGTTAATCCCCATTTTACAGATGAGGTAACTGAGGCACAGAGAAGTTAAGTGACTTGCCCACAGTCACACAGCTGACACGTGGCAGAGCCGGGAGTCGAACTCATGACCTCTGACTCCGAAGCCCAGGCCCTTTCCACTGAGCCACGCTGTGGTAACTGAGGCCTCTGATGTGAAATGACTCACCCAAGATTATACAGCAGAGAAGTGGGAAGAGCTGGGATTAGAACTCAGTCCTTCAGACTCCCAGGCTCATGCTGTAGGCACTAGGCCATGCAGTTTCTCTTCTCCCACTCCCTTATGCATCACCCTGACTTGATCCCTTTATTCATCCCCACTCCCAATCTTGCAGCACTTATGTACAGATCTGTAATTTGTTTATATTAATATCTGTCTCCTGTCTAGACTGTAAGGTATTGTGGGCAGGGAATGTGCCTGTTACATTGTACTCACCCAAGTGTTTAATACAGTGCTCTGCACATACTAACCACTCAATGAATATGACTATCTGACTGACTCTGGGTGCAAAATTCTTCCAAATATACTTCATACTATCTGTAGAAGAACATTACTCAGAGTAGCATTACTTAAATGTAAACTCAAGCAGGAAAGTCTCAAATTGATTTAAAAAAAAATCATTCAATTGTATTGAGCACTTAATTTGTGCAGAGTACTGTTCTAAGCACGTGGGAGAGTGCAATACAGTAATAAACAGCCACATTTCCTGCCCACCACGAGCTTCCAATCTAGAGGGGGTTGAGACAGACATCAATACAAATGAATAAATTACAGATATGTACATAAATGCTATGGGGCTGGGAACAGGGAAGAAAAAGGGAGCAAGTCAGGGTGACAGTAATTTTAAAATACAGAGGCAGAGAGAGGGAAAGATAATCTCTAAAGAAACCAGATTCTCTCCAAGCTATGCAAAGTTCCATTTATTCAAACTCTAGGATTTCAGTTGGAAGGTGTGGAAGTACAAGTTTCTCAATTCCAACTTCTGTTCTGGAATCAAAGGGTTCCTGCAATTTGATCTAAAAGCTCACATTTCATGGTAGCACTAGCTAACAGAGTCAAATATATAGTTTCTGGCCTAAGCTTTTGCCTTTGTGTTAGTTTTTGGGATCCCCTCCCTGTTTTACTTAACATCAAATGGCAGGAGAAGATCACAAATGAGGTCTTGAAGCTCTAGTGATCCACTGACATCAAAGCAGTGCTCATCCCTTCTCACTTTTATAGGAAAGAAGTGAAGAGAATTGCTGAGAATAGAAGAGCAGACTACAGAAGGATGAAATTCTAGGACTACAAAAAAGGAGGTTGAAAAATATATTTTAAAATACCATAAAGTTTAACCCTAGAAAATGCAGATTTATCTTGCCCTCTTTGGATCAACAATAGCTGGTGGATGCAGTTAATAGTATTTAAGTGCTTACTGTCTGCAGAGCATTGTACAAAGTGCTTAGAAAACAGAATACAATAGAACTGATAGAAGGATTCCTGTCTGGAATGATTAGGAATGTTTATTTTAGGGTATAGGCTTTAGGAGGCATGTGATGTGGCAAGGCAATAACCTATTTAAAATAATTTCACAATTTGTATGTCCCGGACAGGATTGTCCATAATGAATTGGTCTGCCCAATATTACATAGATTAAACTCTCAGGGCCAGAAGCATTTCCTTTGGACTTGGACAGGTATGTAAATATTTGGCTCTTCTCCTAATGATTCATTCTTATAATAGGCATAATTAGTTTCTATTTATTTCAGTAATATATGATGCTGGAAAAATACACAGGTCTGTCCACTGAAGATACTTCCCCTTTCTGAAGGGAATGAAATTGAGAGAAAGGGATGTTAAGTGAATCTTTGGTAGCAGAAGGAAAAAAAAATAAGCTTTCTATTTTCCGGGCCTAATTCCTGTGCCTACTAATAGACCTGACAAGGTTACTGCTAATTCCATTTCTCACTGGTTGATTAGGGAGTGTTGTCTCCATCACACTATTTAACAGAGTGAGCTAATTGACTGGATAGGGAAAAAGAGGCTACTATTTTATCAGCTAATGTATTTTACCAGCTAATGTGTCCATGACATCAGTTGCTGTCAGGAATTGGGAAGATTTTTAAACATCCCAAAGTAAACTGGATGTCATATTGTACCAGGAGTATTTTTGACAAAACTTTGGTGCCCGGAAAACATTTTCAGATTCACTCAGTTCTGTTCTAATGCATGCTTTCACTTTGCATTTTGGCAAGAATGGTGTTAGGGATGTGGGGAGCATCCTTGTAAGCCCGTCAAACGGCAGGGACTGTCTCTATCTGTTGCCGACTTGTTCATTCCAAGCTCTTAGTACAGTGCTCTGCACATAGTAAGCGCTCAATAAATACTATTGAATGAAATACTATTGAATGAATCCTTGTGGCAGTCGAGGCCTGTCTGGGTACAGTAAACTATGCTCTTGGAAGAAATGGGTAATACACATGCATATGCTATGAATATGACAAAATGAATTTCAACTTGTTTTTGCAAGCTTGCAACACCTGTGCTGTAGGAAATGACATATTTTAATTTTAAAATTGGTTCTATTATACAGTGCTCTGAAGACAGTAAGCCCTCAATATGATTGGTTGAAAATAGTAGACAAGGCCAAACTCTAAGAATTAGAGCCTCCTGGGTTAGCTATCAGAAGTTCATTTCTATAAGGGGGCAAAAATCTAACTCTGACTCTCCATGGGTTAACTCTGAGAGATCCTATTTGACCTCCAGAATTAGAGTCCTTTGTGATTGTTATGAATAATGCAGCATGATCCTATCTCTCCCACTTCAGTGAATTTCAAACACTGTAACTTTCTTCCAATTGCCCCCACACACTTTCCCATGACCTCCCAAAACTTCCAGACATTTCTTTTAATCATCATCACTCCCTCTTGGAGATCAGTCAAATGCACTGAAAAGATCCATCTTGCTTTTCCTATCCCTCCATAGGAGAATCCAGTAGAGGTGTTGGCAGATCTTTCCATATTCCTTATAGGGGAGAGGAAAGCCCTTTTCTGTGACTTTTTGTTTCATTCTGATGTCTTGATGACTTTTCTGTATTAAACTTAAATCTTAATGCAGTTGGATGCTACCTGCTATTAAATTTGTCATATATTACAGTTTGGCCTCCAAGCTTTCAAATATACAACTTTAAGGAAGAAAATTGAATGACATTCAATTTTAAGTGAAAAATGTATGTCTACAATTCATTTTATAGTACAAGTATTTTGGCACATTGGTATAATTGAATGCTTATCTATCATTTATATGAATGCAGCCATTATGGAATATCAGGTGACTTATAAATGAAATGACATAATAAAATATTGGGCTAAATTATCTTTTAAGACATACAAATCATGTTTGAAAGCAGATTTTTATAAACTCTATATTGGTACATTTATCATAAAATCTAATTTTTTAACATTTGACTAACTGAATTTTATTATCGTATTTAATGTTCCTAATATTTGCAAATGAGTGCATTTAATTATCCGATAGAGATTCACACCAAATTTAAAAAGATGATCCAATCTTTCAGAATTCTTTTAATAGGGCCTTGAAACATTTACATGAACACTGCCTGATGTTATGGGAGCTGAAAAGATAAAGCAGTACTAAATTCGTATGTCAGAATGCATTCCAGTTACCACAAGTTTGGTGTAGTGATGTTAACTGCGATTCATGAAAATTTGGGGGCATGTCCTATACACTCCCCAGATCCCTTTGAATGCATTTTGAGTTTGAAAAACTTAAGACTTTTGTCCTTCTCCCTTTAAAGGAGAATATCATTAAATTTATTATATAGTATTTTCTTTTAAATATTTCTAAAAATTCATTTCACCATATCTTTATACTTCTACATATCCCAAAGTAATGGATCGCTCAAGTCAGTTGAGTTTTATTTCATTATTTAATTATTCATTTCCTTAAGATCATATAAATTCACTTAAATATGTTTTGCTTTCATAGGCCCTGGAAAGTATTAGGTAAAATTAAATGTGTTTCTGGGAATGGATATCCTGATATGATCTTGAAAGGCTATATCATTGCACTTTGAGAAGAGTAATTGTCATGTAAATTATATTACTAAGCCCATTAACCCTATCTTCATGGATTTCAGAGACCACATTAGTTGAATTGCTTGATTATCTAGTTTCTCAAGGTAGCCCAAGGAATCTATGAATGTCAGTGTTCTTTGAGATAAATGATGGCTGAATTTCCATGGTGCAGTAGCACAAATGATAGTATCATTGGTGATGGGTCTTATCAGCATTTTTCTTCTAAGGTTAATGAGTACAAATTAGGGCAGTAAGAGATACAACTTACCTTTTGATGGGTTGTTTGAAATGGATATCCTTTCGGCAAAACGACTTGACAGGACACCACTGGTTTGAAATCAGTGAAATACAGATTTCCTCACACAACAACCAGAACCTTTTAAAAAAAAAAACAAACCAACAACCAAAAACAAAACAATTTGTTACCAAAGTGAGGTAGTGTAAAAATGCCTTGGTCATACATCATTACATTTAAACCTTATGCATAGAGATATATTTTAGATCATTGCAATTCATCTCTAAAATTCTGATATCTTCATATCTAAAAGTTCCAACTTTTAAACACATGCGATATTTGAAATACTATGTCTATTTGGATGAAAGACATATTTCATTGCCTTTTTTTTAAAAAGTTCACCTACTTAAAACTAATTCAATAATAAAAATGAACTTCTAAAATTTTAAAATAGTTTTTAATAAGTGCTCAACTAGAAGACCTAAATTGCTTAAATCTTTTCTGTGACTAATATTATATTGTTTGTCAATTTCTCTTAAAAATTTTATGATTTTATTTATTTACTCTTGGCTCTTTCCATGTAATCAAATTTTTCTCACTGATAGATTTGCAGTATACCCCATGGTATCATTAGTATTTGTCTTTAAGTATAAAATGAGGGGTGATAGTAATAGTAATAGTGTGTATTGGGCATCTAATAAATCATATGTATTGAGTGCTTACTATGTGGAGAGCACTCTACTATCCGCTAGGAAGAGTGTAGAGTTAAACATGTTCCCTGCCCTCAGTGACCTTAGTCTAATGGTGTGGTGCACTGTACTAAACACTTGGAGTGTACAGTGTTATCAAGTGACAAGTTCCCACTCCATAAAGATATTATATTTACAAAGTAATACATTCAGAATGATTTGAATATAACTTAAAAAAATCATTATATTGTACTCTCCCAACATCTTGGTATAGTGCACTGCAACTGTCAAATATCTTGATAAAAACTATTGATAGGACAAAGATTGATAAATAACCAAAAAGCATGAAATTCTGCTTCCTAGATGCAAGGAAGAAAGATTTGCTGAACTCACGTTTTCATATTTTCCCTCTGATACTTTATTTTAAGATTCAAAGATTCTATTGAAACTTTCTGTGGTAATGAATTCCACATACCTCCCCCTTTCACCCCATACTCAAATTCTGTATTGATTTTAAGAAAGTATTCCAGAAGCAAAATGCCTTACAGAAACCCTATGAAATAACATTAATGTAATCTTTAACATCTGAAGAAATAAAAATAAGAAAATGATAAAATGTTAGCAAATGGACCTAACCTTGATCTCACATATTTAGTATACTTATTGAATTATTTTGTTGGTTATTTTGTAGATATAATTATTAACATAGTGGAAAATAAATTTATGGATAATACAGCAATTTCAACAAATCTTGTCTGTGAGTTCAGCAAAGATTCAAAGGTTGTGTGCTATATGACATTAGTAATCACCATGCAACCAGTAGTTAAAAGTATGGTGAATGAGATCAGAATAAAAAACAAAATGAACAACTTAGGTAGAGGTCAACTTAGGTATAGTCAATTTCCAGAGAAATGAATGAAATCCTACTTTTTCTGCAAAATTTTCCATTTTACCAGTTAATTTAAAATATTCAAACAATGAAAAGGGTAATAAAAGCACTATTCAAACACAGAAATATGGAAATGAGAAAAGTTCAAAACACTGATTTAAAAACAATTCATACAAAAATTTGAAAGTTTATCTTTTAAACAATCAATCTTATTTATTGAGTGCTTACTGTGTGCAGACCACCATACTAAGTGCTTGGGAGAGTACAATATAACAGAGTTGGTAGACATGTTCCCAGCCAGCAAAAAACTAACACAGAGAGGGAGACGGATGTATCTGTGTATATATGTATATAGGTATGTATATATGTATGTATATGTATATATGAAGTACAAATATGTATCTAAACTCATTCATTCAAAAGTATTGAGTGTTTAGAACAGACAAATTCCCTGTCCACAACAAGCTCACAGTTTAGAGGGAGTGACAGACATTTAATATATATAAATTAAAGAGATATACATGTGTGCTTTGGGGGTGGGAGAGGGGTTGAATGAAGTGAATGAAGTCAGGACAATGCAGAAAGTTGGCATGAGAAGAATGAAGTATACAGATTGGGTCATAGTAAGAGAGTAGTGAGGTGAGGTAAGAGCGTGCAAAGTGATTGATTGCTTTAAAGCAGTCAGTGAGGAGTTTTTGTTTGATACAGAGGTGACTAAGTGCTATGGGACAGAGGGAGGGGTAAATAAAGAGGACAAATCCTAGTGAAAGGGAAATGCAGCAGGGAGTGGGTGTCTACCCCACCACTTAATACTGTGTCTGGCAAATAGTAAGTACTTAACAAATGCCATTTTTTTCATTTTTTTTTTTTTAGAAAAAAAGATCACAGAGGAATTGAGGACTTAGTCAGGGAAGGCCTCTTGGAGATGTGTTTTTAATAAGGGTTTGTAAGTGGTGAGAATGAATGTCTTCTGACATGAAGAAGGACAGAGTTATAGAATGTGGGTGAGGGGTCAGAGGCAAAAGAAACAAGATCAAGATTTAATGAATAGGTTGGCATTAGAGGAGCGAAGTGGGCTGGCTGGGTTGTAGTAGGAATTCACAGAGGTAAGATAAGAGCTTTTTGAAAGCTAAAGCAACCAAGCAGTCAATGCCCTTGGCATCTCAAAGAAATACATATTCTCATACCTGAACAACCCCTTCATTCAAGTAATTTTCTGAAAATGACGACTTTGGTAGATTTAAAAACTCCTCCATTAGTAGGTAAGCCATCGTAAAATGTTTTCATCCAATTGCAGTTGCCTGACATACAGGACATTTTTCTATTCTAATGGTTAAAATGTTAATATTTATGAAGTGTTTTAATTTAGATTTTTTTAAGTCAAAATCAGTTACTTAAATATAAAATTTATAATGGAAATAGTCTATAGGTAACCAGTGGGAATTTTCATTAGTTTCTGTCACCTTTAAGTTTGGTGCTGATTTAATATAATTTATAGCACTAATAAGAGAGATTTCATGAGAATAAAAACAAGAGTAGGTATGTTTAATTTAAAACATTAATTTTCACTCTGCAGTTCCTAAGGGCTCAATTCTGAATTCTGACAGAAAGATAAGAACAGTTGGGAGAAAAATGGCTTGTAATAACAATAACTACAATTTGTAGAGCACTTTGATTTTTCCAAGCCTCTCTCCATTAATAACCGGTATCCTATTGTCGCAGCTCTCCACCTATTCCTAAGCAAAATCCTCTAACAGATCATACAAACTTGCTGCCTTGATTTTCCTTCCATCTACTGAAAGTACAATTCAAGCTCTTAGTTCAATGCTCTGCACATAATAAGTACTCAATAAATACAACTGAATGAATGAATGAATCCACTTCAGGCTTCCAAAATCTACACTCCATGGAGATTGCAATCTCTAAGTTGTCTCCTTATAGCCAACGCCACAGGGCTCTACTATGTGCTGTCTCCTTGACAGCTCTGCAGCTTTTGAAACGGTGGACCTCTTCTTACTTCCAAAATATGTTGGTTTTGCCAACATGCTACTGGCCAGCGTCTTCTACCTTGTTGACCATTCCTCAATTTCATTCACTTGTTCCTCTTCAGCCTCTCATCCTCATACTGTGGGAATCCTGTAAGGCTCTCTTCTGGAATCCCGTAACGAGGAGCAGTATGGCCTAATGGAAAGAATAGGGTCCTGGGTTCTAGTCTTAAGATTGTCTTCCCATTAGATTGAGGCTCCTAGTAAACTGGGATCATGTCACTTGATTTGTACTTCCTGGATGCCTGGAATGGTATATTTCTCCAGAAGTAGTATTACTTCAACTAAAGCTAATAAATAACAATCTTTAATACTTATGTACTTCTGAACCAGTGAAAGGAGAATGGTCCTGGCAGTCAGATATCCTAGCGTCAAATCCCAGCTATACCACTTATCTTACAGGTGACCTTGGGCAAGTCACTTAACTTCTCTGTGCCTTAGTTTCCTCATTTGTAAAAAGGGATTTGTAAAAATTTGTAAAAATTACCCATTCTCCCTCTATCTTCGACTGTGAGCCTTATGTGGAATAGGGACTGTAACCAACCTGATTATCTGGTGTTTACCTTAACACTTAATACAGTGCTTGGCACATAGTAAGCACTTAACAAATGCTACAGTTGACACCCATTCTTAGCACTTATGTACATGTGTGTATATCACCCTATTTATTTTGTTAATGAGGTGTACATCCCCTTGATTCTATTTATTGCGATTAAGTTGTCTTGTTTTTGTCCATCTGTCTCCCCCGATTAGACTGTAAGCCTGTCAATGGGCAGGGATTGTCTCTATCTGTTGTCGAATTGTACATTCCAAGCGCTTAGTACAGTCCTCTGCACATTGTAAGCGCTCAAATGCTATTGAATGAATGAATATCCAATTTTACATTCAATTGTGACTTATTGTAATGTATTTCACCCTTATCTATTCACTGTACTACTCATATAATACTTGTTGTTCCTCCTGCTCTATTTGTCACTGTATTTTGTAATAATAATGTTGGTATTTGTTAAGTGCTTACTATGTGCAGAGCACTGTTCTAAGTGCTGGGGTAGATACAGGGTGATCAGGTTGTCCCACGTGAGGCTCACAGTCTTCATCCCCATTTTACAGATGAGGTAAATGAGGCACAGAGAAGTTAAGTGACTTGACCACAGTCACAGCTGACAAGTGGCAGAGCTGGGATTCGAACCCATGACCTCTGACTCCCAAGCCCAGGCTCTTTCCACTTAGCCATGCTGCTTCTCTAGCAAGGAAAATCTCCAGATTTTGTATATCTGGCTAGCTCACTGACATCCTATGAGTAGAAAAAGGATCTTTTGCTTCCGTCCATACTTTTCACAGTGCTAAGTAGAGTGTTTTGAGATCAGTAGATGATCAATAAATGTCTTATACTGTCTAGTCATCTCTGACCCATAGTGTCACCATGGACATATCTCCCAGAATGCCCCATCTCTATCTGCAATTTTTATGGTAGTGTATCCATAGAGTTTTCTTGGTAAAAATATGGAAGTGGTTTACCATCTTCTCCTTCCATGCAGTAAACTTGAGTCTCCATCCTCAATTCTTTCCCATGCCACTGCTGCCCAGCACAAGGGAGTCTTGACTTGTAGCAAATTGCCTTCCACTCACTAGCCACTGGCCCAGCTAAGAATGGAATAGGTATGCCTCTGCTTGGCTCTCCCTCCCATAGTTGAGATTGGTAGAGTACTGAAAACTCTCCAGATGTGAACCTGAGAGGGTGGATCAATAAATACCAGGGACAAATTTATGATTGTGAGTTGTATTTGCAGCATCAGGGCTGCCTCCTGCTCTTTTATCCACTGTCTCTTGTAGCTTACTTTCATCCTGCTTATGGCCTTAGTCATAATATATACGATTGTGCTAGACTCATTAATACATTCATTTTACTGTCTTTAGGGAAGATCCTGTTTTCCTGTGATATTTTCAGCCATGTCCCCTCCCACCTATCTACTCCCGCACCCCAAATTCCATTTGCATCTTTTGCTGAAAACTTACCTGTATTACAGAAATATTTAAAATGAGTATTTGTGGGGGGTGGTTTGATAAGTGCATTTTATATTTGCATGGATTCTCTTTGGTTGAAACTGGTAGCATACATTGTCCCTATTTACTGGTACATAAAACAGTATTTTAGTTTAAAAAAAGAAAAAGGTTCATCCATTTATGTAACTTTGGGCATTGCTTTTGTGAACCACTTTTTTTGAAAATGGATGTCTTCTGAGCTTAGTAGTGAATCAAGACTTAAACTGCATGTTTTTGTTAGTCCAATGAGTCAAAAAAGCGATTTAAGCAAGAAATGATCTCATGAACCAAATAATTCTGTTTCTTTCCACTTCATGTCTACTGGTGCCAATAATTCTAAATAATTCATATTGTCACAATTGTTAAATTGAACGTGGTCAGAAAGAATATATGCTTAATTCAAAATCCCTCTCAAATAAAACCAACTTTTCAACTGGATTGAAGATTACCCATACAGTTAATAAAGCCACAGACAAAAAGCATAAATTACCGCCTTAGACCTACAAAAATCAAGTATTTTTAAGAAAAAACAAAGCACCCATCCTATCACTCTTTAGAACCATGATCGTTTCTTTCTTTAAATCATTTGAATACATCTACTAAGGCTTGGCCCTAAAGTGGATTTTTCATTAACCAAAAGCATAAGAGAGGATATATTTAAGGGACTGTCATAGGAATATAGGCTCCATTGCTTTCCTTTTTAAATCTTAGACCACTTTTTAAATGAAACAACTCACAATTACAGAAAGATAATGGCACTGTCAAAGAATATGAGTACAGTAATATAAAATGCACCTAGCTTGTACATAGCTGAATTCTCCTCTCTTGAGCTCAAGAGGTGGAAAAACTCTTTCAGGCACTCTCCCAATTTTGTCTCTGAGTGAAGAAGTTTTTGTCTGTAATTTTAGTGAGTCTTGCCCTGCTAAACTATAAACTTCTCAAGGACGGGAGCCATGCCTACCAATTTTTTTGTAACTATAAAGTACTTACTACAGTTTGCTGCTTACAGTAGGTGATCAACAAATGCTATTGGTTGTTATTGGGTTCTAGGCTGGAGTCTTTGCCAGAGAGTGGGAGATTCCAATAGACACCAACAACACTTGGCTCTGGCCATTGCTGACTTTAAGGAAACTGCTATAGTAGGCAGGTTATTAATAATCTTAACAGAATTGCCTCACATGTCCCGCTGAGCCTACCCTTAACAAAATTGTCAAACACTGTTCATTCAGTCTATTTATTTGGGACAAGTCAAGGCGTGCCATGTCTCTAATGTGGGGTGGGGGTTTGGGTCATCTCTTACTAAGAGATGGATTTCCCAAAAGGCACCTGACCTAGAGTGGCAAAAGTATGGGAATTGTAGGAGAAATGGGGGTAGCCTCACAGGGTGGAGGTTTTGAGCCAGAGGTCAGAAAGAAAGATAATGGGGCACAGTGAGTCTGTTTGAGAGGAAAAATGGTGAGGTGGGGTGTAGTGGGATAAAAGAATGGGTTTTGTAGGAGGGAGATAGTTGAGTGTTTTAATGCAAATAGGTAGTTTCTGCATGATGCAGAAAGGAATGACTAACCATCAAAAATACCTTAAGGAATGGGTAGGCTATGTACAGAATAATGTTTTTTTTTCTTTTAAATGACCCAAGAAGCAAAGTAAAGAATCTACTGCAGAGGGGAAAGGCCAGACTAGAGAGACCAGTCTGGATGAGGACACACAAAATGCTGTGGAGTAAAAAAAAAATGAAAGGATTTTGCAACAGAATATATTTGAGTATTGAAAAAGGAAGAAGTCATGATTATTGCCAGGGCTTGGGACTGCAGAAAGAAAGAAGATTGTAATGTGAACAATATTACTAAAAACATTAGGTGGAGGAGAAAATTTGGAAGAAAACTGAGTTCAGTTTTAGACTGCTGAATTTACGGTGTTGGCAGGATAGCCATATGAAGGGAGGAAATAGGATATGTGGAATTCAGGAGAAGGGAAATCATAGTTAGAAAAGAAAGTGAAGAAAAGTAGGCACATTTATTTTAAAAGATGAGTAGATGGGGTTAAAGGCACATATAGAACTGAATTTAAGAGCAGATGGGAGAAATCCTCTTCAAAGCTGGCTGGGAAAGAGCAAAGCCCAGATTTAGGGGAGGGAGGGCACTAGGATGTTGAAGGGAAGACTTTGGGAGCTCTTTCCTGGTGGTATTGATTTTTATCAGCAGTGTTATTGGAAAGTCTTCAGGGTAAAAGAAGAGCAAGATCAGGGCACTGGAGGTTTTGCGAGGGAGTGGCCAAGGTCTGCAGTAGTTCATAAAAATAAGTGTCATATGTTAATTGGTTACTATGTGTGTGCAAGCCCTGAATTGGGGTAGATAATATACGATCAGATCAACCACAGTCCCTGATTCACATGGAGCTCATAGTGTGAGGAAGGAAGAATAGATATTGAATCCCCATTACACATATGAGGAAACTGAAGCACAGAGAAATCAAGTTATGTGCCCAATAATAGCAGGCAAGGGTTGGATCTGTGATTAAAATCCTGGTCTCTTCACATTCATGTCTGTTTCTTTGTCCCCCACTATGCTATGGTATTCTTGTGAAACTAGTAAAATTTCAGTGCTTCCCTTGTATATTAGACACGTGCATCTTCTTGAATGCCAAGATACTGGAATTGAGGGCTAGAACAGCCCCAGGGGGAGCTGGGGATTGAGGTGGATGGCATATGACAGGTGACAAGGGATGAAAAATAATGCAATGGAGCAGAAGGAAGAGCAGAGGGAAAAAGGGAAGAGTTTGAATGAGCTGAAGAGGGCTTGATATCTGGATCTCAACTAACAGTTCTGTGCCATGAGTTCAGGAGTAGAATAAGTATACATGCAAATATGACTCAGGGCTGGGGTTGGTGGTACCAGATGAGTGAAGGGATTGTGGGACAACGGACTTGAGTTTGGTCGTGAAGGGGGAGGTGAAGGTGTGGATTTGTATATTGAGAGGTTTGGGAAGAAATCCAAGAGGGGCATGATGCCCAGTGGTAAGTGGAGCGGATGTTAAAAATCTGAAGTCGCTGTGCAGGAAAGTTATGTGTGTGGTGAAGAGGGATGGGGAAGAGATGGCAAATTAGATTGTGATTAGAGAGTGCTAATTCAGAGTTGGTGGGCTGAGAAAAGTGCAATGAGCACATGGCCTAATGGACAGAGCACAGGAATCAGAAATACCTGGGTTCTAATCCCTGCTCTTCTGTTTGTCTGCTGAGTGATCTTGGACGAGTCACTTAAGTCTCTGTTCCTGTTACGTCATCTGTAAAATGGGAATTAAGACTATAAGCCCCATGTGGGACATGGACTGTATCCCACCTGATTATCTTGTATCTACCTAGCGTTTAGTACAGTGCCTGGCACATAATGAGCACTTGATACGTAACATAAAAATTGACCAGTGATGACAAGATACAGTGTGTTTTGATGTTGGCCTGGTGGGATATTGAGGTGGGTGATGCAGGAGGTATCCTGTATATGAGGAGTGAGAAAAATGTGGATGGTTGCAGGGATCATTGGGAATGTCTAAATGGATGCCACAGTCCCTGAGGGTCAGTACGGGGGAGGAGAATGAGAGAAGGATGGAGTCACTCTCAAAAACAGGAGCAACCTGAGGGTATGACTAGATCAGGGATGTTTCTTTGATCTAGGGATTGTGGTGGGTAGAAGGGAAGATGATGGATGGGGAGGGGCTGTTTAGGGGGCAAGGAGAAGCCCAAATGCTTACCCCTTTCCCACAGGTCTGGCAAAGATGACTCAGTCACAGTCAATTGTATTTACTGGGCAATTACTGTTTGCTGAGCATAGTACTAAATGTTTGAGAAGTGGCGTGGCTCAATGGAAATAGCCCGGGCTTGGGAGTCAGAGGTCATGGGTTAAAATCCCAGCTCAGCCACTTGTCAGCTGTGTGACTTTGGGCAAGTCACTTCACTGTGCCTCAGTTAACCCATCTGTAAAATGGGGATGAAGACTATGAGCCCCACGTGGGACAACCTGATCACCTTGCATCCTCCCCAGTGCTTAGAACAGTGCTTTGCACATAGTAAGTGCTTAAGAAATGCCATTTTTATTATTATTCAAATATAACATTAAACAGACGCATTTCCTACCCACAATGAGTACAAGACGAAGAAGAGTTTAGAAGACTAAATTAAGGACCAAGCACTTAGTACATTCTTCTGCACACAGTAAGTGCTCAGTAAATGTCATTGATTTGGCTTAGAAGAGATGATTTAGTTGTCCAAGATTACAAGGAAATTGAGCAAAGGGAGAGTTTAGATTGTAAGTCCCTTAAGGACAGAAAACATCTCTCTTCCTACTTTTGTCTCCTACTATTCAAGCCATCACTAAATCCTGTCAGTTCTACCTTCAAAACATTGCCAAAATCCTCCACTTCCTCTCTGTCTAAATTGCTACCACATTAATGCATGCACTTATCCTATCCTGCCTTGATTATTATATCAGCCTACTTGCTGACCTCCCTGCCTCCTGTCTCTCCCCACTCCAGTCCATACTCCCTTCTGCTGCCTGAATCATTTTCCCCCAGATGTGTTCAGAACATGTTTCCCCACTTCTCAAGAAACTCCAGTGGCTGCCTATCCATCACCACTTGAAAAACTCCTCACCATTGACTTTAAGGCACTTAATCACCTTGCCCCCCTCCTACCTCACCTCGCTACTCTTATACCACCCAACCTGCACACTTTGCTCCTCTAATCCTAACCTTCTCACTGTTCCTCCATTTCTTGTCTCGCCCCACCTACCTCTTGCTCACATCCTACCTCTGGCCTGACATACCCTCCTTCCTCATATCAGACAGGTATTTTCTTTCCCCCACTTTAAAACCTTATTGAAGGCACATCTCCTCCAAGAAGCCTTCTCTGACTAAGCCCTCCTCTCCTCTTATCCCACTCCCTTCTTCACTGCTCTTACTTGTTCCTTCATTCATCCTCCCTCCCATCCCCACAGCACATATGTTTATATCTGTAATATATTCATTTATTTTAGTGTCTGTCTCCCCCTCTAGACTGTGAGCTCATGGACAGGAATATGTCTGTTGTACTGTCCCGAGTGCTTAGTACAGTGCTTTGCACACAATAAATTTTCAATAAATAAGATTGAATGAATGCATGTAAAAGAGAGAAAACAATTCTTTTTCTTCACCATTTTCCGCTTGAGATGGGCACAGGACATTCAATTAGTGGAACCAAGATTGGTCCATCACTGAACCAGGAGGAAGAGAACTCCGAGGAAGCAGAATAATTCTCTTTTTCTCTATTGTTCTCCACACTGATGATTCCTTGCTTTACTGTTTCCACTTTTCCTATGAACATAGTTTTCAGCTCTTCACCATTCACTTCTCTTCTAGCCATTCACTCTGATCTTCCAACATTAGTCAATCATTCATATTTGAGTGCTTACTCTGTGCAGAGTACTTTACTAAGCATTTGAGAGAAAACAATCCAACAAAGTTGTTAGATATAATCCCTGCCCACAACAAGCTTACAGTATGAACCTCTTTCTCTCAACATTATCTCTGTCTTTCTCTCTGTTTGTCCCTCTCTTCCATTCAATTTGAAATCACCATTCAAATATTTATTAATTTCATCGTGATCTTTGGAAATGCATATGAATGAATGAATATTCAATGATATTTATTGAGCACTTTCTGTAGGCAAAGCATTGCCAGGCAATGAGGAAGTCCCCCCCGCCCCATTCCTCTGGGAGATCACAGTCTAAAAATTGAGGAAAGGTTGAGCTGATGAAGATAAAACATTCAAACATAAGGACAACAATAGAGCAGTAGAACTTTGTGGCTAGGGAGGGTTCTTCCCTGCTTAGATGGGGGAGTTTATCCAAAGTCGAATAGTTACAGGCTGAGTCATCCCACCATTCAAATGGCATGCAGGGAGTTGGGGGCAGCATCTGCCTCGAGTGGTGTGCTTCAGTTCTTCCATGGTAAGGGAGAATCTGAGAACAAGTACTGTTGATGTAGCAATCACCTCTGGAGCAAGACATCTGGAAGCTAAGAATATGTTTCTAATTTTCAGAACCCAAGATGAAACCTAGATAAAAGAACTCAGCTCCAATATATAGATCCAGGGTATTTTTGCTGAAGCAAGGTACTTCATATAGATGAAAGTGGGTTATCTAAATATATGAATGTTGTAGATATAAATAAGTGAAGCAGTCATTTAAGGTCTACAGAAACATGATGGACATTTCCCTTATGTTATTGATTTGTTAAGGTTCTGGGCATTATTCACCTTTTCTCCTTTCATTAATGCCATGAAATTAATTTTCTTGTCTACATGCTTTTTTTTCATATTTAAATGGTCATGAAAACCTAAGCTACCTATGACAATTCAGGATACTTGCCTGATTTAATGTGAGAAAATGTCATTTTTCTGGCTTGATTTTATCCAAGATTTTTATTTTCAGTTATTTTGCAAAAAGACCTCAGTGACCTTGCATCATTTCCTAGTAACAAAGGAAGAAATCTGAACATATGTGGTTAATCAGGTGTGTATATATATATATTAGTAGTTGTCAAAGCAAAGCATCTACTAATATGAACCATGTTTCTCCAGCTCAGAGTAAATAGCTCGCAATTTCTCTTCCCCATTTTATTTATTTCTACTGAATATTCTGCCCTCTTTCCTTTCAATTAAAAAGTTTACATATTGGGCTTCCAGCCTCTAAGGAATTTATTTTTATAATGTCCTTACAAGAAGTCTCCCAGTATTTCATCCCTGGACCTCTCACCCACATCCTCTCATCTGGCTGGACCACCTTTTCTCTTCGTATCCTGCAGACAGTCTCTCCCCACCTTCAAAATAAGTAGCATGGCCTAGTGGATCATACAGGGGGCGTGGGAGTCAGAAGGACCTGGGTTCTAATCTTGGCTCCACCACTTATCTGCTGTGTAACCTTGGGCAAATCATTTACATTCTCTTTGCCAAAGTTACCTCATCTGTAAAATGGAGATTGACTGTGAATCTCATGTGACACATGGATTGTGTGCAACCTGACTAGCTTGTGTCTACCCTAGTTCTTACTACAGTGCCTGGCACCTAGTAAGTTCTTAACAAATACCATTGGGAAATGATCCTTATTAAACGAATATCTCCTCCAGGAAGCCTTCCCTGACTAAGCCCTCATTTCCTCTTCCCCATTCCCTTCTGTGTTGCCCTAGCACTTGGATTTGCACCCTTTATTCAACCCTCCCTCAGGTCCACACTACTTATGTGCATATACATAATTTATATGTCAGTGTCTGTCTCCTCCTGTAGATGGTAGACAGATTTCCTGCCCAAAATGACTTTACCAACTCTATTATATTGTAATCTCTCAAGCTCTTAGTACAGTATTCTGCACACAGAAAGCACTCAAATATAATCTGGATATTGATTGACCTGGATGTTCAGTACAGAAAAATAACAGAAGCCTAGAAATAAGAATATTCTTATCCAGATCATGCATTCCCCAGTTTATAATCACCCTGAAGATGAAACCTGCATTTTTTTTTAATGCCTTTCCATGTGCATAAATCCAACCCAGTTTGATGTTCTGGCTAAACACCATAGATAAAGGAATCTGTCCCTGACCTCTAATCCATTCAATGATGAAACTTCTGGCTGTTAAGGTGTTGGCTTTCAAGCACTCAATCAACTTGCCCCCTCCTATCTTATCTCTCTGATTTCTGGTTACAACCTAGCATTCTCACTTTGTTCCTCTAATTCCAACCTTCTCACTGTCCCTCAGTCTCATCTACCTCACTGCCAACCTCTTATCACCATCCTGCACTGGCCTGGAACGCCCTTCTTTTTCATATGAGTAAAACTATCACTCTCCCCAACTTCAAAGACTTATTCAAATCCCATCTCCTCCAAGAAGCCTTCCCTGACTAAACTCTCTTTCCTCTACTCTGTCTCCCTTCTCTGCTGCCCTTGAACCTGGATTTGCACCCTTAATCACCCCACTCTCAGCCCCACAGAATTAACTTATATAGCCATAATTTATAGTAATGTCTATGTCCCCCTTTAGACTGTTAAGCTTCTTGGGGACAGGGAACATGTCTACGAGCTCTTATATATTGTACTCTCCCAAGTGTTTATTATAGTGCTTTGTGCACAATAAATGCTCAATGAATATGATTGATTGAAAGAAGTCTGATCAGACCACCAAATGTGGCAACTAAGAGTCCAAGTGAATTTAGAATGGATGGAGATGCCAATGAGTTAGTTGCATCTCATTGAGGAATTGTCAGATGAAGACCTCATTGTATATGCAAATGCATCATTTAAAGTTGCCAAAACAGATGGATCAAATGTTTATGATCTCACTCCCATCAGCTAAAATTTTGGAATTAAAAAGACTTAAATTGCAAGACAGGAGGTGAATTTTTAAGTACATTTTAAAAAGAAGGTCCTAATGGAGAAAGAAGAAGTTGTGTGCAGAGCTGATCAGGAGGAGTTAGCCTGCTCAGAGGTACTTAAATGAAAATAAGATGGACAGCATAAACTGTATTACTTCTTCACTAAATTTGAAAAACTATCATAGTCAGCAGAATAGTCTTCTGCTTTCCATCCTCCTGCGAAGACTTATCATCCTACTGTGATTCCTGATTTATTCAGCACACTCAGTTGTTCTATATTGTGGGGATTATGTCCTTGATGAGCATCCCAAGGAGGTAAAACTAGTCTTATACTGCTCCCACTCTTTAGTGCCATATGCATCCACACAACTGCTTCCTCTGACACTGCAACTACGGTTCTATCACGATAAAATCCCTTGTCAAAAGAACATCTGTTGCTTTCTTTATCAATTTATCAATACACATAAAGAAAACATTCATTATGGAAGAATTGAATGTATTGCAATGTTATGCTTTGAATTGAACCAAAAATTAAGCCATAGTTTGTCATTTATTACTAATAATTACAGCCTTTAAAGGAATTTTATGTTACTTTTCCAGAAGCTCTGTAATAAACTCAAATTCTTGTCAGTCTTTGGGTCAGTCAACGTAAACTATTATTCAACCATTTATGATTAAAAACACATTTTCAGGGAACATAACCCATTTGAATCTTAGGGTACTTTTCAAGAAAGAATGAAAGGAAAATTCAGGTGATGGTCAGACTACAAAAATAGTAACCTGTAGTTTGTAGAAATGAGAGGAGCATAAAATGACATACCCCTGGAATATTCTAGAAGATAAAAAAAAATCTGATGATGAATATCCATGAAGATAATTTTGGACTCAAAGGAATTTGTGGTTTAAAAATAGGCAATGGAATGAAGAGAAGTTATGATTAGGAGAAATGAGAGGAATATAAAATAACAGACCCCTGGAATATTCTAGAAAAGAAAAATTCTGATTATCATGAATATCCATGAAAAAAATTTGACTCAAAGGAATTTGACATTTAAAAATAAGCAGATGCAATGAAGTTGTGAATTCTATTTGGAAGAAAGGAGTCTGGAAAAATCATCACTATACTCATCACTACTCTCTGGAGATCAACTTCATCCTTTCAGAGACGACAAAATGAGGTTGATGGACCCTTTTAGCCACAAAGGTGAGGAAAGTTTTAGTTCCCCTCATTAAATGGAACAATTATTTTTTGGAAGGCCATTTAAATTGATTTCAGATTTTGTTACAGAAAACAGAAGAGGATGATGAACAAAACCTCTTAACATTAAAATGGAAGGGGCTAACATTAAGCAGTAGAATAGAAAGACTTCAAACTGCTAGAAAAATGAAAGGTAACTGTTTCGCCCAGGTTATCCTTTTGGATGGGTTGGTTGCACAGAGAAATTTAGAGGATTAAACTGAATGCCTTCATATAGAGGAAATTAAAAGTGATCTTTCTAGGAAAGATCAGGCAAATGTAAAATGGAAGGTTCATAATAATAATAATGTTGGTATTTGTTAAGCGCTTACTATGCGCAGAGCACTGTTCCAAACTCTGGGATAATACAGGCTAATCAGGTTGTCCCAAATGAGGCTCAAAGTCTTAATCCCTATTTTACAGATGAGGTAACTGAGGCACAGAGAAGTTAAGTGACTTGTCCACAGTCACACAGCTGACAAGTGGGAGAGCTAGGGTTCGAACCCATGACCTCTGACTCCCAAGCCCATGCTCTTTCCACTGAGCCACCTTGCTTCTCTACTAAGCATCATTGTATTAAGATCTCCTTGGTCACTTTCTTTAATCAAGGAGATTATTTATAAATACACAAAAGTTGTGGAAGTGTGCAAAGTCAATTTAATCTCCAATTTCCAAAGAGTGGGTATGCAGATAGAATTTCCTTGCTCTCCAGTAGTTTATTATAATTGGAAGTCCATGTGAGTTATTGATATTCCTGCTGTAATAACAAGTGAGAAACACTTGAGAGGCTGTGTGGCCTAGTAGATAGAACAAGGGCCTAGGAGTCAAGAGGGCCTGGGGTCTAATCCCATTCCAACACTTGTCTGCTCTGTGACCTCGGTCAAGTCACTTCACTTCTCTGTGCCTCAATCACCTCATCTGCAAAATGAGGGTAAAGACTGTGATCTCCATGTGGGTCAGGGACTGCGTCCAACCTAATTAGCTTATACCTACCCCAGTTCTTAGTACAGTGCCTTGAACATATGGTAAGTGCTTAAACACCATAAAAAAGACACTTTAAATCTTAATACTATGGCATTTAAGTAGTATTAGCCTATAGATATGTAACCAGTAGGTGTCCATTTTAGTTTGAGAGAAGGCAGGATGCTCTACTAAGCTGAAATTAAGAATAGGATGGAATCTTATTGCTTTACAGAAAGAGGCACAGGGCTGGAAGTCAGATTTTAGTTATAATTTCAGTTCTGTCCTAAGTCTGCTTATAATTTGGATAGGTCACCTAACCTCACTAAGCCTCAGTTCTTCATTTCGCTCAACTGGTTTTGTTTTTTTAATATACCAGCCCATAGTTTTGGATAATGTCAATAACTCTCTAGGAATTAAATTCCAGTTAGTTTCACCTTCCGGGGAGACTTGAGTCAAGCAAGCATAATAAAGACCTTTTTCTAGCTCCTTCGTTAAAGATCGAGGTACTTTCTGAACAGTGCAGCTCAGGCACCAACAAAGTTTCTAGGTAGTGCTGCTGACCTAAGCACCTGAGTAGAGATTTCCCATGCTTACTCTTTGCATAGGCTTTAGTTTATGGTAGAGGATATCCCACCTTGTAAACGGGCCACTGAATTTCTTGCCAGATACAGTCATCTCCACACTGGCAATGATGGCTGCTCAGCAGGAGTTGCTGCAACCATAGAAGAAAAATAGAATCACTTCTCTGTGACAGCAACAGTTACTGCCATTCTGCTGCCACTAATAATAATAATAATATTAATGATTCTGGCATTTAAGTGCTTGCTATGTGTAAAGCACTGTACTACGTTGTGGGGGCATACAAGGTGATCAGTTGTCCCATGTGGAGCTCACAGTCTTCATCCCCAATTTACAGATGAGGGAACTGAGGCACAGAGAAGTTACATGACTTGCCCAAAGTCACATAGCTGACAAGTGGCATAGCGGGGATTAGAACCCATGACCTCTTACTCCCAAGCCTGAGCTCTTTCCACTGAGCCATGCTAGCAGGCATGTTCTCATTCTCATGATCAACATTCTGGCCAACTCTGGGATGCCTCATGAATCTATCCTCCAAATGGTGTCAAATTCCTAAAATATGACTTTACTACCCATTTGCCCTAGGTTGTAAGCTCCCTGTGGACAGTGAATGTCTTTTTATTGTTATATTGTACTGTCCCAACCACAGTACAGTGCTCTGCACACAGTAAGCACTCAATATATATGATTGAATGAATTTGTTCTGCTCCCCCAGCGGTTAGTGCAGTTCTTATTAATAACAAGATAGTGGTATTGGATAAGCGCTTACTGTGTGTCAAGCACTGTTCTAAGTGCCGAGATAGATACAAGCTAATTATTTTGGACACAGTCCATGTCCCACACGGGGCTGATTGGGTCTTAATCCCATTTTACAGATGAGGTCACTGAGAAGTGAAGCCATTTGCCCATAGTCACACAGTAGACAAGTGGCAAGGCTGGGTTTAGAACCCTGGTCCGTCCGATTTCCAGGTTCTTGCTCTGTCAACTAGGCCATGCTGCTTCTTAGCATAGAATATTGTTTAAGAGGCACCATCATGTGATTTCTATTAGTGCTATGGAGCATGGAATCCTGACCATTAATTTTGTGAGTTGAATTGTGAAGGGCTTATAATGTTTGACAAACAAAACTTCCAGGAAACTATATTCTAGTTCTCTACTACTAATATCAAAGTAGAAGGATAAATAATTAAAGCAGTAATTTTTTCCTTGTAAAATTCTATTTTTTTCATTCTATTTTCACTAAAAGTTAATAAGGCTATGAAATCACAAGTTAGAGTAAGCATCTAAACTCTCAAATGCTTATTTCATCTTCAAATTTTAAGATTTATTCATCCCAGAATTGTTATAATAGATATCATTAGAGTCATCTAATTAGAGAACTGCTGTGAATAAATGTCCTAATGGATATAATTTCATTTATAATTGTATAAAAAATAAATGAACTTTTATCCAACAAAATTCAGTTCTATTTGTTAAACTGGTCTGCTTAATTTGACTTTCAGCTACTCTAAAGTCATCAATAAACACCCTACTTAAAAAAAACCAACAAACAAATAAACAAGAAACCTCAGTTGTATTCACAGAGAAAATCATTGCCAGCCACTGTTGCTAAAAAAGGACTAAAGCATAGGCTTCTTTGAACCCTGCTGTTTCATGATTTTTGTAGCATCACTAGTGCATGAAGATTTCTGTGAATCCTTTTAATTGTGTGAATACTAATCAGTATGAAGTCCCTTTTGATCTAACTTCCTCATTGCTTTGTAGTCAGTATTTAACCAAAACAATGGCAACTCCAGTAATAACTGAGGAGGAGAAATCTGTGGCGAAGGCAAGCAAGCTTTGATTTTTCTCTCCACTTTAAATAGTAAATGTACTCTCTCCAATAGAAATGCATTTCTTTTCATGCCTAAAATCCTAACTGCTACTTGAAAGACACTGATTGGTTTATTACATCGTGATGATACTTTTTATAGATTGGTAATGATCCACAACACTATCTGTTACATAAGTAGGAGTCTTTTAAGTGATTGCCCAAGGTCATACAGTGATGTGATTTATAACAGAAATTGGGATGGGGTTAGATTTCAGGAATAATAATTTCAGGAATAGGACTGGTGGCCTAATTATGGGCAGCAATGACAAATATTGGGAGAAAAAGACCACAGCACTTGTATATATTTGTACATATTTATTGCTCTATTTTATTAATGATGTGCATTCCTCTATGGTTCTATTTATCTATTTTGATGGTATTGATTTCTGTCTACTTGTTTTGTTGTCTGTCTCCCTCTTCTAGACTGTGAGCCAATTGTTGGGTATGGATTGTCTCTATCGGTTGCTGAATTGTACTTTCCAAGCGCTTAGTACAATACTGTGCTCTGCACAGAGTAAGCTCAATAAATACAATTGAATGAATGAATGAAAGAAACAGAAAAGGAAAACTACTCACTGAGACCTCTTCAGAAAATGAAGTTTGTCTCACCATCTTGCACTTTCCAGTATTCCAGCAAATTCCATTGTCTTGATTTATCTCTCCTGCTACACAACCTTCTCACCCAATTTCTGCTTTCCTCTGCAGACCTACTCAGGGACTGCTCTCCCTGCTGCTGCTCACCACTGTGCTGCCAGGGGCTCTTAGTGTTTACATGCACATGTAGCCTTTAAGGATCAATGAGGGAAGTGAAGAGGCCCAAATATGGTCACTTGCACCAATTTTGAAAACTTTCAGTTTCTGAAAGGTTGAGAAGCATCCTGACCTAATGGAAAGAACACAGTCCTTGGAGTCAGGGGTCAGGTGAACCTAGGTTCCAAACCCAGCTTTGCCACTTGCTTGCTCTGTGACCTTGGGCAAGTCACTTAAGTTCTCTGCGCCTCAGTTTCCTCACCTGTTAAATAGAGATAAATACCCATTCTCCTGCCTCCTTTGGCTTGAACCCATGTGAGACAGGGACTATATCCAAGCTGATCATCTTGTATCTACCCAGTGTTTAGTATGCTTCTTGGCACCATAATCATTTAACAAATGCCAGCTTTTTTATCCCCTTTGGTCTGAGCAGGTTGCAGGTAACTAATTGGGCTTCAAAAGCTGGTATTCAGAGCATCCATGAGTCATGGACCAGCTAAGTGACTGCGCCATCAAGGCTGGAACATCTGGTCACCTTTATTAGTCAATTCAATACACTAATACATGTCCTATGTGGAGAACTGTATTGTTTTAATCACAAACTGGATTTTCCATTTGTTCTGCACTGACATATAATTTGGCTCTCCCCATTTTTCTGAACAACTAGAATTCCACTGCTGAAACAGTTTATTATTATGGTTTCAATGCAGCATCTGGCATCAATATTGTGCTTATGAGATTGAAATAAGAAGAATGTTTTTACAACACAATATCTCTATGGGAGATTATAAGTAATATTCATATTTAAATTTGCTGTAGTTAAGATACATATTTCCATTTTGGACCCTTGAAATAAAGGTTGAATTGGGGTTTTAGTTTAACTGCTATTTTATGAAGAATTATTTTATAGTTCACTGCATGACAAATAGAGTTCATCAATGAGTGGAATGTGGGCCTCAGGGACAAAGGGAAAGGATTAGAAATGACTGGAAACTACACAAAAATATCCCAACATTAAGAAACCAAAACAAAGATCTGTTATAGGTTGTGATACATTATTTAAACTCTCTAAACTTGGATTAATATGCAATTAGGAGCAATTGTTCTGCTTTTATTACATCAGTTTACCCCAGCACCGACCTCTAATGGAGACCTGATTCTTTTGATTTTCAAGCAAATATAAGACAGGCCATACGGCACCAACTGTCAGGAACTTCAATAATGAAGAAAGAAATCAGTTGGGCCAAAGTATCCCTTCAGTTAACCTTTATGGGCCTCATTGTAGAAATGGAGGTTCCTTGTGTGTAATCAATCACTCAATCAATTGCATTTGAGTGTTTAATGCATGCAGAGCACTGTACTAAACACTTGGGTGGGTTCAATATAATAGTTCACACATCCCCTTCCCTCAGTGATCTTAGAATCTAAAGTGTAAGAAAGAAGTTGGGAAAATCAGTCTCCTCCAAACTGTAAGGTTCCCTAGACTGTAAACTCCTTGTGGGCAGTATACATGTCTACCAACTCTGTCTACAAACTCTGTTACATTGTTCTCTCTCGGTGTTTAGTATAGTGACCTGCACAACAGGAAGCATTCAGAAACATTGTGGCCTAATGGATAGAGCATGGGCCTGGAAGTCAGAAGGACCTAGGTTCTAATCCCAGCTCTGCCACTTGTCTTCTGTGTGGCCTTGGGCAAGTCACTTCACTTCTCTGGGCCTCAGTTACCTCATCTGTAAAATGGGAATTGAGGCTTTGAATCCCATGGGGGACATCAGTGGTATCCAACCTGATTAGCTTGTATCTACCTCAGAGCTTAGTAGTTCCTGGCACACAGTAAGTGCTTAAATTCCATAATAAAATAAAATAGTTCATTGATCCTTCCCAACAGGGGGAAACTGGCCTTTGGAATGACAGAATGAAAACACTGTGGAAATGTGGCTCCCTTCTTCATTCCCAGTGCATATGCTCTGTTGCAAAGGCAGTTCAGGAACCTTGATTTCTGCCAGAAAGTACAGAAGGACTTCAGATGGTGTAGACTGGCATAAAAGTGATTGGGAATTATACTGTATTTTCCTCAGTGAGAAATATTTGAGACATTCAAAAGTAACTAGAAAATATTTCCTCACCCAGGACACAATAAGCCTATGGAATGCAGGTTGGACAAAGGATGGTTGGTGTCCCCCTGTCCCCACCCCACAGCACTTATATATCTGTAATTTCTTTTATTTATATTGATGAATGCTTGTATTGATGTCTGTCTCGCTCTCTCTAGACTGTGAGCTTGTTGTTGACAGGGATTGTCACTCTTTGTTGCTGAATTGTACTTTCCCAAGCACTTAATACAGTGCTCTGCACATAGTAAGTGCTCAATAAATATGGCTGAATGAAAGAATAAATTTAGGATGATTAGTCTTCAGTGGAGTTAAAGTAGGGAAATTGGGGAGAAGTGTTACCTATATTAGATAATCCATAACTACTAGGTTTGTTTCTCCAAACCTCCAGTTGTGAATGTGGAAACAAAATTCTGGGCTAGAGAGCTCTTTGGACTCACCAAGTAAAGACATAGGTTTTGTTTTTATCATTTTTATCTAGCAGTTCAGGTTGAACTTGCACCTTTAGACTACTATGAAGCTTATCTTCTGTACATAAATTTGAGCCTGTTTACTTTTTGCTTCAAATTAGGATTAGAATTTAGGTCTCCCGACTACCAGTCCCATGCTTTTCCCACTAGACCACTCTTCCTCCCTGTCTGTAACTATCTCTCTCTAAATCCTGTTGGAATGCTGACTTACTGAGTCTATGATCACAGGGCTAAGTATTAGCCATCAAACTGCCCCATCCAATCACATTCATGTGTGGTTGCAGTTGTCATTATAGCCATGTACGGGGTGTGTGTGTATGCTTATCTGTATGCAACCCCATGAATAAGATTGGCAATAATAATATGATCTCAGTTCTGAACTCAGTCCTGAGGTGATAGCATTGAAGTTTCCTCTTTTGTCCTTCCTTCTATACTCTGGACCAGAACCTCCCCTTCCTCCATTGCTACCCATCTCTTCTGGCTCCAGGGAAGTATTACTTATTAGTATGGATCCCCAAATCCAAATCGATTCTGGAGGCCATGGTACACCCATCTCAGTGGTGTATTATTCTGGGGACTAAACAATCTGTATAGGAGTTCCAAGGCTGAGTGATTATTCCACCCCAAACCTTTGGATCTGGACTTACCCCATTTTGAAATATGTATCACAGGCCAACAACTAGAGCAATCTTGCATCAGATCTCCTTTCCCCTTAGATCCATGCTTGGTCACCTCGATGATATGCCTATTTCCAAGCATTTAAATACCAAGGAAACCTGGCCCCAAGATTCAGGTGAGTTTGGAGAAAAAAACAGCAGAGGAAAATTCTTTGGGGATAACATCATCCTAAACAAAGTTCATCAACATGCCTGAAGCTCCACTTGAGGCCAGAGGGAGGAGTTTTGATGCTATTGGAATTCCCCATTAGTGGGGTGTGGTGAGGGGGTGTTGGATTTTAGATCTTAGTTAAACTCTTTCCAAAGTTTTTGGAGCCATCTCCTGGATGCCCTGGGATATACAAGAATGTGAATCCTCTAAATGCTTTTCTGTTTCTCCTTTCTACATGATTCAATACATTCTCCCTATGAATTCTCCATTTTTTTCTATTGAGAGTCAATGTTTCTCTTTAATCTCTTTGGCCTACATTTTTATCTTTTTCTCAATTTACCCTTTTAGATGAATTTGGCCTTTGTATATCTTTCTCCTATTGTTTGTCTTCATCTTCTAACAGTTCCACAAATGATCACATATTTTACCATCCCTTTTTCATTCACTCAATGTAATTATTCTGTCCATCCATCTAACAGATCCCCTTCCTCTTTCTTTCAAAAGGGTCTGTTAGAACCATAAGCTTTCCTTGCAGTCTTCCTGAAACTTAGCAAAACAATAAAATCAGGCCCCCAGATAGTTGAAGATTTACCATTCCTAGATATCCCCTTCCTAACCTCATCATTACTGTATATTTACTCCGAAATTCTAGTCAAAAGCAAAAGTGGATTCTGTCTTGGAATTTTAGAATTCCTAATTGTGAAATAGGTATTCCTAAGTACTTTGTTGAACTCAGGATTGTAAACCTCTGGCAGTTTTCTAAAACATCTAAAAGATATGATCCCATTATTTCAAAAGAGACAAGTTCAATTTCTGTCTCTCTCACTATGTGGCAATGACAGTGACCTGAATGGAACTCATGCATTTACATTTTCTTACTTTATGAAAATGATTGTCTTGGAAACAAACATCAACATTTTATAGCTTTGCAAAATCTGCAAGTCCAAATTTTGTTCTATATAACTACCTTAAAAGATATGTGCTATTAATGCCTGCGGAGAAATGGAAGAAAAATATTAGAGTAGGATCATAGAAAGGAATGCACCACTAATAAACTAAATGCTACTCTACCAGCCAGAAAATATTATGAGCCATCAAAAAGTCAATCATTTCCATCCTTCTTATTTGTTGGACTGACTCAATTTTCATCATTACCACATTGTCCTTTGGGGCCTTTCCTTAATAAATCTGAAAGCAGTAGAATGAAGCTGTTTCAGCATAATAGAACCATCAGTTCTTATATAGCATGAGTTTTAATCTTGACAAGCATTGCATTATGGAAAACTTGCTTTAAGATATTCTAGCCATGCCAAGTGCATGCACACAATCTTTCTTCCAATATCACCTTCTACACAAACAGACATGTCATGGCAGAAGAAAGTCCCCTGATTCCCAAGTAAACATATCAGAAAAAAAATCCCTGTGGAGAACTGACTTTAAATGATTCCTAAAACATCTTTGTCAGCCTGACTCCTTCAGTAACATAAATAGCATTTATAATATCACAGTCCAGTAGATGGTAAACTCCTCATGGACAGGGATCTCATCTAACAACTCTGCTGCACCACTGTTTTTCAAGTACTTAATAAAGTGCTAGGCATACAGCAAGCTCTCAGTAAATACCTATTGATTGAAATTTAAGAATTTAGATTGTTCTCTTTGCCTCCTGCTTGTTAAGAATACTCTAAATTGTATGCTTTCTTATTAATATTTTTCTATCTCCATCTTTCTGGCTTCTCTAACTCCCTTCTTAGTCATGACTTCCCTTCAAGGTTAGAGACCTGGGTTCTAGTACCAGATGTGTCTCTGGCCTGCTGGGTGACTTTTGGACAATTCACTTAATCTTCCTTAGCCTTAGCTTCCGTATCTGTAAAATGGGGATATAATATCTGCTCTTTCTCGCTCTTAAATTGTGACCACTTTGTGTGCCAGGGACTGTGTCTGATTTGATAATCTTGGCTCACACCAGCACTTAGCATATAGTATACACTGAATAAGAAGTACCATTATTAGTAGTGATATCCTTCTGATTACCATTATCATCACATGTCTAGAAATTAATTACATTTAATTCAAAGGCAGTACTATTACTGAAAAATTCCTCCAGACAAATATAGTTCAGTGGAAACCATGGGTTTCTTGAAAAACCTGATAGACTTGCAATGGACTGCTCATAGCTGGGTTTTGCATTCAGGACTTCAAAGTCATCACTTCAATCACCACCTTCAAGAAGAAAGGTGACCAACATAAATTGCCGTACTGCAGCATTACACCTAATTGGAGGCTTCCAAAGATATTATAAATCCCAACTTCTTATAACACTTTGAAATTTGAACCCTTCAAAGGGGTACTAGGATTTTCAAGTACTTTCGCCTTTATCACTGATGACAATACTCAACATCAAACAAGTCAGGACCTTCAACGATGAATTCGTGAAATCCTATCAGCTCACCAAATTGAAACAATGCTTTTTAAAGCAACACAGCTTTGCTGATGGTGCATATGGCAACTATAAATAGGAGCAGGATAGCCAGGATCTTCTCTAAGATGACCTGAAATTAGGATACCTGCTACCTGAGTGCACAGTGCAAGCACAGAGTGAAGCAGAGTCGTGAAACATTAGCTATGACAGTTGTCTACCATGGAGAGACCATTTAGGCCATAATAATTAGGGGAGAAGTTTCATTCCATCAGCAGAAATTTTAGAAAGATTGGGAAGACAGGAAACATTCAAACCTGGTGATGGACAAAGCAACTGTATGCATAGGGATCATTTCTACTTACTTTTTGAACTCCCCCAACCACCTAAAACAGTAATCTGTACACAGTGGTCACCCAGGAAATTCCACTGATGTCTAAATACATTAGTATGATGGAGGAAATGTTTTACCTCCACCTGTTGTGGAATAGCCTCAGTTGCCCATCAATTTTTTTATTTTTTTATTTTCCCAACTATACCACAAACATGGTGGGAACCTGCTATTATAAGCCTCTACTTGGATAACACATGAAAGTAGCAATTTGTTTCTAGATATATTTATAATGTTAACCACTTTTTTAGGGTATTTGTTAAGCACTTACTGTGTATCAACCACTGTTCTAAGCACTGGGATATATACAAGGAAATCAGGCCAGATATAGGCCCTGTTCCACGTGGAGTTCAGAGTCTAAGAAGAGGGGAGAACAGGAGACTCCCTGAACAGGATGGAGAACTCCCCACTTTGCAGCTGAGGGTACTGAGGCACAAAAGATAAGTGACTTGCCCAAGGTCACCCAGCAGGCAGGTTGCAGAGGTGAAATTAGAAACCAGGTCCTCTGGCTCTTGTGCTATTTCTGCTAGGGCATAGGGCTTCCTTTCCATAATTGAAATATTTGGTGTCTTGTATAAACTAGTAAATTAGATTGTGAAACCAATACACCTATTGTGGCTTGGTGAGTTCATTTTTTTTCCATTAATATTAACAATGGGAAGTATGTTACAATTATTAAGCCAGTGAAAAAAAATATTCAATAAGGTTAGTTGGGCTGTGCTATAGAGTCTTGTTAGAAGTGGATGGTTAACCCATAAAAAAGAATCTTTTAAGTTTCTAACCAATCAAATTATATTTGAGTGCTTACTTTATACAGAGTACTGCTTAAGTGCTTGGGAGAGTACAGTGCCAAAGAGCTGTTCCTTGCCCACAAGGATCTTAGTCAGTAGGGGGAGAAAGGCATTAAAATAAATTACAGATATGTCCCTAAGTCTGAGTGTCTGATGGCAGTGTGACTATCAAATGCTTTAAGACTACAGATTCAGGTGCAAGGGTGATGCAGAAGGGAAAAGGAGTGGGCAAAGTGAGGGCTTAGATGGGAAGGTCTCTTGGAGAAGATATGATCTTAATAAGGCCTTTAAATGGAGAGAGTGGTTGTCTGTATATAAAGGGAAAGGTTGTTTGAGGACATGGGCAAGGGGTCAGCAGTAGGTTAGATGAGATTGAGGAATATTTCCAAGATCTACCCTTTCCTCTCCACCCAAACAACTATCTTACTGGTACAGGCTCTCATAATATCCCGGCTGGATTATTGTGTCAGCCTTCTCTCTGATCTCCCTTCCTTCTTTCTCTCCCCGCTCCAGTCTATTCTTCATTCCGCTGCCTGGATCATCTTTCTGCGGAAATGCTCTGGGCATGTCACTCCCCTTCTTAAAAACCTCCAGTGGTTGCCTATCAACCTCCGCACGAAACAAAAACTTCTCACTCTAGGCTTCAAGGCTCTCCATCACCTTGCCCCCTCCTACCTCTCCTCCCTTCTCTCTTTCTACCACCCACCCCGCACGCTCCGCTCCTCTGCCGCCCACCTCCTCACCATCCACCATTCTCACCTATCCCACTGTTGACCCCTGGGCCACGTCCTCCCACTGTCCTGGAATGCCCTCCCTCCTCCCCTCTGCCAAATTAACTCTCTTCCCCTCTTCAAAGCCCTAATAATAATGTTGGTATTTGTTAAGCGCTTACTATGTGCCGAGCACTGTTCTAAGCGCTGGGGTAGACACAGGGGAATCAGGTTGTCCCACGTGGGGCTCACAGTCTTAATCCCCATTTTACAGATGAGGTAACTGAGGCACCGAGAAGTTACGTGACTTGCCCTACTTAGTGCTTACCTCCTCCAAGAGGCCTTCCCAGACTGAGCTTCCCCTTTTCCCTCTGTTCCCTCTGCTGCCCCTCTAACCACCCCTCACCTCCCCTCAGCTAAGCCCCTTTTCCCCCTCTTTCCCTCTGCTCCTCCCCCCTCCCTTCCCCTCCACTCAGCACTGTGCTCGTCCACTCAATTGTAAATATTTTTTCATTACCCTATTTATTTTGTTAATGAGTTGTACATCACCTTGATTCTATTTATTGCTATTGTTTAAATGAGATGTACATCCCCTTGATTCTATTTATTGCTATTGTTTTTGTCTGTCTCCCCCAATTAGACTGTAAGCCTGTCAATGGGCAGGAACTGTCTTTATCTATTCCTGATTTGTACATTCCAATCACTTAGTACAGTGCTCTGCACATAGTAAGCACTCAATAAATACTATTGAATGAATGAACAGTGAGTACATTGGCTGTAGAAGAATGAAGTGAGTGGATTGGGTCATAGTAGTAAATTGACATGGTAATATAGGAGGGGAGAACTGAAAGAGTGCTTTAAAGCCGAAGGTAAGGGATTTCTGTTTGATGTGATAATGGATAGGCAACTATTGGAGGCTCCTGAGGAGAGGGGAGATGTGGACTGAAGGTCCTTTTTATGGACTGAAGAGGGGAGACAAGATTTAGGGAGGTCAATGAAGATGCTGATGAGGTAGTCAAAACAGGATAAGTTCTTGAATCAGCATAGTAAGCAGTTTGGTCTCATATTTTGAATTCCACTGATTGTTTTTGTACATATCGCTATCCTTTATACTCAAGAGTTGCCATTGAAACTGAAATTTGCCTATGGGTGAGCTATGTTTAGTATCACTAATACTTAGAAACAATCATGATCATAGAAAGCTGAAGACTGAGTCCTGGTGTTTTGTGTTGATAAATAATATTTACTTCTTCTCCTCCCTCATCGACATCCATGCCCGTCACTCCCGCCGATTGTTCCGGACCTTTAGCTCTCTCCTTAGGCCCCCTGTTCCTCCCCCTCCCCCATCTCTCACCCCCAATGATCTGGCCACCTATTTCCTCACGAAAATCAACACGATCAGGTCTGAGATCCCCAAAGTAACCCCCGCCTCTCCCCTCCCCCCCACCAACCCCCTCCCCTACTTTTCCATCCTTCCCGCAGTATCCTCAGAGGAGATCTCCTCCCTCCTCGCAAGTGCCACCCCCTCCACCTGCGCCTCGGACCCCATTCCCTCTCACCTTCTTAAAACCATCGCCCCTGCCCTCCTCCCTTCCTTAACTTCTATTTTTAACCACTCAATCTCCAAGGGCTCCTTCCCCTCTGCCTTCAAACACGCCCACGTCTCCCCCATCCTAAAAAAACCCGCTCTTGACCCCACTTCCCCCTCCAGTTATCGCCCTATCTCCCTACTACCCTTCCTTTCCAAAATCCTAGAACGAGTCGTCTACAATCGATGCTTAGAATTCCTTAACTCCCATTCTCTCCTAGACCCCCTCCAATCTGGCTTCCGTCCCCTCCACTCTACCGAGACTGCTCTCTCTAAGGTCACCCATGACCTCCTTCTTGCCAAATCCAATGGCTCCTACTCCATTCTAATCCTCCTTGACCTCTCTGCTGCCTTTGACACTGTCGACCATCCCCTCCTCCTCCATACCTTATCTCACCTTGGCTTCACGGACTCCGTCCTCTCCCGGTTCTCCTCTTACCTCTCTGGCCGGTCATTCTCGGTCTCCTTCGCTGGAGCCTCCTCCCCTTCCCTTCCTTTAACTGTTGGAGTTCCTCAAGGGTCAGTTCTTGGCCCTCTTCTGTTCTCCATTTACACTCACTCCCTCCGTGAACTCATTCGCTCTCACAGCTTTGACTACCATCTCTACGCAGATGACACGCAGATCTACATCTCCGCCTCTGTCCTCTCCCCCTCCCTTCAGGCTCGCATCTCCTCCTGCCTCCGGGACGTCTCCACCTGGATGTCTGCCCGCCACCTAAAACTCAACATGAGCAAGACTGAGCTCCTCATCTTCCCTCCCAAACCCGGTCCTCTCCCAGACTTCTCTATCACCGTCGATGGCACGACCATCCTTCCCGTCTCTCGGGCCCGCAATCTCAGTGTCATCCTTGACTTGTCTCTCTCGTTCACCCCACACATCCTATTCGTTACCAAGACCTGCCGGTTTCACCTCTACAATATCGCCAAGATCCACCCTTTCCTCTCCACCCAAACGGCTACCTTACTGTTACGGGCTCTCGTTATATCCCGGCTAGACTACTGTGTCAGCCTTCTCTCTGACCTCCCTTCCTCCTCTCTCGCCCCGCTCCGGTCTATTCTTCACTCCGCTGCCCGGCTCATCTTCCTGCAGAAACGATCTGGGCATGTCACTCCCCTTCTTAAACAACTCCAGTGGTTGCCTATCAACCTCCGCTCCAAACAAAAACTCCTCACTCTAGGCTTCAAGGCTCTCCATCACCTTGCCCCTTCCTACCTCTCCTCCCTTCTCTCTTTCTACCGCCCACCCCACATGCTCCGCTCCTCTGCCGCCCACCTCCTCGCCGTCCCTCGGTCTCACCTATCCCGCCGTCGACCCCTGGGTCACGTCCTCCTGCGGTCCTGGAACGCCCTCCCTCCTCACCTCCGCCAAACTGATTTTCTTTCCCTCTTCAAAACCCTACTTAAAACTCACCTCCTCCAAGAGGCCTTCCCAGACTGAGCTCCTCTTCTCCCTCTACTCCCTCTGCCATCCCCCCTTTACCTCTCCGCAGCTAAACCCTCATTTTCCCCTTTTCCCTCTGCTCCTCCACCTCTCCCTTCCCATCCCCACAGCACTGTACTCGTCCGCTCAACTGTATATATTTTCGTTACCCTATTTATTTTGTTAATGAATTGTACATCGCCTTGATTCTATTTAGTTGCCATTGTTTTTACGAGATGTTCTTCCCCTTGACTCTGTTTATTGCCATCGTTCTTGTCTGTCCGTCTCCCCCGATTAGACTGTAAGCCCGTCAAACGGCAGGGACTGTCTCTATCTGTTGCCGACTTGTTCATCCCAAGCGCTTAGTACAGTGCTCTGCACATAGTAAGCGCTCAATAAATACTATTGAATGAATGAATAAATATAAAGCAACTAACAAGACCCTAAAGCCATGATCTTCATAACTGGATTTCTTCCAAAGGCCAGGTTGGGAAGGGGATCAACAATGCTTATTCAATATTCTTAGAGCTTTTCACTGGAGGGAATCCTTTCAAATTAAATTTTCAAGAACCTGAGTACTTCAAGACTCCTACACCATCTACACCATCTGTCTCCACTTTCTTTCCTCCAATTCTCTCCTTGATCCCCTCTAATCAGGATTCGGCTCCATTCACTCTATGGAAACTGCCCTCTCCAATCATTGTCTTTTTGTCAAATCCAATGTCCTCTGTTTCATCTTAATATTTCTTGACTCTCAGCTGCCCTCAACATTGTGGACCACTCATTTCTCCTAGAAACATTTATCCAACCTTGGCTTCATTGTCCCTGTCCTCTCCTAGTTCTCCTCCTATCTCCCTGGATACTCATTCTCAATCTTTTTCATGGACCCTTTTTCTGCCTCATACCCTCCCCCCAACTGTGGTAGTTCCTCACTGTGCCCAGAGCCCTGTATTAAGCAGTAGGCAAAAGTAAGTAGGTGGGAATTAAACACAGACACTCTCAATTGAGTGGCTCTAAACCTAAGAATATAAGTGGTGGGGTAGGATGTGGGGAAGTTTACTAATAGACACATTGGGAGCAGTGAAATACTAAAACAGTAAATCAGAATAAGAGACAAGACAAATGCTATAAACAAAATAAAAACAAAATTAGTATTCATTCATTCAATCAAATTAAGTGCTTACTCTGTGCAGAGCACTTACTAAACACTTGGGAAAGTACAATATAGCAATAGAGTGACAATCCCTGCCCACAACAAACTCACAGTCTGGGGCGGGGGGGCAGACATCAGTACAAGTAAACAGACAAATATAAGTAAGTAGGGGCTGTGGATAGAGAAGCAGAATTTCTCTTCATGATTGAATCTACAACAATGGCTACACAACCAATACCTTTCCTGCAGTTTTATTAAACCTCATGAAGCAGGTTCTGTTCCCATTCCTGTCAGTTAGTGGAAAACAGAACAGGATGGGGTCACCTTGATGTCATACAGGGAACGAAGGCAGTTGGCTCAGCTTAGTTAGGGAGACTAAGAATACCCAGGGGAGAGAGGCTGCAAATGCTGAATGTTTAGTTTGTCTCCAGAGGTGGAAAAGGCAGAGTAGCACTTTTGTGCCTGGCCTGGCATGCACAGAGGTCTTCAATCATGGTGGGAAAGTCAAGGGCCTACAGGACACATGTTTCACTTAGTAGCAGTGAAAAAGGGGGGCATAAGGATTGGAAAGGAGGGCAAAAGGAATGGAAAGGGGGGAGAGAAGAAGGACTCAGCTGCAGCTTATATGCCTGAGCCATCAAGTGCAGAGAAAGCCAGGAGCAGATAGAGTTCCTCAGTCTTGATGGAGGCAGACAATAGAAGGCATTCAGGGAGGTGAGGTTGTAATTATTAGATGTTTTGCTTGGCTAGAGGTGAAGCGGTGTTGCCACTCTGACAGTGACAAGGTACTTGGAGATTCACTGCAGTGGCTGCCCAATTTGACACTCATCCTAATGTTTAGAGATACACCTTTTTACATCCCTAAGTGCCCTTCCAAATGCTCAACTTTCCCCTGGATATCCTGCTTTGGTATAGGAGTGCAAGGAGTAGTACCAAGCGCCATGGTCATTCGACTCCATAAATAGATTCAGACACTGCTAATTAAGTGTCCTGCTAAGTTCATTAAGTTTCTGAGACTACTGCACAGGATTAAAGACACCACCAGTATTTTTAGAGTCCTAGACAGTTTAGAATTAGAATGCTGAGAACACTTCCTAGGAGGGAAACTCATCTGCCCCCAGTCAGGCCACCCAGAGCCTCTTCTGCCACCGCGGGTGAAGAGGGGACAACAGTGTACTTTCTCCAGGTTAGAATGATGGAAAGACTGTGAGCCCTCTGAAGCACTGGGTCTGGGCCTAATTCCCACATGTATACTCTTTCCCAGCACTTAATACTCTGCTCATAGTAAGTGCTTAATTAATACAGTCCCACTCTGGGCCCCTCTCCCCCCACCCAAAAAATGAATGTGACTATGGTGGTAACTGTTGTGACTATTTTAGCCTGGAATTCTGTTCTCTCCAGAATGTCTCACTATTCTTGATATAATTATCATTATCCTTGTCCTTTATGATGTTTTCATTGTTTCATTTTTCTTTATATATTTCTGGCCATCTTTCCCTCCCTTATTCATAGATTGTAAGCCTTTGGAGAGATAGGGCTATATACTGTCCTCACCTGTATATTATTTTCCCTGCACTTAGCAAAATGCTTTCTACAAAGGGGCACTTGATAAAAATTACCATTAGTATCATTCACTTGACCAGAAGCATTTGTCGAGCATCTGTTATGTATGGAGCACCCTACTGAGCACTTAGAGACTAAAATAAATTTAGGAGGAATCATCACTACCCTCAAGTAGCTTGCAATCTAGTGGTGAAGACAGAGACAAATTTAATTACATACAGATAGAATAAGGGAATAGAGTATTAAGATCCGAATATAAATGTCACAAGAGGGAGTGTGCATACCCAAGTGCTTAGGTGGTGAGGAAGTACTGAAGTGGAATTTGAGAGAATATAGAGTGGGAGATCTGAAAGTAATTGGAGAAAGTTTCTAGGAAAAGAAGTAATTTCAGAAGCACTTTTAAGATAGAGTACTGTGGTCTGTCAGATGAGAAGTGGGAGGGAGTCCCAGGCAGATGGGAGGTTGTGAACAAGAGGGCAACAGTGAGAAAGATAAAAGTGGGCACAATGATTAGATTAGCTTTGGAGATTTTAATCAATTACTCATATTTATTGAGCACTTACAATGTGCAGAACACTGTACTAAGTGCTTGGAAGAGTACAGTATAACAGAGTTGCTAAACATGTACCCTCCCCAAAATGAGCTTATAGTTTAGTGAGGGAGACAGATATTAATATAAATAAATTGAATATGTAAATAAGTGCTTTATGGTGCAGGAAGGAGTGAATAAAGGTTGCAAATCCAAGGATAGGGGATTGGGTGCAGAATGAGATTTTTAGAAAATGATCCAGGCAACAGAGTGGAATATGGAGTGGAGAGGGGCAAGACTAGTAGCTGTGGTGAGCCCATAATAAGTTGCCTGTTTAGTAACTGTTTGTGATCCCACAAACAACTACAACAGGAGAGACTTTGCAAAGGCACTAATAGGCTATACCTGAGACAGGTAAATGTGGGCCTGTGGGGGGTGGAGCATCGAGGAAGGCATGGCTTTCTTTCCCAGTAAAGGGTCAGGACCAATCACTGACTACCACATAGAGCCACAGCTGTGATGCCTAAGGCAGTTAAAAGGGAACAAGGAAGGACCTGGTGAAGAAGCAAGCATGGGAGTAGCAGGAGATCAACATTTGGAAGCAGAAAGAAGAAATGTTGGCAGAATAAGCTTCTTTGATTACAGGCTGGTATTGGACCCTTGATGGAGTAGAGTGAGTGAGAGTGTGTGTTTATCATTCCCTTATGCTCTGGTAAAACTAACTAAAAAAAATTTTCACAGTAACCTTGGTGATCAGAGGTGTGGTTTGACTTCTACTACTGGTCACTGGGGCTCCTCCTTCCTGGTTGGTATGAACCAGTGGCTTGAGACAACAACAAGGGGGTCAGTGAAGAGACTGGCATCGTGGTCAAACTGGCTTACATCAAGGGCTTGGACTAGTGTGGGGTCAGTTTGAATGGAGAGGAATGGATGGACTCTGAAGATGTTGTGGAAAAAGAACCAACAGGATTTTGGTAGAAGTTAAAAACAATGCTGAGGTTTTTGTTTCGTTTTAATGGTATTTAAGCACTTTTTAAAAAATGGTATTTTTAAGTGCTTATGATGTTCCAGGCAATATACTAAGCTCTAAAGTAGAGATACAGACTAATCAGTTTGGGCATGGCCCATGTCCCACATGGGGCTCACAGTCTTAATCCCCATTTCAGAGTTGAGGTAACTGAGGCACAGAGAAATTCAGTGCTTTGCCCTAGGTCACACAATATTCAGGAGACAGAACTGAAATTAGAACTCAGGTCTTCTGACTTCCAGGTCCTTGTTATTTCCACCAGGTCAAGCTACTTCCCAGGTTACAGACTTGAGAGACAGGGAGGATGGTGGTGTTGTCAACAGCTTTTGAAAAGTTAGGTGCAGGAGAAGACTTGTGAGGGAAGAATGATGATGTGTTTCACTTTCTATGTTCAAGGGGGAGAGGAGGAAACTGACAATGGACTAATGGAGAAAAATCTGAATAACTACAGCAAAGCAAATGAAGAGAACAAGAACAACAACAAAAAATGTTTCTAATTCCCACCTGTATATAATGAGTTCAGTTGACCTATTGAGATGCCTGTGGGACATCCTTGAAGCAGTGCCCTGGAATAAGTAGGGAAGCAGCGTGACCTAGTGGAAAGAGCATGAGAAAGTCACTTACCTAATCTGTGCCTTAGTGTTTTCCATTATACTTTGAGCCTCATGTAAGATAGGGATAGTGTCCAGTATAATTTCAGTGCTTAGTACAGTCTGGAACATAGAATACTTAACAAATACCATAATTATTTTCTTCCATCTACTGCCCCGCTTATTTTTTTTTTACCTCAGTGCATTCCATATGTTGTGTGCTTAAAAAAAATGCCATTATTGTGGTATCATTACTACTTTATAGCATCAAAGCTTTCAAAATAATTCCTTCTTCAGCACTGTAGAGACCCTTAATTCATATTTTAAAAAGAATCAAGTTCTTCACTGCTTTCTTTGTAGAAGTGCTGATCACTCCTCTGGTGCAAATGTAATCATTTTTTATCTCAGCTGAGTTGCCATTGCCCATCTTTTTAAAACAATTAATTAATTCATCTATCTACCACTTATTTTTGTAGTTTCTGCTGATTTCTTTTTTAACTAGGTTTCCTGAAGTACTTTAAAAAGAAAAGTAAAGAAGTATGAGGATATAAAATTAAACAATTTTCTTGGTAGGGACTAAGGTCAAAGACAAGGGATATTTTGATGAATCAGTTCTTTATCCTCTGACTTGAATAATCCTCCATTCATTCTGGATTTCTTCAGTGAGAATGCTTCCCTATTCTCTGTTTCTGTGCTATTCAGCACCAGTAAATCTCAGTACTTTATGTTAACTTATCTCTTCAAAGCCTTTCCATGATAGTTTCTCTTTGGGAGAGAGTTTGACAAATAAAATCTCTAAAAAGAATTGGGGTGTATCAAAGTAAAAATAGATGAGGTAACATAATGAAGAGAGGTTTTGTCTTAAAATCATTAAATCCTTCTAATAGAGCTAGTCCAGGTGTCACTCCCCCCTCATATTTCTAAAATAAATTATTTCTCCTTTATAAGTGATTTGAAGAGCTTATGGGGGCCTTGTCACATCTCAATTTATAAGCTCTTTAAACAGAAAGCCAAAGTTAAAAGGATAAATGAGCAAACAATAAGGATGCTCATGGACAAATATTTAAATGAGGAAGCAAAAAGAATAAGATTTTAAGGGAACGACATAGCAATTAGGGAATGGATGTTTCAGTCAAGGAATAATAACATTAATGTAACAACGTAGATACTTGGACTTCAATGTACTTAGATTTGTACTTATAGATGAGTGGTGTCAGTTGATACACAAAGGCAGTTGATATACAAAGGTTCTTTTCCCTCTCCCATTTTCCTCTAGATATGCTGGAAGGCTGAAAAGCTCTATTAGTGGGAGCTGCTTCTTTACCTGTAATGTAGTTATAGTATTAATCACTGACTGTATGCAGAGCACTGTACCCTGAGAATACACAGGTGGAAATTTAGAAACTCACTGTTTTATTATTGTCCTTGCTTTCCATTGGTTTTGCTGTGTTTAATCGTTCTGATTTTCCCCCATTTGTCCAATGCTAGTTCTCTCCCTTTACACTTGGTGTGAATCTCCCTGGTGTTCAAGGCTGGACCTATACTATTGCTCTCCTGATCTTAAGCCAGTGCTTTATCATAGTAGGCATTCTATAAATGCTAACAAATGAACAAAAGAGGGAGAGAAGTTCAGCCTATACTGTCAGCCCAGAGTATTGTACTCTCTCAAGTGCCTAGTTCAGTTGTCTGTACCCACTAGGATCGGGACAATAGGCAAAGAAAGATCATTATGGGCAGGGAATGTGTCCCATTTGTTGTTATATTGTACTTTCCCCAGCTCTTAATGCAGTGTTCTGCACACAGTAAGTGTTTAATAAATGATTGAATGAGTTAATGAGTACTGTTGTGTAGATGAAAGAACTGGAGAGGATAAAACCTATAGTGCAGAAGGTGGCCCTCTCTTTTTTTTAGCTCTCAGAAATACTCAGGTTTATGAGTGAAGAAATGAAGGACTAGGGTAGTGATCCAAGAATGGGAAGCTGGCATTTCATAAATAGTGGAGAGTAAAAGGGGAAATGGACTCTAGTGGAGAGAGCAGTGTTGAAACCAGGGAGATCTGCATTTTAGAGAGTCCAAAAGACATGTCATAATTTGAGCAAGTAGAGGAGATTCAGATACTGGAGATCTTGAATTTGTGTCTCTGTATGCACACATGATCACCTAGCTTTGGTTGAAACTACAGCAGGCTCCTGGTGCTTCTAATGGTCTGTCTTATCTCTTTAAGTTTCCTAGTTCATTTGGAGATACAGGAAATGTTGTTCTCATCTTTCTCCTAATTCCCTGCTGCCTTGGAATGCCTTATACCCCTTTCAGTTTCTCTGAGGCTCCTAATCTTAGGGCAGTTCAAACACTTCCTTTTTTTTTTTATCAAAGCCTTCCTTCCTTTTCAGCAGTAAAGAGACTGAAAGGTGGAGGGAGGGAGTGGCAAATGATCACAAACTGTGGATGTGTCACTGAGGATCATATTTATCTTTTCAATTTTTACCTCTTTTTCTGCTTTTATCTCTCCAATGCTTTTAGTCCCACTCCCAAGCATTTAGCATACCCCCACCACCATATACTGACACACCAATCCCCATAGCACTTATGTGCATTTTCTTGTACTTGATGTCCTGACCTGAAATCTATATTAATAACAAAGTCCCACTGGAAACTCATTATGGTAAGGGATTATATCTCCCAACAATATTAAAGTCTTCTGAGTGCTTAATCCAGTGCTGTGCAAAAAGTGCTTAACATGAAAAGCAGTGTTGCCTAGTGGAAAGAGTACATGCCTGGGAGACAGAAGACTTGGGTTCTAATCCTGACTCTGCCACTTGTCTGCTATGAGACCTTGGGCAAGTCATTTAACTCCTCTGAGCATGAAATACCTCACCTGTAAATTGAGTAAGACTGTGAGCTCTACATGAGACAGGGACTGTGTCCGCTCTGATTAGGTTGTATCTACCCCAGCACTCACTACAGTGCCTGGCATAGAGTAGGTGTTTTTTATTCTCTCTATATATTCAATTACTATTATATATAATTTGTTAATGTACATATAACTAATCAATTGATTACTGTATATTCCGAAGTGCTGTGCGCTCAGTAGCTGCTCAATACATTGGCCCCCACATACACAGTTTTTACCCAGTAAATACTGTTGATGTTCTGAATTATGGCAGTTTTGCTATCTTTGAGATTGATTTAAGAGCAACCAAAGTATGTTTGAAAAGTAAATGCTAAAGTTATAAAAACATCCCTCCCTTTAATTTATGATGGTATTTAAGCACTTACTATGTGCCAAGCACTGTTCTAAGCGCTGGGGTAGATACAAGGTAATCAGGTTGTCCCACTTGGGATTCACAGTCTTCAGCCCCATTTGACAGATGAGGACACTGAGGCCCAGAGAAGTTAAGTGACTTGCCCAAAGTCATGCTGACAAGTGGCAGAGGAGGGATTAGAACTCATGACCTCTGACTCCCGTGCTCTTTCCACTAAGCAAACCTTTCCACCTCGATTCTTACTTTCAGTGTTATTTGTTGAGGTCTTACTATGTGCAGAGCACTGTACTGAGCTCTTGGGAGAGTAAAGTTGAACAAAATTAGCAGACAGGTTTTCCTGCATTATCCCTCCACACTTTGTTTATATAATAAAAAGCATCTTTTCCCCAGATCTGATTCTCCATCACCTGGAAGTTCAGATTCAGTTATTGATGAGCTGCTCTAGATATTTGCCCCAGGGATTATGTGGAAGTAGCAGTGCATGTTCCCTCAAAACCAATTTGGCTTCAGCTACCATCAGCTAATTAGTTTCTTTGAAGTATTAGTATCAATTACAAATCACCCACCTGATGCAAGCACCATAACAAACACATGGCAAGTACAGAATACCCAAGTGACATGTTCTCTGTCCTCAAGGAGTTTGCAAGGAGTTAACTCAGGGAGTTAACAGAAATAAGGTATCAACATGAATGTTATAACTTTGCTTTAATTTACTGTAATCTTGCTTAAGCTTCTGTTTATGTTCACCTGGGCTGGGAGAATAATTTTGAGTTCAAGACTTGACTGCAAGCTCATTATTGGCAGGGGAAATGTCCATTAATTCTGTTATATTGTACTCTCCCAAGTGCTTAGTACAGTGGTATGCACATAGTAAGTGCTCAATAAATAAGATTGATTTCTTTTATCTGCAAAGGGAAAGGGAAAAGTGACTAATGTAAGAGAATCCATACTCATCAGACAGGCATAAAGTGCTTTGAAGTCAATGCACATATGAAAACTATTCTGATATTTGCTTTTACTCTGCCTTCGACAATGACATTTTCAACAGTATGACATCCCTCACAAGATAAGAATTCTCATTCTCTAATGAAATTAAACTTTTTCTGAAATTTTCAGTATTATCAGGTGCTATTTGATCCCCTTCCAAATGAAAAAGCTGATTTGGTTCATTAGAAAGCATCAATATAAATTCCATAAATTAACTAGTGCACATAGGGTGACTTCTTTAATTGTTGGGTGTAATCTATTTTTTTGAAGGTCTGTCTGATCTTGCTTGCTGTCAGAAAGAACTGAAATATCCAATTAATTTCAGCCCTCATTGAGCAGTACTTTTTTTTTCTAATCAATACAAGCAATTATAAAACACTAATCCCCCAAACTACAAACGACCCTTCCCAACAACTTCCCTTGTCCCCTCTCCCTAAGATAACCTCCAATCTTGGAACCGCTGAATATTCACAAACTGGATATTCGATTCTTTATTTAAAAACATAGCCCTTCTGGCTACTGGAATTTTAAAAAGCACTCTAATCAATTTGGCATTTCCAGAAAAGAACCTTTTATTCCAGGTCCATTGTAGGCATTCTGAAAAGAGATGTCTAGAAAGTATATAATTTCTTTTTAACAAGGTATTTTGCAGAAACATTTGAACAATCTCTAAATGGGCAATAAATGAGTTCCTAAGATCTAAAATTGTCAGGTAGTAATCTAATTTTCAGCACTAGGGACTTGAGGGGTTATAGGGTACAAAATCTAATGTTCCTTAGTTTCTTTCACAATGGAATATCCTGAAGTACCCCAAGGTACAAGATGTCAGTTCAAAGAAAGTAGCATAATGTGTGATTACACGGCATTGACGTGCACAATGTACTGTGCAGTAAATACCAAAAATAAAATTAAATCATTGACAAGGCTGTGGAATGAATAAGGAGGACACTGAAACATATGTCTAAACCATGACATTTAGTTTTTTAACAAGCTGGATTTATGGAAAGGGAAAGGGGGAGCTGGCAGGAGGTAAAGAGGTAGTTCAAGAGAATGATAAAAAGAAACATTTCATTGACTCTTAACTCTATTAACCCACCTGCACAAGTTGGTGGTAGCCACCCTATCCCCCATGAATGATTTGTTTTCAGAGACATGTGACACTGTTTTGAGTGGAGAAGGGAGAAAGTTATGCAGTTGCTAGGTGAATTTCACTTATAGAATAATGAAAATAATAGTTATATTTGTTTACTCAGTGCCAAGCCCCGTACTAAGCATGGGTATAGATAGAGTGACATCAGATCAGTCCCTGTTCCACATGGAGGGTTACAGGCTGAAGGGTACAACTTGTATTGAGTTCACATTTTGCAGATGAGGAAACTGAAGCATAGAGAGATCCAGCTACTTGCCCAAGGTCATACTGCAGTCAAGAGCAAATGCCAGGATTAAAGTCCAGGTCTCCTAAATCCCAGGCCCAGGTTCTTTCCACTAGGTCATGCTGCTCCTCTCTATCCCACGAGATGCACAGCCTTGAGATGTGGTGTTCCAAGCCCTCTTACACATTTTTCTCAGCTCAGTGGCCACATAAACCATCTACAGTGTGGTGGGTTTGGGAACACTGGTAAAGAGAATGAGGGGCAGCGGGGATAGCTGTAAGAGTGGGGTGTTGCTGAACTATAAGCAAGTTGTGGGCCAGGGAGGTTCACTGGTTATGTTGTATTCTCCCAAGTACTTAATAAAAGTGCTCTGCACACAGTAAGCACTGAGTAAGTATGATTGACTGCCTGGAAAATGGGGAGTGCTAGTGGCAGGGGGGTGGGTTCAGGGATGGCACATGGTAGACAGGTGGGGTGAGGCATATATATAGTTTCCTTGGGAAGACAGGTCTAACCATCTGGAAGTGAAATTTGCCAGGCTTTTTAAATTATATTTAAGCTCTTACTTTGTGTCCAACATCCTTCTATGCACTTCAATAAATACAAGGTCATCAGGTGGCCAATAGTCTGTCCCAAATAGGACTTAAAGTCAAGTAGGAGGGAAAACAGGCATTGAATCTCCATTTTACAATTGAGGAAACTAAGGTGGAGTGACTTGCCCAAGATCACACAGCTGGAAAATGGAGCCTGGATTAGCACTCATGTCCTCTCGTGCCCAGGCTTTTATCCACTAGGCCATTCTGCTTCCCGGCCGTGGCTTCTCTTCCTGCACAAGTCAAGGAGTGGCACTGGCAGGGCCCCGGGAACCATCACACTGCCAACACAGTGCACCTCGTGATGGCCTTGCCTATTTCTCATGACACGATTTTCTGAGATTTTCTATGAGTAGCAATGGGCTAAACTCTGTGTGGGCAAATCCCTGGGTACTCTTCCTCAGCTATCACAGCCACCCATGGCCCTTGGTGACCTCTGGAGAAGCATTCAGAGTATAATAGTAATTGTATTTTTTAAGCAATTATTAGATGCCAAGCACCATACTAAATGCTGGAGTAGATGCAAGGTAATCTGGTTGGACATCACAGTCCCTCCCACATGGGGCTCACAGTCAAGTAGGAGGGAAAACTGGTATTGAATCCTCATTTTCCAGAGGATTTAATTGACTTGCCCAAGGTCACAGAGCAGGCAAGAAGCAGAGCTGGGAATAGAACTCAGATCCTCTGACTACCAGGTCCATGTTCCTTCTGCTAGGTGTGCCAAGGTGAAACTAGGCACCCGTCATCTCAAGGTCAAAACAATATCCATGACTTCCAGAACTAGCAAGGTGAAACTCAGAAGTATGGGTGGCGTCATCCCAGGCCAGAGGTGCAGGAGTAGGGCTCCCTCTCTGTGCCAATCAAATCAGATATGGAGGAGGGGAGGTCAGGGAAAGCAGGAAGCTGGAACAGCTAGGGAAGTGCAGGTGATAAATACCTGCCTCCTCCAACATTCTGCTCTGACTCTGGAAACAGCGGGCCAAAGTTAGGATCGTGGGACAGGTGTGTTTTTCTGAGCACTTGTGGGAGGGAGCTTGATGCTTTGCTATGGGTGGGTAGTGCATAAGTGAATTCCTCCAAGAAGGGAAAATCCATTCACCGCATCCAAACAATTACTTACACTTATATTCCTCCCAAAAGGGAAGTTCAATTCACCATACGGAATACACTTTGTACGGCTCAGCCTTTTGACCTCCGTCTCTTTTTCTCTCACTGCGCTGATTTCCGAACCCATTCCCAGGCAACAGAAGACCTGAGATCAGGAGTATACGGTGCAATTTGAGGACATATGTCCTAGTGCAAGGCTGCTCATTATTCTGTTCCAGGGTGGAGTGCCACCTCCAAGGCCATTCCAAAAGCTGGGATCCCACATGTCATCCCCCACTTAGTCATACTGAATCTGTGGATGCACTGGCCTCAGTGCTGTGGTAGCTCAGTTGTGTTTAGAAGCAGTGGGTAGAGTATGGGCCTGGAAGTCAGGACCTGGGTTCTAATCTAATCCACCATATATATTCTGTGTGTCTTTCTGCAAGGCACTTCATTTCTCTGTGTCTGTTATCTCATCTGGAAAATGGGAAGGAAGAGTGTGAGCCCTATGTGGAACAAGCACTGCATCCAACATAATCAACTTGTACCTACCCCAGCTCTTAAAACAGTGCTTGACACACAGGGTTTAATAAGAACTGTAATTATTATTAACTATACTGCTGAAGAGGATTCAGTGATACAGAGACGGAGTCAAAAATGTGTGCCTTCAGGTCAGCCTGTATGTGTGCCTGCATACCTGCGCTCCTAGAAGATAATAGTTCAATACTGGCAATTTAATAACTGGGAAAACCAAAGAAAACCAGTTTTTATGTGTAAAAGAAGCCAAAGAGTGGAAGAAGAAACGATATTCAAGGAAACTGGAGAAAAATGTCTAGGAAGGAAGTTCTCCTGGATTTTGAACCAGATTACTGTGTTCACAGAGGTAGTAATTACAGTTCATTCTCTATGTAGAGGTAATTAATTCTTTTGAAAATTGATTTTTGATGTATATAAGTGTGCATCATAAAAATTCACCCATATCATAAATCAATTTTCAAAATAATTGCCTCTCCATTAATTTGAAAGGTTCTCAGATGGTGTGGAAAACACCTAGTAATCCAGAAAGTATCTAATAGTACCAGTAGAGTGAACATTTAGACAAGCGTTGAACCAGAAGAGAGAGTTTGTGGGTTTTTTTTTTTTTTTTAAGGAGACATCTGCCTTTGCTATTGCTCACATCCAGTTTGCTAAACCTACATTATCAAGGAATCTCTTTCTCCCCCTCCTCTTTTTTCCCCATAAACTTCCCTGTTTCTATCTGCTCCTCCCTCCCTCCCTCTCCCCTTGCCTTGCTTTCAGATGTGGGTCCAGATTATGGGATCATTTTTGGTTAGGAAATTAGTTGAGAGGATTTTTCAAGCACATTACTGTAAACCACCAAAAGCCAATTCAGTAGATGAGATTTTTGCAGAATATAGTAGTAATGGAAATATTCATGTTTTACTTGTTCCAAACTGTATTGTCAAGCTCTGTTTTCACACCATAATACACTCCTGATCCATTATCTTCAGTCTGTAGACAGCAAAGTAAAATTGAACACGCTGGCATTTAGTAGATCAAGAATTCACTCTGGAGTAAGCTCATTGTCCAATATGGAGGAATGAAGTGTAATGTGGGAAAGAATCATAGGAGGGGAAAAAAATTAGGAAAACTCGAGGGTATAAAGAAGTGCATGGTGGAAGAAAATTGAGACACCTTTGCAGGGAAAAGTGTGGGAAAGAAATTAATTTATAGAGAATAATTCATTCAAAATATAATTTTCCTTTTCTCACAGGGGTTGCTTCTCCTTATTTTTAAATTCTCTATTATCTAAAGTGAAACACCTAGAGGCTGTTTGCTACCTGTAGATGACAACATATAATTAAGCAATTTAAAAATGATCTAATCAGGGTTAAAAAGGATCCCTAGATTAAAATTTAGAATCTGTTACCTGAAGCTTTGCTGGAGAAAAAAAATCAAATCATTTTTCTTGAAATATTCCCCATATGAGTTCTAAAGCTACTAGATGTTTTACTTATTACCTAGAATCCTCAAGAAAGGTATTTAATGTTTCCCCTAAAACTGAGTTACTCCAGGTGTTATTGCTTATTGCCACTTTCTAACATCATTTTAGAGAGAGAAAATAAACTGCTAAAACAGCTTACACCTAAATCACAAGAGATACAGAGGGCTGGGGGTTAGTATTTAATAGTTCCCAGTGGTTTAATTGTTTTCCTCCAGAATGTCCCATTATGAACAACATTGTTTCAACAAGAAGTTCAGCAAAGGCTGGATCTGGTGTGAAATACACTATAATGATACTATCTTGCTCCCACCTAGCTGGATTTCTAGTTAATCCAGAGAAGAGGCATGGTGTACTTGGTAGAGCATGGACCTAGGACCCAAAAGGTCCTGGGTTTTAATCCTCCCTCCATCACTAGTTAGCTGTGTGACCTTGGGCAAGTCTTTCTGCCTTAGTTCCATCATCTGTAAAATGGGGATTAGGTCTGTGAGCCCACTGTGGGACAGGGACTTTGTCCAACCCAATTGTCTTGTATCTACCCCAACAATCTGGCACATAGTAAGTACTTAACAAATACCATATTTATTGTTATTATCATTTTGGCCTGTTTGTACTGTGCAATCCCATTCAAAAAGGATACCATGGGACTGTGGGTGAGCATTTCTGTTTAAGTGGGTCAAATCTTAAGTATGGATGATCACAATTTCTGTCTGTATACAGTGAGTGCTTAATAATAGTTGTGATCATTTTTAAGCGCTTTCTGTGTGCAGATCACTGTACTTCTACTACATTCCAGCCAACATCATACTCTACTCCTTTTAGCTCCAGCTTCCTCACTCTGTCCCAACCTCTTCTATATTGCCTCCAGTTGCTTTCTCATCCGCGCCCCCCCCCCAGTGACCCCCAGCCTGGAACTCCCTTCCTCTCCATAAATGCCATACCACCACTATCTCCACCTTCAAAGCATTATCAAGGTCACATCTCCAAGAGGCCTTCCCCTCTTGCTCTCTTTTCTGCATTGTCTATGCACTTGGATCTGTGACCTTTGATCATTTGATATTCACCCCATATCACTTTGATTCATTCACTCAATAATATTCGGCGCTTACTATGTGCAGAGCACTAAGTGCTTGGAATGTACAATTCGACAACAGAGACAATCCCTTCCCATTGACGGGCTTACAGTCTAATCGGGGGAGACAGATGGACAAAAACAAGGCAACTTAATAGCAATAAATAGAATGAAGGGAAAGTACACCTCATTAACAAAATAAACAGGGTAATAAAAATATATACAAATGAGTACAGTGCTGGGGGTGGGGGGGGGGGAAGGGAAAGGGGAAGGAGCAGAGGGAAAGGGGGCTTAGCTGAGGGGAGGTGAAGGGGGGGGGGGCAGCAGAGGAGGCAGAGGGAAAAGGGGAAGCTCAGTCTGGGAAGGCCTCCTGGAGGTGAGCTCTAAGTAGGGCTTTGAAGAGGGGAAGAGAGTTTGGCAGAGGTGAGGAGGGAGGGCATTCCAGGTCAGCAGGAGGACGTGGGCCAGGGGTCGATGGCGGGATAAGCGAGAATAGGGGATGGTGAGGAAGTGGGCGGCAGAGGAGCGGAGCATACGGGGTGAGGAGTAGAAAGAGAGAAGGGAGGAGAGGTAGGAAGGGGCAAGGTGATGGAGAGCCTTGAAGCCTAGATTGAGAAGTTTTTGTTTCATGTGGAGGTTGATAGGCAACCACTGGAGGTTTTTAAGAAGGGGAGTGACATGCCCAGAGTGTTTCTGCAGGAAGATGATCCGGGCAGCGTAATGAATAGACTGGAGCAGGGGGAGACAGGAGGAAGGGAGATCAGAGAGAAGGAGGGAGAATATCCCGTAATAAAAGCCGGGATATTATGAGAGCCTGTACCAGTAAGATAGCCGTTTGGATGGAGAGGAAAGGGCAGATCTTAGCGATATTGTAAAGGTGAGACCGGCAGGTCTTGGTGACACATTGGATGTGTAGGGTGAATGAGAGAGCAGAGTCAAGGATGACACCAAGGTTGCGGGTTTGGGAGACGGGAAGGATGGTCGTACCATCCACAGTGATAGGGAAGTGAGGAAGAGGGCAGGGATTGGGAGGGAAGATAAGGAGCTCAGTTTTGAAAATGTTAAGTTTTAGGTGGTGGGCAGACATCCAGGTAGAGACGTCCTGGATGCAGGAGGAGATAGGAGCCTGAAGGGAGGGGGAGAGGACGGGGCGGAGATGTAGATTTGTGTATCATCTGCATAGAGTTGATAGTTGAAGCCGTGGGAGCGAATGAGTTCACCACGGGAGTAAGTGTAGATGGAGAACAGAAGAGGGCCAAGAACTGACCCTTGAGGAGCCCCAACAGTTAGAGGATGGGAGGGGGAGGAGCAGCCTGCGAAAGAGACTGAGAATGAACAGCCAGAAAGATGAGGAGAACCAGGAGAGGACGGAGTCCGTGAAGCCAAGGTGAGATAAGGTATGGAGGAGAAGGGGATGGTCTTATCTTTAAATCACATATTTTAAATCATTTATATTGATGTCTTTCTCTCTTTAGACCATTATGCTTATTATGATCAGGGAAAGTGACTGTTAATTCAGTTATATTGTGTTCTCCCAAATGCTTAGCACAGTGCTCTGCACATAGAAACCGTTCAATAAATACCATTGATTGAAAAGAACTAATGATGATGATGGAGACGAAAATGGTATGCTTCACTGGCCAAGTGATAATCCATTTTTCATAGCACTGACCCCCATGGTAACTTGAATAATTTTTCAAGTGTAATTTCTTCACTGGTTGATTTGTTTTTCTCTGTTTTGTGAGATCCTGCATTTTGATCATAGAGTATATTTAGGAAAATACTGAAATGTTGATACTATTAATTCCTTGCCTGTGATGAGGCTAGAACTTCACTTTTCAATGATAATGCCATAGTGAGTAGGGGGCTACTCGAGGTTCTTTAATGACATGTAGAGATCCTTGGTTTGGTCATGGTGTGTAAAGCCATAGATGTATTCCATTTTGGCAGTCAATCAGTGGTATTCACTGAGTACTTTCTGTGTTCAGAGCACTAAGCTCTTGGGAAATTATAATACACTAGCCATGGTAGACCCAATCCCTACTCATATGGAGCTTATATTCTACAGGGGAGAACATACATTCTAATTTATTACAGATTGGGAAGTAGAAGGGAATAGGGATATTCATATAAGTGCTGCGGGGCTGAAGTAAGGCATCAGAGTGCTTAAGGGGTAAAAGGTAAGTGCATAGGTGATGCAGAAGGACAGTTAGGAGAAATGAGGGTTAAGTCAGGGAAATTTTCTTGGAGATGTGATTTTTAGGAAGGTCTTAAATCTGGGGAGAGTGGTGAATTGTAGGATATGAAGGGGGAGAGAATTCCAGGCCAGAGAGAGGATGTGGACAAGGGGTCAGAAGTGAGATGAGATTGAAGTACAGTGAGTAGGTTGGAATTAGTAGAGTGAAGCATGCAGGTTTGGCTGTAATAAGATATCAGTGAGGTAAGGTAAAAGGGGGAGAGGTGATTAAGTGTCTAAAAGCCTATAGTATGGTGTTTCTGTTAGACATGGAGGATGATGGACACAGCTCTTGGGGGGTTTTGAGGAGTGGGGAGATGCAGTGCTTAGTACAGTGCCTAACACACAATAAGGGCTTAACAAATAACTTTATTATTACTATGTGGATTCTACTTTTTTAGAAGAGGAGAGGGAGCGTGGAGAACAATGGTCCAAGCAGCAGAGTGGGAGTATGGAATGGAGAGGGGAGAGACAAGAGTCAGAGAAGTCAGCAAGGAGGTTGAATCGGTAGTCAAGGTGGGATATATGTTTATCAACACATTAGCAGTTTGGATAAAGAGAAAATATCAGACTCCAAATATGTTGGGATAAGAGTACTGACAGGATTTCATGACAGAATGAAGGCACTGGTTGAATGAGAGATGAGCTCCGTAAACACTTAATAAATACCTTTGATTGATTTTTTGAGAATAATTTCAAGGTTACAGGTTTGTGAGATGTGGAAAATAATGGTGTTCTCTGCAGTGACAGGAAAGTCAGGAGGAAGACAGGGTTTGGGTGGGAAGATAAAAGGTTCTGTTTGACATGTTTAAGGTATTAGTGGGACAGTCAAGCAGAGTTGCCCTGGAAGCTGGAGGAAATGTAACACTGCTGAGAAGGAAAGAAGTCAGACCTGTCATTTTTCCTTTAGTCGGGACTATAAAGTGCTCCAATATGCTGTTGACATAGTCACTATTTGTTTTTTCCAAGAGTAATATTTTTTTACCAGAGTGATTTTCAGTGATGGCTTTGACAAAGCATACCCAATATCCTGAAGTTTTCTTGTCATTCAAATGTCACAGACAAACATCCAATCCCTGTGTACAGTGGGGTTGGGATTCCCAAAAGTGTTGCCAAAACGTCCCTGCAGGGAGATTTGCAGCCTTAATTTTCCAGGAGTAAGATATTTGCTGTCCTGGTGACAAGAAGCCCTAGGGGTTAGAAAGAACATGGGCCTGGGGATCAGAGGACCGATGTTCTAATCCCATGTGCATCACTTAACTGCTGTGTGACCTTGGGCAAGTGGCTTAACTACTTTGTACCTCAGTTTCTTCATCCGTAGAATCAGGATGCAATACCTGTTCCCTTTTCCACTTTGAAGGTGAGCACCCCATGGGACCTGATTATCTTGTCTATCCCAGAGCTTAGTACGTTGCTTGGTACTTAGTAAGCACTTATCAAATATCACAGTTGTCATTATTATTAGGAGGTTACATTTTAACTGTCTTGTCAGCTTGTCAGCTTATCAGCTGATTGATCAACACTTTGCTCTGAACATGGCTGCTGAGGTCTGGGCACACTTCTCATTACTGTGCCAAATTATAATATAATCCCCTGGATTCACAGTTTAGATCATAATAGCAACCAGAATGGGTCTTTTTCACTGTTAGATGGAAAATCACGAGTAATCACCTGATGATGAGGCATTTTCACTGAACAGCATAGCATATTGGAGAGAACAAAGGCTTGGGAGTCAGAAGGTCATAGGTTCTAATTCTGGCTCCACCACTCATCTGCTGTGGCCTTGGACACTTCTCTGGCCCTCAGTTACCTCATCTGTAAAATGAGGATGAAGACTGTGAGCACCATGCAGGACAGGGACTGCATTCAATCCAGTTTGCTTATATCCTCCCCAGCACTTAATACAGTGCCTGGCACTGAATAAGCACTTAATACAGTGCCTGGCACTGAATAAGCACTTAATACAGTGCCTGGCACTGAATAAGCACTTAATACAGTGCCTGGCACTGAATAAGCACTTAATACAGTGCCTGGCACTGAATAAGCACTTAATACAGTGCCTGGCACTGAATAAGCACTTAATACAGTGCCTGGCACTGAATAAGCACTTAATACAGTGCCTGGCACTGAATAAGCACTTAATACAGTGCCTGGCACTGAATAAGCACTTAATACAGTGCCTGGCACTGAATAAGCACTTAATACAGTGCCTGGCACTGAATAAGCACTTAATACAGTGCCTGGCACTGAATAAGCACGTAATACAGTGCCTGGCACTGAATAAGCACGTAATACAGTGCCTGGCACTGAATAAGCACGTAATACAGTGCCTGGCACTGAATAAGCACGTAATACAGTGCCTGGCACTGAATAAGCACGTAATACAGTGCCTGGCACTGAATAAGCACGTAATACAGTGCCTGGCACTGAATAAGCACGTAATACAGTGCCTGGCACTGAATAAGCACGTAATACATACCACAGTTATTATTATTATTACTGTTATTTTCCAAGCACACAGAGTCTAATGACCTTTTTGATACTTGGCCATTTCTAGCAAATCAAAATTTGAAATCATCCAATCTCACTGGCCAGTTTGTTAAATATTGGCACTCTTGAATTGAATCTGTATAAATCTTTACAAAAGTGTTCATTTTCCTCAATGCAGTTGCTCACTGGGGAGGTATATGTACTGATGAAAGTGGAAGAATAACTTAGCATTTTGAACCAAAGTGAACTACTGTGATTTTGAAGAAAAAGTACTGGGATCCATCGGCAACTCTGTCAAGTAGAAATAGTAGTTCTGGTAGTAAAAATATTAAGTGCTTACAGTGTGCAGACCACTGTTCTAAGCACTGGGAAAGAGTACACAAGTGGAATTTAGTCCCTTGCCTTAAAGGGGCTCTCAATCTGAGATTATAAAGGGGAAATTGAGTCAGGAGAGGGACACAGGAGTGATGAAACAGGAAAATACTAAAACAGCATAAAAAACAAGGACAAATGCACAAAATCAAGACAATCATCAATAGGGTACTGAGATTTGCAGAGAAGAATTTCAGGTTCCTTGTGACTTTGAATTCAAGGCAAACCCATAGCATGGCCCAGGAGGCATAGTGCATGGTGGGAGGGACAGTGGCAGTTGTTACTTTGGTTGCAGAGGGGAGGGTTTGTCACTTAATTTCTCTGCAGATTTCCTCATCTTTCAAATCTCTCTACTTCATAGAGATGTTTGGGGGTTAAGATGAGGCAATTGATGTGAAAAGACTTGGGAAAAATAAAAGCCTTGTAAAACTTTAAGGTATTAACCAGAGAACATTTTCTTACAACAGATGTTTTCCATCAGAAATATAGTGCAGAATGTTGTCATCTGATTTGATTACTTGGGCGGTACTCCATTGAACAATGCAAAGATGAGCCGACGAGTAGAAAACCAAATCAAATTAAGAATACCAGCATCTCCTCTAGGAGATTAGCAAAGAATGAATAACAATGAAGTATCAAATTTCATACCTAAATTAAAGTCTGTAAAGCGGTACTAGTGGCCAACGTTATATAGAAATGTGAGGCTTGGAGATAACCTATAGACGCCATCAACTTTTTGAATAATTGCATCAGTGTTGTCAGTAAGGCATACTCAACATCTAAGAGCAAGGCAATATCACCACTAATGAAGTGACAGAATGCGGTTAGCTACCTAGCACTGAAGCAATGATAATCACAAAATAGTTTCTCTGGGTGGAACATGTAAAGAGAATGGATGATAGTTGAATACTCACTACCTAGTGAACTTGGAGGACCACCCAGACAGCGAGGAGAGGGTAAGTATTGTAAGGCCACAATGAAGCAGTCTAAAGCAATGTGCTCTAACAGTGGGTTACTGGGAGAAAATTGCTCTGACAGACCAATCAGGATGGGGTTGATCTTGTCTACCAGAGATTTGGCAACTATTGGAAGGCAAAGAGGTTTGAAAACAAATACAGGAGCTTCAAATAACAAGCACAGTAGCATGACAGGACAGTCTTCATATGTACAGTGTAGGGAATTCATTTTCCTGGCACAATTAATCAAAGCTACTAATTGTTCACTTACTGGATGCAGAACACTATACTAATCACTTGAAAAAGTAAAAGAGAGCAAATTGTGGTGATCCCTGACCTCAAGATGCCTACACCGTAAGCTTGTTGTGGGCAGGGAATGTGTCTATTGTTGTATAGTACTTTCCCAAGTGCTTAGTACAGTGCTCTGCACACAATAAGTACTCAATATCATTGAATACAATCTAGTGGGGCAGCAAGACATTAAAATTAATTACCAACAGGGGAAGAAACTGAGTATTAGGAAATATATGTACACATATATATGTACACACACACACACACACATATATATATATATATGTATGTACACATATTTATGTACACACACACACATATATATATATATATATATATATATGTTGTGAGGGGTGACAAAATGCTTAGAAGCTGTATACTCTAGCACATAAGTGATACAGAAAGGAGGAAAAAAAATTGTGGTGTTTAAGCGCTTACTATGTGCAAAGCACTGTTCTAAGTGCTGGGGGATACAAGGTGATCAGGTTGTCCTATGTAGGGCTCACAGTTTTAATCTCCATTTGACAGATGAGGTAACTGAGGCACAGAAAAGTTGAGTGACTTGCCCAAGGTCACACAGCTGACCAGCGGCAGAGCTGGGATTAGAACCCGTGACTTCTGCCTCCCAAGCCTGCGCTCTTTCCCCTGAGCCACACTGCTTCTCTAAATAGGAAAATAAGATGGAGGAATGAGAGATTAGTCAGGAAAGACTTCCTGGAGAAGAAATAAATTTCATAGAGTTTTAAAGATAGGAAGACTGTTGGTCTGTCAAATATGAAGGGGTAGGGAGGTCCAGGCCGTAAGGAAGATGTTAACAAGAGGTCAAATGTGGGAGACACATTTGACTAGCTGGGTATTAGAGGAGCAAAGTGTGCAAGCTGGCTTGTAGTAGGAGAGGAACAAGGACAGATGTCAGAAGGAAAACTGACTATCTTAAAGCCAGTGGTGAGCACTTAAGTACTCAACTCACCCCTTCACAGAACTTAGGTACACATCCTTATACTTGGTTGTTTCTCCTCCTTGTAAATTATTTTAACGTCTGTCTCCCCCACCAGATTGGAAGCTCCTTAAGGACAGTGACTGTATCTACATACACTATAATACTCTCTCAAATGTTAGCACAGTGTTCTGCACACAATGCATGTTCATTAAATACCGCCGATTTTATTGATTAGTGAGGAGTTTCTGCTTGATGTAACAATGGGTTTTACATGGATAGCATCTATTATCAATAAAGCCTGTAATAATGGACTGTAATAGATGACTGCAATAGGCTCTAGAATGGGAACTCATCATGGGCAGGGGATGTCTATTATGTTGTGATCTCCCAAGTGCTTACTACAGTGCCCTGCACACACTAAGTGCTCAATAAATAAGACTGTTTGAAGGATGCCTTAGACTACATTCTTTTCTCTCTCTCTCTTTATATTCTACTTCTCCTTTTTCTTTGCCTCCTTCCAAAGTTGCCCTTTCCTGGGCATATTTCTACCACAGCTGTGCAGTGCAGAGGGGATGGGGAAATTTCAAAGACATTTCTCCACATAATTCACTTAGTGCAAATTCTGCAGACCTATAATGAGAATGATTGAAACCATGCTGAACGAATGGATATGAGCCTTCTTCTGAGCAGAACTATTTGCAGGACAGCATATTTCTCTATTAAGGATACATAGAACACTGCCTGAGACCTGGAAGATGCTTAGGATGACTTAGAGAGGGAGTCCAGTTTTATGGTTCTGTGTTTCCTGTGAGAGATGCAAAGATGAGGAGCTGGAAGAGAGTAGAGAGTAATGTTCAATAAAAGGGCATTCATTCTGCAAACTGTGTGGAAATTAGGTCTTCTTTCTGGCTCAGCTATATCATTTTTAAACATCTACATGGGCCAGTCTTTCTTGGGACTCTGTTACATATCCGAAGGGACAATATTTTATTTTCAACCTGGCAAATAAAAATATTCCAACTTGGAACATCTGGTTCTGTAATACTCCCCCAAAGACCTCTCCTAACAAAAATGCCAATAAAGTATTTTGTGAATGTGTATACAAGGAGACTGTTTCATAAAATTAATTGAGACAAAAAAAAATCTCCTAAATAATAAAACTCATAAATCACCCTGCCACAGACACCCATCAAAGGGATCCTTTGGGGAATAAAGAGTTCAACACTGATTCAAGTTAGAAGATGAAGTAAAACATCTTATAGTAAAGATGAATTGAATTTATGGATCATGTATATTGAAATATAACTATTCCTCTTTCCAGACTAGTGTTATTGATTATTATTGCTATTACCATAATTAACTTAAGTGCCTATTACATGCAAAGCACTTTACTAAGTGTTGGGTTAATTACATGAAAGTAATTAAGGACCTGGCCTATGGCACACAAAGGGCTTACAATCTTCTGGGATAAAACAGGTACCTAGACATTAAACTATGAGGACAATGAAAACAGGTTAAAATTAAGAAATGAAAATAATAAATTCTATACATTTATATTTACATTTGTATGAATCTTTAAAACACTTTAATTTTGCCCAAACACATTCACATTGCTTATCCCTTTTGTAACACAGTATTCCTGTTGGGCAGATAGAAGCAGATGCTATTATCCCCATTTTACAGATGTGTGAACTGAGACATGGAGAGGTTAACTGTCCTGTGGTCATACAGCAGGCTAGTTGCAGAGCTGGGATTAGAGTCTGTGTCCTCTGACCTCCACCTTGAACTCTTTGCACTAAATCCTGCTGCTTCTTGTTCATCACCCCAACATTCTCAAAGATGGGAAGGCAGGTTTGGCTCCTGTGGGAACAGGCAAGAAGGGGAAGCTGTCAAGATATAGCCTCTGGGCCACATGGTGTTTACCTGCCATCCCACACTCCCATGAGGTGTGGGGGTTGGCACCCATGAAAGCTTCCCAGTAAGAAGCATTCTGAAGCCCCTGGAAACTGAGGTGGCCCAGGGCTGTTGTGTTTCAATATCCACTGAACCTTGACCTGATTCTAAGAAAACAGTCTGGATTAGTCGAGTGTTCATGGGCCCAGAAATCTGATAGCCAGGATTCTTATCCTGGCTCTGTCACTTGCCTGCTGTGTGACCTTGGGCAAGTCACTTAACTGCTCTATCTCTCTGTTTCTTCATCTGTAAAATGGCACTAAATACCTGATTTCTCTCCTAAAACTGTGATGACCATTTGGGACAGAGATTGCTTCTACCTGATTATCCTGTACACCCCTCCCTCCCCTGCCCCAACACTTAGTAAGTACAGTGCTTGACACATAGTAACATTTAATACATGTTACAATTATAATTAGTATTATGCTTCTTGTGAGCAGGGATTCCATATTTTGCTTCTGTTGTACTTCTCCTAGCTTTTATGAGAGTCAGTGAATACTCACATGTGGTCCCTGCTAACAACTTTGCATTCCCTTGCTCTTGTGGCTCCCTCTCTTACCCTGTTACTGTGGCTGAGGGGTGTTTCCTGTCAGGATCAGTGTGATGATCCCTGTTTCTTCCCCAGTGTGCACATTAGAGAGAGCCAGTGCATGACCACTTACCTTAGTGGATAGAGCCCGACCCGAGAGTCAGAAGGATCTGGATTCTCCTAATGGTTCTGCCACGTGTCTACTGTGTGACCTTGGGCTAGTCCCTTAACTTCTTAGTTCCCTCATCTGCAAAATAGGGATAAAGATTGTGAGGCCCATGTGGGACTGGGACTGTGTCCAATCTGATTAATTTATATCTACTCCAGTGCTTAGAATAATACTTTGCCTATAGTAAGCACTTAATATGTACCACAGTTATTATTCTTATCCATGTGCCATTAGGAAAGGATGGTGGAGCTGGGCCCCAACTCTGATCCCAGACAGAAAGAACAGCTATGGTCATGGAGACTGGGCCCTGGCCATGCTTCTCCTTAGCGCCTCAGCTGGTGACAGAGACACAGAGGAGCTGATGCCTCAAGTCTGATTACAGACACAGAAGGGAAGCCACCCTTGGACAGAACCTGGGACAAAGCTATGGAAGGCAGTCTGTCCAATTATGGTGTCATATCAATGTGTTATGTGTAGGTTAATGCAACCATGCAACTATGTCATGCTTCATATTGGAACTCTGCCAGGTAGATTACCCTGGGCCACAAGGAAGGGTTAATCTTTCCCTCCCCTCCCAGGCATGGGAGGGGCTCTTCTCCCTGCAGCTGCTGTGCTGAATCTAGGAAGCAGTGTGGCCTAATCGAAAGAGAAGAAACCTAGGATTCAAATGACCTTGGTTCTAATCCCAGCTCTGCTCCTGCCTGTTGTGTGATCTTGGGCAAGTCACCTCTCTGTGCCTCAGTTTGATCATCTATAAAAGAGGGATTCAGTACCTGTTCACTTTTGCCCCTGTACTGTGAGTCCAAGGTGGGAAAGGCACTGTTTTGTATTCACCTCAGTGAGTGAGTATGTGCTTAACAAATATTATAGCTACTATTAGTATTGGCATAACAGTAACAATAATTCAGTGTTGATGGAAGCCACTGAAGGTTTATGATGAGTGCAGGCGGGTTTTTTGAGAAAATCGATCTGGGCAGTAGAGTGAAATATGGAGTACAACAGGAGAGAGATAGGCAGAGAGGTCAACAAGGAAGTTGATGCAGTAGTCAAGATGGGATATAAGTATAAGCTCGTTATGGGTGGGGAATATGTTTATGTTGTACTCTCCCAAGCACTTAATACAGTGCTTTGAACACACTAAGCACTCAGTAAATATGATCGACTGACTGACTGACTAGATGAGCCTGGGAACAGGTAAGGCACTGATAACAGGGCTGATTATAGACATATGAAGGTAGAACTGTCAGGATTTGGTGACAGATGCAATATGTGGTTTGAATGAGAGAACTATCAAAGATAATGCCATGGTTATGGTTACGTAAGCCCTCCGAAGGACAGGGACCATGTGTAATTCCCACTTGTGTATTCTATCCCAGTGCTGTGCTCTGCACACAGTAATCACTTGATAAATAATATAACTACTACTAATAATAATGATATTTGTTAAACGCTTCTATGTGCAGAGCACATAGTGTTCTAAGCGCTGGGATAGATACAAAGTAATCAGGTTGTCCCATGTGAGGCTCACAGTTAATCCCCATTTTACAGATGAGGTAACTGAGGCACAGAGAAGTTAAGTGACTTGCCCACAGTCACAGCTGACAAGTGGCAGATCTGGGATTCGAACCCATGACCTCTGACTCCCAAGCCCAGGCTCTTTCCACAGAGCCACACTGCTACTACTAACGGGAGCATGAGATGTTGCCTATAATGATGGAGAAAGTCTAGGGCAGGACAAGGTTTGAGTGAGAATGAGTTCTGTTTGGGACATTAAGTTTGTGTTTTCAGAAATCTGAGTAGGGCAGATGGAAAAGAACTAAAAAGAGGGAAATGGAGAATTGAATGGAAGAAATGAAATCATGAATATTAAGGAAAAAGTTGAACAGGAGTTAAGAATAAGGAGGACATGACAAATCAGAAGGAAATAAGAAATACATATAAATTCATATAGATATCTTCAGGCTCAGTGAGATTTTATGAGCTTATGTGATTATATGCAGGGCTGAAAACAAAAATATGTAACAGTCCATCCTTATAATAATAATTATGGTATTTAAGCACTTACTATCTGCCTAGCACTGTTCTAAGTGCTAGGTAGATACAGGGAATCAGATTGTGCCATGTGGGGCTCACACTTTTAATCCCCATTTTAAAGATGAGGTAACCGAGGCACAGATAAGTTGTGACTTGTCCAAGGTCACACAGTAGACAAGTGCAGAGTTGGGATTAAGATCTATGTCCTCTGACTCCCAAGCCTGTGCTTTATCCACTAAGCCATGTTGCTTCCCTATGACATCATGTACATGTAAGGATTGCCCCTTGTTGCCCTTTAGTATTTTTATCGATAGTGTATAACCCTGCTTTTCTTCTTGGTGTCATGCTCTTCCTGAAACTTGCCCATTGTCCACTCAGGCCATCTTGAGCTATTGTTTGTGTATTTAAACTTTTGTGGATTCCAGTTTTTCTATTTTTATACCATTTCAGCTTATAGATCGGTATCACTCAATCAGTCAACAGCTCCTCCCTTTAGTCTGTTACCTCTTTTTAATGATATTTATTAAGCACTTACTTTGTGCCCAGTGCTGTGCTGAGGGCTAGGGTAGATACAAGAAAATCATATTTGAGACAGTTCCTGTCCCACATAGGACTCACAGTTTTAATCCGTGTTTATGGCTAAGGTAACTGAGGCATAGATAATTAAGTGATTTGCCCAAGATTAGGATCCAGGATTAGAACCCAGGTCCTCTGAGGCATGCCTGTGCTCTTTCCACTAGGCCATGTTCCTACTCATGAGCCCCTTATGGGCAGCGGTCATATCTTCCAACTCAGTTGTTTCATACTCTCCCAAGCACTTAGTACAGAACTCTGCTCATGACAAGCATTCAATAAATGCCATATATTAATGTATGGATTGAGTTCTTACTGTCCATAGAGCACTTTACTAAGTGGGAGAGGTGATCAACATGATCCCTGCCCTCAAGGAGTTTATAATCTTGTGAGGGAAACAGACATTAAACTAATTTACAGACGGGGGAAGCAGCAGAATATAAGGATAGGTAGACTGTAAGCTCTCCCTGTAGGCTGTAGTCTCCTTGTAGGCAGGTATCATAGTCAGTGTTTTGTATTTTCCCAAGCTCTTAGTAAGACCTCTGCACACAGTAAGCACTCAAAGTTCCATTGATTAATGTGAACATAAGTGCTGTGGGATGAGAGAGGAAAGAGCATTGAAGTGCTAAGGGCATACTAATAATAATAATGTTGGTATTTGTTAAGCACTTACTATGTGCAGAGCAATGTTCTAAGTGCTGGGAGAGATACAGTGTAATCAGGTTGTCCGATGTGAGGCTCACAGTTAATCCCCATTTTACAGATGAGGTAACTGAGGCACAGAGAAGTTAAGTGACTTGCCCACAGTCACATAGCTGACAAGTGGAAGAGCTGGAATTCAAACCCATGACCTCTGACTCCGAAGCCCAGGCTCTTTCCACTGAACCGCTAACCAAAATGTAAGGCAACACAGAGAAGGAGGAGAACAGGGCAGAATAGGTATCATGATATAATCCATTTTTTTTACTTGTCCCATTCCTTGGATATGTGATGGGATGAGCATTTTTGATACTACTGGTTAGACTACATTCCATGACCTCATGGTCTGAAATCCTACCTTGCCATTTGTTAAGTATCACACAAAGCTGGCATTGGTCAAACAGCTCAAAAAGATATATCTGGAATCTCTGTTAGGTCAGATCTCACCAATCCCAACAGGGTGTGGCAAACTACGATTGCTCTGTAGACCTTGTGCTCTATAGATGATGTACATTATGTCTAGAAAGGTAGATGTAGGAAGAAAAAGAGGTGATTGAAAACACCTCAGTTTATCACAGACCAAATGCTAAATTGAATTTCCCCAGAGTCTAGGCACTGTTTTTGAGACCCAGAACTTATCCACTCAAGCTTATGTTCCAAAGCAACTAAAGACAGGCAAATCAAATTAAAAACACATTTGTTCATTTTGGATTTGGAGTCTGTATAGATCTCTGACCTTTATTTGCATCACAGAGTCACAGTCCATCTCTTTATTTTTGTCTTATAAAGAGAGCTGGCTGAGAAACAAACATCCAAAAGAAAAGACTTGACATATTGAAAGCTGGTAGGAAACTCATTAATAGCCTTAAAATAACTTGGCTTGGAGAAGCAGGAAGGTCCGAAAGAGAATTCAGAGAACCAGAAAGGACTTGAAGGTTTAGGGGGAAAATGTTCACGTTTCTTAATTATATTATAAACTCAGCCTCTGAGGATTCGCATCCCTTACTCAGCATATGGGGGAAAAAATCTACCCTGCAGAGAAAATGTTAAAGGACACATCATTAGTGGCACAGATACAGCAGTTAGGAGCCGGAATAGAGATTATTTCATCTTTAGAAACCCTTTAAAACCAAGTGAAACCAGTCTTTTTTCTTTCTTAAGGAAATGGGGAGGGGAGGAGAGGGTTACCAACAGCAATAAATTGCCCACCTTCCACCAGAGTAATTCACAGTCAGTAATACTATAATCCCCTTACACAACATGCTCTGGGTTTCAGCTGCTGCAGAGGAAGATTCCATCTCAGAAAGAGAATTCCCTTTTCCCTTATTTGTACAGAATCTGCAGTCCAATCGTTTTGCATGGATAAGAGCCAAATTCAATAGGCAGAACCAGAGATGAGATGTGCTTTAGGGTATCTGGAGTCAGACTTTGGCCAAGTGTGCTTAAATATTAAAAAAAGACACATGATGGGTGTTATTCTAGTTCTTTCTTTCCTGGTAGTTGCATTAGTGGCTCAGCTTTATATGCCAAAAGTTTTAATTTTCCCTTATATCTGTGCATTTAACATTGTGTGCCTAGTCAGCAAAGATCACTTATGAGGAAAGAAGACTCACCATTAGAAGTGGGCTCAAGAGGCGGTTGGAGGGAGAGAAGGAATTCTTGAAGGAAGAAAGGCAATAGGAATAGTCAAGGGAGAGGGTGCCAAATGATTCAAAGCAATATAAAACACCATCTGTGGTTGGATTTACATTAGGAAATCATCCAGATAATTCAAGATCCAAAAATATACTTTGGCTTGAAATAGCGAGTGCATTTTGGGGCTCTGATTTATTCAGATTGGGTAGACCTGGGTTTGTTCCCACTTCATTATATGGCCCGATTCTAAAATCAGAATGAATACACTTCTAGAAATGCAGGTGCATGTCTAATAAAGGTTTAGGTGTTAAGCTCTTACTCTGTGCCCAACACTGTACTAAAGCATTGTAGTAGAAATGAGGAAATGGGTTTCATAGCCTAAGTAGGAGTAAGAACAGGTATTGAATCCCTGTTTCACACTCATTCAGTGTTATTTATTGAACACTTACTGTGTGCAGAGCCCTATAGTAAGCTCTTGGGAGAGTACAGTACAATAGATTTGGTAGACAAGATCCCTACCCACAAGGAGCTTACAGCCTAGATGGGGAGATGGGTATTAAATTATGGGACTGCATATTTGCTGTGGGGATGAGGGTGGAGTGGATATCAAGTACTTAAAGGGTATAGATTCAAATGTCAGGATGAATAGAGGGAGAGGGAACAAAGGAAAAGAGAGCTTAATTGGGGAGGGCTTCTTGTAGGACATGTGATTTTAAAAAACATTTAAAGGTGGGTAGATTGGTGATCTATCACATATGAAGGCATGAGCAAGGGGTCAGAGGAAAAAGAGATGAGACTGAGGGACAATGAGTAAATTGGCATTATTAATAATAATGTTGGTATTTGTTAAGCACTTACTTTGTGCAGAGCACAGTTCTAAGCACTGGGGTAGATACAGGGTAATCAGATTGTCCCACGTGAGGCTCACAATCTTAATCCCCATTTTACAGATGAGGTCACTGAGGTACAGAGAAGTTGTGACTTGCCCACAGTCACACAGCTGACAAGTGGCAGAGTTGGGATTTGAACCCATGACCTCTGACTCTGGCTGGTTGGGTTAAAATAGAAAAATAGGTAAGATAAAAGGGGTCAGGCTGAGTACATAGAAGCTCCCCCCACCCCGTCCTCTGCTCCTCCATCCCCTTTCCCTCCCCTCAGCACTATGCTCATTTGTATATATTATGTATTAACCTATTTATTTTGTTAGTGAGGTGTACATCCCCTTGATTCTATTTATCTTCATGATGTCTTGTTTTTGTTTTGTCCTGTTTTGCTTTGCTGTCTCCCCCATTTAGACTGTGAGCCCATCATTGGGCAGGAGTTTTCTCTATATGTTGCCAAATTGTACATTCCAAATGCTTATTATAGTGCTCTGCACATAGTAAGTGCTCAATAAATACTATTGAATGATGGTAAAGATTTAATGTTTAATGTGGGGGTGGATGAACAACCACTGGTGATCTTTGAGAAAAGGGATGATGAAGGCTGAAGGTTTTTTAGATAAATAATAATAATGTTGGTATTTGTTAAGCTCTTACTATGTGCAGAGCACTGTTCTAAGTGCTGGGGTAGACACAAGGGAATCAGGTTGTCCCACGTGGCGCTCACAGTCTTAATCCCCATTTTACAGATGAGGTAACTGAGGCACAGAGAAATTAAGTGACTTGCCCAAAGTCACACAGCTGACAAGTGGCAGAAACGGGATTCGAACCCATGATCTCTGACTCCAAAGCCCATACTCTTTCCACTGAGCCACGCTGCTTCTCTATGCTTCCTAAATGATTTGGGCAGTAGAGTGAAGCATGGACTAGAGTGAGAAGACATAAGCAGGGATGTCATAAAGGAGGCTGATGCAGTATTCATTCATTCGCATGTACTGAGTGCTTACCATGTGCAGAGCACTGTACTAAGCACTTGGGAAGTACAGTTCAGCAACAAATAGAGTCAATCCCTTTCCATAATGGGCTCACAGTCTAGAAGGGGGAAGACAGACAATAAAACAAGTAAACAAAGCAGTAAAAAGCATTATAAATAGAATTATAGATATATATGCATCAATAAAAATATCAAATTATAATTATAAATATGTACATATATAAACGTGCTGTGGGGCATGGAGGGACTAGAGCAAAGGGAGTGAATTGGGGCAATGGGGAAGGGAGGGGAAACAGATGAAAAGGGGGACTTAGTCTGAGAAGGCCTCCTGGAGGAGGTGAGCTTTCAGTAGGGTTTTTAAGGGAAATGAGTGCTAATTTGGCAGGTTTGAGGAGGGAGGGCATTGCAGACTAGAGGTAAGATGTGGTTGACAGCAGTAAAGTGAGAACGAGGCACAGTGAGGAGGTTAGTACCTGCGGAGCAGAGTGTATGGACTGGGCTGTAGAAGGAGAGAAGGGAAGTGAGGTAAGAAGGGGCAAGGTGATGGAGAGCTCTGAAGCCAATAGTAAGGAGTTTTTGCTTGATATGGAGGTTGATAGGCAACCATTGGAGATTTTTAGTCTAGTGTATATAAGTGCTTGGATCAGTGTAAGAGCAGTTTGGATGGAGCGGAAAAGATGATTTTAGCAATGTTGTGAAGGTAGAATCAACAGGATATGCTGACAGATTGAATATGTCGCTCAGATGAGAGATATGTCAAGGATAATGCCAGGGTCACAGGCTTGCAAAACAGGGAGGATAGTAGTGTTGTATATAGTTGTGGAAAATCCAGGGGGAGGAAAGAGTTTGACTGAAAAGATGAGAAGATATATGTTGTACATGCTTAGTTTGAGGTATTAGCATTCAAAATTCACAGATTGAGGATCTCCAGATTCTGATTTCTCATTGGGGTCCCACTAGTTGCGATGGGGAGGATACAGGGAAGATAGTACCAGAATATCCTCAGCATTTGTGTGGGAAAAAAAGAAAGTATTTCCATGTATGAAAAGTTAAAGACTGGGAAAGAGGATAATGAAGACAGAGTATCTGGGGACACACATGGGAATCGTAGTCAACTGGAATAGTGCAAGGAACATGACTTGAAATGTAGTGTCTCAAAAAGACCCCAAGTGAATATGCTATGAAAATGTTCCCAAATTTATCCTTTTTGGCAAGAGAATAACTTTAATCCTCAGCTTTAATTTATAGTTCACCATAGAAGCCATTCTCTAAGGTAATACATCTCTTCTCTCAACACTAGATCATCAGGAACTGATCTTATTCCAGAGAGCCAGTATCAGAGTAAAAATAAAAGTTAAAAAAATGAAATGCAATGCTCCTTTATTTTTTAAAAGGTAGTCATCAGTTATTAACTACATGCATATATCAGCTAAGCACCAGATCAAGGAAGAAGTTAAAGTAATTAATGACATTTTTATATCAATTTACCTAAGTCATGAGCAAACACATCATCCCATATTCTGAATCAAAAAGTATTTGGTCAGTCAGTCTGGTTTTATTCAGCTCCTACTGGGGTGAAGCACTGGGGTGAGTACCTCAGGAGCAAAGGCACTCTCTCTGTTCTCATAGTTTTCTCTCTAATGGGGAAGTCAAACAATGACAAATTATTTCCAAAGTCACTTGACTTCTCTGTCCCTCAGTTACCTCATCTGTAAAATAGGAATTGAGACTGTGAGCCCCACATGGGACAGGGACTGTGTCCAACCCGATTTGCTTGTATCCAGCGCAGTGCTTAGTACAGTGCCTGACACATACTAAGCACTTAACAAACACCACAATAATTAATTTTTATTAAAGGTACTCCAAAGCTAGAGGTTTGGTCAGTGCCCCAAAGACTGACCATATTCTAGATGACTTATCAAAGCAATCATTCTCTTTTTCAAGAACATAAAGACTTAGTTTTGACATTGCTAGCAAAAAAGGGTTGGAAAGGGAGGAGGAGTTCGGGTGGATCAGAGTCTGTTACAGGTTTTTCCAGACATTCGCTGGGGAGCAGGGACAATGTAATATTTGTCTTTCAGGCTCACTTATTGCAGACCAAGCTGACCATCAAGCTGCAAGTCTGGAAGATGGGAATAGAAATACCCCTGACAGGTCCATGAATGTGGCGGCAAATAATACCTTCTATGACATCACTAGCCCTGATCAAAGGATCATTAGTTAAAATGGCTCTGACTCCAAGCAAGTGTAAAATCTGTGTACAGATTGCACTTTATTTTTATAGCATTTGTTAAGCTCTTAATAGGTGCCAGACACTCTACTAAGTGCTGGGGTAGATATAAACTAATCAAGTTGGACATAGCATCCCACACAGACTCACAGTCTTAATCGTCATTTTACAGATGAGGAAATTGAGGGACAGAGAAGTTTAGTGGCTTGCCCAGGGTCACACAGTAGACAAGTGGTAGGTCTGAGATTAGAACCTAGATTTACTGGGTTTAGAGAAGCAGAGTGGCCTAATGGATAGAGCACAGGCCTGGAAGTCAGAATGTCCTGAATTCCCGTCCCAGCTCCATCACTTTCATTCATTCAATCATATTTGAGTGCTCCCTGTGTGCAGAGCACTATACTAAGCACTTAGGAAAGTACCTTACAGCAATTAAGAGTGACAATCCCTGCCCACAACAAACTCACAGACAAGAGGCAGGGAGGCAGACATCAATACAAATAGACAAGTATAAATACATAAAATTACAGATATATACATTAGTGCTGTGGGGGGGAGAGAAAAGGGAACAAGTCAGGGTGATGCAGAAGGGAGTGTGAGATGAGGAAAAGTAGGGCTTAGTCTGGGAAGGCCCCTTGGAGGAGATATGCCTTCAGTAAGGCTTTGGGGGGGCGGGGGGTAATTGGCAGATTTGAGGAGAGAGAATGTTCCAGGACAGAGGTAGGACATGGGCCAGATGTCGGTGGCAAGACAGATGAGATCATGGCACAATGAGGAGGTTAGCAGTAGAAGAGCAAAATGGGCGGGCTGGGTTGTAGGAGACCAGTGAGGTGACGTAGGAGTGGGCAAGATGATGGAGTGCTTTAAAGGCAATAGTGAGGAGTTTTTGTTTTATATGTAGGTGGATAGGCAACTGCAAGGAATTCACTTATGCTTTGAGGCAGCTAGCTACCACCCACTAACGCTTCCCACCTGGGAGGAATCCATTTATGAGTTATACACCCATGGCAAAGCACCCTAGCTTCCAGCTCCACAAGCGTTCAGTGGGATACTCAACTGGTGCAGGCAAAACAGGCATCTTATGGTCTGGGCAGAGGTGACCCACAGCTGGCAGCTGCATGTCTTGACCCCTAGGTCAGAGGCAGCAGGTATTTATTACCTGTGCTCCTAGAGCATTCCAGCCTCAGTTTATTCAATCTCCGCCCTCCCCTTTCCCCCCCATACTTAATTTGTTTGGCATGGGGGCGAGGGACACCTTCTATGTTCGCAGTGTCTGCTGTGTGACCTTGGGCAAGTCACTTAACTTCTCTCTGTCTTAGTTACCTCATCTACAAAATGGAGTTTAAGACTGTGAACCCCAAGTGGGACATGGACAGTGTCCAACCTGATTAGCTTGTATATACCCCAACACTTAGAACAGTGCCTGGCACATAGTAAATGCTCAACAAATAACTATAATAATAGTTACTATTATTGTTGTTATTATGACTGCCAGGCCCATGCTCCTTTCCATTAGGCCATGCTGTTTCTATGCAGTCTTTAGCTTCTAGGGAAGATGGAGAAACTTAAAAACAGTTCTAATTTCCAAATGCAGCCCAGTGTAAAGGAGTCATAGTAGTGATTGTTATTTTTTAAGCATTTACTATGTGCCTAGCTCTGAACAAAGCTCTGTGGTAAAAACACCACAGTCAGATTAGACACAGTCCCTGTTCTGCATGGGATTCACATCCAAAGGGAAGAGAGGAGAGGTATGTGATCCCTATTTTACAGGCAAAGAAACAGGCTCAGAGACTCAATCAATCAGTCAGTGGTATTCATTGACCCCTTTATGTATTTAGACTACATCTCTAAGCATTTGGGAGAGTACACAATACAATAGTGTTGCTAGACATGATCAAGCATAAAATCTAGAGGAATTAAAAGATTAGCTCAAGGTTGCGGAAAAAGGAAGTGAATAAGCTGGGAATAAAATTCTGGTCTTCTGATATTCAGTCCTCTGCTCTTTCCAGCTAGGTCATACTGCTTCTCACAGTACCACTGGGTAGATGGAGAGTGGGAGATGCCCAACAGTCCCCAGTCTCCATGGGAAGGATGAAAATCTGCTTTGTATGGGTGGTCACCGTCCATAGCTGGCTCAGATATTTGGCTTCGCTTTTGAGCTCCTAAATCCCCTGCTTGGAAAGACATTTTCCATAGAAGAGAAAACGTGCATTTCAGTAGGATAACTTAAGCAGGTGTCAAAAAGCAACTATTCAGGTTTTTTTCCTTATGATGACTCCATCTGCCAGACCCAAGTGTCAGCACTATCTAGGCTTTTATAAAAACTGCTGCTAAGTTAATTTAAACTTTAATGTGTAGCATATTTTCCTGGCAGTCAACTCTCATTCTCTGATGCCCAAAATCCACCAAAACCCCCCCACTAATTTCATGCTGATATACTATTCTCATCATTTCATATCTCTTATGAAATATGTTTAGGTTACTAGCCTGTCTAATTAACTATTGTACCTTACTGTGTACTCAACACTGTGATGAAAGTTAATTTCACTGGAGAATCACAAGTTAAGGGGTATTGAGAGCAAGAACTAGTAGACTATCTTCATTATAGACATAAGGAAATTGAGACTCAGAGAGATAAAGTTACTTGCCCAGAGCTATTCAGCAGGCCACTGGCAGTAGGTGATATTAGAATCCAGGTCTGCGGATTCACATAGTCTTTCCACTAGGCCTCAAAACCTTTATTTTTGTCGCTTTTCCCCATTTTTCTGCAATTTGTAAAGAGAAATCTAATTTCATGTGGCCTAAATATAGGAACTCTAAACAAGGCACGATTCAATCAATTCAAAGCTATGCAAATTATTTGAATGTTGACTGATTTAGGAATTTGCAGAATTGCACTCAGTTGTGTTTTCCCTCCATTATTTAAAGCACTTGTTTTCTTACTGATAACTTCATTTGGAGGGAAGGCTAGCTCTGTAGAAACTAACTAGTTTATCAATTAACTGCTCTACCGTAACACACATTCAATATAGCCGTGATGTGGTTGTATCGTGAATATCTGTGTTGTGGGGTGTGTTCTCCCATAAAAATACAAGGACTGTATTACGGTCTGTCCCTGAACCAGTCCTGACATTATGCACAGACCCTGAAGACTAGTAGTAGTAATAATCCCTTCCTGCCATTCCTTTCCTTTGTTTATATTCCTTTGCACCGTCCCTTGGGACTCTCCTACCTATCCTGTACTCTGTATTCATTCCTTTCCTCCCTGGTTTCCCCAGCCTTATGTTGCAGTTCAGATGTACTTCAATACACTGCAGCGTTAATATAATAACTGTGGCATTTGTTAACTACTTAAGTGTCAGGCACTGTACTAAGCTCTGATGTGGATACAAGAAAATTGGGTTGGACACAACCCCTGTTCCAAAGGGGCTCACAGTCTTAATCTCCATTTTACAGATGAGGCAACTGAGGCCCAGAGAAGTTAAGGTACTTCCACAGACAAGTGGTAGACCTGTGATTCAGAATCCAGGTCCTTTCTGACTCCCAGGCTTATGTTCTATCCACTAGGCCAGCTGCTTTTCTATTGTTCATTGAAAATATTACTGTCCCAGAGTAAGCTTTTCCCGTAAATGTACTTGGTATAAATTGCTTACAAAATCCCTGGAAAATAATATGACATTATATGACATTATTGCATTATGCATATCTAAATTAGCATTCAATCTTTGCTAAGGTAATTCAAAGGATAACATCACAGTTAAATGAGGAGTTGTAATATGATTTTGAATCTTTGCAGGAAGCTGCAAAAGTAGAAGCCTATTTATCAGACTTTAACTGTGGGTTTTAAATTTAGTGAATAAACTGTCCAATATAAAACAAAACTCTTCTTGTCTTCATAGATTCCTTGTACCAGGCTAGCTGCTTCTAGACACCTTTTCTTCCTTTTGAACTCCCCATTTTTACAAATTCATCTGCTGTCTTCAAATTGATGTGAGACTTCTTAATAATGTAATTTTAACTAATTCTAGAGGATCATAGCTTTTTCACCTGATTTGACATCTTGGAATGAGGCATTGAATCTTCATATGTAAATTAGTAATGGCTGAAATCTCAAATTACATGAATCGTGGGGTGGCTGTAATATGGGACAAGATGTCAAACCATAACAGCTCTTTTTTCCTGTGTTCTACACATCATGGAGGGATTTCAACATGGTGTACATCTATATTTATTTAGCACTTACTGTGTGTCAAGTACTGTAGTAAGGTTAAGAAACTTAGATCTTTCCTCTCACTAAACCCAGGGATTAGATGTGTAGATTGAAGACTTCCCCTCTTGTTCTGGCTTCAAATCTAGCTTCCTTTTACATGTTAAAAAAAAAAAAATGATGTCCTAGATCATTTGGCTGTCTACTAGGAAACATTAACATAACTTGTCTTCTTAGAGCATGAATTGGCCATCATTTGGAAGAGCTATAACCTGAACTTCCTGATTAATTGTGATCTCACAGAGAATTCTGATTGCTTATGAGCAATGTTGAAGCCAAATTTCAGTATGAGTAATTGCACCACGCCTGTTAGCAGACCTGTCTCCACACCAAAATTATGGAATACTCAGGGGGTAATGAAATACAGACTTTTTGGAATGAAATGTTCAGAAAGAAACATCCAATAGGAACTCATTCTGCTCTCTCATGGGCTTTCTGCATCCTAGAACAAAAGGTAAATTTTGCCTCTGCTTTTCATCTTTTCTATCTCTATGATCTTGATTTCATTGGTCTTGTCTGCCGTAGATGAAAGTTGAGAGAGAAAGAGAACTTGAGTTTAATGAACTTTACTATTGTTTTCAATCCTAATTATAACAACTGTAGTATTTAAGTACAGTATGCTAAATTTTGTGCTGAACACTAGGATAGATAAGCTAAAATAAGCGGATCGGACACAATCCCTCTCCCAAATGGGGTAGGCTTCATACTCCAAAGGGAAGGAAAAGTAGGTATTTAATCCCCCCATTTGACAAATGAGGAAACTGAAGTGCAGAAAAAAAAAATGGAGTGACATTCACAAGGCCATATATCAGGCAAGTGGCAGAGCTTGGATTAAAATCCAGGTCTCCTGTCTTCCAGTTCTGTGCTCTAACTTTTGGGATATCAATTTCTAATCCAGTGTTATCTACCACTGTCCAGCTGTGACCTCAGGCAAGTCACTTAATCTCTGTCTCAATTCTTTCATCTGGAAAATGGGTGTAAGATTCCGAATTGCTTTTCTTAATAATAATGACATCATTATCATTATTGATAATATCATTATCATCACCTGGAGCTGGATATGGTATGGTCATGTTGTAGACATGTCTTTGAGACTGTGAGCCCCATGTGGGACAGGGACTGTGTCCAACCCAATTTTCTTGCATCCACTCAAGTGCTTAGTATAGTTCCTGGCACACAGTAAGTAGTTAACAAATGCCATTATTATTATTATTGCATATAGTTGGGGGTCTGTATCTCAGGAGTAGAAAAAGTTTGGCCCACAAAGCCAGGTCTCTATCACCAGTCTGGTTTCTCTGGATCTCTGTGTCACTGATCTTTTCAAAGAATCAGTCCTACTTCTGTCAGTCAGGCAGTCAGTCAACTACATTTATGGAGCACATTCTGTTTGCAGGGCACTGTATTAAGCTCTTGGGAGAGTACAGTATAACAAACAGACACATTCTCTGCCCACAATAAGCTTATAGTCTAGATGGGGAGACAGAGCTCAATATAAATAATTTGCTTGTGGTGACTCTTTCCTGGCCCTGTGCCTTCCAAGGATTCAGTCAACAGCTCGTGCATGCCACAGTTCTAATGGTCACCAGTTTCATCCCTAGGTTCACTTGGAAGTAGGAAAGAGTTGTTTTGAACCACCTGCTTTTCTTTTGCCTTCTCTCATCCCACTATCTTGGGGGCAAACCTGCTCTTGGCTTGGCCTGAAAATTTAGTAAATGACCTCCAATCAGAATAATTGCCCACCCAATTTATTTTCATTCATCTGCTCTTTAATTAGTAAATAGTGGTATTTAATGCACTTATTGTTTACAGAGCATTGACTAAATGTTTGGGAAGTTCAATATAGTAGAGTTGGTAGATACCAAACCTACTGTCAAAGAACTTAAAGGTAAATCCAGCAGAACCGAGGCCCAGTGAGCGTATTTTCAATGTTGACGGTGGTCCAACACTTCACTATGGACAACATGTTCTTGTTTGATGCTACGTATGGCTCATAAGTGACCTTGAAGAAATGGAATGTATCACAGGGGCAGCTTTGAGTCTTGCATCAATTAGATTCCAGTACTGTTATGAAATGTCTATTATATCACAGGGCTGGAACTGATGATTTAGTCCAATTTAGAGTATGCTCTAATGAAGGAGCCAGAAGTGTGGGAACCAGATGATCTGTCTTCTAATCCCAGCTCTGCCACTGGATTCCAGTATGACTTTAGATAAAACTCTTTAATATTTGTGCTACAGTTGTTTCTCTCCCTATTTCATGGGGATGTGGTAAGGTAAAATCAATATCATTACCATCATTTACTGAGTGTACATTGTGCTCAGAGTACTATAAAAGAGTGTGGCCGAGTGAGCAGAGCAACAGCCTGGGAGAAGACCTGGGCATTTATCCTGACTCAGCCACTTGCCTGCTGTGTGAATTTAAGGAAGTCTGGAAAATAGGGATTAAGACTATGAGCCCATGTGGGACGTGAACTGTGTTCAACCAGCTTAGCTTGTATCCACCTCAACTTGTAGGACAGTGCCTGTCACATAGTAAGCACTAGACAAATACCATAAAAAAGTCACTTCTCTGTGCCTAAATTTCCTCATCTGTAAAATCGGGATTTAATAGCTGTCATCCATCTGCTGTTGACTGAGACCCTTGTCAATCAGAGTCTGTTCTGACCTGATTAATTTGTATCTATCTCAACACTTAATACAGTGATTGAGCACATAGTTAGTGCTTAACAAATACAACAATATTATCTGTTACCATCATTATTGTTTACAACACTTGGGGGTATGCATTAAATAAAATGGTACCTGCATTTAAGATCCTTCAATTTAATAAGTGATTATTAATGTGAAAGTGGTTTGGAAATTAACAAAACACTTTTCAAAATATTATTATTAGTACTATTAAAACAGCTCAATTGAGTGCAATTAATTTTCTTGTCTAATACCTGAAATCAAATCTATTCAATTACAAATCTTTGCAATTTGTATTTTCTCCTCTGACACTTGGAAGATAATGATCATGTTCTCTATTCTAAAGTTAAAGGTCATTGATCAAAACGTTGAACTCTACTGGAACTAGACTTGACACTCATTAAACAGTACCAAGTAGCCAAGTCAACAGAGTACAAGTGCACTTTTGAGACATATTTTAAATTTATTATTACCTGAATATGCAAAGCATTTCTCATCTCTAAGGCAAATAAGGAGAACACTGAGAAATCAAGGGATCATAAACTACTAATCCTTTGACATACCCCCACCCACTCCAGGAATCCTGAACTTACCTCCGAATTAACAATATCTCGTTCAGGTGTTCTTCAACTCTGATTCAAAATAATTGGCATCTGACCCAATTGTTTCCCCTTTCAGGGTTGCATGTGGAGAGTTTCCGGTACCCTGCCAGTCTCGACTACGGGACAAAGAGTCAAGCAGAGGCATACACATTCCGTTCCTAGGTTGGGCAGTAGCTTGCGAGTGACAGGCAATCTGTTACATGTCAAAACTCACCTGTGTTGGTCAGCAGCGGCGTGGGAGAGAGTTGACGGAGGAAACTCAGGTTTACTCTGGTGAAGGGAGCAATGGTAAACCACTTCCTTATTTTTTACGAAGGAAACTCTCTGGATACACTACCAGAATGATTCAGATAGAGGTGGGGTGTTCTGGGAGAGATGTGTCCATGGCATCGCTATGGGTCGGAGATGACTCAACAGTACAAGACAAGACTTAATGGTTCATGTTAAGCCTCCCATTGAATCTGTGAAGTCTCATAGGTATAGAATCCTGACCCTAAATTTCCTCAAATCAGCAGCAATCCTGATATTTCCTGACCCTGTTTCCTCAAGTCAGCAGCAATCCTGATATTTAATCAATCAATCATTTATTGAGGACTTACTGTGTGCAGAGCACTGTTTTAAGCACTTAGGAGAGAATAAAACAAACACATTCCCTGCCCACAATGAGCTTACAGTTTAGATGGAGAGACAGACATTAATATAAATAAATTGTGGATGTATGCATAAGTGCTATGGGGGAAGAGTAAAGGGTGCAAGTTAGGGTGACACGGAAGGAGTGGAAGAAAAGGAAAAGAGGGCTTTGGCAAGGCCTCTTGGAAGAGATTTGCCTTCCATAAGGCACTGAAGGGGGCAAGAGTAATTTTTTGTTGGTTATGAAGAGTGAGGACGCTCCAGGCCAGAGGCAGAATGGGGGCAAAAGGTCAGTGGCAAAGTAGACAAGCTAGAGGTACAGTGAATAGGTTGGCATTAGAGGAACAAAGTATGCAGGCTGGGTTGTAGTAAGAGTAACTAGGTGAGGTGGGGCAAGGTTATTGAGTACTTTAAAACAGTGGTAAGAAGTGTCTGATGTGTAGGTTCTTGAGGAGTGGGGAAACATTGCCTGAACATTTTTGCAGAAAAATGATCTAAGCAGCAGAGTGAAATTTGGTCTGGGATGGGGGGAGAGAGGCTGGGAGGTCAGCAAAGATAATAATAATAAATATTGTGGGATTTGAAAAACACTTATAGTGCCAGGCACTGTACTAAGCACTGGGGTGGTTATAAGCAAATCAGATTGGATGCATAGGGCTCACAGTCTTAATCCCTATTTTACAGATGAGGTAACTGAGGCACAGAGAAGTGAAGTGACTTGCCCAAGGTCACCCAGCAGACAGGTAGCGGAGGCATGATTAGAACCCATGTCTTTCTGACTCCCAGATCAGTGCTCTATCCTCAACACCATGCTGCTTCCCTTGATTTCTCCCCAGTGTTCAAGGCAGGATGGGATAAGTATTTGGATTAATGTTGTAGTAGCTTGGATGGAGAGGAAAGGACAGATTTTAGTGATGTTATGGAGGTTGAACCGATAAGATTTAGTGATGTATTGAATATGAGGGTTGAATAAGAGAGAGAAGTCAAGGATAATGCCAAATTTATGGGCCTGTGAGATAGGAAGGATGGTGGTGTTCAGGCTACGTTTCCTCACTCCTCAAGAATTTCCAGTGGTTGTCCATCTACTCCTGCATCAAATAGAAACTCCTTACCATTGGCTTTAAAGCACTCAATCACCTTGCCCCCTCCTAACTCACCTCACTACTCTCCTTCTACAACTCAGCCTGCACACTGCGTCCTCTAGTGCCAACCCACTAACTGTACCTGGATCTCATCTATCTTGCCGCTGACCTCACCCACAACCTGCCTCAGGTGTCACACCCTCCTTATTCATATCTGACACATAATTACCCTCCCCCCTTCAAATCTTTATTGAAGGCACATCTCCTCCAAGGAGCCTTCCCTGACTAAGCCCTCCTTTCTTCTTCTCCCACTCCCATCTGTGGTGCCCTGACTTGCTTCCTTTTTTCACCGCCCCTCCCAGACCCACAGCATTTATGTACATATCTGTAATTTAATTCATTTATTTATATTAATATATTCTTCCCACTCTAGGCTTTAAGCTCACTGTGGGTAGGGAATGTGTCTGTCATATTGTTACAATGTACTTTCCCAAGTGCTTAGTACAGTGCTCTGCATGAAGTAAGTGTTCAATAAATATGATTGACAGACTGAAAACTACATCAATCATAACTCTAGGAATGAGAACCAGTGAACAGCCTGGGAAAAGTCTTCAAGTTAGGGATCTCTTTCTTCCTGTCATTCTCCCTGCTGGGTACAACTTTTCAAAGTCAGGCTGTGACCTGCTCAATGTGCTGACTTGTGCATATCTCCATGCTGACTTGTGAATATCTCCATTCAGGATTTTTTCTGTGTGTCTGAGAAAGTCTCCTTGTATATGATATTGGGTGTGTTTCTATTTCTGTATATGTTGGTGTGTGTTACCTCTGTGTCTAAAGTGCCGAGTATTTGAGAAATGTCTAGAGGAACCATGAATTTTTCTTTGGTTCCTTCTGTAATAACTCTGGTAGAACATATTTCATTAAATGTTCAAATCACAATGTATTCTTTCTAGATGGTAAGAGAGTTGTGGACAGGGAATGTGTCTAGCAACTCTATTATGTTGTACTCTCCTAAGTGCTTAGCATAGTGCTTTGCACTCAGCAAGTGCTCAATAAATACGGTTGATTTCTACCAGAGTTTGGAGGTTCTGTCACATCGTCACACTGCTTTCACTTTAAAGCTCTCAATCATTTTGCCCTTTCCTACTTCACCTCACTAATCTTCTACTACAACCCAGCTTGCAAACTCTGCTCCTTCAGGACCATCTTACTCACAGTGCCCCAGTCTCATCTATTTCTCTGCTGACCCCTTCACCACATCCTCCCCCTAGCCTGGAACTCCCTCCCCCTCCATGTAAGCCAGACCAGCACTCTGTCCGCCTCCAAGGGGCCTTCCCTGATTAAGTCCTCTTTTCCCGCTTGCTCTCCCTTTTACCTCATCTACACACTTGATCTGTTACCTTTGGACATTTGATATTCACCACACGCCCAACCCCACAGCACTTAGGCACATATCTTTAAATTATATATTATAAATGATTTATTTGTATTAATGTCTTTCTCCCCCTGTAAGCCTATGAGCCTGTTATGGGCAGGAAATGTCTCCTAATTCTGTTGCATTGTACTCTCCGGAGTACTTAATACAGTGTTCTGCACATAAGAGCTCAATAAGTATGATTGGTTGATCCTTTGTTGGTTACAGCATATGAGGAAAATGGGTAATAAGATGCACAAACAAATGCTACTCAATACAGTAAGCAAAGAGGCCAGAAAAAAGCACTCAAGTTTTTACTAAAGTACTGTCTGATTGAAGCATGCCAAATTAGAACTGTCTGCAGGGCAATGGAATTTAGAAATTGGAAGCGGGTTAGGGGAAAGAATGAAGGGGAAAATATACTAAAAGGAGACAAACTTGAAAATAGCATAGGACAGCAAATGATGACCACAACAGCAAAGCCTAGTTTATACCTTAGTTGTCTACAGTCTAGAAGGGATTGCCAATTGTGCAATGGTCTGTTAAACCACCTCCACATGCATGGATATAACCTCAATATCGGTAGTATCATCTGAAAACCTGAAAGACAGTTTGACATCCATACTGAATGGATTGGATGAGGAGTTATTTCATAGTCATAACAATAAACTATATTTTACCTGATACATGTAAGTTTACATTTTCTGACTCCTGTGGCATTTGTCACATATACAGTCCTTTGAGAGGGTAGAAAACGTACTTAAGTATAAGAAGTCATGTTATGTATCAATATAATCAAAAGCCTATTTTATAAGCTGGAAAACTACCAAAACCTGAATACCATTTGGCACTGGTGAATGCATTTACCTCTTGGCATAACATAAACCATAAAAATATTATGGGTGAAACAATGTTAAGAAACCATAAGATTCATCCTATTGCTTTCTCCAACAATTTCAAACTTAATGATTGCACTTTGTTCAGATTGCTGCAATTCAATAATACCCTGAGTTAAACACCATGCAATAGAAATGAACAATAGCAGCCCAAAGACTTTTTAAAGTTATTGCTATTACAGGATCTAACAGATTGTCATATTGATTATGGTTGTGCAGTAATATATACCCATGAGCAATCCTAGGGGTTTCAGGAGATGATTTTATTTTAAAGCATCTGTTCTATTTCATAAATATTCACTTTGATCTCGCTGAATTAATTTCCTCATCTTGGTAACACAGCCCTGCTGATAAAGTTCCTTCTAGGATTGGGAAGCAAAGTGGATCAGTGGAAAAAGCACAGACCTGGGAGTCAGAGGATCTGGGTTCTCATCCTGACTCTGCCACTTGCCTGCTGTGTGACCTCAGGCAAGCCATCAATTAATGATATTTATTGAGGGTTTGCTGTATGCAAGCTACTTAACTTATCTGTGTCTCAATTACCTCATCTGTAAAATGAAAATTAAGGAACAGGGCCTGTGTCGAAGGTGGCTAGATAACCAGCTTCTATTTACACTAGTGCTTGATTAAGTGTTTGCCTCAAAGTAAGTGCTTAACAAATGCCATGACTCTTATTATAATCATTCAATAATATGCCTCCATCCTTGACAATGCCAAAGATGAATGCTGAATTTTCCCAAGACACAGAAGATCAGTAGCATAAACTGGCATTAACTAGGAATGCGTTGCTATACATTTTATCATTTAGAATCAAAACTGAGTAAACTGATTTATGAAATTCACAGTTCCCAGGGTACAGTCAGTTTACTGGGTAGGAGACATGGGCGACAACATGGGCAACAAGAAAGGGTAAAAAGAGGGGTGTCAACACTGAAGTAGGATAACTGTCTGAATGGAACTGAGAGTGTGGCTGAAGGGATAGAGAGAAATAAGAGATTTATTCCAGGGTGATATGTTAAAGCATATTGAAATTGAGGGGCTTTTTGTTTTATGCTTTTTGTTACGTATTTACTATGTGTTAAGTATTGTTTATGTGCAAGGGGAGATACAAGTTTATCAAGTTGGACACAGTGCCTGTCCCACATGGGGCTCACAGTCTAAATTGAAGGAAGACAGCAAGGGTACAATAGTGGTTGAGGTAATAACTCTCTTAGGTTGTACTCGCCCAAGCACTTAGTACAATAAGCATTCGATAAATGACTGATTAATGAAACAACTGAATGATTAATTTCTAATGTATGTTTAAATACACGTATGCTAAGGATGACTATGGGTTGATGTAAAGTAGGAAAATTAAAATTACTTGTGGAAGGCTTTCTGTAGAAGGTGAGATTTTAGGAGAGGATTGAAGATAGGGAGCACTGTGGATGGGTGGATTTGAAGGAAAAAGGAGTTCCAGGTAGTAGAAGGGTCATCATGAGCTGGGGGTTGGAGGTAAGAGATGCGGGAGTGAAGTAATTTGTTGACCTTAGTAGTAGCAAAGAACGTGAGATGATCATTCAATCATATTTATTGAGCACTTACTGTGTGCAGAGCACTGTACTAAGCACTTGGAAAGTTGAAAGTGTATGTGAGAAGTTTCTGGTTTTATACAACTAGCATAATCACTGAAAAGTTTCTGGGCAAACTTTGTTGTTCAGATCCTTTACGCGTGGCTTAGTGGAAAAAGCATGGGTTTGGGAGTCAGGGGGCATGGTTTCTAATGCCAGCTCCACCACTTGTCTGCTGTGTGACCTTGGAGAAGTCACTTAACTTCTCTGTGTCTCAGTTAGCTCATCTGTAAAATGGGGATTAAGAGTGTAAACTCCACATGGGACTACCTGATTATCTTGTAGCTACCCCAGCGCTTAGAATAGTGCTTTGCACATAGTAAGCACTTAACAAATACCATCATTATTATTATTATTATTATTATTATTATTATCTGTGCCTGCCACTTCCTACCCGGATTCCCCAAGGCAGAATCTGATTGGAATGCATTGATTTTTCACCATATTCTAATTGGTGGGAAAATCTGCCTGCTCATTGCTCTAACGCGATGGCAAAAATTTCTTCTAGTTTTAAACAAGAGAGTGTTTCAGTGGATATCTTGCTTCTCAAGGCTGCAAGAAGTCCATTTTTCAGGTTTTCTGTCAGTCAGGATGCTATTGCTGGATTTGGGACATACTATTAATATCTCTCTCTCCCTCTAGACTTTAAGCTTGTTGAATTGCACTCTGCCAAGTGCACAGTAGAGTGCTCTGTGCACAATAAGCACTCATTTAATATTTTGATTGAAGGGAGAGGGGGTGTTTTTCTCCCTTCCAAGACTGGTGGAGTTTGTATTCTTTTTTTGAAGTCCAATAATTTACATGTGAGAAGGAAAACAAGAAAGTGATCTTTTCTCCTGCTTCCCCAAGAATCTCTGTGAAAAACCCAAGTAAGACCCTATTCTCCCTTTGTTCTTTTCCCCAGCCCAACTCCCTCTTTGCTAAGAATACTGAAACCGAGATTTGGTATACTTGAGAGGAAATAATTATTTTTCAAAGTTTCCTTTAAAACAGCTGATCTTTGGGGAATTAGCCAAACATGAGGATTGTCGTTCATAAAGTCAGATTGGTTTCAAGGTACTTTGTGGAAAAGGGGAAGAGAAATGACATATAAGATAAAGAAAACTGAAGGGAAGCCTTGAAGTCAAGGCTGAAGAGCTTCTCCTTGATGCTTTGTTTCAAAACTGTTTCTGTTAATAAATGGCTTCTGCTAGTCCTCCTTGGATCAGTGGGTTTTGTTGTACAAAAGGTGAGGCATAATCTAGCCTTAGTTTCCTCCCAAAGTACATTTTCTTCTGATTTTTAATTGTGTCAAGGACAAATTTTCAGATCAGTGAATATCAGGTGTAGACTACCTTGAACACCAGCATTTCTCAGGATTTGGTCTGGGTTTGTTCTAGGACCAAGAAGGTCACTACAAACCAGAACAATCTTGTTTGGGTATGCTTCACTAGAAGTATGTTGGAAAATAGAGAAAAAAAGTGAAAAGGTGGAGGGAGCATGATAGATCTGGAAGTCATGGGCCCTAGGTTGTAGTCACAACTCCACCACTTGCCTGTCAATAATAATAATAATAGTGGTATTTAAGTATTTACTATGTTCCAGGCACCATACTAAGTGCTTGGGTAGATTATTTTAAAAGCAAATCGGGTTGCACACAGTCCCTACCCCACATAGGGCTCAAAGTCTTAATCCTATTTCACAGATGAGGTAACAGGCACAGAGAAGTGAAGTGACTTGACTAAATTCACACAGCAGACAAGTGGTGGAGCCAGGATTAGAACTCTCATGACCTTCTGACTCCCAGGCCCATGCTCTATCCATTAAGTCATGTGACCTTTGCCAAATCATTTAAATTCTGAGGCTCAGTTTCCTCTTCTGTAAAATGGGGATCAAAGAGGACTGCTTAGGCGGATTCCTCTAATCACTTCCTTGAACATCTCCAATCTGGCTTTCACCCCCTTTAATCCATGGAAATTGCCATCTCAAAGGTCACTAAAGATCTCCTTGCCAAATGCCATGGTCTCTACTTCATCCTAATCCTCCATGACGTCTTTGACCTTTGACTCTGAGGACTGCTCCCTTCTCCAGGAAACCTGTTTCATGGAAGCAGCGTGGCTCAGTGGAAAGAGCCTGGGCTTCGGAGTCAGAGGTCATGGGTTCGACTCCCGGCTCTGCCGCTTGTCAGCTGTGTGACTGTGGGCAAGTCACTTAACTTCTCTGTGCCTCTGTTACCTCATCTGTAAAATGAGGATTAACTGTGAGCCTCACCTTGGACAATCTGATTACCCTCTATCTACCCCAGCGCTTAGAACAGTGCTCTGCACATAGTAAGTGCTTAACAAATACCAACATTATTATTATTCTACAAACTCAGTTTTACTGACACTGTCTTCTCCTGGTTTTCCTCTATCTCTCTGGATCCTCATTCTCACTTTTTTACAGGCTCTTCCTCTGCCTCCTACCCATTAACTGTGGGAGTCCATCAGGGCTCAGTTCTGGATCCCCTTCTTTCTCCATATACACCCATTCCCTTGGAGAACTTGGAGAACTCATTTATTCCCATGGCTTCAACTACTATCTCTTGCAGTTGATTCCCAAATCCACCTCTCTATCCCTGATGTTTCTGCTTCTCTTCAGTCACTTATATCCTCCTGCCTTCAGAACATCTCACTTAGATGGCCCATCAGCACCTCAAACTCAGCATGTCCCTAACAGAAGTCCTCATCTTACCACTCAAACCCTGTCGTCCTCCCTGATTTTCATAACCATTTATACTGCACCACCATCTTCCCTATCTCACAAGCCCACAACCTTTAATCAACCAAAGGTATTAACTGAGTGCTTACTTTGTGCAAAGCATTGTACTAAGTATTTGTGAGAGTTGGTAAGCATATTCCCTGTCCATGGCAAATTGTCATTATCCTCGATTCAATTTCTCTCATTCAACCCACATAATCAACCTGTCACCAAATCCTGTCAGCTCTACCTTTAAACATCACTACAATCTGCCCTTTCCTCTCCATCTAAACTCTTCCCATGTTGATTCAAGCACTCATCTTATCCTACCTTGGTTACTAAATCAACCTCTTTCCTGACCTCTCCACCTCCTGTCTCTCCCTACTCCCATTCTTACTTCCCTCTGGAGCCTGGATCTTTTTCTAGAAAAAGTTCAGTTCATGATTCCCCACTCCTCAAGAACCTCCAGTAGTTGCCCATCCACCTCCACATCAAACAGAAACTCCCTACAGTGGTAGGTGCTTTAAAGCACTTAATCACCTTGCCTCTTTAGATCTCCCCTTACTGATGCCCTTCTACAACCCATCATGTTCAATTCACTCCTCTAACATCAACCTACTTTCTGAACCTTGACCTCATCTATATTTCTGCTGAGTCCTTGCCCAAGTCCTGCCTCTGGTCTGGAACACCCTCCCCCTTCATATTTGACAGTCCATCAATCTCCTCACTTTCAAAGCCTTATATCACACCTCCTCTAAGTGGCCTTTCCTCACTTAGCCCCTTATTTCCCCTACTCCCTCTCCTTTCTGCATCACCTTTGTATTTGGATTTATGCCCTTTATTTACCCCACCCTTAGCCTCAAAACACTTTTGTGTTTACATATGTGAAGATAAAATACACACACATATATATATATATATATATATATATAAACACACATATGTGAAGAGAATATATATATATATATGTACTTTATTTTCATGTTCAACTCTACCTCTAAACTGTACAGTCCTTGTGGGCAGGGACCATTTCTACCAAATCTGTTATACTGTTATACTGTTATACTTCCAAGCACTTAGTACAGTGCTCTGCACACAGTAAGCCCTGAATAAATATGATTGATTAATTGATTGTCTTGACATATACCAGTGCTTAGAATGGCTTGGCTCACAGTAAGTGTTTACCAAATACCAGAATTGGTTTTATTATATCTGCCTGAGTTCACCTCTTTTCCAAGTCCCAGTGACTGGGGCATTTGAAAATCCACCTGCTTTTACTGCAGCAGCTACTCCATTCCCCAGAAAAGGGTTTGCTAAACCCTCTATAGTACTGATTCATTCACTTGTATTTATTGAGTGTTTACTGTTTTCCCAATAGCTTAGTACATTGCTCTGCACACAATGAGTGCTCAATAAATACCACTGACTGATTCATTGATTACTTAAACTACTGAAAACAAGTTACCCACCTGGGCTGAGAATTCTCATCAGTGAACTAAAAGGTCCATTTCCAGCATAACAGAGCAGTTAGGTGATGATAATCATAATAATTATGTTTTTTGTTAAGCACTTACTATGTGCCAGACACTGTACTAAACACTGGGGTGGATATGGGCAAATCAGATTAAACACGGTTCCTGTCCCACATTGGGCTCACAGTCTTATTTCCCATTTTACAGATAAAGTAATTGAGGCGCACCCTCTCAGGATCGCACCTGGAGAGTTTCCAGTACTCTTCTTGACTCTCCCTCTCATCGTTGAGACTGGTAAAGGCCTACCCATTCCATTCTTAGCTTGGCCAGTGGCTAGCAAATGGAAGGCAATCTGCTACAAGTCAAAACTCCCCTCTGCTGGGCAGCAGTGGCATGGGAGAGAATCGAGGGCAGGGACTAGAGTTTTCTGCGTGGAAGGAGGCAATAGTAAACCACTTCCATATTTTTTTAGCAAGAAAACTATACAAATACACTACCAACACAATTGCAAGATGGAGAGTGGGGAGTTCTGGGAGAGACATGTCCTTGGAGCCTCTAGGGGTCAAAAGCGACTTGACAGTATAAGACAACTGAGGCCCAGAGAAGTGAAGTGACTTGCCTAAGGTCACAAGTGGCAGAGACAGGATGATAATGAATGCAGCCCTTGCTTTCTCACTGCTTGTGCTGCCCATCCCGGTTGTGTTGCTTCGTTGCCACCTGCTACTGTTGTTACTAACAGACTAATATGGTATCACCTTTTGTGCTGAAGAGAGCAGCAGCTGCCCTGCTGTCTCCCCAAAAAGAACTGCTGGGACTATGGAACCGGTGGTGCCGAAGAGAGCGGCAGCAGTGATGGAGGAAGCAGCGGGACTAATGGAAAGAGCACAGGCCTGGGAGTCAGAGGACCTGGGTTCTAATCCCAGTGTGACCTTGGGCAAATGGCTTCACTTCTCCGTACCTGTAAAAACGTGGTAAACTGCCTGCTCTCCTTCCCTCTTGGGCTGAGAGCCCTTGTGTGGGCCAGGAACTATGCTAAATCAGATTATCTCGGGTCTGCCAACCAATCGATCAGGTGTATTTATTGCATGCTTACTGTGTGCAGTGAAGTGTACTAAGCTCTTGGGAAAGTAGATTATGTAGATACACTAACTTACTCTCTCAGCACTTAGAACAGGACTTAGCACAGAGTAATGGCTTACTAAATACCATTATTACTATTACAAATGTTCTCCACTTTATCTCATCTTCCTCTCCCACTTCCTCTAATTCTACTTTTATGTCTCTTTGCCTTTCTCCTTACTTTTCTGCCTCCTTTATTCGCATTCAGGTTTGCCTTTCTCTTTTCACTCCTTCACCGTCTCTCATTCCCTCATACTTATTTTCTGTCCTTTTCTACTCTGATTTCTCTGTTCTCTTCTCTTCCTTTCCTCTTTTCACTCCTTTATTTTCTCCCTTGTGCTCTGTCTTCCTCCCTTTTCTCCCTTGTCATCTCTGTCATCCTCCACTTTTAAGCACTGCCACCTAGATATTATTCATTCATTCAATAGTATTTATTGAGCGCTTACTATGTGCAGAGCACTGAACTAAGTGCTTGGAATGTATAAATCGGTAACATAGAGACAGCCCCTGCCCTTTGACGTGCTTACAGTCTAATCAAGCTCTGAGCCCCTTATGCAATTGGTGGCACTTGTCTTCTGTCTGAACAGAAAAGAGATTTCCATTCCTCAGAGCTCAGGACACATCCACTTTAGTCCCAGGGTGCAGAAAAATGGATGATACTAGATGCTGAGTTTGAAGTCCTCTTTCTGGATGTCTGGTTGCTACAGACAAGAGGTGAGTGATGAGCCAGCCTCATATGCATTGTCTTTTAATGCAGAGTGACTTGAAGTATGTCATGCCACATAATAATGATGGTATTTAAGTGCTCACTATGTGCCAAGCACTATTCTAAGTGCTGATGGGGGCAGCTTAGTGTACTGTCCCTTGGACCCTCTTTCTGCATCCCCAGAATCCACACTTCCCCAGGTTCCTGCACTGTTTGGCTGGCATACTCTTTAAGGGTGCCACTGTCATTTAGAATTACCTTTAGAGTTCATTGTTCTCTCAGTTTAGGCCTCTTGTTCTGACTTCAGAGAATATGTATTAGTCGTGAACAGATATCCTCTGGCTTTTAGCACTTCTAACACTTGTCAGTATTTTGGAAGTAAATAACATACAATTATTAAAGGAATACCACAAATTCTCTTTGTTATATATTGAATGTGCATTCTGGGGGAGTTTTTGGTGCTTTCATCTATTGTACTTGACCATTTTTGCTCCAGCTTGAAGATCAATTTTTTAAGGCCAGGTGGCATTTTAATGGAATATTAATAATGAAAGTGTGGGGGTGTCAAGGCAATTTGACAAGCACTGATTTGAAGGACCATGACCTTGGAGGTCCCTAGTAAGATAATTGATGAAGGCAGAAAGTGGCAATGTAGAAGTTTCAAGAGATGTATATTAATATCCATGATAGATTGAAGGTTCTCCCTTCAAATTACAATCATTATTAGTAATAATAATAATTTAAGGGCTTACTGTGTGTTACATGTGGGCTATATTCAATATAAATCAAATCAGATACAGTCCATATCCCATAGGGAGAAAAGGAAATATTCCCAAATTTAATTGGGAATCAAATAATCTTTCTTTGAGCACTTTATGCATGCGGAACACTATATTAAGCATTTAGGAAAGTAATTAGAGATGTTAGACATTATCCCTATACCCAAGGAGCCTCCAAATGAGCTACAGAGAGTTTGAGTGACTTGTCCAAGGTCACACAACAGATGAGTAGCAGACTGGACTTAGAACCTGAATCATTCCAAACACCTAGGCACTGTATTGTATAAACAGAGTATTGGAGATGTACTGGGATAGAAAGAAAGAGGTATTCTTCCAAGTCCTTATGTTTTTCTTAATTAAAACAATAGTGTAAAGAAGCTCAATCTAGTTAAAGAAGAATGGCTTGAAATCAAGGACCTGGGTTCTAATCTTGGAACCTCCACTTGCCTGTAGTGTGACCTTGGGCAAGTTATTTATTCATTGAATAGTATTTATTGAGCGCTTACTATGTGCAGAGCACTGTACTAAGCACTTGGAATGAACAAGTCGGCAACAGATAGAGACAGTCCCTGCCATTTGACGGGCTTACAGTCTAATCGGGGGAGACGGACAGACGAGAACAATGGCCAGTAAATAGAGTCAAGGGGAAGACAATCTCGTAAAAAACAATGGCAACTAAATAGAATCAAGGCAATGTACAATTCATTAACAAATAAATAGGGTAATGGAAATATATACAATTGAGAGGACGAGTACATTGCTGTGGGATGGGAAGGGAGAGGTGGAGGAGCAGAGGAAAGGGGGAAAGAGGGTTTAGCTGCGGAGAGGTAAAGGGGGTGGTGGTAGAGGGAGTAGAGGGAGAAGAGGAGCTCAGTCTGGGAAGGCCTCTTGGAGGAGGTGAGTTTTAAGTACGGTTTTGAAAGAGGGGAAGAAAATCAGTTTGGCGGAGGTGAGGAGGGAGGCGCGTTCCAGGGCCCGGGAGGACGTGGCCCAGAGGTCGACGGCGGATAGGCGAGACCGGGGACGGTGAGGAGTGGGGCGGCAAGAGAGCGGAGCGTGCGGGCTGGGCGGTAGAAAGAGAGAAGGGAGGAGAGGTAGAAGGGCAAGGTGATGGAGAGCCTTGAAGCCTAGAGTGAGGAGTTTTTTGTTTGGAGCGGAGGTCGATAGGCACCACTGGAGTTGTTTAAGAAGGGAAGTGACATGCCCAGATCGTTTTCTGCAGGAAGATGAGCCGGGCAACGGAGGTGAAGAATAGACTGGAGCGGGGCGAGAGAGGAGAAGGGAGGGTCAGAGAGAAGGCTGACCCAGTAGTCTAGCCGGGATATAAACGAGAGCCCGTAGCAGTAAGGTAGCGTTTGGGTGGAGAGGAAAGGGCAGATCTTGGCGATATTGTATAGGTGAAACGACAGGTCTTGGTAACGGATAGGATGTGTGGGTTGAACGAGAGAGACAAGTCAAGGATGGACACGAGATCGCGGGCCTGAGAGATGGGAGGATGGTCGTGCATCCACGGTGATAGAGAAGTCTGGGAGAGGACCGGGTTTTGGGAGGGAAGATGAGGAGCTCAGTCTCGCTCATGTTGAGTTTTAGGTGTTCGGGCCAACATCCAGGTGGAGAACGTCCCGGAGGCAGGAGGAGATGCGAGCCTGAAGGGAGGGGGAGAGGACAGGGCAGAGATGTAGATCTGCGTGTCATCTGCGTAGAGATGGTAGTCAAAGCCGTGAGAGCGGATGAGTTTCACGAGGGAGTGAGTGTAAATGGAGAACAGAAGAGGGCCAAGAACTGACCCTTGAGGAACTCCAACAGTTAAAGGATGGGAGGGGGAGGAGGCTCCAGTGAAGGAGACGAGAATGACCGGCCAGAGAGGTAAGAGACAACCAGGAGAGGACGGAGTCCGTGAAGCCAAGGTGAGATAAGGTATGGAGGAGGAGGGGATGTCGACAGTGTCAAAGGCAGCAGAGAGGTCAAGGAGGATTAGAATGGAGTAGGAGCCATTGGATTTGGCAAGAAGGAGGTCATGGGTGACCTTAGAGAGAGCAGTCTCGGTAGAGTGGAGGGGACGGAAGCCAGATTGGAGGGGGTCTAGGAGAGAATGGGAGTTAAGGAATTCTAAGCATCGATTGTAGACGACTCGTTCTAGGATTTTGGAAAGGAAGGGTAGTAGGGAGATAGGGCGATAACTGGAGGGGAAGTGGGGTCAAGAGCGGGTTTTTTTAGGATGGGGGAGACGTGGGCATGTTTGAAGGCAGCGGGAAGGAGCCATTGGAGATTGAGTGGTTAAAAATAGAAGTTAAGGGAAGGGAGGAGGGCAGGGGCGATTGGTTTTAATAAGGTGAGAGGGAATGGGGTCCGAGGGCGCAGGTGGAGGGGGTGGCACTTGCGAGGAGGGAGGAGATCTCCTCTGAGGATACTGCAGGGAAGGATGGGAAAGTAGTGGAGGGGGGTGGTGGGGAGGAGGGGAGAGGTGGAGGGGTGACTTTGGGGAGCTCAGACCTGATCGTGGTTGATTTTCGTGAAGGAAATAGGTGGCCAGATCATTGGGGGTGAGAGATGGGGAGGGGGAGGAACAGGGGGCCTAAGGGAGAGAGTTAAAGGTCCGGACATCGGCGGGGGGTGACGGGCATGGGTGTCGATGAGGGAGGAGAAGAAGCTTTGCCTGGCGGAGGAGAGGGCAGAGTTAAGGCAGGAAAGGATAAATTTGAAGTGTGTGAGGTCGGCTTGGTGCTTGGACTTTCGCCAGCAGCCGCTCAGCAGCTAGAGCATAGGAGCGTAGGAGGCGGACAGAGGAGGTAATCCAGGGCTGTGGGTTAGTGGAGCGAGAGCGGCGGACGGGAAGGGGGACGAGAGAGTTGAGATGAGTAGAGAGGGTGGACTTGAGAGTGGAGACCTGATCATCGAGAGTGGGAAGTGAGGACAGGGCGGCATGGTGAGGAGAGATGCTTTTGGAAAGACGGATGGGATTGAGAGAGCGGAGGTCTCTGTGGGGCAGTAGCGAAGATTTGCAGGGGGAGGGAGTGTGAGAGATGAGGCAGGTGAGAAGGTTATGGTCAGAGAGAGGGATTTCAGAGTTGGTGAGGGAGGAGATAGTGCAGCAGTAGGAGATGACGAGATCGAGGGTGTGACCGAGTTGGTGAGTGGGCGCGGTATGGTGGAGGAGGAGGTCAGCAGAGTCGAGGAGGGATAGCAGGCGGGCGGCAGAGGAGTCGTCTGGCTCTGTTTCCTCATCCCTAAAATCAGGACAGGGTATCTGTTCTCTTTTCTCCTTAGACTGTGAGCCCCCTGTGAGAGAGGAATGATGTCTGATATAATGATCTCGAATCTACCCCAGTGGTTATAATTGTTTTATTCTTCAGAACTACCAGACCACACCACTCTTCACCTTCAAAAGTCCTCCTATAATTCCACCTTCTCCAATTGGGGCTTCCCTGGTTCATTTCCAAAACCTGAAGAACTTTTCTTCCTTAGAGTTATGTATTTTATACCCATTCTCAACACTCCAAATACAATAGTAATAATAATGGTATTTAAACAGTGCGCCAAGCACTGCTCTAAGCACTAAGATAGATACAAGGTTATCAGTTTGGGCACAGTCCCTGCCCTGCATGGGCCACTCAGTCAAAGTAGGAAGGAGTAGGATTTAATCTCCATTTAACAGATGAGTAAATGAAAGCACAGAGATGTTAAGGGACTTGCCCAAGGTGGCACAGCAGACAAGTGTCAGAGCCAGGATTAAGACCCAGGTCCTCTGACACTCAGGCCTGAGCTCTTTCCACTAGTTTACACTGCTGCTCAATTAATAATCATATATTATATTAATACATTATTTTATATGCATATAATGCATATTGTTAATATGCAATATGTATATTAACTGAAATATTCATTTATATGAACTGATATATTCATTTATATAGGAGAAGCAGCATGGCTTAGTAGAAAGAGCAAGGGCTTGGGAATCAGAGGTCGTGGGTTCTAATCCCAGCTCTGCCAAGTGTCTGCTGGGTGACCTTGGACAAGTCACTTATCTTCTCTGTGCCTCAGTTACCTCATCTGTAAAATGGGGATTAAGAGTGTAAGCCCCGCATGAGACAACCTGATTACCTTGTATCTATCCCAGCATTTAGAAGAGTGCTTGGTACATAGTAAGCACTTAAGTACCATCATCATGATTATTATTATTTACTGATACAGCTTTTTCATCCTGACATATTGCACTTTAGCTGGCCAAGTGGGAAAATTAATAGGATTGACACCTAGGTGATGTGGGTTCAAGAATTCTGAAGGAGAGTTGTGATGTGCATGACAATCCTGTTATGGTTTCTGAAGTTGTCTGGGTGTCCTATCCATTCTATAACCTTGAGGCAAAGAAGTTGAATTACCCTCCTTTGGGAATTAATAAGATTTGTGTTTCAAGCCAGCTGTGGTTTACAGAAATTATCAATTGTTTTATAATGAGAAAGCACTCTGTTGTATCATCCCAAGCACTTAATTCAGTGCTCTGCAAACAGTAAGCACTCAATAAATACCATGGACTATTGGGAGGATTCCTGCTGAAACTGTCCACCCGCCAACCTCCCAATCCCAACTTGGTGGTTCTTCAGTCAGAAGCCACCGCCCCCGTTGTCCAAACCTCACAAATATTTCCCTTGTACAGCTGGGTCTAGCACTAAATCCCCCCATTTCCAGAGCTTAACTAGACACAAAACCTACTGTGGTCAGGGAATATGCCTGCCAATTCTGTTGTATTGCACTCTCCCAAGCAATTAATATAGTACACTGCACATAGTAAGGGATCAATAAATATCATTGCTTGAAAGAAATTGATTTGCTCCTTTTTTCTCACAACACCTTATCTAGCAATCTCACTCCCACCATCCTCACCCAGTGCACTTTCCCAATAATTTAATGCAGTGCTCTGCACATGAAGGCCGGGGTGGGGGTGGGGGTGTGGGGGGGAAGCACCCTGATAAGCCACAACCCTATATACTTAATAATTCCTTTGAAATGTAAATTTTTTTTTAACCTTCTTGATGGAGAGGGGCCTTGTTTCTGCTTGCATTTTCTCCCTCCTCTACAACCTTCTCTCCTCAGAGAAGGGCTGTTATATGGTATGGAGCACTGCCAATAGCGAGAGAGGTGGGGGATGGTAGCAGCCTCATTCAGTCATTCATTCAATTCAGTCCTATTTATTGAGCACTTTGTGCAGAGTACTGTACTAAGCATTTGTGAAAGTATAATACAGCAATAGTTACAGTCTAGGAGGGAGCGAGACAGATATCAATGCAGATAAACAGAAATCAATATGAATACAATTACAGATATGCACATAAGTGCTGAGGAGTGGGGAGAAGGTGGAAGAGCAAAGGGAGCAAGCAAGTCAGAGCTACACAGAAAGGAGTGGGAGATGAGGAAAAGTGGGGCTTAGGCCTCTTGGAGGAGATATGCCTCCAGTAAGGCTTTGAAGATGGGGAAAGTAATTGTCAGATTTGAGGAGGGAGGGCATTTCAGGCCAGAGGTAGGATGTGGGTCCAGGGGTCTGTCCCGAGACAGGCAAGATTGAGGCACAGTGAGGTTAGCACCAGAGGAGCAAAATGTGTGGACTGGGTTGTAGAAGGAGAGAAGCAAAGTGAGGTGATGAAGTGCTTTAAAGCCAATGATGAGGAATTTTTGTTTGAGATGGAGGTGGATAGGCAACCACTGAAGATTTTTGAGAATGGGGGTGACATGTTCCAAACGTTTCTGTAGAAAGATAATCTGGGCAGTGAAGTATGGACTGGAGGGGGGGAGACGGGAGGTTGGGAGGTCAGAAAGGATGCTGATGCCGTAATCTAAGTGGGATAGGATCAGTGATTTTATTAATGTGGTGGTAGTTTGGATGAAGAGGAAAGAGGATTTCAGCAATGTTGTGAAGGTGGGATTGTCAGGATTTAGTGATCGATTGAATAAGTGGGTTGACTGAGAGAATGAAGTCAAGGATAATGCCAAGGTTACGGGCTTATGATATGGGAATGATATGATATGGGTGGTGCCGTCTACAGTGACGGGAATGTACTGTAGAGGACAGGGTTTGGGTGGGAAGGTAAGGAACTCTATTTTTGGCATGATAAATTTGAGGTGACAGGAGGACAAACAAGTAGAGATGTCTTGAAGGCAGGAAGAGATGCAAGCCCAGGGAGAGGGAGAGAGATTGTGGAGGAGAAGTAGGTGGGTATCATCTGCAAAGGGATAGTAGTTGAAGCCGTGGGAGCAAATGACTCCCGGACTTGTGCTTTCTCCATTAAACAAAAGGTTAAACTTTAAACTTTGATGTAATCTTTTAGGCAGCAAACCAGAAAATTTCAGTGCCTTTCTGTAGTGAGAATAATTATACAAGTGTGGGATAAAGTGCAGTCCTGCCAGCTAGAGAATAATTAAACAGAAAAAATAATGCACCGGTTCTGGATTTGGAAAAAATAATTTAAGTTCCTCACAACTATCAAGCTAGTGTTGATTGTGTTTTTAAGAACTTTCAAAACTATTGAAAGCACCAATTTAAAATGTATATGCTAAATTAGCCATTTTGAGTATCACTTGCAAGTAACTATTGCAAGCAATTTAGCAATTACGTTGATCATTTAAAGACATATTCAGACAGAAAACCCCCCCACAGCTAAAATTAAAAGCTTCTCTTTACCGAATATGATATGTGCTTCATAAGGATTCTTGGGTTTCCAGTTGCATAATCATCACTCATTTTGTAACTTATGGAATAGAGCATGATGCATCAACTACAACTACTTATGTAAAATATATATCCCTTAGTACAGTTTTTCTGATAGAGAATCATAGTAGAGAACAACTAGAGTCTAAAGGCCTAATTCTTTTTGAAAACCCCATTCTTTTGAATATAGAATCAGAGAATCAGAATAAAATTCACCAGTTGAAATCATTATATGTAATGCTTTTGGGGGACTTCAGTGTGTAGAGCATATTATACTGAACACTGCTCACTAGTAATCCAACTATTTACTACAATGCTTTGGAAATGCAAAACATAATGCAGACAGGGTGTGGTAAGAGTTTAATATAGTAAAAATAATTTAATTTTGTAAGATTTTTTAATCAATCCTATTTATTGAGTGTTTATTGTGTTTATTAAGTGCTTGGGAGATTACAGTGTAACAATATAGCTGACTCATTCCCTGCCCACATCAAGTTTACACTTTTAATGCCATAATTTTGCCCGGTATGATGTGACGTAAATATAAAGGGTCTTTTGCTGGGATTTTCTATTACGCTAGCTTTTGTGGCTAAACAGGTTTATGATGGAACTGAAATTCTTGAATTTCTGCAGTTTTTTTTTAATTGTGTAGAAGATTTAGATCTGAATTAATTGGAGAAGCCACCCAAAGGCATTCTCCAACTAATTTTCACCACCACCACCCATCACACAAGTTGTATCGGTTTAAGTCTTAAATTTAGTAGTAGTTGTAGTAATGATCAGCGCTAAATGTGTGCAGTCTTGTACTAATCACTAGGAAAAATTACACAATTGAGAGACACAGTCCTTTTCTTCAGGGGGTTCCCAATCTAAAAAAAAAAAAAAAAAAGAATAAATCCATTAATTGTAATTATTGAGTTCTCACTATATGCAGAGTACTGTACTAAGTACTTGGAAGTGTACAATACAACAGAATTAGACACATTCCCTGCCACAATGAACTTAGAGTCTAGAGGGGGAGACAGACGTTAATATGATTAAGTCATTTTAGATACATAACTTGAAGGTATGTACATACGTGCTGTAGGGTTGGAGGTGGGGAGAATATCATGTCCAAAAGTCACAGATTGAGGGGCATAGATGACAAGAAGGGAGATTGAGCAGCTTAATCGGGGAAGACCTCTTGGAGGAGATGTGACCTTAGTAATGTTTTGAAGGTGGAAAGAGTGGTGGTCTGGCATATATGAAAGGGGAGGGAATTCCCTTCTAGGGGGAGGATGTGGGAAAGGGGTTGGCAGCATGGTAGATGAGATTGGGGCACAGTGAGTAAAACTGGCATTGGAGGAGTGGAATGTGTGGGCTGGGCAGTAGTAGGAAATCAGTGAGGTAAGGTGATGCCAACTGAGTGCTTTTAAAGCCAATACCAAGAGGTTTCCGTTTGATGAAGAGGTGGATGAGCAGCCATTAGAGGTTCTTGAGCAGTGGGGAGACACAAACTGAAAGTTTTAGTTGATAAATGATTCATTCAGCAGACTGGAGTCTGGGTTGGAGTGGGGAGATACAGGGTGCCGGGAGGTCAGCAACAAGTCAGATGCAGAAAGGAGGGACAGGATAAGTGCTAGAATCAGCATGGTAGTAGTTTGGTTGGAGAATGGGGCTTGCTGGGAACTGAGCCCTGTCAGAAGGCACTGGGAAGACACTGGTGTGGTAGTCTGGGACACAATCAATGGTGACTTAAACCCGAGTGGATGGACGGTGGTAGTTGGGGCATTGAAGCAGTGTGGCTTAGTGGAAAGAGCAACGGGCTTGGGAGTCAGAGGTTGTAGGTTCTAATTCTGGATCTCCCACTTACCAGCTATGTGACTTTGGGTAAGTCATTTAACTTCTCTGTGCCTCAGTTACCTAATCTGTGAAATAGGGATTAAGTCTGTGAGCCCCACATGGGACAACCTGATTACCTTGTATCTACCTCAGCACTTAAAACAGTGTTTGGCACATAGTAAACACTTAACTAACACCATATTATTATTATACTGGGAGCAGACCCCTGGCAGCAAGCACTGGGAAGATGTTGGTGGAATGATCCAGCATCACAGATCAGCAGTGGCTCAAGAGCATACAGGAGGTCCATGATGCACCCGTAATCAGGGAGATAGTGTGGCTGATTGTCCAGGGGAAAGAATGCTGAGAATGCACAGGAGCAGCACTTTTTCCCAGCCCAGCTTGTATGGAGCATCCTGGAAGCAGAGACCCTCAGTAGTGTGAGGAAAGGCGGCAGTTGCCTTTGATGCTTTCCTCCACCACAATGGAGGGGTTTAGTTATTCAGTTATTCATTTTATTGCTCTGTCCATTCTATTGCTATTTCACATTGTATCTGTGTCATCGTTCTTCCACTGTAGTAAACACCTTGAGGAATAGATCATGTCTATCAATTCTATAGAACAGTACTCTCCCAAGTGCTTAACACACTGCTTAGAATTCCTTAACTCCCATTCTCTCCAGGACCCCCTCCAATCTGGCTTCCCTCCCCTCCACTCTACCGAGACTGCTCTCTCTAAGGTCACCCATGACCTCCTTCTTGCCAAATCCAATGGCTCCTACTCCATTCTAATCCTCCTTGACCTCTCTGCTGCCTTTGACACTGTCGACCATCCCCTCCTCCTCCACACCTTATCTCACCTTGGCTTCACGGACTCCGTCCTCTCCTGGTTCTCCTCTTATCTCTCTGGCCGGTCATTCTCGGTCTCTCGCGGGCGCCTCCTCCCCCTCCAATCTTTTAACTGTTGGAGTTCCTCAAGGGTCAGTTCTTGGCCCTCTTCTGTTCTCCATTTACACCCTCTCCCTTGGTGAACTCATTCGCTCTCACGGCTTTGACTACCATCTCTATGCAGATGACACATCTCTCACATCTACATCTCTGCCCCTGTCCTCTCCCCTTCCCTTCAGGCTCGCATCTCCTCCTGCCTCCAGGATGTCTCCACCTGGATGTCGGCCCACCACTTAAAACTCAACATGAGCAAGACTGAGCTCCTCATCTTCCCTCCCAAACCCGGTCCTCTCCCAGACTTCTCTATCACCGTGGATGGCACGACCATCTTTCTCGTCTCTCGGGCCCGCAATCTCGGTGTCATCTTTGACTCGTCTCTCTCGTTCACCCCACACATTCTATCCGTTACCAAGACCTGCCGGTTTCACCTCTACAATATCGCCGAGATCCGCCCTTTTCTCTCCACCCAAATGGCTACCTTACTGCTACGGGCTCTTGTTATATCCCGGCTAGACTACTGTGTCAGCCTTCTCTCTGATCTCTCTTCCTCCTCTCTCGCCCCGCTCCAGTCTATTCTTCACTCCACTGCCCGGCTCATCTTCCTGCAGAAACGATCTGGGCATGTCACTCCCCTTCTTAAACAACTCCAGTGGTTGTCTATCAACCTCCGTTCCAAACAAAAACTCCTCACTCTAGGCTTAAAGGCTCTACGTCACCTTGCCCCTTCCTACCTCTCCTCCCTTTTCTCTTTCTACCACCCACCCCGCATGCTCCGCTCCTCTGCTGCCCACCTCCTCACTGTCTCTCGGTCTCGCCTATCCCGCCGTCGACCCCTGGGCCACGTCCTCCCGCGGTCCTAGAATGCCCTCCCTCCTCTCCTCCGCCAGGCTAATTCTCTTCCCCTCTTCAAAACCCCACTTAAAAGTCACCTCCTCCAAGAGGCCTTCCCAGACTAAACTCCCTCTCTCCCTCTACTCCCTCTACCGCCCCCCTTCACCTCTCCGCAGCTTACCCCTCTTTTCCCCTCATCTCCCTCTGCTCCTCCCCCTCTCCCTTCCCATCCCCTCAAGCACTGTACTCGTCTGCTCAACTGTATATATTTACGTTACCATATTTTGTTTTGTTTTGTTAATGAAATGTACATCGCCTCGATTCTATTTAGTTGCCATTGTTTTTATGAGATGTTCTTCCCCTGGACTCTATTTATTGCCATTGTTCTTGTCTGTCTCCCCCATTAGATTGTAAGCCCATCAAAGGTCAGGGACTGTCACTATCTGTTGCCAACCTGTTCATTCCAAGCGCTTAGTACAGTGCTCTGCACATAGTAAGTGCTCAATAAATACTATTGAATGAATGAATGAATGCTCTGCACATAATACATGCTGAATAAAAGCTATTAACTGATTGATTGCCATGAGATTGTAAACTTTGTCAAGGTAGGGACCGTATCTTTTATTTGAATGATATTGTGCTCTTCCAAACACCTAATATAGTGCTCTGCAGAAATTGGGGCTTAGTAAATGGATGAATAAATGAAGTAAAATAAAATGTAAGTGGGGCATTCATTTTTAAGTTTGAACAGTCCCTAACAAAAGTGGTATAAATTTTGATCGATTTGTCTGTGGAAATTCAATATTAGTATTTCACTAAAAACTTCTGGTGGCAGGGAAGAATGGAAGGGAGAAGAGTTGTGGTGGGTGGGGGCGGGGGCGGGTGGTGTGTGTGTATTTAAGTGTTTCACAGAAGTACCAGTGAAATATCCCAGACACTTTTTGAGATTGGGAAGGTGTTTTTTCTGCCTGCTGTGCCAATTTGTAATTTCAGAAAGAAAACCTAGATGAGGCTTTTCAGGGCTTGGAGAGAGACTGGTGATGGGTATCTGCAGGAAATGGAATTGGAGGTGTAGGATGCAGCATTTTTTTCCACTTGAGAACTAGCCAGTGTCCTATAATAGCAATGTGGATCACTGAATTTCAAGTCAACTTTGGAAATTGGCCAAGTCCACACTGGATAAAAAGGACATCAACTTAAAAAATAATGCTGAATCCTCTATTACTTAATAGCAAGAACATTTTCAGTCCATCAATCAGTAGCATTTATTGCAAATTTACTATGTGCACAGCACTGTACTAAGCTCTTAGGAAAGTACAATGCAGTTGCAAACCATGACCCCTGCTTGCCAAAGGTCTTAGAATTTATTGGGAGGAATTAAATATTTTGCTTTCTATGCAAGGAGCATATTTACAATGGCAATTTGATGTTAGACTTTCTCCAGCCCAGACCTCTCTCCCTCTCTACAGTCTCACATTCCCTCTTGCCTACAAAATATCTCTACTTGGAAGTCCTCCCATCACCTCAAGCTTAACATGTCCAAAGCTTGAACTCCTTATCTTCCCACCCAAACCATGTCTCCCCATGAGTTTCCCATCATTATATATAGCATCACCATCCTTTCTTTCTCACAAGCCCGTAACCTTGGCATTATCCTTGACTCCTTTTTCTCATTCAACTCCATATTCATTCCATCACTAAATCCTGTCAGTCTCACCTTTGTAACATCACTAAAATTTGGTCCTTGGTGCCCCTCCCTGAGGAAATATTATTATTATTAGTAATAATAATAATAATAATGGTATTTGTAAGTGCTTACTATGTGTCAAGCACTGTTCCAAGTGCTGGGGATGATACGAGATAACCAGGTTGGACACAGTTCCTGTCTCACATAACTGAAGTTAAGAGAAGTGAAGTGATTTGTCCAAGGTCACACAGGAAAGAGGAAAGGAAGACTGGGTATTGGGGTCCCAGAAAGCCACAATCTGAGTGAAATGGAGACTGTGATATGGGAGATGGACAGGTACAGTGAGCGCCAACTCATTTCTGGAAGACTTTGAAGGTGCCCAGGTATAAAATCATCATAAGCAGCAAAATGTAAATGCTTTCATTCATTCATTCAATAGTATTTATTGAGCGCTTACTATGTGCAGAGCACTGTACTAAGCGCTTGGAATGTACAATTCGGCAACAGATAGAGACAATCCCTGCCCATTGACGGCTTACAGTCTAATTGGGGGATACAGACAAAAACAATAGCAATAACAAACTACTTAGCTGATCCAATCAGAGAGAAAGATTGGGAAGGAAATAGGGTAGCCAGGTTGTTGGGGAAGAAGTCTCTTGGCCATCTTAAAGAGAAGATATGAGCTGTGTGCGTGGAAAAGCAGGACACAGAAAAGGTTCATACTGTAACCCTGGATGGATATAGGGCAGAGAGAAAGGGATCAAAGAAGATTCCAGTTTAGGGTTTGAGGACGTTTGAGGTTCAGAGTTAGGTCTCCCAAGGAGTGAGGGTCCTACCCTGAGTGGAAGAAAGGATGTTGAGATCCTGCTTACAAATACATGGAGAAGGTGAGATTGGAATCTGGGACACACTGAGAGAAGAAGGGAAAGGGCCAGAGAAATGTGAGCCCTGGGATGATTACAGGGACGTAGAGATGGTTCATGCAGGGAAAGTGTTAGATCATAGGAAAGTTAGTGTGAACCTGTATTGTTCTGATTGTTGCTGAGGTAAGAAATCATTAAATATTGTTGAAATTACAGATCTTGATGTCTGCCTGTGGTAAAGGCTGGGGAAGAAACTCTGGATGCCTGGGACGACAATAGACCTAGGGAGCGATGGGAGTGGGACATAGCGTTTTGTACATGAACTTCCTGCAGCCAAGCCCAGAAGCAGGGTGACAGGCTAGTCCTCAGTGACCTCTTCCCATTTAAGAGATGTTCATTCATTCAGTAGTATTTACTGAGTGAACTGAACTGATCAGAGCACTGATCTATCTATGTGCAGAGCACTGCACTAAGCACTTGGAATGTACAATTCGGCAACAGATAGAGACAATCCCTGCCCAATGATGGGCTCGCAGTCTAATCGGGGGAGACAGACAGCAGAGCAAAACAGAACAACAACAAAAAAAGACAACATTATCAAGATAAATAGAATCAGGGGGATGTACACCTCATTAACAAAATAAATAGGGTAATAAATAATATATACAAATGAGCACAGTGCTGAGGGAAGGGGAAGGGGTGGGAGCAGAGGGTGGGAGGGGAGGAGGAGCAGAAGGAAAGGGGCTCAGCTGAGGGGAGGGGAAAGGGGAGGAGCAGAGGGTGGAGGGGGAGCCGAGGGAAAAGGTGGGACTCACAGTCTGGGAAGGTTTCTTGGAGGAGGTGGGGTCTCAGTAGCTTTGAAGAGGGGAAGAGAGTTAGTTTGTCAGACATGAGGAGGGAGGACATTCCAGGACAGCAGTAGGACATGGGCTAGGGGTTGACGGCGGGATAGGCGTGAAAGGGGGACAGTGAGGAGGTGAGCAGCAGCAGAGGAGCGGAGCATGCGGGGTGGGCAGTAGAAAGAGAGCAGGGAGGTGAGGTAGGAGGGGACAAGGTGATGGAGAGCTATGAAGCCAAGAGTGAGGAGTTTTTGTTCTGTGGCAAGGTGGATAGGCAACCACTGGAGATGTCTGACCTACAATCAAAGGGTGATGGCAGTGATATGGGGTGCCTTCTTGTGTTCCCACCCAACCCCATCCTCCCTGTCACTTTCCTATCACGGAAGTTGGTGCCTCCGGGTACTCTTTCATTGGAAATTTATGTCTGAAAAGGCCAGGGAGTGTCACACCTGAATTCGGAGGATTTTTTAGAGGCATAATTAATATCCCAGCTTTGGGTTTTGTCACTTTTTAGGATTATTTTGGGGGGGGGCTAGACATTTGCTCTTTGGATTTCAAGTTTGTCAGAAAATTATCAATTAGCATATTATACATTATGGTTTGTGGGGTGTTAGTCTGAAGTTATCTGAGCTGAATCCATAAGGAATTTAATGGGTGGAATATAAATGCTACTTGACACAGCTTTAAATCTGTCAGTTTTAAAATTTGCCTTTACCTAATGATGCTTATCATTTGGAATCTTTAAAATCAAATTTTTGAAATAGTGCTTCCTCAAGACTGTTATAAAGATAATGACAAGGGACAAGCTCCTTTTTATTATGTTACTTCAGACAATTCTAACACTTTAGCTTTTCTGGGACTACATCAAATCTGTAATTATTTCCAGTTTAATTTTCCCCCAAAACCTTCTCCTATAGCCACAGCTTTGCCAAAAGAATGTCTCTGGTTTGAGGGCTATGAAGATTAAACTCTATGTCAAGGAGAGAAACACCCTTAGTTCCATATCTGAATTTATCCAGGAACTTTGGTGTCACCCAGATGCTTTGACTGGCAAAGGATATTTTAATCATTCAATAGCATTTATTAAGCCCTTACTGTATGCAGAGTACTGATCTAAGCACTTGGAAGAGTACAGTGCAACAGAGTTGATAAACATGTTCCCTATCCACAGGTTGTTTACAGACTAGAAAGGGAGGCAGACAATAAAATAAATTATGGATATGTACAAAGTTCTGTGGGCCCAAGGGTGGAGTGAATATCAAGTGCTTAAAGGGTACTAATTCAAGTTCAGAAGTGACACAAAAGGAAAAAAAAAACAGTTGGAGAAATAAGGGCTTAGTCAAGAAAGACCTCATGAAGAAGATGCAATTGCCTGACTACTTGTTTTGTTGTCTATCTCCCCTGTTTAGACTGTGAGCCCGTTGCTGGGCAGGGATTGTCTCTATCTGTTGCCTAATTGTAATAATAATGTCATTTGTTAACTGCTTACTATGTGCGAAGCACTATACTAAGATCTGGGGGGATTTGGTGGGGGGGAATACAAGATGATCAGATTGTCCCACGTGGGGTTTACAGACTTAATCCCCATTTTACAGATGAGGTAACTGAGGCCCAGAGAAGTTAAATAACTTGCCCAAAGTCACACAGCTGACAAGCAGCGGAGGCGGGATTAGAACTCATGACCTCTGACTCCCAAGCCCGGGATCTTTTCACTGAGCCACGCTGCTTACATTCCAAGCACTTAGTACAGTGCTCTGCACACAGTAAGCGCTCAATAAATACAAATGAAAGAATGAATAAGATGCTAAAGGTGGGGAGAGTGGTGGTCTGTCATATAGGAAGGGAGAGAGAGTTCCAGGCCAGAAGAAGGATGTGGGCAAGTTGTTAGCTTTGAGATAGATTAGATCAAGATAAAGTGAATTGGTTAACATTAGAGGAGTGAAGTGTGGCTGCACCCATGCCTGTACTGTGGCTACATGGGGGCGGGGGGGTGGGTGTGTTTGTGTGTGTGTGTGTGTGTGTGTGTGTATGTATGAGGGGGTAGAGCATAGGCAGGCATCAGATCACATCATACGACTAGCAGGGGGAGACAACACTATGTTGACATGTAATTAATCCCCTACTAGGTAGAATTGACAGGACACAAAGAAAAAATTGTCATTCTACCAAATTCCTCATATAAATTGCACCCCCATCACAGGCCAGCCAATTGGAGATATTCTTGAGGCAAGGGAAGATGTAGGATTGCAAAGTTTTGTTTTTGTTTTGTTTTTAATGGTAATTGTTAAGCATTTACTATGTGCCAGACTCTATACTAAGTGCTGTGGTAGATAATAATGTTGGTATTTAATAATAATGTTGGTATTTGTTAAGCGCTTACTATGTGCAGAGCACTGTTCTAAGTGCTGGGGTAGACACAGGGGAATCAGGTTGTCCCACATGGGGCTCACAGTCTTCATCCTCATTTTACAGATGAGGTAACTGAGGCACAGAGAAGTTAAGTGACTTGCCCACAGTCACACAGCTGACAGGTGGAAGAGCTGGGATTCGAACTCATGAGCTCTGACTCCAAAGCCCAGGCTCTTTCCACTGAGCATCTGTGATCCCACTGTTGGGTAGGGATTGTCTCTCTGTTGCTGAATTGTACTTCCCAAGCACTTAGTACAGTACTCAGCACACAGTAAGTGCTCAGTAAATACGAATGAATGAATGAATCTGAGAAGCATGAATGAATTAGAGAAGCAGCATGGCTCAGTGGAAAGAGCCCGGGCTTGGGAGTCAGAGTTCATGAGTTCAAATCCTGGCTCTGCCATTTGTCAGCTGTGTGACTGTGGGCAAGTTACTTAACTTCTCTGTGCCTCAGTTTCCTCATCTGTAAAATGGGGATTAAGACTGTAAGCCCCAGGTGGGACAATCTGATCACTCTGTATCCCCCAGAGCTTAGAACAGTGCTTGGCACATAGCACTTAACAAATATCATTATTATTATTGTTATTATTATATGACCTATTCTAGGAGCTGGGATTAAAATGGAAGCAGGGAGATGGAGGTATGCTGGAGAGGATGAAGGGGTCAAGGTAGGACTCTTTCAATTCAGGTGAGAGTAGACAATGACTGAAGGCAGAAGGAAAGGAGATGCCAAAGAGTAAGAGGTTGAACATTTCTGTAAAGGGGGGGAAGAGCAATGAAGCAAGTGATATGTGTTTTGTTTTGTTGTTTGTCTTACCCCTTCTAGATTGTGAGCCCATTGTTGGGTAGGGATTGTCTCTATTTCTTTGTGAATTGTATTTTCCAAGTGCTTAGTACAGTACCCTGCACACAGTAAGCACTCCAAAAATCAATTGAATGAATGAATTAAATGAATGTGTTGGTAAGAAGGATTAGGAGTCAAGACACTGGTGGCGGGGAATGGAGAGTAGGTCTGGACCTCATCTTGAGAATTAATCCATCAATTGTATTTGAGTGCTTATTGTGATAGAGGCCTGTATTAAGTGATTGGGAGACTGCAATATAACAAAGATGGTAGACACAATCCCCACCCATAAGGAACTTACTGCCCAGAGGGATCAACGCAGAAGTAGGAGGAATGAGAGGAAATGGCAGTAAAGTAAGAGGATGATGGGGAGACAATGTGAGGCTCACACCTGATTTTCGCAACAAGTCGGGGGTGAGGTCATCAGGAGTTAGGGAGTAAAGGGATGAGAGGACTGGAAGCTTCGAGTGGGAGTTGAAGGTTAGGGAAAAGTGGTGGGAGCTCTCCGTGTTGGTCAATGAGAGATGAGTAATGGAGTTGTCGAAAAGGAAGCAGACCTCTGTTCTAGAATGACAGAGTGGATTTGTAGTGGTAGAAGTTGGCCTAGAGCCTAGATTTTTCAACCGTTGCATTCAGCTGAGCTGTGGAATGTCAAGAGAGTGAAAGAGCTGGGATTGAGAGGTTCAAGGCTAGAGAGGCATTAACATCACATCATAAGATTTGTCCCACTTTTACCAGGAGCAGAGTACTAGGGAGAAGGTGACCAACTCATTAATGCTACTAACTCCATATTTCCAACAGTCTGAGATTAGAAGTCATTCTCTGTAATGTTTTCCAAATGATACTCATATCTGTTACTTATATCATTCAGCAAGGTCATGGTGACTTCCTAGTTTATTATTGAGGCATAGCTTGTATAAAATGCGTAAAAATGCATCAGAGTTCTTCTGGAAACAATACATTGCCTGCTGGATTGTGTTTAAGGAAAACAACGATGAATTTTTGTTTTGGATGAAACCTTCTGGAATCTCAACCAATTCTATTTATTGAGTACCCTCTGTGTAAACAGCATTAAATTAAAAGCATTTGGGAAAGTATGCTAAAGTTATTAAGCACAACCCTTGCCCTGTAGCTCTTAGACTCTAAAATAAATTACAGATGGTAAAAAGAAAAGAAGTATATCTGTGTACTTTTATGTATATACTTTATGTATATATGTATGCATACGTATGTGAATTACTGCTTAAATACTAGAGACATTAGGTTGACATGTACTGACATGCTTCCAGTGATTTTGAGTACATAAGGGCATAGTTGGTTCTTAAGTGAGAGTTGGAGGGATGCATTCTGTGGGGTAAAAGAAATGAACTGAGGAAGGCTTACTGGAAGAGATGATTAAAGGAGGCCTGAAGATAGGGAGAGCCGAAGTGTGGTGGATTTGTAATGGGGGGAAGTTATAGGCCTGAGGAAGGCCATGAGTAAGTGACTGGAGGTGAGACAAAGCCAATATGGGCAGAGTGAGTAAATTACCTTAAGACAAATGAAGAGAGTGAACTGGGTTGTAATAATAATAATGATAATTGTGGTAGTTCATTCAAGCACTTACTGTGTGCAGAGCACTGTACAAAGCACTTGGAAAAGTACAATACAACAATAAACAGTGATATTCTCTGTCCACAGCTAGGTATTAAGTTCTTAGTCTGTGCCAAGCACTATACTAAGTGCTAGGGTAGATACAAGATAATCAGGTCTCACATGAGGCTCACAGTCTTTTGGAAGAAGAACAGGAATTGAATTCTCATTTTGCAGGTGAGGTTACAGAGCAGACAAGTGGCAGCTGGGATTAGAACCCAGGTCCTTTTGAATCCCAGGCCCATGCTCTTTCCTTTAGGCCAATGCTGCTTCCCCAAATTGTAAGAGAAGAGAGAGAATAAGTAGCAGGGGTAAGTCAATCGAAAGAGAGTGGTGGTTTCTTGGAAATGAGGGGAAGGGAGTTCTAGGTCAGAGGATAGACTCTCCCCCGACTAGATTGTAAACCCATCAAAGGGCAGGGACTATCTGTTGCAGACTTGTACATTCCAAGCGCTTAGTATAGTGCTCTGCACAAAGTAAGCGCTCAATAAATACTACTGAATGAATGAATGAAAGGAAGGACATGGGCAAGAGGTTGGTGGTGAGAAAGATGAGATTGAGGTGCAAATGAGTAGGCTGGTTTTAGAGAAATGAATTGAGCAGGCTGGGTTGTACTAAGAGATCGGGGAAGCAAGGAAGAAGGGAGCTAGCTGATTGAGTGGCTTAAACCCAATAGCAAGGTATTTCTGTTCATTTCAGATTTGGATGGGCAATCATTGGAGGTGTTTAAAAATAGGGGAAAAGGAAACAGAAGTTTTGTAGGAAAATGATCTGGGCAGCAGAATAAAGTATGGGCTGGAGGGGGAGAGACAGGAGGCAAGGAGATCAAAGAGGAGGATGTTGCAGTAGTCAAGGCTGGTTATAAGAGCTTGAATCAGCAAGTTTCAAGAAAAAAGGGTGAATTCTAGAGATATTGTGGAAATAGAACATGTCTACTAATACTGATGTATTTTTCCAAGTGCTTAGTATAAAGTTCTGCTCAATAAATACTAGATTGACTGATTTGATAATCTGGTTAATAATCCCTCCCTTTTTAATATTGAAGATGTGTTTTTAATTGTAAAAAGTTGTCAGAGTAGTTTTATACTCCATTGTGATTCTTTTCTGTTCAGTCAAGATCTTTTATGTGCATTTTTATTTAAAACATATTGCACTTGAGTAAATTTTCTAATATATTTTTATCACAGCTTGTAATTTAACAGGGGCAGCCAATATCCTAAATCTGTGAATATTCTCATATTTGGTTGTGCTCTGCCTACCTGTTTCTATGGCAATAGAGATCAGATGGGCAAGAGATAATAGTATTTTTAAATTCTTACCTTATAAATTTTACCATTCTATTGTGGGTGCATTGCACCGATAGCTAATATTACATACAATTAGGGCTAAGGTTATTTTCTTCCCCAATTCCAACATTACGTTTTAATCAATCAATTAATAGTATTTATTACATGCTTACTATGTGTAGGGTGCTATATGAGCCATTTGAGGATAGGTAGACATGACCTCTGCCCTCAAGGAATTTACAGGAATTCAGAGGAGCTGCATGGCTTAGTGAATAAAGCATGGGCCTTAAAGTCAGAAGGACCTGGATTCTAATCCCAGCTCTGCCACATGTCTGCTCTGTGACCTTGGCCAAGTTGCTTAATTTCTCTGGCGCTCAGTTACCTCATTTGTAAAATGGAGATTGAGTGTGAGCCCCATGTGGGTAATGAACCGTGTTCAACCTGATTAGCTCGTATCTACCCCAGCATTTAGAACAATGCATCCCCATGTGGGAAATGAACCGTGTTCAACCTGATTAGCTTGTATCTACCCCAGCACTTAGAACAATGCTTAGCACATAGTAAGCACTTAAGTACTATAATTATTATTATTATAAGCTAGAGAGAGAAACAGACACTAAAATAAATTGCAGAGAGTAGGAAGCAGCAGAATATAAAGATATACTATGTGCTGTGAGTGAATAATAATAATGTGTGATTTGCTAAGTGCTTACTATGTGACAGACACTGCACTATGAACTGAGGTAGATAGAAGATAAAATGATCAATCATGGTCCGAGTTCCACAAAGGGTTTACATTTAAGTAGGAAGGAGAACAGGTGCATCACCTATATTTTTTAAATTAAAAAATTAAATTAAAAAACTGGGGAACAGAGAAGTTTAATGACTTATCCAAGATCACACAGCAGTACAGTAGTAGAGCTTCAAATTTGTATTTGGTAGGGATTCAAATACAGGTCCTTTGACTCCCCAGCTCATGACCTTTCAACCAGACCAAGGTGTGGGGTGAGCAATCAATCAATGTTTTTTATTGAACACTTATTATGTGTAAAACACTGTACTAAACTCTTCGAAGAGTACAACAGTATTCCCTGCCCATAATGAGCTTACAGTCCAGAGGGTGAGAGACAATATTAATAAATAATTCAGAATGTATAAAGTGCTGTAAGTTTGAGCGTGGGGCAAATATAAAATGGTCCAAAGTCACCGATCCAAGTGCATAGACGACACAGAAGGAAAAATAAGATGGGGAAAAAAGAACTTTAATCTGGGAAGGCCTCTTGAACCTCTTGAACCATAATAATGTGTTGAAGGTGGGGAGAGTGGTGGTCTGGCAAATATGGAAGGGAAAGGATTTCCAGGCTAAGAGCAGGGTGTGAGAATGGAGTTGGCGCCAAGATAGAAGAGATCTAGACACAGTGAAAAACCTGGTGCTAGAGGAGCAGATTGTTCAGGATGGGCTGTAGTAGGAGATCAGTGAGGTGAGGTAGGAAAGGTCAAGGTGAATGTGTACTTTAAAGCTGATGGTAAGGAGTTTGGTAGTTTTCAAGGAGTGGGAAGACATGGACTGAACGTTTTTGTTGAAAAATGATCCATACAGCAGAGTGAAGTATGGACTGCAGTGGGCAGAGACAGGAAGCCAGAAGGTCAGCAAGAAGGCAGATGCAGTAATCAAGGCACAATAGGATAAGTGCTTGGATCAGGCAGTGTGAGCGGCATGAGAAGTTGTATGGCCTAGTCGATAGAGTGCAGGCCTGGGAGTCAGAATGTCCTGGGTTCTAGTCCTGGCTCTGCCATCCTCTGTTTGACCTTGAATACATCACTTCACTTGTCTGTGCCTCAGTTACTTCATCTGTAAAATGAGGGTGAAGACTATAAGTCCCCCTTGGGACAGGGACTGTGTCCAATCCAATCATCTTATATCTACCCAGTGCTTAGAACGGTGCCTGGCACATAGTAAACACTTAAAAAATATCATTAAAAAAATCAAAGTGATAGTTTGGATGGAGAAGAGCAGATTTTTAGCAATGTTATGAAGGCAGAACTAAAATAATTTGGTGGCAGATAGAATATGTGGGTAAAATGAGAGAGATGAGTCAAAGGCAATACCAAGGTTATGAGCTTGTGAGATAGGGAGGGTAGTGGTATTATCTGAAAGGATGGGAAAGTCAGGGGGAGCACAGTTTTGGGTTGGAAGATTAGTTCTATTTTTGACATGGTTATGGACACCTAAATGCTAAGAGGGAGAGGGCTCCAGTGCATAGTTGAACCAGTAGAGGAAAAACTTATTCCAAACTATTCTTCCCTCACATCCATTCAAGAGGTATGATGAATGATTAAACAAATAAATTTCAACTTTGTATGTTTGCTTATTCTCCTTAGTTGATTATAGCCATTTTATAGAGTTTAGAAAACATTAACAGATGGCAAAGTAAAGATGACAAGCACCAATAACAATTCATGCTGGTGATAAACCTCCCAATCTCTAATTACAAAGCACTGTATTCAGGGTTTCTCTATAAATCTATATAAATCCTGCTCCTATTACAGGTATCAAAGCTATAAGATAGAGTGTTGCAGAACAAGTAAAGCAGAGCAACCCATGAACTAAAATAAGAGATGAAATATATTTCAAAAAATTTAGGTCTGTCTTACTGTTGATTTGTAAGATTGTGAAGCTACTTGCTAGTAGGGATCATGTCTATTGTATATGTACACCCTCACCTCAAGCACTTAATACTGTGTTTTGGGCACAGTAGACCCTCAAGCTATACTATTGATAGGACATTTGATTTCAGTACTTTGCCAGTAAGAGAATGAAAATGTGACAAAGATAACACTTGCAGTTCTATTTAGATTCTGAGAATTACTATATAATAGTAAGTTGTGACCCCTAAGATCATGATAAACAGAATAAGTTGCTTTTGATCAAGGCCAGCAAGCTAGTGTATAGAAAGGAGCCAGGAATCTTTGGCTGCATAGTGCTGTATATACAATTCTCTTTTTCATACTGAGGTAATGTCTCAAACTCACCTTCTGCAATAGAAGGTGCTCATTTACTGCACATGTTTTCACAGTTTGTTTGGAAAAAGCAAATTTGAATATTTTCTCTTTCCACTGACAAATGACAATCTAGGTGAGAAAATGATGTGGAAAGGAAGAGTTCTTGGACCTATATTCTTCACTTCACATAGTGATGCAATAACATCAGCCAGATGGGGGATGGAATAAGAGTTATTTATAATAATGTCTATCTCCCCCTCTAGACTGTAAGCTTGTTTGGGGCTGGGAATGTGTCTGTTCATTGTTATATTGTACTCCCCCAAGATCTGCACACAGTAATCGCTCAGTAAATACAGTTGAATGAATGGTAGTGACAACTTGGTGCTGGGCCAGCTGCATTATCTCATTAACACTCCCATGGACAACAGCAACAGAACCTAGTAGAATGACCATGGGCCTGGGAGTCATAGGACCTGAATTCTAATCCTAGTTCCACAATTAGCCAACTGTGTGATCTTATTTCTACCCCAGTGTTTAGTAGATGTTTTGCATAGATATTTTACACTTAATCAATGCCTTTTTTATTATTATAAGTAGTAGATATTGGGGAAATTTAGAGTAATTATATGTCAAAATCTTGCTTTATGTTTCCCTAAAAAGCAAAGGGAAAAAGGGAGAGAGTTATGTCTTTGCTAAAGATATGAGCCTACCTCTAGATTGTAAGCTCACAGTGGGCAGGAATGTGTCTACCAAGTCTGCTGTATTCTCTTAAGAATTTAGTACAGTTCTCTGCACACAGTAAGTACTCAATAAAGACCACTGATAATGATCTTCCCCTTTGGGCTGTAAAGGGGCAGGGATCCTGTCTACCAACCCTATTGTACTCTCCCAAGTGTACACTGTAAACACTCAATAAATACCATTTATTGAGCTGGGTGTGGCAGAAAAGATCCACATGCTACTGCAATCCATTTCTACACATGGACATATAAAGAACATTTTATTTTGCCATTTTGATAGTGACATTTGAGCATGAGTTACCATTTTACAATTCCCTTCTGTCTTGATTTCAGCTGGTGACAGACTAGGCTGTGGTCTGAATATACGTCCTAATAGCCTCTTCTTCTGCCCCATAGGTAAAAATTGTTTCAGTAGGGCTTTAATAAAATATTTGTTATGCTCTCACTGATTGCCCATTTTAGAAGGCCACAGAAAAGCTGTCTGGGTATTGTGTTATGACTGTGCATCATTCTCACGTGCTCCATCCAATGATGCTTTATCATGATGATCTTTGCCAGCTGACTGCATGCATGGACTTTGCTGTTGGTAATCCTGCATTTTCATCTGATGCTGAGTAACCACATTAGAGGTGATATTCTTCTTACCCTCGGCCCTTAAAGCTTTATTTGAGATAACTGCTATTAAATAAGTATGTCAGAGGTGATAAATGACTCCTTAGTCTCATAAACTAACTTTTTCAAAATATATCGTTCTGCAGAATCTTCAGGATAGTGCTAGTTATTATGTAAGGAGTAACTGCTTTTACAGATTACCGTGTCAACATAATGAATAGCTCCAATATTGCTAGTCTCTCCAGGGTATCCACACTATTGAGGAAATTGACCTTAAGCAGACCATAAGTCATTCATGAATAGCATTCTTAAATTCAAATAGAATAAATTTTGAATCACTTACTGTCGAAATTGCAGCTCTCTTCAGCCTCCCCAACAACATAAATATGCCATAAAAAGTAGTCTGTGGGTCCTGATTGTAACTAAGTGCTATTATTTTGAAAGTCAACAAAGACCAATAAGCTCTTCTTCCATAATTCCACAGAACATTATTTTCAAACTGTAAAGACTGAACCGGGTACTACTGTAGGTTAAGTGGAAACCTGTTGCAGGATTGTGAATGATTCAATGTATTTACCTTGATCTCTGCTGATTGCCTGAGGAATGCTGAGTGGATAGCCACACCTCGTCAGCAACCTAACATACAGTTTTTTCTGCTTGTGGCTGTCCAGATATTTTGTGACTTTTCAAGTCTGTGACAACATGGGTTTTCATCTTGTCCTAAGGGAATGGAACTTCCTTTCACATCTCAGATCAAGCTCACGAATGAAACAAATGAGCCATTGACAGGGTAGACTGGTAATATGACAGTGGAGCTTCTAATAAATAATGAATCTGTCACGTTAAACTGAGCACAGTGTCTTAGCATGGGCACTGTAAGGATACCTGAGGGTCATTTGGCCAAAATGAAGATACAGGTAACCACCGTAAACAAACCCAAGAAAACAAGGGCAGAATAATCTACGTGTATGGCATCAGTCACACATTCAATAAGCACTTACTGAGCACTCACTGCGTGCAGAGCACTGTATTAAGTGCTTGCACTATACTTAAGTGCTTAATGTGGCCATAGGTGAACTACAGCATTAGGGAGGTCATTTTTGAACAATAAGGACCGTTGTAGGATTTCTATAAGTTCTTGTTGGCAAATTATTCAATTAAAGAATGGGGGATATCTAGCTGGAGATGAGAATAATAATAATAATGTTGGTATTTGTTAAGCGCTTACTATGTGCCGAGCACTGTTCTAAGCGCTGGGGTAGACATAGGGGAATCAGGTTGTCCCACGTGGGGCTCACAGTCTTAATCCCCATTTTACAGATGAGGGAACTGAGGCACCGAGAAGTTAAGTGACTTGCCCAAAGTCACACAGCTGGCAAGTGCAGAGCCGGGGTTCGAACCCATGACCTCTGACTCCAAAGCCCGTGCTCTTTCCAGTGAGCCACGCTGAGAAGCAACGTGGCCCAGTGGAACTTGGTTAAAAGACCTGGCTTCTCATCCTGACTCTGCCACATGCCTCCTCTGTGACCTTGGACAAGTCACTTAACTTCTCTGCGTCTCAATATTTATTGAGTGACCATCATTTGCAAAGCACTGTATCAGCATGAGGAAGGAATAAAAACAGTTCTTAGCCTAAGCCCACAGTCTAATAGTAAAGAGGAAAAGCTTTGGGGATAGGGAAAAATGAAACAGTAAAAAACCCCAAACTGCATAAAAGACAAGGATAAAAATAAGTAGAGTAAGACAAATAGGGTACTATGTCTAAGAAGCAGAGTTTCAGGCTCCTTGGGTTTTGGAGGAACAGCTGCCAAATTCACAATATTCACAATTTTAGAAGGTCTCATCCTGCTGATGTTTCTTCAGCTTTGCCACAGTGGACAAAGGGCTGATGAGAAGTTCTGACAGAATGGCAGCTCACTTCTTGGGTTGCAAGCCTCAGCAGTTTCATAGTAAAGGGAATGGATGGGCTGGAGTCATGTTGCTTCAAAGTCTTATTGAAGGCTTATCTCTGAGAGGCATTCCCTGACTAAGCCCTCATTTCCTCTTCTCCCACTCCCTTCTGTGTCACCCTTGCACTTGTATTTGCTCCCTTTGTTCATTTCCTCAGCTGCACAGCACTTATATATCTATCTATCTGTAATTTATTTATTTAAATTAATATTAATGTCTGTCCCTCCCCCCTTCTAGTCTATTAACTGGTCATGGGCAGGGAACGTGATTACCAACCCCTTATATTATACCCTCCCAAGTGCTTAGTACAGTGCTTCTGTGCACAGTAAGTGCTAAAAAATTATTATTATGTTATTTAAGTGCTTACTATATGCCAAGTACTATTCTAAGTGCTGGAGTAGTTACAAGGTAATCAGATTGCCCCATATGGGGCTCACAGTCTCAATCCCCATTTTACAGATGAGGTAAGAGAGATACAGAAAATTAAGTGGCTTGCCCAAAGTCACATAGCAGACAAGTGGCAGAGCTGGCATTAGAACTCAGGTCTTCTGACTCCCACACCTGTGCTCCTTCCACTAAGCCACACTGCTTGTCTAATAAAATATGATTGAGAGATGAGGAGATTTAGACTGCTCATTATCATAAATCTTGGATTTTACCTTTTGTCTCTTATGACTCTGCTGTTACCAACACCAACAACTTTGAGGAATTTAAACTCATGACTAGCTTGATCTAAAACTACTACTGGACTCCATTAACCTTAAGGACACTTTCCCTCTCTCATCATCAATTGCATTTTTAAGTGTGTACTGTATCCGAGTACTGTACTAAGTTCCTTCATGTCCAATCTAATTATCTTGTTTCTACCCAGCGTCTTATATGGTGCTTTTACATAGTAAAACTTAATAAATATTAGTAGTAGTAATATTATAAGTAGTAGTAGTTGGGGGATGTGAGAGGCAGGCAGGCTCACTCTTTGCTACTAATGGTATGCTCTTATCTCACCATCTAGAATGGTCCTTATGGGTAGGGAATGTGTTTACAAACTCTGTTTTATTTCCCTCTCCCAAGTTCTTAGCAGAGTGCTCTGCATACAGTAAGTGCTCAGTAAATACTATTGAAACAAAAAGCAGAGATTTGGGATCCCCCAAAAGACCATCTTATTTTCCCTGGGGTGGTCTTCACCAGCACTGACTTCTTTGATTCCTGGGATGCAGCACATTGACTTTTCTTCCAAAGTATAAGCTCCCTGTAGGCAGGGATCATGCCTATTGCATTTATGGAGCACTTAATGTGTGCAGAGCACTGTACTAAGCACTTAGTACGACATAATTTAACAGAGTTGGTAGACACATTCCCTACTATTCATTCATTCAATCAATCATATTTATTAAACACTTACTATGTGCAAAGTCCTGGACTAAGGGATTGGGAGAATAGAATGTAACAGTAAAGACACATTCCCTGCCCACAGTGATCTATAGCCTAGAGGGGAAAACAGACATTAATATACATAAATAAATTAATAATAATGTTGGTATTGTTAAGCGCTTACTATGTGAATTACAAATATGTATATAAGTGCTGTGGGACTGGGAGGGGGGATGAATTAGAGATCAAGTCAGGGTAATGCAGAAGGAAGTGGCAGAAGAGGAAAGGAGGGCTTAGTCAAGGAAAGCCTCTTGGAGGAGCTTTGTCTTCCATAAGACTTTGAAGGTAGAGAGAGAAATTGTCTATCAGGTTTGAGGAGGGAGGACCTTCCAGGCCAGAGGCAGGACATGGGTGAGAGGTCGATGGTGAGATAGAAGAGATTTAGGTACAGCGACAAGTTTATTAATAATAATAATTATGGTATTTAAGTGCTGACTATATGCCAAGCACTGTTGTAAGCGCTGAAGTAGATACAAGGTAATAAGGATGTGCCACCCGGGGCTCACATCTTAACCCCCATTTTACACATGATGTGGCTGAGGCACAGAAAAGTGAAGTGATTCGCCAAATGTCACACAGAAGATATATGGCAGATCCAGGATTAGAACCCACATCCTCTGACTCCTAGGCTCTTTCCACTAGGTGATGCTGCTTCTCTAAGATGGAGTGTGGTGATTTCCACAGGAACAAACCTATAGTCAGATTCATCTACTAACAGTTCTTGAGAAGTGTTAGGCTCTTCTTCATTAACAATAGTAATGATGATATTTGTTAAGTGCTTACTATGTGCCAAGCACTGTTCTAAGCACTGGGGTAGATAAAAGATAATCTTGGGCTCACAGTCTTAATCACCATTTCACAGATGAGGTAACTGAGGCCCAGAGAATTTAAGTGACTTGCCCAAAGTCACACAGCAGACAAATGGTGGAGCCGGGATTAGAACCCACATTCTCTGACTCCCAAACCTGGGCTGTTTCCACTAAACCACACTGCTTCCCTACCAACTGTCGTTCCCAATCATAAAGGTGCCCATTTCCTTGGGATGAAGCCATTAGATTTTCCATCATCACCTTGGGAAATGGAGGGCAACCACTCCCCTCTTCCCACATGGGTGCTGGGATAAAAGGTGGGATTCACACTCCCCCTACCCTAAGCACCACGCCCTGGCCATGTGGGCTGACTCACACACTGTTAGTGCTAGTAGTAGATTAGCCCCTGAGCAAATAATCTCAGGGGCAGAGGACAGTTCAGCTCCTGAGTGCACATTTATTGTAATAATAATAATGTTGGTATTTGTTAAGCACTTACAATGTGCAGAGCACTGTTCTAAGCGCTGGGGTAGATACAGGGCAATCAGGTTGTCCTACGTGAGGCTCACAGTCTTAATCCCCATTTTTACAGATGAAGTAAGGGAGGCACAGAGAAGTTAAGTGACTTGCCCACAGTCACACAGCCAACACAGTCGAACCCGTGACCTCTGACTCCCAAGTCTGTGCTCTTTCCACTGAGCCATGCTGCTTCTCATCTCTGTCTCCTCCATTAGACTGTAAACTCGATGTGAGTATTGTACTCTTCCCAGCGCTTAGTAAGAAGTAATTGCACACAGTAAGAAGCACTCACGCATGACCTAGTAGCAAGAGAACAGACTTGGGAGTCAGAGGACATGGGTTTTAATCCTGCCTGTGCGACTGTCTGCTGGTGTGACGTTGGGCAAGTCACTTAACTTCTCTGGGCCTCAGTTCATCTGTAAAATGGGGATTAAAGCGTGAGCCCCACATGAGACAACCTGATTCCCTGTATCTACCCTAGCACTTAGAACAGTGCTAGGTACATAGTAAGTGCTTAAATACCATAATAATAATAATTATTATTATAGGACGGACCGTTACATATTTGTGTTTTTCAGCCCTGCACATAATCACATAAACTCATAAAATCTCACTGAGCCTGAAGATGTCTATATGAATGGAGATTTAGACTATGAGCCCCACATGGGACAACCTGATTACCTTGTATTTACCCCACTGCTTAGAACAGTGCTTGGCACATAGTAGGCCCTTAACAAATATTATTATTATTATTACTATTAATAATAGTAATTTTGATTGACTGACAATGGGGCAAAAATGAATTCACCCCCCATCTCATCTAAAGAGCAGTTCAGCAGTGCAGCAGGAGCTGATGAATTGGATAGCAAAAAAGCAGTAATAGTGCTTTCCTACTCTGGCAACTCTGTCCTCAAATACAGTCAGGAATAAAGTATCTCAATTTCTCCTTCACACCCCTTCCCATTTTCTTCTCTGTCTTCCCCATCCTCCTTTCCTTTCTTTTTCTCCTCTCCCTTTATTTTCTCTTTTCCTTTCTAAATTCCTTTGGGAAAATGGCAACGCAAATACAAATTAACTTTAGTCTATTATTTTAATTTCATAATTATACCTGCAGAATGTAAAGTTACTTTAATGTGTATTTTAAATTGTATGATTAGCTCTTAACACAGCTGCATAAAGGTTATATTTTGTTTGGCTCTTCCTCCACAATAAAGTTGCAACCTGTTCTATAGAAAATGAAGAAGATGCAGAGCAAATGAATGTACTTCACAACTTCTACCTAGGCAAAAACCAAGCAGGTTTCTTCAGGAACATTTGACCATGGATTCTGCTCCTTTGTTCTTTGTATTTTAGGGGCCTACCCTGTTTGAATCAAGTTGCTATATGTTGGACACTGGTACTTACCACTGACTATATATAGAGTGTTGTACTAGACACTTGAAAGTATGCAAACAAAATCTATGGCTCATGTCCATAATCTGATGAGAGAGGACTGTCAATCATTGGTACTTAATGAGAGATTCACGAGTATAGAACTCTGTACTAAACTTTTGGAAGGAGTACAATATAACAGAGCCATCCCTCCCATTCTCCATCTCCCCCGCTCTCAACCCCCTCCTCTACTTTTCCATCCCTCCCAGCAGTATCTTCAGAGGGAGATCTCCTCCCTCCTCTCAAGTGCTACCCCCTCCACATGTGCTTTGGACCCCATTCCCTCTCACCTTATAAAAAGTCTCACCCTTTCTCTCCTCTCCTCCTTAACTTCTATCTTCAACCATTCACTCTCCAAGGACTTCTTCCCCTCTGCCTTCAAACATGTCCACGTCTCCCCCATCCTAAAAGAAAACCCTCTCTTGACCCCACTGCCCCCTCCAGTTATTGCCCTGTCTCTCTCCTAGTTCCTTTCCAAACTCCTAGACCGAGTTGTCTTACACTCGCTGCCTCGAATTCCTCAACTCCAACTCTTTCCTGGACCCCCTCCAATCTGGCTTCTGTCCCCTCCACACCACCGGAAACTGCCCTCTCAAAGGTCACCAGTGACCTCCTTCTTGCCAAATCCAATGGCTCCTACTCTATTCTAATCCTTCTCGATCTCTCAGCTGCCTTTGACACTGTCAATCATTCCCTTCTCCTCCACAAGTTATCCAACCTAGCTTCATAGACTTTGTCCTTTCCTGGTCTCCTCTTAATCTCTCTGGCTGCTCATTCTAAGTCTCCTTTGTGGGCTCCTCTCCCCCTCACATCACCCAATGTGGGGGTTCCTTAAGGATCAGTTCTTTGTCCCCTTCTGTTCTACATCTATACTCACTTTCTTGGTGAACTCCTTTGCTCCCATGGCTTCAAACTATCATCTCTACAAAGATGACACCCAAATCTACATCTCCCTCCTGTTCTCTCTCCCTCCCTCCAGACTCGTATCAACATACTGCCTTTAAGACATTCCACCTGGATATCCGGCCTGCCACCGAAAACTCAACATGTCCAAGACTGAGCTCCTTATCTTCCCTCCCAAGCCCTGTCCTCTCCCTGATTTTCCCATCACTGTGGACAGCACTACCATCTTTCCATCTCACAAGCCCACAACCTTGGTGTCATCCTTGACTCTGCTCTCTCACTCACCCCACACAGCCAATCCATCACCAAAACCTGCTGGGTGTCACCTTCACAACATTGCCAAGATCCGCCCTTTCCTCTCCTTCCAAACCTCTACCTTGTTGGTAATCTCTTCATCGTATCCCGACTGGATTATTGCATCAGCATCTTCTGCTGATCTCCCAACCTCCTGTCTCTCCCCACTTTCAGGTTGTACTTCACTCGCTGCCTGGATTATCTTTTTACAAATGCTCTGGGCATGTCACCCCCTCCTCAAAATCTCTAGTAGTTTCCTATCAACCTTCGTGTGAAGCAAAAACTCCTCACTCTTGGCTTCAAAGCTCTCCATCACCTGACCCCCCCTACCTCACCTCCCTTCTCCCCTCTACAGGCCCAGCCACACACTCTCCTCTGCATAATCTCCCACTGGCTTGTTGTCGCCAGTCCCACCACAACTCCTGGCCCACATCCTACCTCTGCCTAAATGCCTCCCTCCTCACAACCACCAACTAACTCTCTTCCCTTCTTCAAAGCCCTATTGAGAGCTCTCATCCTCCAGGAGGCCTTCCCCAGTCCGAGACTCCCTTTTCCTCTGCTCCTCCTCTCCTCCCCATTGCTCTACTCCCTCCCTCTGCTCTATCCCCCTTCCCCGCCCTATAGCATGTGTGTAATTTGTACATATTTATTATTCTATTTTTTATTAATGATGTGTATTATATCCATAACTCTATTTTTTTCTATTTTGATGCTAATGATGCCTGTCTACTTGTTTTTTTGATGTCTGTCTCCCTCTTCTAAACTATGAGCCTGTTGTTGAATAGGGATTGTTTCTATTGCTGAATTCTACTTTCCAAGTGCTAAGTACAGTGCTCTGCATACAGTAAGCTCTTCAATGCACACGATTGAATGAATGAATAGCTGAGAAACACATCCCTGCCAAGAAGGAGCTCACAGTCTAAGGGGGAGACAGGTATTAAAAATAATTTACATATATCTACATAAGATAGGATATGTGCTGAAGGTGCGGTGAATATCAAGGTGCTTAAACTGTGCTTATAAATTGTAAATCTACAATGGGAAGAGGGAAAAAATAGGTGTAACAAATGGTAAAGAAAATAATCAATAATTCATGAGGACAAATTAAGAGATATCTACATTGGTGTGTATGCATGTCTGTTGGGATTACATGACATGGAAGTAGGGTTTTGGGAAGGGATTTTTTAGGAGGGGCTTGAAAACATCCAAATGATATCTTTTAACTGCCAAAGGAATTCCAGTAGATTGTAAGATCCTTGTAGGATCCAATGGGATTGTGTCTACAAACTCCATTATATTGTACAGGGTTTAATACAGTGTTCTAAATGCTAAGTGCTTAAACACCATTGGTTAACTGAATTGCCTACTTAAGTAGAACCCATCCTGATGGATTCTAACATTCCCATGTAGAATATATTCTATATTTTTAGGATATATTCTATTAGCCTATATTTTATATCTCATATCAGTGTTTTACAAAAAGATTATCAAATTATGTGGCACAGAATGAAGACCAAAGAATGGCATTGTAGATGCCAGTACCACCTGGAAGATAAGAATTATACATGCAAGTGTTTTGATAAGGGTGGCAAAGGTGGAGGTCAGATGCTCAGGTGAAATGGGGTGGATTTTGAGAGGACGGTAGGCGATCTCCTCCAGAGATTCTATGTGAAAGATGGGAAAGTTGAAAGAAGGGCAGGGGCAGAGGTTTAAGTTTATGACCTCTGATTTCAAGGAGCTCACAGTTTTAAAAGAGAAACTCTTTGTTTCATTTTTAAGTAAATCAAACGAAAAGAAATGAATAGTAATTTGTTTCCCCAGATGGGAATTCACCAAATTTTCAATTGTCAGGCCTGGATTCGAATCCAGAGACTTCCTATATTCCTTGAAAATCCTTTTATGATACCAAGGTTTTCTAGTAGATGTTGTAGTAAAGGAGTTTCATTCCATAACTAGGAGACAAGATAATGTCCCACTTTTCTTTTCGCCCTTTATAATGAATGTAAATGTGTTGCCATGTAATGATAATGGTATTTGTTAAGCACTTAATATGTGTCAGGTTCTGGGCTAGAATCAAGATAATCAGGTCAGATACAGTCACATGGAGCTCACATTAGAAGTAGGAGGGAGAAAATATATTTAACCCCCATTTTGCAAATGAGAAAATTAAGGCACAAAGAAGTTAAGTGACATCCTAGGTCACGCAGAAGACAAGTGACAGAGGTGGGATTAGGATCCAGGTACTCTAACTCCCAGCCATCTGCTTTCCCACTAGGTCATTGCGTTTTGAAGAAGCAACCTATTTAGAAATGATTGGAAATATAAATTTTGCATCTTTGGGGGGAAGAATCAGTAATAGGAACATTTTGGAATATTTTTAGATTGTAAACCTCCCAAGGGACAGGGACGTTGTCTGTTTTGTTCCCAGCACTTAGTACAAGGTTCTGCATAAGGTACCTGATTAATAAATATTATTACTTTCTTTAAAAGAAACAGCAGTGTGTTTCAGTAAGGAGGTATATAAATCTTTTTAACATAAGTTCTCTCATGTCTTTAAATTACAGCATATAGCAAGCTCTAGTCTAAGCTTTTTAAAATAAAATGAATAAAAGTGCCATAGGTTATTACATTAGGGATGCACTTTTCTCTTTGCTTGTTTATTATCCTGACACAGCCAGGAATGAAGTCTTTCAAAATAAACCTAAAAAACTGAAATAACCTTAAAGAGCAATTGAGAAAAAATATACTTGAGCAACCATTTTTATAGTGGTAGGGCTTAAATGCTTATTAAATGACATCTAATGCCATAATCTCTGAAACATTTGCTCCTCTTGGAAAATCCAGAATTTTCAAATAGAAAAGCCCAATACTGAAATATTGAGGTAATCTCTGACAAGAACTTTTTCTAGTAATTCTTTTAGGAATATTAACCTACCACAGACTTCTTCAAACTGTCATGAAATTCTAATGCAGTTTCACCACTGACTAATTTTTTGCGATTGTTTTTGGGGTTGTTTTTTTCCCTTAAAAGGAACTCAACATTTCATTAGAAGCTGACCAGCTCCTTGAAATTCAAAGTCTTACAGATGCTGATGTTTAAGTAGTTTAAAGGCATCTGACATTCTAAACCAATTTAATTATTCTACTCTTTGGGCTATGCATTAAGAAGTGCAGTGTAAGTGTTATTGAAGAAAGCTCTTAAGATTTAAATAAGATTTAATTCAGTGATTCATATTCCATGGCTGTTTAGTGCTGATGATGAACAGAACTTATCTTGGCTGAAGTGCATGTCTTGAACGGAAATTATTTGATCTACAGTACTGTTCCATGTCAAAGGATGTCATTTCAAGGGAATCGGTTAGCGGTTTGTAGAACAAGAGAGTGTGATTGAGTATCTTTTGACAACTTTGTTTTCCTATAACATTTCTTTCATAGCAGAGATGATTTGAGCTTAAAGGGTGACTGAGACTCTGAGTTGGGCATTTCCTTTCTCATATATCAAACCGATGGGCGGTATCCTGTTCGGCAACCCTGAAAACTCAATGCCACGAATTGCTCACAGATATGTTTTGTTGTTGTTGTTGTTGTTGTAGACAACCTTTAGACTCTAAGTAAATTATGACAATGATGAACTGCTCTATGAAATAATACATTAAATAATACATTAAATTCATATTTTAATGCATGTATCATCAAAACACCAAATAAAAATTGAATAAATTGGAGGAACTCCAAAAATGCAGATTTAAAAATAGCACATAAACCTGGATTTGGTTTTGCCAGTGAAGGAAAACATCTTAAAAGTAATACTGAACCAGGATAAGATGGAAGGAAATGAAAAAAATAAAACTTCTCTAAAATGCTATGTAAAGCTCTCTAGTGGCATCTGAAAGTTTCAGTCACTTCTTTAAGCTATTTTTCTTTCCATGTGTGCTTCAAATGTGACTCCTTTGTACCAAGGAATTGGTTTTTGCTCATTTAGCACAGCAGATTTATCCTACAACAGGGCTGCTACTAATTTGATATCTTTCGGCATTGCAAAATAAAAATATTTCAATGATTCCACCAGTGAAGATTATACTTTTCATAGTTTAACATGCAAATATATGATCAAATTAATATTTTTACCTCAATGCTTCTTTTTAAACTACAATGAATGCAGTTTGCAATTTATAACACAGATCTAGAAAAAAAAACTGGTGTGGACTCTGTATGAATAATTCCCATGGTTTTTATCAAATATTCCTTAGTTATTGACCACCTCATTGATCTTACTTAATAGGTTCAGAGAAATGCAATGACAACTTAAAATTCCTTTCAGCAAAGGAAAAGGTAAATTTAGTTTCTGAGCGGGTAACAGTTATTGAAATAGTAATATTTAATAGAATCTTTCCCAACTTTGTACCTCAGTCAGTCTTCATTTACTTCATCTTTTGTATTCTATAACCTAAAGAAAAATGTCCCCCTTTATATGGCAAGCTTGCTTAATTTTTCTGTGTTCCACTTGTCAGGCAGATATCCAGAACCTATTCCCATCTTGCTCTTTGTTCTGCAGAGTTTCTTTTGCCTAAGAGAGGCAGCAGGATCTAATAGAAAGGGCATAAACATGAGAGTTAGCAGAGAGTCAGCAATCTGGACCTAGCTCTGCCACTGGACTCCTGTGTAATCAGAAAAAAGTCACTGTTTCAAGAACCTAAATTTAGTGTTTCTTTTTCCTATCAGACCACGTGGTCTGATGGAAAGATTATGGTACTAGAAGTCAGGAGAGCTGAGCTCTGATTCCATCCCTACCACTGGCCTACTGTTCGACCTTGGACGTTTCACTTAAATTCCCTGGGTGTTAGTTTCCTCCTTTAAATGTGGAGAAGATACCCATTCCTCATAACAATTAGATGGTAAACCACACATGAGACAAGGGTTTTATCAGATTTGATTATCTTGCATCTATGCAAGAGATTAGCACATTGCTTGAAATAGAGTAAGCACTTAATGAATGCCTAGTATTTTGTCATTATTATCATTCTTTATTTCGTGGAGATGTATGACTTCTGCATGTCATCTGACATTGTCAAACATGTCAATGAGAGATTTGCACTCACTGTATCCTCACCATTATCAGTGACTGTTCTTCATGGAGCTGGACTATTATCATTCATACTCAGTGAGTTTTTACTATGGGCAAAGTACTATACTAAGCGCTTGGGAGAGTACAATATAGCAACAGGCACATAACCATAACAAGGACATGGACAGTGAGATACATGAAATTTTGAAGAACACAAAATCTACCAGACCAAGTTGAAGACCTACCAAATAGGCACCACATTCAACCTCTAATTGGCAGTGTTGGGCTGGAAGCAAATCATTTAAATTAAAACAACCTAAATCACATAGTCAAGGATTAAGGAGAGTCGTACTATCTCTGATGATGACATTTATTAAGCATTTACTCTGTACCAAGCACTGGTTTAAATCCTGAGGCAGATATGTCAGTTTAGACACAGTCCTTGTTCCACCCTGGCTTCACAGTCTAAGAAGAAAGGAGAGCAAATATTGAATCACCATTTTACATATGAAGAAGTTTTGTCAAGGCACAGAGTTACAGGAGGTAAAGGACGAGACCTGGAATTAGAACACTCCTAGCTCTGTGCTCTTTCCACTAGTCCATACTACCTCAGCAGAACAGGTTGCTCTGCAAGAAAGATCCAGACACCACTGGAACGTCCAGGAAATGAAGAATGATTGTTATCTTGCTAGTAATGAGATGATAATAATAATTGTGGCATTTGTTAAGCACTAACCATGTATCAGGCACCGTTCTAAGCGCTGGGGCTCCCCTCCCCCCCACCCTCTGCTCCTCCCCAGTCCCCCTTCCCCTCCCCTCAGCACTGTGCTCATTTGTATATATTATTAATTACCCTATTAATTTTGTTAATGAGATGTACATTCCCTTAATTCTATTTATCTTGATAATGTTGTCTTTTTGTTTTGTTCTGTTTTGCTCTGCTGTCTGTCTCCCCCGTTTAAACTGTGAGCCCATCACTGGGCAAGGATCACTTGCCCTAGGTCATACAGTAGCCAAGTTGCAGAGCCTGATCCTTCTGACTCCCAGGACTGGACTGAGCTCTATCCACAAAGCCATGCTGCTTCTCACTCTCCCACTACCTGAGTGAAGGCTCACAGGAGCATCCTCTGCCTGCACCTATGCAAGAAATAGATTACATTAAGTGGGTGCCTCCCCAGTGGAACGTGAATATGGTGGGAGCTAGCCACCTCACCATGTGCAAGTAGCGCATACGTGAACTTAACGCATAAGTGGGGTTTAACGTACAAGTGGGTCTAACATATAAGTGAGTTTTAATTAGGTGGGGGACCGTGCCTCGGTCCCCCCCCTCCATATGACGGGGACCTAACCGTTTGGCCCCGCTCTGGCCCGGCCCTTGGGATGGGGCTCGTGTGGAGAGGAGGCATCCAACGGATGGGCCATCCTCATCTGTCTTCTCGGCTTCGGAGAGCCGACCTTCTTCTCAGCGGCTCCCCGAGGAACCATTCTATTATCGTTATTATTATTATTATTATCATTAGCTGCTAACACTTATTATCATTAGCTACACATGTTAAAACTATTAGTATTGATTTCTTTTGTCCATCTTTCTGCCCCAATTAGATTGTTAGCCCGTCAATGGGCAGGAACTGTTTCTATCTGTTGCCGATTTGTACATTCCAAGGGCTTAGTACAATACTCTGCACATAGTAAGCACTCAATAAATACTATTGAATGAATGAATGAATTACATTGAAGATGGTTTATGCAGCAATCAATCAGTTGTATTTATTGATTATTGCCAAACTAACTCTCTTCCCCTCTTCGAAGCCCTACTGAGAGCTCAACTCCTCCAGGAGCCTTCCCAGACTGAGACCCCCTTTTCCCTCTGCTCCTCCTCCCCTCCCCATTGCCCCTACTCCCTCCCTCTGCTCTACTGCCTTTCCCTCCCCACAGCAGTTGTATATGTACATATTTATTGCTCTATTTTATTAATGATGTGCATTTATCTATGGTTCTATTTATCTATTTTGATGGTAATGATGCCTGTTTGTTGTTGTTGTTGTGTTTTGTTGTCTGTCTCCCCCTTCTAGACTGTGAGCCTGTTGTTGGGTAGGGATTTTCTCTATTTGTTGTGAATTGTACTTCCCAAGCGCTTAGTACAGTGCTCTGCACACAGAAAGTGCTCAATAAATACGATTGAATGAATGAATTTACTGAGCACTTACTATGCACAGAGCATTATTCTAAGCGCTGGGGAGAGTACAGTATAAGAGAATTAGCAGACATGTTCCCTGCCCTTAATAGGTTTACAGTCTAGAGGGGAACATAGGCATTGATATGAATAAATCAGTAACTTACAGTAAACAATTTAAGGATATGCACATAAGTGCTGTGGGGTTTGGGGTGGGGTAAATATCAAATATGCAAAGATCACAGATCCAAGTGCAGTACCTCTAATACTCGCAGCCCCCCATGAAAATAAATGGGTATGGTGCAGCATGTAGGAAAGGGTGAAGAAGAGTTTTGCATATAAAACTCACATATGTCCTGAGTCATAGCAGCATAGTTTTGATGCTATGCCGTAAAGCCTTTAGCTGCTAGGCCCTAAAGATTTTTATGCCCATGTTTGCCTATTTTTATAGTAATAATAATAACTGTGATATCTGTTAAGCACTTATTATGTTCCAGTTGCTGTATTAAGTGCTGGGGGGATAGAAGTAAATGGAGTCCCACGTGGGGCTCACAATCTTAATCCCCATTTTACAGATGAGGTTAACCAACCTAGGCACAGAGAAGTGAAGTGGCCTGCCCTGTGCTCTATCCACTAGGCCATGCAGCTCCTCTTAGGAATCCTTCTGAATCTGTCAATTAGGTGAGAGACCCTGTGTGATTCTTTGGTCAGCAACATTCTCCATTAAGGGCACAGTCCCATTAGGCATTCGTCTACAGATCCCAATCATCACACCCACTCGCCTCTACAATGTTGGGTGTGCAGCTGACCTAAGTTATCCAGAAGTATTCCATTCTGTAATTGTTTTCATTGTCCTGGGCTAAAGATGAAATATCCTATGATAGGGTGTTCTCAAAGAAGAAGTTTTAATGTCTCCAAGAGTTTTTCAAAGCAAGATTCCTTGATTTGTCCTCAATTGAATGACAGATGAACCATCGTTTCTGACTCCTTGAAGAAGAATGACTTTCACAGTACATAAATATTCACAGAGAAGCTATCTTTAAAAATAACTTGCAAATAATTTGACAGTAAAAATGTGTTTTTATATTGCACTGTGGGATGAACAGCCCCTTCCTATTTTCCACTTTCTTTGGAAGGGGATTTTTATGTTTTTTTTTTTTTATAATTTTGGCATCTGGAATCTTGGCATATTTTTGCAGATAGGACTTGCTCTTCCACTGGTTTTCTCAGGGGTCTCTCTTCAAGTTGGGGGAAGCATTTAAAAATTAAAAAGGTGTACAGCAGAGCTTCTCAATTTTTCATTCATTCAATTGTCTTTATTGAGCATTTCAATGAATGAAAAATTGAGAAGCTTTGCTGTACACCTTTTTCATGAATTTAAAAAAAATACTGATTTGAAAGAAAATATGTAATTTTTGAAATGCATCATTTTTTGCCCTAAATATGCTAAGTGGCTATTCATTATGTGGCGTTCAGTACATCGAAACATGTTTGAGGAACTTCAGAGGGTCTATAGCTGATGTTGCTTGTTTTTCTCATCAGAAGTAACAGGTGGGTCTCAGTCTAGTTAAGAATACTATGAAACAGAACCTGCATAGAGAAGTGGAGTGACCTAGTCTTCTATACTCACTGCCTCGAATTCCTAAACTCCAACTCTCTCCTGGACCCCCTCCAATCTGGCTTCTGCCCCCTTCACTCCACTGAAACTGCCCTCTCAAAGGTCACCAATGACTTCCTTCTTGCCAAATCCAGTGGCTCCTACTCTGTCCTAATCCTTCTCGACCTCTCAGCTGCCTTTGACACTGTGAACCATTCTCTTCTCCTGAACACATTATCCAACCTTGGCTTCATTGACTCCGTCCTCTCCTGGTTCTCCTCTTATCTTTCTGGTCATTTATTCTAGGTCTTCTTTGTGGGCTCCTCCTCCCCTCCTATCCACTAACTGTAGGGGTTCCGCAAGGGTCAGTTCTTGGTCCCTTCTGTTCTCCATCTATACACACTCCCTTGGTGAACTCATTTGCTCCCATGGCTTCAACTATCATCTCTATGTAGATGACACCCAAATCTATATCTCCTCCCCGTTCCCTCTCCCTCCCTCCAGGCTCACATCTCCTCCAGCCTTCAGGACATCTTTACTTGGATGCCCTCCCTTCACCTAAAACTCAGAATGTCCAAGACAGAGCTCCTTATCTTCCTTCCAAACCTTCTCCTCTCCCCAACTTTTCCATCACTGTGGATGGCACTACCATCCTTTCTGTCTCACCAGCTCACAACCTTCGTGTCCTCCTTGACTCAGCTCTCTCATTCACCTCACACATCCAATCTGTCACCAAAACCTGCTGGTCTCACCTTCACAACATCACCAAGATCGGCCCTTTCCTCTCCATCCAAACCTCTACCTAGTTAGTACAGTCACTTATCCTATCCTGACTGGATTACTGCATCAGCTTCCTTTCTGACTTCCCAACCTCCTGTCTCTCCCCACTTCAGTCCATACTTCACTCTGTTGCCCAGATTATCTTTCTACATAACCATTCTGGGCATGTCACCCTCATCTTCAAAAAATCTCCAGTGGTTACTTATCAATCTCCATATCAAAAACTCCTTCCTTCTGGCTTAAAAGTTCTCCATCACCTTGCCCCTTCTTACCTCACCTCCCATCTTTCCTTCTACAGTCCAGCCTGCACACTCCTCTCCTCTGGTGCTAACCTTTTCACTGCATCTTGTTCTTGCCTGTCTCACCATAGACCCCTGGCCCATTTCCTACCACTGTCCTCGAACACCCTCCCACCTCAAATCTGCCAAGCAATTCCCCCTCTTCAAAGCCCTACTGAAGGCTTACCTCCTCGAAGAGACCTTCCCAGACTAAGTCCTCCTTTTCCTCAGCTTCCCCTCCTTTCCGTGTCATCCTGACTCCTCCCTTTGCTCTACCCCCTTTCCCCACCCCACAGCACTTGTGTGTATATATGTACATATCTATAATTCCATTTATATTAATGCCTGTTTACTTGTTTTGATGTCTGTCTCCCCCCTTCTAGACTATAAGCCCACTGTGGGCAGGGATTGTCTCTCTTTATGGCTGAATTGTACTTTCCAAGTGCTTAGTACAATGCTCTGCACACAGTAAGTGCTCAACAAATATGATTGCATGCATGAATGAAAGGGCATGGACTTGAGAGTCAGAGGACCTCGGTTCTAATTCTGGTTCTGCAACTTCTCTTTTGTGTGACTTTGGTAAGTTACTTAACTTCTCTGTGCCTCAGTTTCCTCATCTGTAAAATGGGAATTGAATCCTATTCCCTCCTACGTATACTTTGAGTCCCATATGGAATAGGAACTGTGTCCAACATGATAATCTTGGATTTACTCCAACAGAGAAGCAGCGTAGCTCATTGGAAAGAGCACGGGCTTTGGAGTCAGGGCTCATGAGTTCGAATCCCAGCTCTGCCACTTGTCAGCTGTGTGACTGTGGGCAAGTCACTTAACTTCTCTGTGCCTCAGTTCCCTCATCTGTAAAATGGGGATTAAGACTGTGAGCCCCACGTGGGACAACCTGATTCCCCTGTGTCTACCCCAGCGCTTAGAACAGTGCTCGGCACATAGTAAGCGCTTAACAAATACCAACATTATTATTATTATTATCACTCAGAACAGTGCTTGGTATATAGTAAGCACTTAAATACCATTTAAAAATTGATTAGAGTGTTAGTGCTAGGGTTCACATCTTTTTTGGTAGATAAACCAAACAAAAGGAGAACTTTGATCAGTTGGCACTCAAAAAGTCACACAATTTATGCCTCCTTCCCCCTTCCCCCAATATAACAGGTGACATGATGTTTAGCCGGGTATGGTGGAGTGTGATGTCATCATTGCTACGTGTGATTACCTCAGAGCAATCACGTTTGCTGCCAGTATCAGGGGGATAGTGAGAGACAGGAAGTGAAGGGGAGAAAGGAAAGGAAGAGAAACGGAAGGAAAAGTGAGAAATGGGTGGAAAAGAGAAGGAAAAGAGAAAATAGTAAAGAAGAGTAGGGGAGAAGGAGAAAAGGCAAAGGGGGAGATTTCTGTCAACAGAGTGGCATAGAAACCATTCCCCACCTTTGTAGTCTTCAGGAAGGTCAGAAGAACCATGTGCAGGTGCCATATTAACACAGGGGCTCATGGGGTCAATGTCCAGGAGCCAGGGGCTAATGAGGGTCCCAAACACCCTACATTGTGATCTTCCTCCCCATGTGCAGCAGCCACTGCTACCACAGCTCCTGCCCCCACCAAATAATTGCCCTCAACCATGGCTGGAAGGGACATGCTTCCCTCGACGCCCCCCCTGCATTCATTCATTCAATCATATTTATTGAACACTTAATGTGTGCAAAGCACTTGGGAGAGTACACATTCCCTGCCCACAATGAACTTACAGTCTAGAGAGGGATATAGACATTAATATGAATAAATAAGTCAATTACAGCAATGTACATAAGTTCTGTGGGGCACCTTTTCCAATCCCTGTATTCCCTGTAGATAAGACAGTTCCCAGGAACAATCCGGGCCTGGGGTTAGCAGATGAAGCAACCATGCTGGGGGAGGTAGATGGGTGAGACACCACATGCCACAGAGAGATCTCGCAAAATTGATTAGCCCCAAATGCAAGTGGGGTTGATGTGACCCTGATCTTCAGGCCCCCTGATGTTGTGCCACTGTGAACATGGAATCCTAGCCTGATCTGCCCAGAGAGGAAGCTCCACTCATCAGATCATCCTCGATGCTTCCATGTAGTCAGTAGCCTTCATTTGGACCTTGTTCCTAACCAGGCCCCCCATCTCATGACCTGTCTATTTCTTGCAGACTTCAAAGAGCTGCTGGCCCAAGATGAAAGGAAAGTGATAAAATGCCATGTTCTGCCCCTTGATCCAGCCCCTACTACAAAACTAATTTGGAGGTCACTCTCTATTTGCATTAGGTCCAACAAGATAATAATAATAATAATAATGTTGGTATTTGTTAAGCGCTTACTATGTGCAGAGCACTGTTCTAAGCGCTGGGGTAGACATAGGGGAATCAGGTTGTCCCACGTGGGGCTCACAGTCTTAATCCCCATTTTGCAGATGAAGTAACTGAGCCACAGAGAAGTGAAGTGACTCACCCACAGTCACACAGCTGACAAGCAGAGCTGGGATTCGAACTCATGACCTCTGACTCCAAAACCCGTGCTCTTTCCACTGAGCCACACTGCTTAGGGAAGCTGAGAAGGAGATGGGTAGTATGGCTTAGTGGCAAGAGCACGGGCTTGGGAGTCAGAGGTTGTGGGTTCTAATCCTATCTCTGCCACTTGTCAGCTGTGTGACTTTGGGCAAGTCACTTAACTTCTCTGTGCCCATTACCACTTCTGTAAAATAGGGATTAAGACTGGGACAACCTGATTATCTTGTATCTATTCCAGTGCTTAGAACAGTGCTTGGCACATAGTAAATGCTTAACAAAATGCCATTATTATTATTATGGGGATGTTTCATAAAACTGATGTTTGCTTTAGTCTACTAGTGAAGGAAAGTATGGGGGGGGTGGCTAGGCGATAGGCAAGATGATAGAGGAAAATTAGAGAGAGAGAGAAAAAGAAAAAAATTAGAAAAAAAGGAAAAGAAGAAGAGAAAAGAGAGAATGAAACATATCTGTTTCCTTTCTTGTCTTTCATTTCTACATCCCTGCTTAATCCAGCTGCTCCCAGAGGAGAGCTCACAATCAGTGTTCACAATGCTGGCACATCAGCTGCTTAATCCAGTGTTTTGCCCAAACAGAGTTGCTAATGCTGCTTGCTGCATGTGGCACCTGGCATGGGGGTTGCTGTTGTCCCTGGTAATGTGGGTTTTGAGCAGTTTCCTTCCTTGCCCAGTTAGACTGGGCTGCACTGATGCTCCTGCTCCTTTCTGTGGGCGGGGCTTGTCCTGAGAGGTGGGCAATTAAAACCGCTTGAGTGCCACATGCTATCCAGTAAAGCAGAGAGGCAGTCATTTGGCTCCCTTTCAATCCCTGTCCATCTCAAAGATCCATCTTCTTTCTCTGCAGGATCCTGGGAAGCTATATACCATGTAGGACTAAGTTAATCACCTCACCCCTCATGTTGCTCAGTCAATTGGAAGTACCTGTGCTTAACAGTCCATGTGGTTCCAAGAAGAGCCATGCGTGGGTTCTGGAGCCAGTTTCTTGGCCCCTATGCTAGTGGTTTTACACCAGTAGTACTTGCTCTCTCTCTCCCTCCAGTCATGTTCCTCTGGGATAATGGAAGGTAGCTCACTGTGAAGTACACACAATCGTTTGATGAATAAATCCATTCAATGACTAAGGGGACTACAGTAAAGGTTACCAATGCTGAGCTGTAGCACCATTCCTACCTCACCTCCTTCTCTCCGTCTACAGCCCCATCCTTCACACTCTGCTCGTCTGGCCACTAACCTCCTCACTGTGCCTCATTCCACCTGTCCACTTGTGGAAGCCTGGCCCATGTCCTACCTCTGACTGGAATGCCTTCCCTTCTCACATCCGCCTAACTCTCTTGCCCTCTTCAAAGCCCTACTGAGAGCTCACATCCTTTAGAAGGCCTTCCCATATTGGCATCCTTTTCCCTCTGCTCCTTCTCCCCTCCCCATCGCCCCTACTCCCTCCTCTGTTCTCCCCTCTTCCCTTCCCCATAGCAGTTGTATATATTTGTACATATTTATTGCTCTAATGATGGGCATTTGTCTGTGGTTCTATTTTATTTTGATGGTAGTGAGCCTGTCTACTTATTTGTTTTGTTGTCTGTCTTCCCCCTTCTAGACTATGAACCTGTTGTTGAGTAGGGATTGGGGTAAGCATTCAAAGAATACGATTGAATGAATGAATGAATGAATGGGAGACCTTTTGAGGCTCTTCAGTCACAAACTGTAATCACTGATATTTACTGAGTGCTTATTGTGTGCAGCACTAGAGGAGTACAGTGGAGTTGATGATATAATCTCTGCCCACAGTCTAATGGAGGAGTCATTGATTTCATAGCCACTCCTCTTACCTATGGCAGTTTTACTCTCCCTCTTCACTTCAGTGAGGTGTGTGGTTGAAATTTGGTGGGAAACTGAGGGTCTTTAGCTATGAATTCAAGGGATCAAAGGAGGTAAGAGAACACAATGAACCTATTTTCTTGTTGGCTCTCGTTTTTCCAAATGTTTGCTGTTCCCACAATGGCGGTAAAGATTTCATAAACTGTTCTAATTTTTTCTCTTCCTCCAGAGTTCCCAAATGACTAATGTTATAGATTGTAAAGAGCCCAAAACTGTCCAAACAGCTGCTAGATGTACCCTGTCCATAAAGCCTACATAGATGTTATAAAACTGAAGCAGTGAAGGAAACTTGGTTATTGTGCTGAATAGGAAAAGAGCTTTGAATTTATATAATCAACTGTGTTTGGTAGGCTTAATAATCACCTAAAGTACATGTTGAAGTCATTTTTTATTAGAATTTTACTTTTTCAGATTAATTTTCTCTGCTTCACATCTGACATTCCACTGAAATACATACTGTGGACAAGTCCTTATATTTTCATCCTCTGAAGCAGAAATTAAAGGTTTCCTTAGTCTTTGAAGATTGTAGAGGTTAAATTTATTTTGTGAAGCAATGAAAATGTCCATGAAATAAGCATAATACAGACATTATTCATTTATTAAATTATTCTTAGGAACATCTGATTGCAGTTCTTCAAAGCATATTTGATTAACTGTTATACAGTGTTGGAAACAATAAGGATGGCAAGAGCCTGCATGCTTACAGTTCATAGCACAGTAACAAGCCTGTGACTGGAAGCTCGGCCTTAACTTAAACAAATTTTCTTTCTCCTTAATCTGGGAATGATGTCTTGATTTGTGTGTGCATGAAATTAGTGTGTATCTTTTTGAACTTAAATGGTAGTTGCATCCATTCAACACATATTGACAGATTAGGAAGTCGCACGTAAAGATTATGTGATAGTCCCTACTCTTCTAGTTTCCCCCCTCGAATAAAAAAATGAAATCAAAAAACAAACCATACACTACTACTAATAATGGTGATTATTTTGTTTCTTTGGAAAGTGCTTACTATTGTGCCAGGCACTGTACTAAGCCCTAGGATAGATGCAAAATAATCAGATCCTACATGGGACTCTGATGCTAACTAGGAAGACAAAGATTATTAAATTCACATTTTGCAGATGAGGAAACTGAGGCAGAGAAAGTTAAATCACTGACCCAACATCACACAGCAGGACTAGTCTCAACATGGTTTTATACCAAGCTGTATTATCCTCTTCCCCTCCCTTCCCCCTTGCTCTCTTGACCTCCCCCAAGCTGTGGGGATTGTGGGGCAAAGATTCCAGGGACCAGGCCTGGGGAGGGGGCTAAGGGAGTTGAGCGGTGCATCCTTGGGTGCGATGGTCCACAGAGGGAGGGAGGAAGTTTGCTTTTTTTTTTCTTTTATCCAGCCCATGGGGTGAGATTTGGATGTGTACCTTATCTCCCTCCAATTCTTCCATCACTGTAGACAGCCACCACCATCCTTTCTGTTTCAAAAGCCCATAACCTGGTGTTATCTTCGACAATCTCTGTCATTCAGCCACATATTCAATTTGTGACTAAATAGTTCAACCTTCACAACATTGCTAAAATCCACCCTTTCCATCCAAACTGCTACCACATTAATCTAAGCATTTGGTCCTAGCCCCCCCTTGATCACTGAATCAGCCACCTTGCTGACCTCCCAGCTTCTTGTCTCTCCCCACTCCTGTCATACTTCACTCTGCTACCTGGCTAACTTTTCTGTAAAATGTTCATTCCACATTTCCCATACCACAAACACCTCCAGTGTTTACCCATCCACCTCCACATTCAATCAGAAACTCCTTACCCTCTGCTTTAAAGCGATCAACTTTGCCCCCTCCTACCTTATCTTGCTGCTTCCTTACTACAACCCAGCCCTCACACTTTGCTCCTCTAATGTCAGGTCTCATCTATCTACCATCGACCTTTCGCCCACATCCTGCCTCTGGCCTGGCGCACCCTACCTCCTCATATCCGAGAGACACTTACTCTCCCTGCTTTCAAAAGCCTTATTAACGCCACATTTCTTTCACATCCCTCCCTAAGTCCTCATTTCCTTTTCTCCAGCTCCCTCTGCATCACCCATGCATTTGGATTTGCTCCCTTTATTCACCCATCCCTCAGCCCCAGAGAACTTATGTACATATCTATAATTTATATTAATGTTTGTCTCCACTCTAGAATGAAGCTCATTTGAGCAGGGAACATATAAACATATGAGAAGCAGCATGGCATAGTAGATAGAGCCTGGGCCTGGGAGTCAGAAGGTCATGGGTTCTAATTCCAGATCCGCCGCTTTGTCTGCTCTGTGGCCTTGGGCAAGTCACTAACTTCTCTGTGCCTCAGTTCCGTCATAATGTAAAATGGGGATTTGACACTGTGAGCCCATGGGGGACAGGGACTGTGTCCCAACCCGATTTGCTTGTATTCGCCCCAGTGCTTAGTACAGTGCCTTGCACATAGTAAGCACTTAAATACCATTATTATTATATCTACCAACTCTTTTATATTGTACTCTCCCAAGGGCTTAGTGTGGTCCTCTTTGCACAATAAGTGTTCAATAAATCTGAATTGATTGATGGATTGATCGGGGAACCAGGAAGAGGACAGGTATAAAAGACCTGGGCGTCAGAGAGCAGGAATATTCAGCTGTTCTGAGGGGAAAGGTTTGGATGCTGTTTCCATCCCTGGGCCAAGTGGCAGTTCCTGGGAGCTGACTGGCTGGTGCCCTCCATCTCTGAGCCTGCAGCTCAGCTATACATAGATGTAGCTTATTGTTCACAGCAATAGAGGGGCCCAGGAGATCATTAAAACTGAATCTGGCAGTAAATCGAGGGCAGGGAATGTGTCATTGTTTTAGATTTCCCAAGTAATTGGTACAGTCTTTTGCACCCAGCAGGTGCTCAGTAAATATTACCACTACTATTTACTACTTCGAGGTGAGAGCTTTGTGCATTTAAAGTTCACAAAGGTCTACAATCAGGTCTGCTAACAAAGAAAACTGGTTCACATCCACCAATCTAGAGCCACAGTTGTTAGGATAAAGAGGCCCCAAGCCCTAATTCAGTTGGGCTCTTGGCTCTGGGGCTCTTCCAATCTCCCAGGTGGCATTTTTTCCTCAGGCTTTAGTGGATGTTCATGAGGACAGAGAGATGCCTGGCTGTTAATGTGGTAGCTCCTTTGCCGAAGGCCACAGGCTGTTGATGTTTCAGCTGACAGGCACGAAGACTGATGGAGAAGCACAGATTTTCTTAAAAATAAAGTTTAGATTGTTTACACTATAGTTGGAAAGTTCTGTTGGAGTTTGACATAGTGACTGGGGGAGGCTCAGCACGCATAGCTGTAGGGAAGGTTGTACAGCCCTATATGTCTTTAGATCCTTAATTAAGTAATTACTTTCTCTCTTTTTCCAGAATAGGTGGACTATGTGATATTACAACTGCAGAGACTCCAAAACAAAGGAGACATTTTATTTTCAGTGCCTCAGTTATTTTCTGAAGTTGATTTTGTTTTCCTTTCCTTAAGGAAAGAGGCATTGAAATCCCCATAGCTAGTCTCTCTAATATGAATGTTTAATATAGTCGTAACATTATATCTGTAAATGACGGGTAGGGAAGTCAGCTGGCTGAATGGCAAGATAGGAAATCAATCTGGCTCAAGGCAATCTTGCTTTACTTATTCATGTGATCAAAATAAGGTTTCAAAAATGGAAGCTGCTGGTGCCTGTTTTGTATTACTATGACAGGTTTAAAATGTAGAGAGTGCATGGTTTTGGCTCAGAAATGCCTGGCTGATTATATTTGATAGCCTTGTAATAGAATTTTATAAGACTTTGCAGAGGTGCATGGTATAAAATGTGCCTGAATGCTGAAAAAGATCTCTATCCAGTGGCTTATTACACTGTTACCCTGCAAATTCAGATCTGAAGCCCGTGCTTTGACCAAAATCTGAAATTTAGTCTGTAAGGAGAGACAAGAATTGGAAACAAACTGCTGAGTCATTTCATCACTTGAATCAGTTTTCAGTAGGATCAGGTCTCCCAGCCATATACCAGGTCAGACTCCACAACAGATCATCTTCAGGAGATCCATCCAGCTTCTGAAGCAAATTCACCAGCTCCACTTAGGGACCAGAGTCAGCATCAATGCCAGACCAGAATTATCGCCCGTGCCACTAGTTCTCCCTCCCATTGCATGTGTGGTGTACTGTTATAGCAGTGTTTGGTTGGGTGGGACATCCAAGGACAAGATGAGACAGCAATGGAACTAAGAGTTACTGTATGGGAAACAGATGAGCAACATTCACAAGTTGGGAAGGAAAATAAACAATTTAAAGAACCAATTGTCATGAGCCCCGGTTTGTACTAACCAGGAGCTTCCTGGACCAGGGGGGCTCCGGTGACATCTAGCACAATCAAACCACACCTCTTATCATCGAGGTTACTGTGGAAAGTTTTTTACGTAGTTTTACTAACACATAAACATTTTCTCCACTGCAATAAGGGTCCAATATCAGTCTGCTGGTCAAAGGAGCCCATTCTGTCCATTCTGCTTCCAGAGCTGCCATTTCTGCTGGCTTCTTCTGCTTGCTTCTCCTCTGCCTTCTTTCGTGCCTCAGTGCTGCCTTCTCTGTGGCTCCATGCTGCTTCTCTGCATGCCCTTTGCGTGCCTTCTGGTTACCTCATGATTCAAAATGAGTGCCTTTTATCTGCCTTAGGCATCGCAGCTATGGTTCTACTTGGCAGTCATTGATTGGTCCAGGACCATTACTGGGGAGAACTGGGAGAGAAAGCCACGCTCCATGCTCTGTCCCCATAGACCAGCAATGACCTGTCTCAGGTAGGGCCCATCAGTACCTTTGCCAGTCTCTTCCTTCTACTTGCTCATGGGATAACAAACGGTTACTAACAAGGCAGCTTGTTGTGGGCTTACCACACCAGTAATGCACAGCTTCAAGTGTAACATACCCGTGGGGTAAGAGTAAAAATAATAATTGAGGTTTAAGTGCTTACTATATGCCAAGCATTCTACTAAGCACCGGGAAAGAAGATTCACAATCTGATTGGAAACAATCTTTGTCCCATGTAGGGCTTTATCTCCCCATCTCCTTCCTACCATCCTTCTCCAAACTCCTTGTGCAAGCTCTCTTCATCCATTGTCTCCTCTTGCTCTTCTCTAATTCTCTCCTTGACTTCCTCCAATCTGGCTTCAACCTCCTTCACTCCACCAAAATTGCCTTAGAGGTCACAAATGATTCCCCACTTGCCAAATCAAATGATCTCTATTCCACCCTAATCCCCCTCGACCTTTCAGTTGCCTTTGACTCTGTCTACCACCCCCTTCTCCTGGATACATTATTCAACCTGAGCTTCACTGACTGTATCCTCTCCCAGTTCTCCTTCAAGCTCTCTGGTTTCTTATTTGCAGTCTATTTTAATAATTGTAACAGTACTAATAATTATAGTATTTGTTAAGCATTTACTTTGTGCCAAGGACTGTTCTAAATGCTGGAGTTGATAGAAGGTAATCAGGTTGTCCCACGTGGGGCTCACAGTCTTAATCCCCATTTTTACAGATAAGGTCATTGAGGCACAGAAAAGTTAAGTGACTCACCCAAGGTCGCATAGCAGACAAGTGGTAGAACCAGGATTAGAAGCCATGTCCTCTGACTCCCAAGCCTGTGTTCTTTCCACTAGGCCATACTGCGTCCTCTGCCTCCCACCTTCTAACTGTGGGCATCCCTCAATGCTTAGTTCTGGGTCCCCTTCTATTCTTCATCTACACATACTTCCTTGGTGCACTCATTAGCTCCCCTGGCTTCAACTACCATCTCTATGTGAATGACTACCAATTCTATATCTTGAGCCCTGATCTTACTCCTCTGCAGTCCATTTCCCTCAGCCTTCAGGATGTCTGTATTTGGGTTCACTTCAAACTTAACATGTCCCAAAAAGAATTCCTCAAATTTCTACCCAATCTCTGTCCTCTCACTACTTTCCCATCACTGTAGACAGCACCACCATCTTCATGTCAAAATCCCTAAACCTTGGTATTATCCTTGAGTCATCTCTCTAATTCAGCCCATGTAAGGTCACCAAATCCTGTTGGTTCACCCCTTCCTCTTCATCCAAATTGCTACCACATTAATACAAGCATTTATCCTCTCCCGCCTTCATTATTGAAACAACCTCCTTACCAATCTCCCTGTCTCGAGTCTCTCCCGTCAATCCATACTTCACTTTGTTACCCTGATCAATCTTCTACAGAAATGTTCAATCCATGTTTAGGCACTCTTCAAGTACCTTCAGTGATTGCCCATCCACCTCTGCATCAAACAGAAACTCCCTACAATTGGTTTTCAAGCACTCAATCACTTTCCCCCCTCCTACTTTATTTCTCTGATTTCCTACTATAACCAAGCCTGCACCATTTTCCTTGTCTAATGCCAACCTACTCACTATACCTCAGTCTTGTCTATCTCACCACATACCCATCAACCATGTCCTGCTTCCCAGCCTGGAATTTCCCTCCCCTTTTCTATCTGACAGATGATCACTTTCCCCACCCTTCAAAGCCCTTATTGAAGCACAGTTCTTCCAAGAGGCTTTCCCTAACTAAGCCCTCATTTCCTCTTCTCCCACTCCCTTCCTCATCACCTTTGCACTTCACTTTCCTCCCTTTATTCACTCCCTCAACTCCACCACACTTATGTACATATCCATAATTTATTTCCTTATGTCTGCCCCACCCCCCAGATTGTGAACTCTCTGTGAACAGGGCATATGACTACCTACTCTGTTATTATACTCTCCCACACAGTAAATATTCAAGAAATACAATTGATTAATTGGGGGACATTGTAACAAACAAACCAGTTTACTAGACAACAATTAAGAGATTAACTTTACTCCTTGGTAAAAGGCTTTACAAAGATTGGGATGCCAAGAAGCAGGCTTAAAAACAGAGACTGGACCTATATGGATGTATTGTAATACCACCCAAAGGATCTATCTTTACTTGAAAACAATCCAGAGAAGAGATTTGGTGTCTAGTCAGTCATTTTCGCACACTTTCACATTAAGATAGGATCTCACCATATAAGTAGTATCACCTTTGAAAAATAACATCTTGCTTTCCCTCAGCAAGGTATTTTATCTATTGCCAAATACTTCTCATTTTTCTATATAATACCTCTCATACCCTCTCCCAAACAGCAACAATCCTGGCACATGCTCTTTTTATTTATGGATAGTTTTCCTAAATCCTCTACATCAAGCAAAAACTTCTGATAATCGGTTCCAAAGGTCGATTCACCACCACTTCACCAAATTTATCTTCACTCATCACACCCAATGCCTCAATTTGCTGTTTTCATTCCTTTCAAGATAACCTCCTATCTTTATCTCTCTCTCTCTTCTCTCTTCCTTCCATCCTATCTCTCTTCCTTAACCCCATTGTTCCCTAGATAGGAACATCTTTCCTCTGCAGATCCAATAGGCATCAGCCTTTCCCATATTCAAAATCTTGCCTCTTCTAGCAAGTGGTCCCCACATATTTTTCATCATCCCAAATCATATAAATCCCTTAGCCATCTCTGACATATACTTATTCATACCAAAACTCAGCATTTATCTCTGTGTTTATTGAATAGTAAATGCAAATATTTCATATAATTACTTTGTAAATTTTTTTAAATATTTTATGGGCTACTATTATTATCACTATCTCCGAGGAGGTGATGGAAGACTTTTGTGGGAAGGCTTGCCTATGCCCTTCTGTAACCATAAGAAGAAAGACACAGTAAATGTGTTTAAGTTAAATTGAGCCTAAAGAAATATTTGTTGACAGTCAACAGGTTAAAATCATTCAACTAATAGTATTTATTGAGTGCTTATTGGATGCATAACTTTGTACTTACTAAGCTCTTGGGAGAGTACCACGCAACAGTGTTAATAGAAATACTTTCTGCCCATAGTAAATTTACAGCCTAGTGCTAAAGTAAGATAAGGTAAGGTAAAAGACTGGAACAGGAAACCCGTGTGGTTTTCAACCACGAAGACCTAAAATAGATTGTGTGCTACTTCTCTGAAAATTCACAGGCATTCAAAATGAGGATTGTTATTTATAATCACTAAGAATGATGGTGGCAAATCTTCACTGAAGAATGAGAATATGGTAACTCCTATGGTAGCTCACTGCTTTTTGCTGTTAAGAAGAGCCTTGCAGGGTCTTTTGCTCATGCTCTTGAAGAATACTATTGGCTACCTGCCCCATAAAACTTAATGAAGCTTCAGAACCCAGCTTGATCCAGCTGACATCATTTTTGTAGATCCTCCTTTGCCAAAGCAGTCCCTGAAGTCCCACCATTTTCTCTGCACACCCCACCAGGACCTAACGAAAGGAACCTGGCTCTGCCACTTGTCAGCTGTGTGACTTTGGGCAAGTCACTTTGCATCTCTGTGCCTCAGTTACTTCATCTGCAAAATAGGGATGAAGACTTTAAGCCCCATGTGGGACAACCTGATTACCTTGTATCTACCCAGCACTTAGAGCAGTACTTGGCACATAGTAAGTACTTAACAAATACCATCATCATCATTATTATGATTATTATTTGATACCATCAGTAGATTGGGTCTCTGGTTATTAAATTAGCAAATTTGTGTGCCCTTAGAAATATATGAATGTTAGGAGACAGACTTCATTCCAGGATTAATTGTCTGTGTTCTTGTGTTCTTGCAGTTAATGTTGATTAAGGTGTGTAAGTGATGTTGATGTCACTGATCCAGGAGCTGAAGCTGGGCTTTGCACTAGTATTGTACCCTCTTAGTTCTCTGCACACAGTAAATGCTCAATGAATTATACCATTGATTGATAGCCAGGTAAACTTCCAATTAGGTCTGAAGTCTAATAGCTCGTTGCCACATTCTCCCAAAGAAATGTTGGCCTTGATCTTTTATTTCCTTGTCTCCAGATGCATCCTGGACCAAACTCAGTCAACTAATATCAAACCTATGCTAACATCAACATACATCTGCTATGGAGCACATGTGATAAAGTTAGGAGAGAGCAATGTACTCAGACACAAGGAGAACCAAGAAAACACATTAAGGATACGACAAAATAAAATCACTCAATCAGAGGTATTTATTGAACACTTGTTTTGTGCAGAGCTCTACAAGTACTTGAAAGACTACAGGACAATGGAGTTGGTAGACATGATCCCAGCCCACAAGTAATAATGATCGTAATAGTAATTGTGATATTTAAGCACTTACTATGTGTCAAACATTGTTCTAAACATTGGTACAAGATAATCAGCTAATGGTCTAGAGGAGGAGACAGATATTTAAATAAATTACAGGTATAGAAAATGGCAGAATGTAAGGATATGGACATAAGTGCTGTGAGGCTAGGGGTGGGTGAATATCTAGTACTTAGGAGGTACAGATTCAACACATAGGTGTTTCAGAAGGTGGGGTGAGTAGGGAAAATGGGGACTTAATCAGAGAAGGCCTCGTGAAGGACATGTCATTTTATGAGGGCTTTGAAAGTGGAGAGAGTGGTGGTCTGCCAGATATGAAGGGATTTGTAGGCCAGTGTGAGGACTTGAGCAGGGATTCGTGGTGAGACACATTTATTCATTCAGTCAGTCATATTTATTGAATACTTACTGTGTTCAGAGCACTGTACTAAGCACTTGGGAAAGTACAATACAACATGAGATCGAGGTACAGTGAGGAGGCTGGAGTTAACCGAGTAAACTGTGTGGCCTGGGTTGTAATAGGTAATCAGTGAGGTAAGGTAGGATGGAGGAGTTAACTGAGTGCCTTAAAGCTGAAAGTACAAACTAAATAGATTCTAAAATGGACAGAAATCATGTCTAACTATTCTATTATAATATTTATAAGTATTTATTAAGGGTTTACTATGTGCAGAGTATGAGTCCAAACACTTGGGAGAATACAATGACATAGTTGGAAGACATGATCCCTGCTCACAAATAGCTTAGAGTCTAGAGAAGTTGTACCCTCCCAACCACTTATTGCAATGCATTTGATACAGTAAGCATTCATTAAATACCCTTGTTTGGTTAAAATGAGGTAAGAGACAATAATGATAGTAATAATGATATTTAATAAGTACTTACTATGCACCAACCACTAAGGAAGGACTGTGGTAAATATATGATAAATGGATTAGATAGAATCGCTGTCCTATACAGGGAATATGATTTTTCACCAACCAGCTAGGCCATCTGAACATTTACAGCCACCATTAAATGTTACATAAGGGAGATTTAGTCACTATCTGTTTTCAGAGTCTTAGTAGAATGTAAGCCAGTAATTAAAAAATAATAGTCTGGAGAAAATCTTTGGTAGAAAGCCTTGGCAATTTTCCAGTCATTTTAAATTAGCATTTATATAGCATTTTATCTAAGTTTTTCTGTGATATTTGTTAGTAATACAAATGCATGCTAATTAAATGAAAGGTTGAGGCTATGTTAGTCTGCAATGATGGACAGAGAATGATAAGATATTCAGCTTTTCTTTTGTGGTTTCCTCAGGGAACAAACATGAAAATATATAGAGGGAATCACTAAATTCAGGAATAATAATAATAATAATAATAATGTTGGTATTTGTGAAGCACTTACTATGTGCCGAGCACTGTTCTAAGCGCTGGGGTAAACACAGGGGAATCAGGTTGTCCCACGTGGGGCTCACAGTCTTCATCCCCATTTTACAGATGAGGGAACTGAGGCACTGAGAAGTTAAGTGACTTGCCCACAGTCACACAGCTGACAAGTGGCTGAGCCGGAATTTGAACCCATGACCTCTGACTCCAAAGCCCATGCTCTTTCCACTGAGCCACGCTGCTTCTCTATATGGAACACATTATATGGGACATTTACACATAATTTACTATGATTTGGATGATTATGGTTTAGTGACAGAACATTATGGTGCTGCTGAAACAAAAAGTCATGGAAAGCCCCATAACCCAATTTGCCAATTTTCTCCCAGCTAGAGGTCACATATCTGTGCCCAGTTTAACAGCCATTCAGGACTACTTCTAAGGCTCTCATGGGATTCCTCCCCTGCCTTCATTCTTTTCCCTTCCAAATCCCTTCTCCTTTTCAATTGCTGTATCAAAAATTGTGGGTAGTCCTTGAGAAACACTTCACTAGCAGATAATGGGCAGTTATGGGCAGTTGTGACATTTAGTTATACAACGTAAATTCTTCCAGTGTTTCAAGGGGATCATTAGAACTCAGTACCAATATAGAAGAATCCAAACACTGCTGTCAGACCTTAATTTCATTGCCAGATTCATATCCATTGTCTTATGCCATGGTTAGCAGTCTCCTTTCCTCTAAATACTGTGCTCTCAGGAAACTTCTCTGTGACTTTCCATATGTGAAGTAGTATTATCCAGAGTTTTTTATGTGGAATGTCCATTCAGATCTTTGTTCCTCATATTGTTTCTAGATGTCCTGAAAGTCAGATAGTTCCAAAGTCTACAGCTCTGCAGTCCAGGAAGATAAATTATGTGGTCCAACACACACCCATGTCTATGGCACAGAAGATTTCAGGTTTTGTTCCCCTATTCCTTCCAGGTTTTTTTTGTTGTTTGGTTTTTTTTAACATTTTAGTTATGGTCCTAGGCCCCTCTCAGGGTTGCATCTGGAGACATTCCAGTACTCTACCAGTCTCGACTATGGCAGGGAGAGTCAAGCAGAGGTATATCCATTCCATTCCTTAAGTGGGCAATGGTTAGCAAATGACAGGCAATCCACTACAAGTCAGAACCAACCTGTGATGGCCAGCAGCCGCACAGGAGAGAGTCGAGGACGGAGATTCAAGTTCACTGTTCCGAAGGAGGAAATGGTAAACCACTTCCATATTTGTACTACGAAAACTCTTTGGTTACACTACCAGAACGATTGCAGATGGAGGTGGGGCGTTCTGGAAATGCTGTGCCCATGGTGTTGCTATGGGTTGGGGATGACTCGACAGCATAAGACAAGACAGACCTAGAATTTCTAATCACCATTTTAATTTCTGTCCAGGCTGAGATACCTCAGTGCTTGGAATGACTAGTCCTAGAGAGCGGTGAGGGATATTTTGCCATTTTAAAGGATGAACTGAACCCTTTCCATAATCTTACTGTTTGTGATTGAGTCTTTCCTCCTCTAGTAAACCAGAACAAATTACTTGGAGGACTTTAGGGTGAAAATCAAGCTTAATCTGGACCTACCTGCATTCCTTCTGGCCCACTCGAGCCCAGCTCCCAGGCTGGGACAACCCAAGACTCATAGATGACTGAAGCTATGTACTTAGGGCATGAGGAAGAAGGGGGCCATTCTAGATAAACCAAATATAATCAACCCTTCCTTCAGAACAACTGCTGACATTCAAGGTTACTTTAAGTTTGCTGTAAGGTTACATTCAAGGTCGCTCTTTTCCCATTTCCATTTTCAACTTACAACTTCTTTCTAATGCTTTATACATTCACCTCAAATCTGTCCTTTGGGCTGTAGCTATGCCAACTAAAAGCAGAAGAGCATAGCTGATTTTTCCCTCCCTTACCTTCCTTGTTCAGTATCAGGTATTGCATTTATCTGGCTCTGCAACATGGTTTATTCTGCCTCATAACAAATTATTTAGAGATGGAGGAAGGGAAAGGAGAACAGGATATTGGGTTTCTTATGTTCAGCTCAATGCCAACAACCATTTTTAACAAAACGATTGTTGTGGCTCCCAGGCAGATGTCTTCAGTGTGGGTTATGGCTGATCTGCCTGGTTCTTACCTCAGAAATAATAGCCATGAGAAGAATGGAAGTGGTTTATTTTCCAAATGGCTTAATGAGGCTATGTAGACGATGCAGCAGTATTTGAAGAATAAAGCAAAGCAGAATTCTGGGACTTAACAGTGCTTCTGGTCATTATCTCACTTTTAAAGTGAGCCAGAGATGTCCAAATATTGTGTTCTTTTATATTTACAAATGGGTACCCCTAGGGTTTGTAGATACTGCTACGGAAGGCAAGATTTTAGTGATATGACAGATTGAGTGATTTACAATCCCATCCACATTGTGTGTTTGTAATGTGTGTTTGCCCCTTATTGAACTGTCTCCTTAGTTCCCCTCAATGTCAGAGGTGGTTTTTATTTCTCCCACTTGGCATCATAATCTTCTTGGAAGCACTGCTTCAAACTCTTACCCAAACCCTAGTAATGCTAGTAATCCTGGTAACGCTAGTATTCTGGTCTGTTTTCTTCAGCTGCTTTCTTCTGCTCTATCCTGAGTTCTCCCTAGCGGACAACACCATTAGAGTACATCATAGAGGACAACACCATCATAGTTGTATGAGTAACTTGCTGAGTCTACTGTCCTCACATGCCCATCTTAGCAAGCGATGAAGGATCGTAACAATGCTGGTGTTCTGATGGTGTTCTGGGACCACAATGTTCACAATACCATTTTTAATTGATGGTATATATTAAACATCTACTATGCACAGAACACTGCCGTCTGTGCACTTGAATCTATACCTTTTGGTCACTTAATAATAATAATGGTATTTGTTAAGCTCTTACTCTGTGCTGAGCACTGTTCTAAGCACTGGGGTAGATATAGGGTAATCAGATTGTCCCACGTGGGGCTCACATTTTTTAATCCCCATTTTTACAGATGAGGTAACTGAGGCACAGAGAAGTTAAGTGACTTGCCCAAGGTCACACAGCAGACAAGTGGCAGAGCCAGGATTAGAACCAATGATTTCTGACTCCCAAGCCCATGCTCTTTCCACTGAGCCATGCTGATTTTTCATCTAGAAGTGATGCCTGTGGTAGGTTCAAGTCACAAAGCCATAAAATAGCTGGACCCTAAAATTACTTTATAAAAGCTTTTGTTTAAGCTGTGAGTTGATTTTATGTTGCCACTGCACAGATCCTTTAGAATCAGTAAGTCAATCCATTGTATTTACTGAGGGATTATTATGTGCAGAACACTGTATTAAGCACTTAGGAGAGTATGCTAGAACAGAGTTGGTAGACACAATCTCTGCCCAGAATGAGTTTACAGTCTAGAGTTGGAGAAAGATATTAATATAAATAAATACTTTATGGATACATATATAAGTGCTGTGGGCTTAGGCTGGGGTGAATAATGGGTGAATAACAAGGTGCAAGGAGGCTGATATAGTAATTACCTTGGGCTGGGATAAGTGCCTGGATTAACATAGTGACCAGCTTGGAAAGGAGAAAGCTGATTTTAGCGATGCTATGAGGATTGAATTTACAGCTTTTGGTAACAGATGGAAAGGATGAGTTTGAGATCAACAAGGTCAACCTGATATCTGGATTTCTGTAGTCTCTCAAAGGTCCCACTCATGTTTTAACACCCGAAAACCTGACCCAATCAATCAATGATATTTATTGAGTATTTACTATATGCAGGCCAATACAATAAGTGCATGGAAGAGTAGATTACAATATAGTTGGTGAACCCAATCCCTGCCCAAAAGGAGCCTATAGTCTATGTACAGACCTTCACTGTCAACTGTTCAATCTCAATCTAGGCTGCAAACAGAATGGGGACGGCTTTACTTACTTGCATAGCTTGGCGGGAACAGCAGTGTCATCCAGGCATCAAACAATGTAGATTTTAACGCCAAGGATGCCATATCTTTGGGTGGTTGTAAACCAATGTGTATTTGTGCTCACAAAACGTGTTTTTAGGGAAAATCCTATTAAAGGATTCTGGGATATCAGGAGGTCCATCTACAAATACACCCTAGTAATAGGTTTAGGGTTCCTCATTCAGATTGCTCCAGACACATTTCTATAACTTCCATCCAACTTTTCATGGAAATATTTATTTCACAGCATATTTCTTTCTGAGTACACAGTAATATTTAATAACAGTTTATATATTTGTTTATTATTATGCATTGATTGATACATCTGCCATGAAATATTAATAGCAGTGTCACATAATATAATGCAATCACATCAAAATGTTATTATGTACAATACAATTTATCAGTCAATTACAAGTATAATTTATGAACACATTGGATACAAGAATAAAATATTAAAACTCAGGTTTCAACTTGTGTGTTTAGAGGTTTCCTCTCGTTTTCCTGGCATAAAATTATCTGATTCAAATACAGTTTAGAAGAGCAAAACTATTTTTGTGGATATGTATATTGACAAAAACTTTCAAAATTATTTCACACAAGTGAGACAAAGGTGTCACCCTTCTCTGATTCCATTGTTCAGAGCTTCCTTTCCCACCAGTCATGTAAAATATAACTCATATCAATCATAAAAAGTCCTTGTTTTGGGAATCTTTGGAACATGAATTCTGTCTGTCTATACTGAAATTCTGTATTGTGCGCTGTATGACTGAGTTGGAAAACTTCAGTGACCTGTACCAGAAATGTCTTTTTAAATACATATGTGGAGGTCAGTATCATTGTTGTTCTTTTAAGGAATATAGAGGTACTGTCACTTGGTTAAATTATTCAACACCTCAATCAATTAATCATAGTTATTGAGTGCTTGCTGTATGCAGAGCACTGTACTCAGCACTTGTGAGAGTACATTATAACTCAACTGGTAGACACATTCCCTGTCCTGAAGAGCTTACAGTCTAGACAGGGAAACACATTATTATTTAATCTATAAATAATGGGTATGTGCGTAAGTGCTGTAGGGTTTTGTGTTTGCCTCCCATTATTACATATTCATTGTTCCAATCCCTTACTAAACTACAGTGACCTAAAATGGATAGAATGTTCCATTATAAATTGGGCCAATGCAACATTGTCATCACTGGCATCTTTGTTAGCATTTATTCAATACCTCCTGTGTGCAGCACTCATAAGTTTAATGAAAAAGACTAAAAAATAGAAATCAAGAATGGAGTGAGGAGTCAAAAATAAGGAAAAAAATAGCTTTAACTTAGTTTTTAGTGAAACAGAAATTTCATAGAGATGTTGGCTTTGGATTTATTACCTGATACAGTAACAAAGGAGCTAGGGTTAATTAAGGTTGGGTGATATTTGAAACCACATATATCATAAATAGGCTACTGTGAGCAGACATTGGAAATACTGTTAAGCCACAAATCCAAAAATATGTTGGTTGATATTAGGTTGCATTATGCTTTGCACTGGAAGAAGTTTGCATCATATCAACTGAAAAATGGATGAAACGTAAACTGGAAAACTCTTTATGCCATTAAAAGTACATTGGCTCATCCTTTGGTGTCTGAATTAAGGGTGATAAATTGTTACAAGTAAATGTCCTTCAAGCTTGATACAATATTTTTTGACCAATCTGACTTTTAGATGCTAGATCAAATCCTGAAAGTGATGTTTGGTCACCATCCTTTTCAAAGCCTTAATGAAGGACATCTCCTCCCAGGGGCCTTCCCTGACTATGCCCTCCTTTCCTCTTCTCCCACTCCCTTCTGCCTTGCCCTGACTTTTTCACTTTATTCCCCCACCCCCACCCCAGCACTTATTTTCTCGTCTGTAATTTATTTATATTAATGTCTGTCTTGCCGTCTAGACTGTCAAGCTCGCTGTGGGCAGGGAATGTGTTCACTGTTATATTGTAATCTTCCAAGTGCTTAGTACAGTGCTCTGCACACAGTAAGTGCTCAATGAATAGTACTGACTGACTGACTCTGACCCACAGGCCTGTGCTCTTTGCACTACTCCACCGACTAAATTGAGATTCAATCATCATGGAATTATCCAGGAACATATTTCCAAATTGACCAAAAAAGGTGTGGATAATAGCAAAACCTTTGGCATGTGCCTGGTGGAGAAAGTGAAACAATTTTGGTTTCATCCATCCAAACTTTTAAACAACCTGAATTAAATTTAGTCTACATTCATTTTGATAAATTACTTTCTACTCAGTGGTCAAAGCTTTATTCTGCTTGTATTTCCCTCGAAAAAAGTTTGAAAAAACTGCTGTGTTTTCAGCACACTGAATCTTTATCAATTTAACTACTGAAAGATGGATAATATAATGCTTAGTGGAAATGGAACGAAATACCTTTTTTTCCCACCTGATCATAACAAATTGCCTTTTTAGTTTATTGAAAACTGTGCTAACCTATGCTTTTTTATCAGTGGCATAAATGTGAAAACTGACTACCATAATAATTGTGGTGTTTGGGCAAGCACTTAGTGCCAAGCACTGGGCTAAGCACTGGAATAGATACAAAATAATCACAGCAGACACACAGTTCCTGTCCCACATAGGGCTCAGGGTTTAGTGAGCCTGTTGTGGCCAGGGCTTGTCTCTATTTATGGCTGAATTGTACTTTCCAAGTGCTTAGTACAGTGCTCTGCACACAGTAAGAGCTCAATAAATATGACTGAATGAATGAATAGTGGGGAGAGAGATCAGTGAGACACTGACCTTTTGTTGACTTTAGTCACTTAATGTCTCTGGGATACAAAAATAATGATAAAAATAGCATTTGTAAATGCAAACTCTGTGCCAAGTCCTGGACTAAATAAAACACAATCAGATCAGGCAAAGTCCAAGTCCCACATGATTCACAGTCTAATGGGGAAGGAGAACAGGTATTTAATCCACACTGTACAGATGAGGAAACTGATGCACAGTGAAGTTGTGACTTGTCCAAGGTTACACAGCAGGCAAGGGGTAAACATAGGATTAGAACAGATCTTCTGACTCCCAGGTCCAAGCTCTGATCCATAGGCCACAATGCTACTCTGTTTTCATTTAAAAATAAATAAATGTTGGTATTTGTTAAGCTCTTACTATGTACAGAGCACAGTTCTAAGCGCTGGGGTAGAAACAGGGTCATCAAGTTGTCCCTTGTGAGGCTCATAGTCTTCATCCCCATTTTATAGATGAGTTAACTGAGGCACAGAGAATTCATTCAATAGTATTTATTGAGTGCTTACTATGTGCAGAGCACTGTACTAAGTGCTTGGAATGAACAAGTCGGCAACAGATAGAGACAGTCCCTGCCATTTGACGGGCTTACAGTCTAATCGGGGGAGACGGACAGACAAGAACGATGGCAACAGAGAAGTGAAGTGACTTGCCCACAGTCACACAGCTGACAAGTGGCGGAGTCGGGATTTGAACCCATTTACCATTGTGTGTTCACGTTAATACAACCACTTATCCTATCCCACCTCAATTACAGTATCAGCCTCCCTGCTGACCTCCCTGCCTCCTGTCTCTCCCTACTTCAATCCATACTTCACTCTGCTGCACATTTCAGTTTTCTACAGAAAAGCTCAGGACATGTTTCCCCAGTCCTCAAGAAACTCCAGTGGTTGCTCATCCACTTCCACATCAAACAAAAACTCCTCACCACTGGTTTCAAAACAGACAATTACCGAGTCCCCTCCTACCTCATGTGGCTACTCTCCTACTACAACCACCCCACACATCTCATCTATCTTACTGCTGACCCCTCACCCACACCCTGCCTCTGGCCTTCAATGCCCTCCCTCCTCAAATCTGACAATTACTCTCCCTGCCTTCAAGGCCTTATTGAAGGCACAGCTCCTCCAAGAGGCCTTCCCTGACTAAACCCTCCTTACTCTTCCCCCATACCCTTCTGCATTGCTCTGTCGTGCTCCTGTTATTCATCCCTCCTCCAGTCCCACAACACACACACACACACACACACACATTGCACACATGTAATTTATATAAATGTTTGTCTCCCCCTCTGGACTGTAAGCTTGTTGTGGGCAGGAAATGTGTCTGCTTATTGTTGTATTGTACACCCCTAAGCACTTGTATTGTTCAGTACTCTGCACACAATAAGCTCTAAATAAATACCATTGAATAAATGAGTGTCAACAATTTCCCTTTTCCACTGGAGAAGGGCCATTTGTGATGCAGGATGGAGTGGTGTGACAGTGGCCTGGCTTTTATTTCAACATAAGTAAAATGCTTCATCTCTTGCTAGACTCCACCTTGCTTAATCAGTCACTTGGACACACACTCAATCTCATCATCTCTAGTCACTGAACAATCTCTAACCTCACCAGCTCTGAAATCCCTCTATCCAACCCAAACCTCCTCACCTGTCCTTGCCCATGCACCCCTCCTAGCAAATCTTTCCTGTTCACCCACAAAGAACATCAATCTTTTGACCCTATTCAATTTTCTCAAGTCATCGTACCCCATTTAGCCTCTATACCCAAACTACTTTCCCTTGACAATGAAATTGACTCCATCAACATGACCATTTCTACTGAACTCAACTCACTCTCTCCCCTACTCCTTTGTCCATCTCTAACCACTAACCCACAGTCCTGAATCACCTCCACAGTCCACTTCCTTCACTCCTGTGAAGGAACTACAGCAGGTTAAACCCCAAACCAGGCCAAACCCATCTACATCAAGTTCATCCTTGTGTGCTTCAATTCTACCCCATCTTCTGCCTGGCAAAAATCTTTCTCCATCCTTAATGACTCAAGTGCCCATTGCCCTCATCAGTTATTCCAGATGTTTAATTCTCTCCTCAAACCCCCCGTCCCATCTCTTGCTCCTAGTGACCTGGCTATGTACTTTTTTGAGAAAATCTCCCTAAAATTTCCCCTTCTCCTCTCTATTCCCTTCCTCCTACTCTCCCTTCTTTGACTCTTCCATCTTTCCCTACAGTATCTCAGGAGGAAACTTTGTTTCCTCACAAAATCCACCCCCTCCACATGTGCCAGTGACCCCATTCCTTCATCCTTCATCAAAGCACTTTCCCCTGGACCTCCATCTTCAACTGTTCACTCTCCAATGGCTTTTTTTTCCTAACTCCTTTCAAATAGATTCATGACTCCCTTATTCTAAATAAACCCTCCCTTGACCCCATGACTCCCTCCAATTATCTCCCCATTTCACTTCTACCATTCCTCTGCACCCATAGTCTACAATCGCAGTCTCCAGTTCATTCATTCATTCATTCAATATCTACTGAGTGCTTACTGTGTGCAGAGCACTGTGTGAAGCACTTAGGGGAGTACAGCACAACAATAAACAGACACACTCCCTGCCCACAACAAGCTTATAATCTGAAGCAGGAGGGCAGACATTAATACAAATAAATTACAGATATGTACGTAAGTACTGTGGGGCTGGGAGGAGGGAAGAACAAAGGGAGCAAGTCAGGGCAGAAGGGAGTGGGAGAAGAGAAAAGGGAGGGCTTAGTCAGGAAGGCCTCTTGCAGGAGATGTGCCTTTAATAAGGCTTTGAATGGGGAACAGCAATTGTCTGTCAGATTTGAAGTGGGAGGGTGTTCCAGGACAGAGATAGGATGTGGGCATAGGGTCAGCAGTGAGATAGATAAGCTCAAGCACAATGAGAAAGTTAGCATTAGAGCAGTGAAGGTTGTGAGCAGAATTATAGTGCAAGAGCAACAAAGTGAGGTAGGAAGAGGCAAGTGATTGAAGTGCTTTGAAGCCAGTGGTGAAGAAATTTTGTTTGATGCAGGGGTGGCTGAGCAATCATAATGGATAGAGCTCAGGCCTGGGAGTCGGAAGTTCCTGGGTTCTATTCCTGGTTCTGCTGCTTGTCTGCTGTGTGACCTTAGGCAAGCCACTTCCCTTCTCTGGACCTCAGTTACCTCATCTGTAAAATGGAGATTGAAACTCTGGGCCACCATGTGGGACAGGGACTATGTCCAACCTGATTAGTTTTTTATCCACCCCAGCACTTAGTACAGTGCCTGTCACATAGTAAGCGCTTAACAAATACCACCATCACCACCACTGGAATGTTATGAGGAGTGGGGGAACATGTCCTGAACATTTCTCTGGAAAACTGATCCAGGCAGCAGAGTGAAGAATGGACTGGAGTCCTCCAATTTTCTCCTTGAACAGCTATAATCTGGGTTCCACCCCTTTCCCTTTTACTTCGCAGATATCACCCTCTCAAAGGTCACCAATGATCTCCTCCTTGCTGAATTCAGTGACCTCTACTCTGTCCTAATCCTCCTCAACACTATCAACCACCCTCTTCTCTTGAAAACATTATCCAACCTTGGTGAAACTGACACCGTTCTCTCCCTAGTCTCCTTCTATCTCTCTGGTTGCTCCTCAGACTCTTTCATGAGCTCATCCTCTGCCTCCCACCCCCTAACGCTGGCTGTCTCTCAAAGTTTAGTTCAGGGTCCCCTTCTATTCTCTATCTATACCCACTTCTCGGGAGAACTCAATCACTCATGAGGCTTCAACTACCATCTCTACCTGAATGATTACCAAACCTACATCTCAAGCCCTGATCTCTCTCTCCCTCTCTGCAGTCCTGCAGTTCCAAAAGTTTTCAAGTCATTTTTACTTGGATGTCCTGACATCACCTCATCCCAACCCTTTCTCTAGATGGCAATAGAAGAGCAATTTCATTTCTAGTGACATAAAACTTGGCTATAATTTCTTGGAACCCAAGATTGGAAGACTACAGACCATCAGAATAGAATAATGCCTTGGCAGAGATAAAGGGATCAATGGCACACCATTCAAACGACAAACAAATAGAATCACAAGGCTGGAGGGGACACAGAGGTCATTTGTGTATTTTCCTGAATGTGTTCAGTACTCTCAGAAAGTAACCTGACCGTCATGTCATAATCATTCCTAGAGGAAGTGATTTGAAAATCATATCAAATTATATATTATAGTGGAGAAATTCTTTCTAATGTCCAATCTCAACCTCCTCTCCTCCATCCCTGAAATTTAAACCCATTTTCCCTTGCCCTGCTCTGTGTAAAAACAAAGGACAGTTATTCATCTCCACTTATTCAATCCACCCTACTACATCTAAACACTCTAATTGTTTTTCTGTTGAACTATGTGTTCTCCAGGTTAACTCACTCCAGTTGTTTAGCTTTTCCTCTCAAGGACCTTTTCCAATGCATGTAATTTTCTTCTCCTTTAGCCCAGCTCCAAGAACTCTGCTAGTTAACTTTGTAGGCCAACCTTGTAATCAGTGACAAATTGCTTTCAGGGTGATATAGACTGATAAAATGAATACATCCCTACATCTCACCATTCCAAATTTTCTGGGGTGGATTACCTCTACTTCTACCATTTGTGTGTCTTTCTTATGGCATAGGAGAAATGAAAATGCAGAAAGCCTGGCAGAGAAAATTGGTGAGCACTACAGTAATAATTAAATTATCAACATTGGGTCTTATGCTGGCTATAGACAGAGAGCAGCTCTATTTATAAATCAAAATAGTGGTTTAGATAAAAGTAATTTTAACCATACACAATTTGTAATAATACCTTAAGTGGAAATGTAAGGTCTTGGAAGACATTAATTGGGTGTCTTGCTCCTATTGCATGTTCCTAAACTTTCAGTGCACTACTTTACCCAATAGGCTATCAATAAATACGTTTTATTAATTTGTATTTATATGGATACCTCTTCTGTGAAAGAATAAAAATTTTCTCATTTCATTTGACATTCCTTAACTCCCATTCTCTCCTAGACCCCCTCCAATCTGGCTTCCGTCCCCTCCACGCTACCGAGACAGCTCTCTCTAAGGTCACCCATGACCTCCTTCTTGCCAAATCCAATGGCTCCTACTCCATTCTAATCCTCCTTGACCTCTCTGCTGCCTTTGACACTGTCGACCATCCCCTCCTCCTCCATACCTTATCTCACCTTGGCTTCACGGACTCTGTCCTCTCCCGGTTCTCCTCTTACCTCTCTGGCCGGTCATTCTCGGTCTCCTTCGCTGGAGCCTCCTCCCCCTCCCATCCTTTAACTGTTGGAGTTCCTCAAGGGTCAGTTCTTGGCCCTCTTCTGTTCTCCATTTACACTCACTCCCTCGGTGAACTCATTCGCTCTCACGGCTTTGACTACCATCTCTACGCAGATGACACGCAGATCTACATCTCCGCCCCTGTCCTCTCCCCCTCCCTTCAGGCTCGCATCTCCTCCTGCCTCCGGGACGTTTCCACCTGGATGTCGGCCCGCCACCTAAAACTCAACATAAGCGAGACTGAGCTCCTCATCTTCCCTCCCAAATCCGGTCCTCTCCCAGACTTCTCTATCACCGTCGATGGCACGACCATCCTTCCCGTCTCTCAGGCCCGCAATCTCGGTGTCATCCTTGACTCGTCTCTCTCGTTCACCCCACACATCCTATCCGTTACCAAGACCTGCCGGTTTCACCTCTACAATATCGCCAAGATCCGCCCTTTCCTCTCCACCCAAACGGCTACCTCACTATTACGGGCTCTCGTTATATCCCGGCTAGACTACTGTGTCAGCCTTCTCTCTGACCTCCCTTCCTCCTCTCTCGCCCCACTCCAGTCTATTCTTCACTCCGCTGCCCGGCTCATCTTCCTGCAGAAACGATCTGGGCCTGTCACTCCCCTTCTTAAACAACTCCAGTGGTTGCCTATCAACCTCCGCTCCAAACAAAAACTCCTCACTCTAGGCTTCAAGGCTCTCCATCACCTTGCCCCTTCCTACCTCTCCTCCCTTCTCTCTTTCTACCACCCACCCCGCACGCTCCGTTCCTCCACCACCCACCTCCTCACCGTCCCTCGGTCTCGCCTATCCCGCCGTCGACCCCTGGGTCACGTCCTCCCGCGGTCCTGGAACGCCCTCCCTCCTCACCTCCGCCAAACTGATTATCTTTCCCTCTTCAAAACCCTACTTAAAACTCACCTCCTCCAAGAGGCGTTCCCAGACTGAGCTCCTCTTCTCCCTCTACTCCCTCTGCCATCCCCCCTTTACCTCTCTGCAGCTAAACCCTCATTTTCCCCTTTTCCCTCTGCTCCTCCACCTCTCCCTTCCCATCCCCACAGCACTGTACTCGTCCGCTCAACTGTATATATTTTTGTTACCCTATTTATTTTGTTAATGAATTGTACATCGCCTTGATTCTATTTAGTTGCCATTGTTTTTACAAGATGTTCTTCCCCTTGACTCTATTTATTGCCATTGTTCTTGTCTGTCCGTCTCCCCCGATTAGACTGTAAGCCCATCAAACGGCAGGGACTGTCTCTATCTGTTGCCGACTTGTTCATCCCAATCGCTTAGTACAGTGCTCTGCACATAGTAAGCGCTCAATAAATACTATTGAATGAATGAACATTATTTCTATCAGGTAATTGGAAATGGGGACAGAACACTAGGATATGTTTAAAAAATATTTAAATGTTTTTCACAATCCATTAAATCATCCAACTTTAGTTTTAGTTCAGTGGTTAAGCATTTTAAACCATAATAAAGGTCACATTATTAAAAGAAGAGTTCTGTTTGATTAATACCTTACTGCCAGCCACTCAGTGTCTCTTTGTCAGGGGTTTCTAGGAGCCTTAGCTTTATATACGTTGTGCTTTATAATATTAATAATTTTGGCATTGGTTAAGCTCTTACTGTGTGCCAAGGATTATACTAACAGTTGATGTAAATTTCAGATATGTTGGACACAGTCCCTGTCCACATGGGCCTCAATGGTCCACATAGGAAGGATAATATGGAATTTTACTGATGTTAAAAGTGAGGCCCAGGGAAGTTAAGAGACTTGCTCAGAGACGCACAACAAGCACGAGCATTTTTTGTGTCAAGAACTGGGTTAATGCTGGCATAGATACAAACATTAGCCGATCAGGCACAATATGTAACCTCACTGAGGCTCACAATCTTAGGTTGGGCTAGGCATAGACAGACAAGGATAATGATGGATTTCAACAGGAAACAAGCCAAGGCAACAATGACTAGATAAGGGAAAGTATGGATTTTGGAGAGGGTAGCCTTCTTGACTGTAAAATGATTGTGGACAGCAATGTGTCTGTTATATTGTTATATTGCATACTCCCAAGTGCTTAGTACCGTGCTCTGCACACAGTAAGTACTCAGGACATATGATTGACTGACTAACCAGTTTTTATTACATATCAGCACCACTTTTCTAGCATTCTAAAGGTTGTAAAAGTGGTATGCTACCGCACTGGGTAGGTTTGTCCAATGATAGACAAATCTAGATATCCCAGATAGACATCAGACCCCCTGCCAGATGTGGCTCATTCCTTGCCCATGCCCTGGGCACACAGAGAATGGGGTCTGTCTGTATGGTGCACTGCTTGGGTACAGTTCCAGGCTTCCCAGCTTCTATAGGTTGGAGTGGTCTTGAGGTTGCTACTTCATCATCCCTCTGCATCTGATAGTATTATGGTACTCACCTTGTGACTTTTGGTCTTACAAGATGTGAAGGCAGTGATATTAATAATAATAATAATAGCGTTGGTATTTATTAAGTCCTTACTATGTGCAGAGCACTGTTCTAAGCTCTGGCATAGATACAGGGTAATCAGGTTGTCCCACATGAGGCTCACAGTTAATCCCCATTTTACAGTTGAAGTAACTCAGGCACAGAGAAGTTAAGAGACTTGCCCACAGTCACACAGCTGACAAGTGGCAGACCGGGATTCGAACCCATGACCTCTGACTCCCAAGCCCAGGCTCTTTCCAAGGCTCTGAGCAGTTAGGAGAAATTCATGATCAAGCAGCCCATAATGGATTACTAAAGAGAAAGTTAGGGATGTAGAGGTCAATCAGAGGGATTCATGTCAAGAAGGATGGCTAACATATGATTCTTCCAAACATCTTCCAGGCATGAACATATTTTATGGGATAGGTTTAACAGGACTATTCACCTCTATTATTCATCTTCCTTCTTCTCTTCTATCTCTTATCATCTCCTTTCCTCTTTTTACTCCTTTTTCTTTTCTTTCATTATTCCTCTTTCTCCTCTCATCCTCTTTTTCTGTACTCTTTTTCTTTACCTCCTCTTTATTTCCTTCTCCCTTTCCTTTGTCTTCTTTTCCTTAGAAGCAGCATGGCACAGTGGATAGAGCATCAACTGAGACATCAAGAGACTTGCCTCTCTAATCTATCTCTGACACTTGTCTGTTGTGTGACCTTGGGAACGTCACTTAACTACACTGTTCCTCAATTTTGTTATCTGCAAAATAGATATTAAATACTTATTCTGCCTCCCCATGTGAACTCCATGTGGAACTTGGTCTTTGCCTGATCTTATTATATTTCATCTATTCTGGTGCTCAGCATGGAGTAAGTGCTTTGTTATTATCAGTGTTATAATCATTATTATTACTATATCCCAGAGACATAAAGTGACAAAGTGGAGCTGGACCTTGAACCTGGATCTTTTGACTTACCGGTTTTGCCTTTCTTATTTTCCACTGGGCCTCACAGATCCAGGAAACAAGGCCACCACTTAAAAGGGAGGAATCCCCTCTTCTGAGTTACGCTTCCTGGTTTCTCCTCAATTGGCCTAAACAGAGGAAGAGTCCAGATGGCCCCCAACATCAGGCTCCCCTTAGCCTCGTAAACATCAGTTGAGAGGAAGCATAACAGAAACACAAGGACTGAGTTTCTCAGATTAGGATTGCAGGAAGACAGAGCTGATTGTCTTTTCTGGCAGTTGTCCGTGGAATCTCATTCTTACTATGACTCCAGTTGAAATTGCTGTGTCAGAAATTCGACATTCACCGTCCAGTGAGTTTCTCTTATTTTCTATCTTTGACTATTACATCTGATTGGTCTATTACACATACACTATCTGGTTCATTCTCCCTATTATGTAAGCCATAGCTATGCATTTTTAGCCCTAATAAATGAATGGGCACCAATATCTAAATCTACATGTTATCAGCAGTAGACTGTTGTGGTGTCCATTAACTGGCAAAATAATGAAATCATTTTAGCCAAAACATCATAAATTCAAGGTTAACTCTGAAATAGATTTCACTTGGTTTTGCATCATTTATTCACCCTACCTTCAGCCCCAGAGTACATATGTACATAACAGTAAATCATTTATTTGTATTAATGCCTGCCCCCCGCATCTATACTGTTAGCCAGATTCCCTCCCACATCCTGCCTCTGGCCTGGAATGCCCTTCCTTTTCATACCCACCACACAATTACTTTCCCAACCTTCAAAGCCTTATTGAAGGTACATGTCTTCCTAGAGGTCTTCCCTGACTAAGCCCTCATTTACTCTTCTCACATTCCCTTCTGCGTCATCTTGCACTTTCATTTGCTCTCTTTATTCACCCCTCCCCTGACCTTACAGAACTTATGTAAACATCCATCATTTGTATTAATTTATTCTCCTCCTCTAGGCTGTAAGCTCATGTGGGCAGGGAATGTGTCTACCAACTCTGTTTTATTGTTATATTGTACTCTCCCAAGTACTTAGTACAGTGCTCTGTACACAGTATGCACTCAATAAATCCAACTAATTGATTGTAAGCTTCTTGTGGGCAGAGAATGATCTATCAACTTTGTTATACTGTACTCTTCCAAGCACTTATTACAGGGCTCTACACACAGTAAGTGCTCAATAAATATGATTAATTGATTGATTCACTGGTCCCAGAGTCAGAAGCTGTATATTTTTAAATTTAAAAATAGACTAAAACCATCATCAGGACTGCTGGTCAAAAACTGGTCTCTTCCACCATGCTCATTCCCATGCAAACAATAACTGCCAACAGTGTCCTCATCCTCAGATGGGAATGGTGCTGGAATGGGACTAATTATCTCCTCCCATCTGTGGGTGGTTAGAAAGGAATTACAAAAGACAGCTGGGGAACAAGTTTAATTGATTTAATTAACAGAACAAGAAATCTATACCTTGTCAGGAAATTTAGTCCTGCTTGAATATCTGCTTCACGGTCAACATTGCAGGAGGTAGCTGTCTATGGGTGGTTTGTGAAGATTAATGTCAAAGGGAAAAGGACTTCTAACTCAGAGATAAAATTAGTGTCTCCATACACTTGTGTGTCACTTGTTTGCCCAACTAATTCTGCTACTGCCCTCAGTTTCTCTACTTTGGCTTTCTCACATTCTTAATTTAAAGAAGCTAAGCTTGGCTTTCATTTATCTGGCTCCCACTCCGGAAAAAAAACACAAAACCTTCTTCCTAGCAGTCGAGATTAACTTGTCTTTAGCCTGTGAGATGGTCAGTCATTCATATTTATTGAGCACTTACTGTGTGCAAGAGTACTGTACTAAGCATTTGGGAGAGTTCAGTATAACTGACACATTCCCTGCCCAATACAAGCTTAAAGCCTAGAGGCGTCCCCAGAAGATGCTGACACCAGAAACAAAATAATAAGTATAGTAATAGCAATAATAATAACTTTATCACTAGATGTATAGTATTATACTAAGCACTGGCATAGATACAAGCTAATCAAGTGTCCTATGAGGCTCACAGTCTAAGTAGGAGGGAGTAGGATTTAATCCCCGTTTTACACATGAGGAAACGGAGGCATTGAAAAGTCAAGTAATTTGCCCAAGGTAACACAGCAGACAAGTGGAAGAGCCAGAATTAGAAACAAGGTTCTTTGACTCCTAGGTCTTTGCTCTTCCTGTAGGCCTCACTGCTTCATCTAAGCTGGCCCCTTTTCTACCTGAAAACTTTGATTTCAGTACCTACTTTATCCAAGTTCTTTCATTTAGAGGCCTAACAAGCAGAATGGCTCATGATGCTGGAACTTCACACAATAATTCCTTCTTCTCAGGCATTATGTTCATTTATGTGTAAATAGAGGGTGACCCCACTTTACCACAACCTCTTCAGAGTACACTGTGATTATGCAAGGTTCTGAGGCAACAAAGAAATCTTCCCAGTTTGGTGAAGTTGAAAGTGACCTGTTTCCCATTATTGTGTTTCAATTAGGACACCAATTCAGACAGCTAAAATGCCTCTATTATCTCAGCAGGATCTTTTCTATTGTCTACACATTTTTGAGCCCTTAGTAGCTATCACAGTTTTGTTGTTGTTTTAATCAGTTTGGCATGCACTTAATGGACTTCTAATTGTCAATTCTGACATTCTACCAAACAGTAATAGTTATCAGATCTCTGTTCATATGATCTGGAGCTTTAATCAGGTTAAACCCATTCCATAAGGCATCTTTGTCTTTCTAGCTCTAATTTTTAGATCTGAGGTCAAATCAGAGTTGGTCAGCTAGCCCATATTATTCAAAATATCATAAAATATATTTACTTCCATGTGTGAGGGGAAAGAAAAACTGTAATTCTTGTACAATAAGCACTAAGTGCTAAGGTAAATATAAGGACAAAATCCCTACCCAACATGGAATTAACAGTTCAAGTAAGACAGAGAACAGATATTTACTCCTCACTGTACAGATGAGGAAATCGAGGCACAGAGAAGTTAAGTGACTTGCTTAAGGTCACACAGCTAGGCAGTGGCATTGGATTAGAACACAGGTTCTCTGTCTCCGAGGCCTGTGATCTTAGCACTAGGCCACTGAAAGCAGATGTTATAGTGAAAAGTAACTAGACTTTATTTTTGAATAGACTTATTCTATAGGGAGTGAATTTGTTGTGTTTATTTTCCTGAAAATGTTGGCTCTTATGATAAAATGTGTTAATGTTATATAAGTTAAAAGAAACAGCAAGACAAACTATGAACTCATCCCTTTGTATTTTTTGTTTATCAATTCCTTTTCAAACACTTGTTTAGAAGAAAATCAACAGAATCAAAACCTAAACTACACTTGTGTTTAGCCCAAGGTGTGAAGTAATTTCAATGTTAATGAAGAGCAACACAAGGTAATAAAAAAGGTTAATGTTTCTGGAAAGCAATCAGGAATTTCAAACTGCTTTGCTAAACCTCTGAGTTCTCAGTTCAGTTGTTCAAAGGTCCAAAACATATTCTCCTTCAGGAGTGTCAAGGCACGTGGGACTGTCTGTAAATTCCCTCTCCTGACAGCCAAAAATTTTGAAAAGCTGTTTTGTAATCAAAGGAGAATGTGTTATTCCAACTCTTCATTGATTCCATTGATAGCTGCAAGTATAAGGCTTTATGAGATCTAAATATATACCCCCAGAAGTAAGGTTGCAGAAAAGAGACAGTTATAGTTTTCTAAAGAACAATTTAAAGCACTAGGTTACTCAGGGCTCCAGTTTTGGCTCAGCCTCTAACTAGACTTATGGACTCAGACTGGATGATAATGATGATGGTATTTGTTAAGCACTTACTATGTGCCAGGCACTGTACTACAAGAAAGGTTAGCAGTTTGCTAATCTATGACTCCCTCAACAAATGACAGTTTCCAGGTGACAATATAGTTCTTTATATTCTACCAGTTAAAACATTGCTTTATGAGCCACCTTCATCTTATTGATTCCCGGAGACAGGATTTTACTGGTGGACAAATCTGCCTGTTGAGGGTTGGCTGTGATATGATTGTTGGGAGAATCTCCTAGTTGAGTTCCCGATGCCAGTGATGCCCAAGTTGAATGGGCCAGGAGAGAAGTTTGGTAGCAACCGGGAGGGTATCTTCCACTTGTCCAAAGTAGCACAGGTTTCCATGACCCCTGGAATGCTTTCTGTAAATGAGGAGAAGCTCCAGGCACTTTATTTCCCAGTTCTCCTGACTGCCAGACTCATATCCTTATTGTAGTTAATGCATAAACTGAAGGTGGACAGGAAAAGGTAGGGGAGAATAGTTAAGAAGCATCCAGGATACTCACTGATCTGAATAATTCTTGCTTGTGCAGCAAGAGGGTAGTTTTGGGAGAGCCTAGACTTTCTGGGAAAAAGGTGAACCAGCAGTCTGTTTTCCAGGTCTTTGATTACCAATTCCATGCTCTTACCATAGCAAAAGCAGAAACTGCAGGTAGTTAGGGAGAAAGGTGCTGAATGAGAGAAAAGTGTTGATGGAACTGGAAGTGTGTCTAAGTCTAGGTGTGAACACTGCTGTTTTTCTTACCAGAGGCCAGCTTTGTCCCTATCTGCAGGGTGGGAAGGGAAAGAGGAGTAACTCTGAAGCTCACAGGAGTCCTGTGGAGAAAAGGAGTGAATCCTCTGGGAAATATGGGGTGCACAGAGTCCTAACTGATTCCCATGGCTCAGTGGAATGAACCCGGGCTTGGGAGTGAGAGGTCATGGGTTCGAATCCCGGCTCCGCCACTTGTCAGCTGTGTGACTATGGGCAAGTCACTTCACTTCTCTGTGCCTCAGTTACCTCATCTGTAAAATGAGGATTAACTATGAGCCTCATGTGGGACAACCTGATTACCCTGTATCTACCCCAGCACTTAGAACAGTGCTCTGCACATAGTAAGCACTTAACAAATACATTATTATTCGTCCTTATGCCTTCCGTCTCTTGGATAACAGTGCTGAAAATGGGGGTAGTGCACTTGATAAAGGGAGTAGCTTTGATAATACACTTAGAAGACAGCCAGCCTTTAAATAATTTGCCAAATAGTCATGCATCACAGTCAAGTCACATCGGCTTTATCAGGCATGATCTCCCTAAAACCTCTCTTGTTCCTCTTCAGTCCTTCTCTTCTCCTACCCCTTCTTTGACAGTTCCCTCTTTCCCAGCAATATCTCAAGAGGTAGTCTCCCACTTCTTCTCAAAATCTCCTCCCTCCACCTGCTCCTTCCATCCCAGCCCTTCGTATCTTATCAAAGCACTTGTTCCCTCCCTTCTTCCCTCCCTGACTGTCATCTTCAACCATCCACTTTCCAGTGGCTCCTTCTCTATTGCATTCAAACATGCTTATGCATCCCCTTTCCTTTGATCCATGACCCCCTTATTGTCTCCATCTTCCTCCTACCATTCCTCTCGAATTTCTTGGATGAGTTGTATTTCTTGGTTGAGTTGTCTCCCTCCACTGCTTTTCCTCCAATTCTCTCCTTGACACCCTCCACAGTTTCCACTCCCATCACTCCACAGAAACTGCCTTTTCAAAGGTTACCAAATCCAACAGTCTCTGTTCCTATCCTCCTCGATCACTCAGCTGCTTGTGACACTGTGGACTATCTCACTTCTTACTTGGTTTCATTGACACTATCCTCTCCTGTTTCTCCTCCTCTCTTTTTGTCACTCATTCTCAGTCTCTTTTGTAGGTTCCTCCTCTGCTTCCCAACCTCTTACTGTGGGAGTCCCATAGGGAGGAAGCAGGGTTTGTGAACTTGCCTAGTTACTACTTTGCTGTTCCTCACCAGCTCTAGTTTTCCTCTTTAATGTAATTATATCCCATCAGACAGTTCTTTAGAGTATTGGTATTCACAATAAAGCTTCCACAAACACCATAAAACTTTGCATAAGCTTCACTACAGAAGCAGCATGGTGTAGTGGATAGAGCACAGGCCTAGGAGTTGGAAGGTTATGGGTTCTAATCCTGGCTGCACCACTTGTCTGCTGTGTATGATCTTCAGCAAGTCACGTCACTTCTCTGTGCCTCAGTTACTTCATCTATCAAATAGGGATTGAGATTGTGAGCCTCCCATGGTACAGGGACTGTGTCCAACTTGATTTGCTTGTGCCTACTCCAGCGCTCAGTTCAGTGTCAGGGACATAGTAAGCACTTAACAAAAAGCGACACTATAGATGGAATTCATTAATTGCAACCGGGTGATGATAGGAACCATTTAGGAGATGAATAGGATCAACATAACCCAGGAAGTGGCGAATGCTGTGCTCTGCATATAGTAAGTGTATAATAACTGATGATGGCAGTGAGCAGATTGTATAAAAGAATTAGCAACAGGAACAGAACAGAGCTTACGAAAGGTTTACTTATAAATGTTCCAATTTGGACAAAGACACTTTTATTGTTTCATAAAACATTTAATGACTAGTCTGCTTCTCAGTGAAGATAATAACATTGATTGGTCACTCCTGCTAGCTATTCATAAACTCCTTTTGATTGGGGCTGTGACTTCCAATTTTTGCAACCTGCCTGCATGTTCCACATTGGATATTCAAAAATTGGATGATAATGACAATTCCAACATTTATGAGGCTGCTAGAGGAACAAAGAATATATTGCTTTACCTAAGATACTGATTAATCTGTCTTTAAGAGTGTATATAATCAAGTACTGTGCCTTAAGTTAATTGTTCCTTTAGATTATATTTTAATATAATTTATGAAAGTCCATCTCTTCATAATCAATGTAATCTTGATTTCAATCTAATCTGCACCCATGACCAAACAAAATTAAAATCTGACACTCACTGATATTCATCAGTTACTTCTTGGTTTGTTATTGTCATTATCATAATCCTATTGTTCCTCTGATACCCAGAGCCAATGATTCTAGTTCATGCAATCATATTTATTGAACACTGTACTAAGTGCTTGGGAAAGTACAATACAACAATAAACAGACACACTCCCTACCTACAATGAACTTACAATCTAGAGATGGGAAGGCAGACATCAATACAAATCAATAAATTACAGATATATACATAAGTGCTTTGGGGCTGGCAGTGGGGAAGAACAAAGGGAGCAAATCAGGACAACACAAAAGGAAGTGGGAGGAAAGGAAAGGAGGGGCTTATTCTGGGAATGCCTCTTGGAAGAGATGACCCCTCACTAAGACTTTGAAGGAGATAAAAGTAGTTTGTGAGATGTGAGGAGAAGAGGGTGTTTCAGGCCAGAGGCAGGCTGTGGGCTAGAGGTCAGCAACAAGATAGGCAAGATTGAGGCACAGTGAGGAGGTTGGCATTAGAAGAGTGAAGAGTTTGGTCTGAGATGTTGAAGGAGAGTAGTGAGGTGAGGTAGGAGGGGGCAAGGTGGTGGAGTGCTTTCAAGCCAATGGTGAGAAGTTTTCATTTGATGTGGAAGTGGATGGGCAACCACTGGAGTTTTTTGAGGAGTGGGGTCACATGTCCTGTATGATTTTGTAGAAAAATGATCTGGGCAGCAGAGTGAAGTATGGAGTAGAGTGGAGAAAAACACAAGGCTGGGAGTTCAGCAAGGAGGCTGATGCAGTAATCCAGGCTGGATAAGATAAGTGATCAAATTAATGTAGTAGAATTTGGATGGAGAGGAAAGGGCAAATTTTAGCTATATTGTGAAGGTAAGACCGACAGGATTTAGTGATGGATTGAATATGTGGATTGAGAGAGGGGAGTAAAGGATAATGCCCAGGTTACAGCCTTGTGAGACAGGAAGGGTTGGTGGTGCCATCTACAGTGATGGGAAAGTCATGGGGAGGACAGAGTTTGGGTGAGGAAATAAGGAGATCTGGTTAGGACATGTTAAACTTGAGGTGACAGGAGAACATCGAAGTAGAGATGTCTAGAGGAAATCTGAAACTGCAGGGAGGGAGAGAGATCAGGGCTAGAGATGTAGATTTGGATATCATCCACACAGAGGTAGTAGTTGAAGCCATGTGAGCAAATGAGTTCTCCAGTGGAGTAGGTGTAGATGGAGAATAGAAGAGGACCCAGAACTGAACCTTGAGGGACCCCCACCGTTAGGGAGTGGAAGGCAGAGGAGGAGCCCGCAAAGGAGAGTGAGAATGAATGGCCAAAGAGATAAGAAGAGAACCAGGAGAGGACCTTGTCAGTGAAACCAAGGTGGGATAATGTTTCCAGAATAGTTCACAGTGCCGAAGGCAGCTGAGAAGTCAAGGAGGATTGGGATAGAGTAGAGGCTACTGGATTTGGCAAGAAGGAGATGATTGGTGCCCCTTCAGAGGGTGGTTTCTGTGGAGTGAAGAAGATGGAAGTCAGAATGGAGAAGGTCAAGGAGGAGAGGATTTTGAGACAGTGGGTGTAGACAACTTGTTCAAGCAGTGTGGGGAGAAATGGTAAGAAGAAGATGGGGTGATAACTGGAGGGATCCAGGGGGTCAAGTGAGAGTCCCAACTATCCCTTTTTATGCTTAGTAGGGAGCCATTCACATGCATGGTGCTCAGTATCGATTGAATAACTACACATTTTTTGTGGAAAGTCTCTGTGTGGCCATTTGAAAATGAATTTCTGTCTTTAATTTTAATATACTATCATTTCCTCTCGGGTTTTTTTCTTATTACTTTGAAACCTCACAGATATGTTTCACTTCAAAATTACCTAACATATAACAATATCATGTCATTAACTCCTGGTTTTAGCAAAAAGTGATGAACATGACAGCTACTCTCCTCCCTGTGGGCTGGAACTCCCCCTCCCTTCATACATGACAGAACACTCCTCTCCCCACATTCAAAGCCTTATCAATATCAAACCTCTTCCTAGAAGCCTTCTCAGATTAAGCCCCCTTTCCCCTACCCCTTCTCCCTCTGTGTCACCTATGCACGTGTATACTTCAAGCACTTCACACTCAGTCCCAAACAATTCATCTCCCCCTCTAAACTGTGAGTTTTGTGTAGGCAAGGAACCTGTCAACTAACTCTAGTATATTTTATTCTCCCAAGTGCTGAGTATAGTCCTCTGCACACAGTAAGCTCTCAATAAATACCATTGATTGGTGGATTGATTAACTTGAATGGTAATTGGGGAGGGAGGGTCAGCTGTGCATTCTGAATGGCATTCAGAGCACAATCAGGGAAATGATTCAAGCAAATAGACTAATACATTAATATAATTGAGATAGGGAAATCAATAAGGACCTAGTAAGTAAAGTGACCAGGGAAATGATGATGGCTTGAACAACCTGATAGCTTTAAATTTGGAGAATAGGAGTTGTAAAATATTATAGAAGAAAAATCAACAGGATTTAGAGGGAGATTTACTGAGGTAGGTGAAAGAGAATTAAAAATGAAGTTGTGTGCTTTTGGAATGTTCCCTGTCTCTTCAAATAAATCCTCCTTAAAACCAAACCCACTATGTTCTCAAGCCTGTCCACCTGTCCCAAGCTACTGTGCCTATCTTAGACTCAGAGCCTATTAAACCATTTTAGGGGTCTGAGAGCAGTGCAGAGCTCTGTTCACATCACATGTTCTCTGCTGCCTTGGGATTTACATTATGAAAGGGGACAAAGTCAGAAAACTATTTATTGTATTGCGAGCTGGAAGAAAAACAAGAATGTGATAGGTGTTCAAGAAAATCACCAGAAATTTAAGAGTTGATTAAATGTTTCTGGTGAATGACCGAAGGAGTTGTGGATAGCATCAAGATTTTGAGTTCTTGGTACAGGATGGGTGGTGGAATTAATCATGGAGGTAGAAAGTTAAGAGGAAAGATAGATTTAGGGGAGACGAAAAGCTCAGTTTTAGATATGTTCAGTTTTAAATGTTGATGAGATATGGTAAGTGCTTGGACCAGAGTGGAAGTAGTTTGGGTGAAAATGAAGGGGTGGATTTTGGAGATGCTGTGAAAGGATAATTGACAGGATTTAATGACAGATTGAAGCCTCTAGATTGTAAATCCATTGTGGGCAGTGAACATGTCTACCAACTCTGTTGTATTCTTCCAAGCGCTTAGTTACAATGCTCTGCACACAGTAAGTGCTCAATAAATACCACTGATTGAATATACGTGTTGAGGGAGAGAGCTGAGTTGAGGATAATGCCAAGGTTAAAGACCTATGAGATGGGGAGGATAGTGGTGTTGTATATAGTGATGGGAAAGTCAGAGGGAGAGAAGGTGTGAGTTTGAATCGATTATTTATTGAGCTTACTGCTTGCATAGCACTGTACTACGAGTTTGAGAGAGTAAAATTTAATGGAGTTGATACATTCCGTACCCACAGCAATCTTACAGTTTAGAGAGAAGTTGAGGAGTTTTCTTATGTTGTGTGTGAGGAGTTAGCAGGACATCCAAGTAGAGATACGGTCATCCAAGTAGAGATATCCTGTTGGCAGGAGGAAATGCTAGACTGCAGAATATTCCAGCTAGAGGTTGGGGCTGGAGAGGTAGACTACGGCGTGAGTCACAGATGTAGAGATGATAGATGAAGACATGGGTTCCCCAAGGGAGTGGATGGAAAACAGAAGAGGACCTACGTGAGTCTTCTGAGATTCCCACAGTTAGGAAATGGGAGGCAGAGGAGAAGCCTGAAACTAAAAGGGAGCTTCCAGAGAGACAGGAGGAGATCCAGGAGAGGACAGTGTCAGCAAAACCAAGGTTAGATCATGTTTCCAGGAGAAAGGAATGATCCAGGGGGCTGAAAGCTGATAGGGAGGATTACAGTGGAGCCGAGGCTGTTGAATTTGGCAAGAAAGAGATCATTGATGATCTTGGTGAGGGCAGTTTATGTGCAGTGGAAAGGACAAAAGTCGGACTATAGGACCGCAGCTGGCCCAGGGGAGAATTGGAAGAGAGAAAGAGGAAGCAGTGGATAGTGAGAACTTATTTGAGGAGTGGTAGGAGGCCTCCAGTCAAAACTGGAGGGTGTGGTGAGGTCAAGGGAGGGTTTTTTAGTGGTTGTTTTGTTTCATTTTTAGGATAGGGGATTCATGAGCATTCTCAAAAGCCATGGGACAAGTAAGTGATTGAAGAAAGATTTCAGCTAAGGAAAAAGGTGGGGGCAAGTCTTTTAATAACATGCATAGGGGTAGGGTAGAAAGTGCAGGTAAAAGGTATGATCATGAGAAGACTTGAGTGATCTCTTGTAATACTATTGGGAAGAAGGGAATAGTCAATGAAAGGGCAGGAGGAGGATGGGACTTGAGAGGTGCAGGAGAGATTTTAGGGAGGTTACCCTGATGGTTTCAATTATATTCGAAGAAGTAGATGGCAAGGGAGTAGGGAGAAATATTCTAAACACATGATTTATTGTTGCCAAGAAATAAACATTTAGTAAAAGCAAACCACTATGAATAATGAAAATAATAAATTTCAACTGATTTGTTCATCTACCTTTTTTGAATATAAAACATGAACTTGCATCTTCACGAGTTTTCTCTTTTAACCCAAGATGAGAGACTGAAATGAGGTTTCACTTCTGACCTCTAATATTGGATATACAACTCAAAAGACATAGATTTTATTTTGTTTGGAGAAAAATCTTTAAAAGGGCAATACTGTCTCTTTTTTCCAGTGTCTTTGTTCTTTGCTCTCAGTATGCTTATTGGAAACATTTTTTTAAGTAGTGAGATGTATATGTAAGTCGACAAGCGTATAAAGACATTTTTAAGGACGAGCAGATTGAGTGCATAAAAAACAAAACTTTTTAATTAAAAAAAAATATCGAGTTTATTTTGTTAAGAAAATAAATAGGACAGATCTTGTTCATTTTTGTTTTAGAATTTCTGTATAATTTATACACTGAGAATTTTTTATGTTCAAATAGATTTTCCAAGACAGAAGGATAAATGAAAAACTGACGAATAATATAAGAAACAGTAATTTTCTCAGTTCTTCATCATTTAGCTACTTTATGTTTCTAAATCCCAGTTTCATTTTCTTGAAGTACCCCCTCATTTTATTTCATGGTTAAGTGTCTTTCATAGGGTACTTTTGAAAATCACTGTAGAAAATAATTTGTAGAAAGGATTTTATAATTTTCACTGTTATGACAGTACAAAATTGTCAAGAGTTGGAATTTTTTTCTTGCAAATGTTCCATAATTCCATCTCTTTCCATAGAATCTCTTAAAGATTCTTGCTGTCCTTTGCTTTTTGATGATTTTACATTAGCAACAAACTTTATTCTAGGCCTGGCTCTTTTCCAGGTCTGGAGAAGACCTGGTTCCAAGGCTAGCTGACTCCCTTTGGAAACTCCCTGTGCTCAATTTTTACTACCTCATAGGGGAAGGGAGAGAAAACAACCCATATAATAAGAGTTTCTAAATTGGGGCACCAGTTTTATGAGGTTCCTCAGTTCTTATGATATGCATTATGGGTTTTAAGGTCCATGTGGAAAGGGATAGTGTCTGTCAACTGTATCCAGAGGCTATGCTGCTTCTTGATCTTGAAAGTAGATGAGTCAGTAGTATGGAAGAATGGGAAAATAAAAAGTTAATCTGGGAAGGCTTACTGGAGAAGATGAAATTTCAGTAGGACTTCACTTGATGGGGTCATATAACTAGTTGCCATTATCTGCCTCTCTCCAGACCCCACCTTCAACTTTTTGTACCATTTTGATCTCTTTCTCACATTCATTCTCTCCTTCTCTGGCCTTACACTGATACTTGGGGACTTCAGATTCCCAATGATCTTCTCTCTGCCTGTTTTAACTCACTCCTTAACTCCTCTGATTTCCTGCTCCACTCAGCCTCACCCACTCAAATTTGGACACATTCTTGATCTCATCATCTTTTGTTACTGTAAAATAATCCCCTACCTCAGCATCTCTGAAATTTCTCTCTCTTGTGACAACTTCCTCACTTGCTTTCTCTCCTAAATACCCACACTCTAAAAAACTGTCCTGTTCCCCCATAGAAACCTCTAACCTCTCTGCCTCCATAAGCCTCCTGTGGAGAGGGAACTTGTCTACCAACTCTTTTATATTGTATTGCACTAAGCATTCAGTAAATATGATTGATTGAGCCTATACAATTAATAATAATAACGTTGGTATTTGTTAAGTGCTTACTATGTGCAGAGCACTGTTCTAATCGCTGGGGTAGATACAGGATCATCAGGTTGTCCCACGTGAGGCTCACAGTTAATCCCCATTTTACAGATGAGGTAACTGAGGCACCGAGAAGTGAAGTGACTTGTCCAAAGTCACACAGCTGACAAGTGGCAGAGCCAGGATTCAAATCCATGACCTCTGACTCCCAAGCCCGGGCTCTTTCCACTGAGCCACACTCCTTCTCTGTAATTATCCAAAACTATCATGCCCCAGTCTTTCTCTGTACCCAACCTACCTTCCCTTGAAGCACAAAACCACATCCACAACTCCACCTTCTCCACTGAATTTAACTTCCTCCCTCTCCTTCATCAATCTTAATAATAATAATAATGTTGGTATTTGTTAAGCGCTTACTATGTGCCGAGCACTGTTCTAAGCGCTGGGGTAAACACAGGGGAATCAGGTTGTCCCACGTGGGGCTCACAGTCTTCATCCCCATTTTACGGATGAGGGAATAGAGGCACTGAGAAGTTAAGTGACTTGCCCACAGTCACACAGCTGACAAGTGGCCGAGCCAGGATTCGAACCCATGACCTCTGACTCCAAAGCCCGTGCTCTTTCCACTGAGCCAAGCTGCTTCTCATAAGCAGAGGGTGTTGCATCTTATACTAACACCCTGCAGTCTGGGGTCATCTCCACAGTCTGCTTCTTCTACTCTAGTGCTCACGCCACCGAGCTCTGCTGGTGGAAAACCATTCATCCTGATGATCTCATTCACTTCAAAGTCATCCTCACCTGCTTTAACTCTGCCCTCTCTTCCAAGGAAAAAACACTTCTCTATCTTTACTGACTCCACTGCCCAGTGCCCACCGTTTCAGTGTGTAACTCCCTCCTCAAATCCCTGTCCCCTGTTCTCCCCAACTCTTGCCCCATTGACCTTGCCAACTACCTAATCAATCATTTTGAAACCCATCTAAGCATGTTCTCCCTAAAATTTTCCCTGCTCCTTTACAGTCCCAACCTCCTCCTGCCCCCTCAGTTCTTTCCCTCTCCTCAAAAGATCAGCTGCCTCCTTTCTAAATCTACCCCTTCCACCTGCACATTATCCAACTTTGGCTTCACTGACTCTATCCTCTCTAGGTTCTCCTCTTATCTCTCTGGCCATTCTTTCTCAGTTCCCTTCGCAGGCTCCTCCTTGGCCTCCCACCCCCTAACTGTGGGGGTCCCTCAAGGGTCAGATCTCCATCTACACCCACTCCCTTGTAGAACTCATTCGATCCCATGGCCTTAACTACTACCTCTATGCATATGATATAGCCTCGATCTCTCTCTCTCTTTCTCTCCAGTCTTGCATCTCCTCCTGCCTTCAACACATCACTGCCTGGTGTCCTTCCATCACCTCAAACTTAGCATGTCCAAAACAAAGCTCCTTATCTTCCCACCCAAACCCTGTCCTCTCCTTGACTTTCCCCTCACTCTAGACAGCACCACCATCCTTCCTGTCTCAGAGGCCCATAACCTTGGTTTTATCCTTGATTCATTTCTCTCATTCAACTCACATATAATAATAATAATAATGATGGTATTTGTTTAGTGCTTACTATGTGCAAAGCACTGTTCTAAGTGCTGGGGGGATACAAGGTGATTATGTTGTCCCACATGGGGCTCACAGTCTTCAGCCCCATTTTATAGATGAGGTAACTGAGGCACAGAGAAGTTAAATGACTTGCCCAAAGTCACACAGCTGACAAGTGGCAGAACTGGAATTAGAACCCATGACCTCTGACTCCCAAGCCCAGACTCTTTCCATTGAGCCATGCTGCTTAAGTCCATAACTAAATCCTATTGGTCCCACCTTCACAGCATCGCTAAAATCAGCCCTTTCCTCAACATCCAAACTACTACCACATCATTATTATCATTATTATTGTATTTGTTAAGTGCTTACTATGTGTCAGGCACTCTACTAAGCACTAAGATGGATACAAGAAAATCAGGTTGGACATAGTCCATGTCCCACATGGTGTTCACAGTCTTAATCTTCATTTTACAGATGAGATCACTGAGGCACAGGGAAGTGAAGTGATTTGCCCAAGACTACCCAGCAGACAAGTGGGGGAACCGGGATTAGAACCTATGACCTTCTGACTCCCAGGCCCATGATCTATCCGCTATGCCATGCCGCACATCCTATCCTGCCTGGATTAGTGCATCAACCTCCTTGCTGACCTCCCAGCCTTCTCCATCTCCCCATTCAGTCCATACTTCACTCTGTTACCCAGATCATTTTTCTACAAAAATATTCAGGTCATGTCACCCTGCTCCTCAAGACACTCCAGTGGTTGTCCATCCACTTCCACATCAAACAAAAATTCCTCATCTTTGACTTTAAAGCACTCCACCACCTCCTCTGTCCTACCTCACCTCACCTCTCTCCTTCTACAACCCAGACCACACATTTTTCTCCTGCAGTGCTAATCTTCTCAGTGGTTTCGATCTCACCTCTCTCGCTGCCAACCTCTCACTCACGTCTTGCCTCTGGTCTGAAATTCCCTCATCCCTCTTCAAAGCCTTACTGAAGGCATATCTCCTCCAAGAGGCCTTCCCAGACTAAGCCTCTCTTTCTTCATCTCCCACTTCCACTTCCTTCTGTGTCACCCTGACTAGCTCCATTTGCTCTACCTCTCTCCCAGCCTCAGAGTACTTATGTACATATCTGTAATATTATTTATTTGTATTGATATGTGTTTCCCCTGTCTAGATTGCAAGCTCATTGTGGATAGGGAATGAGACTCTTTATTACTGTACTGTACTCTCCCAAGTACTTAATATAGTGATTTGCAAACAGTAAGTGCTCCATAAACACAATTAAATGAGTGAATATATGAATGCACCTCTAACCCCATTACTTCCCATTTTGTTAAAATACATATCCCCTCCTTTTCCCTCCTCAAGTGCCATCTTCAACTGTTCATTCTCCAGTGACTCTTCAAAGTCACCATTGACCTCTTTATTGCCACATCCAAAGGCTTTAACTCCTTTTTGATTTCTCAGCTGCATTCAGCATCATGGAACACTCATTCCCCTGGAAACACTATCTAACTTTGCCTTCGGTGTTACTCTTCTGTCCTCCTCCTAGCTCTCTGATAAGTCCTTCTAGATGTCTTTATCTGGCTCCTCTTCTGTTACCCACCCCAGGCATGAAAATCTTCTCTGCCCAACCACCCTGGTCCCTCTTCCTTCCTGTCCCATCTTCAAGTCTCTCATCTTTCCCAGCAATATTTCTAGAGGAGATTTCCTGCCTTCTTTCAAAATCCACCCCCTCCACCTGTGCATATGACCTTGCTTTTTCACATCTTATCGAAACACTTTCCCTCTCCTTTCTTTTATCTGCCACCTTCAATTGTTCTCTTTCCAATGGCTTCTTTCCCACTACTTTCCCCACTGTCTCCCCTACCATTAAAAAACTCCCTTGTCCCCATGGCTCCCTCTAGTTATCACCCCATCTCCCTCCTACCATTCCTCTTCAAACTCCTTGAGTGAATTGTCTACACCAGCTGACTCAAGTTCCTCTCCTCCAATTGTTTCATCCATTCATTCATTCACTCAGTCATATTTATTGAGTGCTTACTTTATGCAGCACTGTACTAAGTGCTTGGAAGAATACAGCAATAAACAGTCACATTCCCTGCCCACAAAAAGCTTTACAGTCTAGAGGTGAGGAAACAGACAGTAAAAATAACATAAAATTACAAATACAGTACATAAGTGCTGTGGGGCTGGGAGGGGGGAAGAGCAAAGAGAGGAAGTCAAGTATATGCAGAAGGGTTTGGGAAATGAGGAAAAATGGGGCTTAGTCTTGGAAGGTCTCCTAGAGGAGATGTGCCTTCAGGAAGGCTTTGAAGCAGAGGAGAGCAATTGTCCATCGGATTTGAAGAGGGAGAGAGCTCCAGGCCAGAGGCAGGATTTGGGCTAGGGGTTGGCAACGAGACAGGCAAGATAGAGGCACAATGAGAAAGTTAGCACTAGAAGACTGAAGTGTGTGGTCTGGGTTGTAGAAGGAAAGAAATGAGGTGAGGTAGGAGGGAGCAAGGTGGTGAAGTGCTTTTAAGACAATGGTGAAGAGTTTTTGTTTGGCACTGAAGTGAATGGACAACCACTTGAGTTTTTAAGGAGCAGAGTGATATGTCATAAAAGTTTCTGTAGAAAAATGATCTGTATAGCAAAGTTAAGTATGGCCAATCTGGCTTCTGTCCCCTTCGCTACACAGAATCCACCCTCTCAAAGGTTACTAATGATCTCCTTCTTGCCAAACCCAATGGCCTTTACTCCATCTTAATCATCCTTGATCTCTCAGCTGCCTTCAACACTGTCAACATCCCCTTTATCCTGGAAATATTATCCAACCTCAGCTTTACTGACACTGCCCTCTCAGTTTTCCTCCTATCTTTCTAGGAGACTGCTCATTCTCAGTCTCTTTCACAGGCTCCTATTCTGCCTCCTACTTGTCTCTCAAGTTTCAGTCTGAGTCCCCTTCTGTTCTCCATTTACCCTCACTCCCTCCGAGAACTCATTCACTCACATAGCTTCAACTACCACTTCTGTGCAGATAATACCAAAATCTTCATCCCCGACCTTGATCTCTCTCCCTCTCTGCATTCTCACATTTCCTCCTGTCTTCAAGAAATCCCTACTGGGATGTTCTACCATGACCTCAAACTCAGAGAAGCAGCGTGGCTCAGTGGAAAGAGCACGGACTTGGGAGTCAGAGGTCATGAGTTCAAATTCCGGCTCTGCCACGTCAGCTGTGTGACTGTGGGCAAGTCACTTAACTTCTCGGTGCCTCAGTTACCTCATCTGTAAAATGGGAATTAAGATTGTGAGCCCCAAGTGGGACAACCTGATTCCCCTGTGTCTACCCCAGCACTTAGAACAGTGCTCGGCACATAGTAAGCGCTTAACAAATACCAACATTCATTTATTTATTTATTTATATGTCTAAAACAGAGCTTCTTATCATCCCACTCCAACCCTGTCCTTCTCTTCCTGATTTTCCCATCTCTGTAGACAACACCAACATCATTCATGCTTCAAAAGCCAAAACCTTGGGGTTATCCTTGATTCCTCTCTCATTCAACCCACATAATCCATCACTAAATCCTTTCAGTTCCATCTTCATAACATCCCTAAAATCTGCCTGTCCTCTCCATCCAACTGCTACCACATTAATATAATCAGTTATCCTATCCCACCTTGATTACTTTATCAGCCTCCATGCTGACCTCCCTGCCTCTCCCCACTCCACTCTGCTCTCCAGATCATTTTTCTACAAAAACGTTCAGGACATTTTTCTCCACTCCTTAAGAAACTCCATTGATTGCCCATTCACCTCTGCATTAAACGGAAACTCCTCACCTTTGACTTTACAGCACTCAATCATCTTGCCCCCTCCTACCTCACCTCTCTACATTCCTACTACAAACCAACCTGTACATTTTCCTTTTCTAATGCTAACTTCCTAACTGTGCCTCCATCTCATCTATCTCACCACTTACCTCTCGCCCATGTCCTACCTCTGGCCTGGAGCGTCCTTCCTCCTCATATGCAGCAGATAGTGACCCATGCCCCTTTCAAAGCCTCACTGAAGACACAGCTCCTCAAGAGGCCTTCCTTGACTAAGTTCTCCTTTCCTCTTTTTCCTTTCCCTTCTGTGTCACCCTGAATTACTCCCTTTATTCATCCCCACCACCCCCCAGCCAGCACAAAGCTCTTATGTACATATCTGTAATTTAGTTATTCATATTTACATATTTACATATTTACATATTTACACTTTAGAGAAGCAGCGTGGCGCAGTGGAAAGAGCACGGGCTTTGGAGTCAGGGCTCATGAGTTCGAATCCCAGCTCTGCCACTTGTCAGCTGTGTGACTGTGGGCAAGTCACTTAACTTCTCTGTGCCTCAGTTCCCTCATCTGTAAAATGGGGATTAAGACTGTGAGCCCCACGTGGGACAACCTGATTCCCCTGTGTTTACCCCAGCGCTTAGAACAGTGCTCTGCACATAGTAAGCGCTTAACAAATGCCAACATTATTATTATTATATTAATGTCTGCCTAGCCTTCTAGACTGTAAGCTCGTTGTGGGCAGGGAATATGAATGTTTATTGTTATAGTATACTCTGCCAAAAGCTTAGTACAGTGCTCTGCACACAGTAAGTACTCAATAAATATGATTGACTAACTGACTAACTGTGGGAATCCCTCAGAGCTCATTTCTGTGTCCACTTCTGATCTCCAACTATATTTATTTCCTTGAGGAACTCATTCTCTCCCATGGCTTCAACTACCATCTATGCTGATTAGTTCTAAATCTCTTTCTTCAGTCTCACCCTCTCTCCCTTTTGTCCTGTTGCTTTCAGTACACTTCTTCTTGGTTTTTCCACTGACAATTCACACAACATTTTTTTAACAGAACTCCTCATTTTCCTGCCCAAATTCCACCACTATAGAAACATTACCATCCTCTCTCTTTCACAAGCCCATAACCTTGGCATTATCCTCTTTTCATTCATCTCATTTAACCTGCATGTATAGTCTGTCATCAAATCTGTTGATTCTTCATTCATAATATCTCTAGAATCTGTTCCCTCTTCTCCATTTAAACTACTATGAGGCTGCTCTAAGCATTTACAGTATGTCTCAACTACTTTCATCAGTCTCTTTATTGACAGGGTGCCCCAGTATCTCCCCGCTTCAGTTCACACTTCACTCTGATTCCCAGATCATTTTTCTGAAAAAAAAAATAAAATCATTCAATCATATTTATTGAGCTCTTACTGTGTGCAGAGCAGTGTACCAAGCACTTGGAAAGTACAATTCAGCAACAAATAGAGACAATCCCTAACCAAACAGGGCTCACAGTCTAGAAGTGGGCAGAGGGACAACAAAACAAAATAATAATAATAATATTTATTAAGCACATACTATGTGCCAAGCACTATTCTAAGTGCTGGGGGAGATAAAAGGTTATCAGGTTGTCCCAGGTGGAGCACACAGTCTTAATCGTGGCTCAGTGGAAAGAGCACGGGCTTTGGAGTCAGAGGTCATGGGTTCAAATCCTGGCTCGGCCACTTGTCAGCTGTGTGACTTTGGGCAAGTCACTTAACTTCTCGGTGCCTCAGTTACCTCATCTGTAAAATGGGGATTAAGACTGTGAGCCCCATGTGGAACAACCTGATTCCCCTGTGTCTACCCCAGCGCCTAGAACAGTGCTCGGCACATAGTAAGCGCTTAACAAATACCAACATTATTAATCCCCATTTTACAGATGAGATAACTGAGGCACAGATAATTTGTGATTTGTCCAAAGTCATGCACCTGCCAAGTGGTGGAGTCGGCATTAGAACCCATGACTTCTGACTCCCAAGCCAGTGCTTTTTTCCACTAAGCCACACTGCTTCTTACAAAACAAAACAAGTAGACTCACATCAATATTAAAAAATAGAATTATAGATATATACACATCATTAATAAAATATAGAATAATAAATATGTACAGATATACACAAGTACCGTGGGGCGGGATAGAGCAGAGGGAGGGAGTGGGGTGATGGGGAGGGGAGGAGGAGCAGAGGAAAAGGGGGCTCAGTCTGGGAAGGCCTTCTGGAGAAGGAGAGCTTTTAGTAGCTTTCAGTCTGAAAAAATGTTCAGACATCTCTCACTTCTTAAAAACCTCCAAAGATTTTTTTCAGCATCCAACAGAAACTCCCTTCCATTGCTTTAAGGCACTCAGTCAGCTCTCCCCTTCCTTCCTAAACTGGCAATTCTTCCACTACAACCCAACCACACACTCCACCTGGTCAGCAACACCAACCTGGTCAATGAATGTTATTCTTGTCTGTCTCACTGCTAACCCTTACCCACATTCTCTTTCTGGCTGGAAATCCTCTCCCACTTCAGACCTAAGAGGCTACCACCTTTCTTATCTTAAAAGCCTTCCTAAAATCACATCTCCTTCAGGAAGTTTTCCCCTCACTAACCCCTCATTTCCCCACCTATTTGTCTCCTTTTTTGTGTTGCCTATGCTTTTGGATCCATATCCTCTACGGACTTGATATTCACCTCACCCCAAGTCCCACAGAACTTCTGTACATGCCCCACATAAACTCTGCCATTTCCTTAATTTTTAAATTATTACGTCTGCCCTCCCTTCTAGATTATAAACTCCTTGTGTCAGGAATTATTCCTATCAACTCTTTTGTATTGTACTCCCCTTAGCACATAGTACAATACTCTATACAGTAGTGTAAGTGCTCTATCAATATCAATTGATTGAGAGTTACTATATAGCACTTCATTTTTCCAAAGCACTACTATATTATCTCATTTTTTTGTTCTCACAACACCCTGTGAGGTAGGCAGAGGCAAGTATTATTCTATTTCATAGATGAGGAAATTGAAGCACAGCAAAGTTAAGAGATTTACCTTCGGTCAAAGAGCATAGCTGACAGACCACTACTCTGTCATTTTCCAAGTCCTACTCAAATCAGATCTCTTCCAAGAAGTTTCCCTGACTAATCTCTCATCCCCGCTCCCACCTAATTGTCCCCTACTGCATTACCTATGCACTTGACCACTTAAACCCTTACCTACTAATCCATCCCCTTGCCTTTGCAGCACTTTACTCTCGGTGCTTTCTTCTACCTGTATATTTTGGAGTCTATCTCCTCAACTATATTGATAGCTCCTGGAAGACAGGGATCACATCTACTAACTTTATTATACTCTCCCAAGGGCTTAGGACAGTGTCCTGCACAAAATGTTCAATTGATACTACTGAACGATTGATTTAATTGATCGATTGAATCAAGGTTATCTCTCTCCCATACTCATGACTCTTTTTACTATGCTCCACTTCTTCCCCTTTATACAGACTAGGGAATGAACCTTTTCTGTCCATTTTTTTGTGTGTGTTTGTGTTCTTCTGTGACAAGGCTATTAACCATTCCTTGAAGGTGAGAAATGCAGGGAAGAGAAAATACTTTCCTGAATCATTAATAAGAATTTAGCTGAGGTTCAGTGCTCAGTAAATTCTCTGGAGCAGTTCTTGTTTCCTCCATTAGATTTCTTTTCAGTAATGTAAACCTTATTAATTATCTTGCTCAACATATCCATGTTAAAGAGAAGTAATAGTAGTCCTTAAATGCCAAAATCATTACCTCTGTTGATAGGTACCCCAGTTCTGATAACTTTAGTGAGGATTCAGATGCACAAAGAAGGCCTGAAAAACCACAGCCTAAGGGAGCAGTGCATATAGGGAGGAAAGAGAGGAAAAGAGAAGCAACTGAGAAAATATAGTGAATTGAAAAACAAGCAGGAAGAAGAAAATATGTTGTATGATAGATAGATAAATACACTGGGTAGAAGTGGTAGATGGATTAATGATAGCTGAATCAGTACACTTTTTAGGCAACATTCCAAGATTCAGGGGAAATGAGGGCTTAGTCAAAGAAAGCTCCTTGGAGGACATGAGCCTTCATTAAGGCTTTGAAAGTGGAAAGTGATAGTCTGTCAGATATGAAGAGGGAAGGCATTCCAGACCAGAGGAAGGACAAGGATGAGAGGTCAGAGGTGAGATAGACTAGACTGAGGTAGAGTGAATATGTTGGGATTAAAGGAGTGAAGTGTATTAATAATAATAATTATGGTATTTGTTTTGCACTTACTATGTGCCAAGCACTGTTCTAAGCACTGAGGTAGATACAAGGTAATCAGCTTGTCCCACATGGGGCTCACAGTCTCAATCTCCATTTAACAGATGATGTAACCGAGGCACAGAGAAATTAAGTGACTTGCTCAAGGTCACACAGAAGACAGGTGGTGGAGCTGGGATTAGCCACATCCTCTGACTCCTCTGACTCCCAAGTCCATGCTCTTTCCACTAAGCCACGCTGCTTCCCCGTAGTGGGCTTTGTGTGGGCTGGGTTGTAGAAGAGCAGCAAGGTGAGGTAGGAAGGGCAAGGTGATTGAGTGCTTTAAAATCAATAATGAGGAGTTTCTGATTGTTGTGGAGGTGGATGGGGAACACTGAAGTTTCTTGAGGAGTGGGGAAATATGTCCTGAGAGTTTTTGTAGAAGAATGATCCAGGCAGGAAAGTGAAGTATGGACTGGAGTGGGAAGAAACAGGAGGTAGGGAGGTCAGCAAGGAGGCTGATACAGTAATCATGGCAGGATAGAATAAGTGCTTGAATCAACATTCTAGTTTGGATGGAGAGAAAAGGGTGGATCTTAGAGATGTTGTGAGGATTGAACCCACAGAATTTAATGATAGATTTAATAGGTAGATTGAATGAGAGACACAAGGCAAGGATGATGCCAAGGTTATAGGCTTGGGTGACAGGAAAGAAAAAGGGCTTGTGGTGGGAAAATCAGACTGGGGAGGGGTAGGGTGCGGGGCAGGGATAGGGTTTGGGTGGGAAGATAAGCTCCGTTCTGGACAAGCTAAGTTTGAGGTGTTAGCAGGACATCCAAGTAGAGATGGCTTGAAGGCTGAAGGAAATGTGAGACTGCAGAGAGGGAGAGAGGTCAGGGCTGGAGAGGTAGATTTGTGAATTGTCTGCCTAGAGGTGGTAGTTGAAGCAATGGGAGCAAATGAGGTCTCCAAGGAGTGAGTGTAGATGGAAAATAGAAAGAGATCCAGAACAGAACTTTGAGGAATTCCCAGAATAAGAGTGTGAGAGGCAAGAGGAGGAGCTGCAAAAAAGAGAATGGATGCGCAGAGGGATTGGAGGAGAACCAGAAGAGGAGAGTGCTAGTGAAGTCAAGGTTGGATAATGTTTCTAAGAAAAGGGGGTGGTCCATGGTATTGAAGGCAGCTGAATAGTCGAGGACAGTTCTTTCTGAGCTCAAGTTTCTGAAAAATCAAACTATTTAAGTAGGTGCTTTGATATACAGTCTAGTTTATGACCTAAATAGTTTGGATATAAAATATTCTAATTCCATTTTTTTAAGAACAATGCAATATGTGAAAAAATATTCTACAGGGAGTCTGCAGGTTAAATACACCCCAGTTTCAGTAAAGACCTCAGACTTCTTCCTACACTTCTATTTGGAAAAAAACTCTTTTGTCATATAATCAGAAGCCTGATCAAGAATTAAGGTCAATACTTGGCTTAAAGTGTTTGGGTTTTGCTGCCTTCAATAATTTATATGGTTGTATAATCCTTCCCAAGAGTATTTTTCATTTGATCGTTGGACAATTGTAGGCAATTTTATTTTGGATATCCGTAGAATTTGTAACTCTGTGAATCTGCACTTTTCAAATGAAGGGATACATTCTTCAAATGAAGAGGTACAGCTACACTCAAAACATGCTCTATGATGAAAATACAATAGGGAAATGAATAGAAGGTATAGGAAGCCATCTCTGGTCCATGAGTTGGAAGGGAGTACATCTGAGCATCTAGGCTTCCTGATTAACACTGTGTAAATCCAGGGTTAAAACTTAGCACAAACAAAAGCAAACTTCAGTTTTCTTGGCTTCTTGCATAAGTTGGGAGTCTGCTTGTCAGTGTAACAATACATATTTTACAACACTGAAAAAGTTAGTGATACAAATTGATCAATTAGCATGGTGTGCATTGAGCCGATACAGTGCATTATGAAAGGATTATCTTTAATGAGACCCTTTGGGCAAACTTTAAAGCAAGGAGGGAAGCACAGCATTTGGCAATCACAATTAGCACTACTTTCAAAATATTTATAAGCTAAAGCACAACCAGAACACTTTAGAAAATTCCAATATTCCTGGATCATTCAGCAAAAACTGTATTTATTGGTTTACATATAAAAGGGTGAAATCTATTCCAAGAGTATGTTACGCTGAATTTCTCATGCATGGAAGGAAATAATTGTTTTTAAAAATTAATATTTACTGGTAAATGTCTGTTAATTTTGTTTAATTGGGACAGTATAAGCTGTGAAACTCCAAGAGGAAGTCAATAAAGGATTTTTGCAATTGCAAAAAAAAAAAAAAAAGGCATTTTAAATGTTTCCCAAGCTTACATCAAAGTGATCAATCAGTCAATCAAATAATCAATGGCATTTACTGAGTACTTACTTTTGCAGAGCACTGTACTAAGCATTTGGGCTGGTATAATTCAGTATAATGTGTGTTGACATGTTCAATCAGCCAGTGGTATTTACTAAACAATTACTGTAAGTACATAATGTTACTGAGTACAGTTCAGTAGTGTTGGTAGACATCATTGCTATCAAGGCGCTTATAGTCTAGAAGGGAGTCATACATTAAAATAAATTATGGATGAGGAAAGCAGCAGGATATAAGGATATACAGATAAATTCTGGTGACTCCAAAGGAAGGGAGAATATGATGTAGAAATGCTTACTGTCTAGTCATCTCTACAGTCCTAATATTGTCCAGGTTCCTTAGACAGAATCAAATCTTATTTAAATGATGTATATTTAGGATATAGGAATAGGTAATGGCCAAAGGTATACCCATTTCTATAATCTGACCTCTGTAGCCCACTAAAACATCCTTTTGGCCATCAAAAATGGGTGCCATATTAGTACTCAACCCCAGTCAAGCGCATTATTGGGTATCCACACATCATCCACTGGGACACTCTTAAAAGGGAAACTTTCATATTGAAAGGTTTTAGGGGTTAGAAGTCATAAGAAGCACTTGTGAGACATAAAGGGGTGAATTGCTTAGGGAGGCAATCCAGGACCAATGGTCATTCTTAAATGGGATATCCAGAAATCATGACAATCTAGAACTTGTGACCATGTTAAATTTGAAGGAGGTGCATTTAGAACACTTATTCCTACTATACAATTGAGTTGTTCAGAAGAGTTGCTGTTATTTTATATCATGATCCCATGACATCATGCCCCTCAAAGTTCCTCCACTTTAGAGCCCAACCCTCTCAAGGGTCACTCTACTTTCATCTCTATGCTCAAAATGAAAATATCTTACACTTGCTTTTAGTCTTTGAAGGATTAGATGAAATATATGGTCAACATATGATTATTTAAAATTTGTCTTTATCCCATCATCTTGTCAGCAAAGAAGTTTTCTTCCGAAGTGACAAGAGAAATTGATCAAACAGGTATCTGGCCATGACTTTTTTAATGTTCACAGTCTTAATGACCAATCAAGGTATTTTATATGACATTAGAGCTGTTAAAGTGGCTGAATTATGTTGCGAGGCCTATGTTGTATTAAAGTTAAAATAAAAATAACTTGTAAACTACTTGATCCATTTCAAAAGTAAATTTATTTAGACATGACCATAATTTCAGTGAATAATTAAACATCTGTTTTATTTAATAGATAAAATTCACATTTTTGCCCTCTAAATATGAAAGCACAAAGCTAGTGTCTTGTGCCTAATTTTGCCATTGGCAGTTGACTCACAGTGTGTCTATTATATTATGCTATTATAAGAATGTGCACTTTTTTTGGCCTCAGGTTAATTTACAGAATTAGATCCTCCCTAGCTAATTTTCTGACATCTGTCTTTGTCTTTGCTGCTGCTGTTCTCATCAAAGATCACATCTGTGCAATATAGAATCAAGTGCTTAATCCCAAGCTTGTCCCTTAGATTTCCAGTTTGCCATAGTTAAAGAGTAAATGCTTCCTCCAGTCCTAGAGTTTAGCTGGATTATATGAATCTACCCTGAGCTTTTAAAGTTATCTGTGCCTCATTTTACCAATGAGCATAATATCTCTAAACTTCAATAATGATAACACCTTTGAACAACAATTGTTCCTGAAATAGTCAGGCAAATTAATACTCTATTGTTATCAGCAAGAATAATTAAAATATTTGAAAAATCATAGTCGAAGACATTGTGGCCAGGTTTCCATGGGCAACATGTAAAGCTGAGTTGGTTTATATAATTATGTTTGTATTTCAGTTTCCATTAGCCCTTATTTGACTCTGGAATATGAAAATCTGGCACTGCAAGGTCTTCTTTGAGCAAAATAGTGTGGACTTCTAACTGCCTTTGCCAGGCAAGTCTAGCAGACAGGGGGTTGGACAAGATAAGCTTTTAGAGTTTGAGTATTACAGGAGAACTATGTGTGTTGTGGGAGATTGAAGGGGTGAGGGCCAGCATGGCCTGCTTGACTCTTTGAGCAAACACTTTCTGACTGGAGGATCAGGTAGCAATTTACTAGTGAACATGGAAATAGTGATGTTTGGAATGAGGGGAGACTTACATGATCAGGACCCCTTCCCCCTGACTCTGTTCCTCCTATGTTGCTGGAGAGATTCCTTTTCTTCTGAGACCACTTAGAAAAGGTTAGCATAGACAAAATGTGGAGAAAAATAGTGCAATTGCCCTGGAAGACAAGACACTGGAGGCAAAAAATCAGGTCAATAAAAGGCAAAACTCCTCCATTTAGGTAACAGTGGATTGTTTGCTGAAAGCAGTGCAATGATGATTTGGTTGGAGTCGGTTTTCAAGCGGTTGTAAACCAACATTGCCGAGGGTCTTAGCTTGCAATGCTGGACTGTGTGTGGTATATTGGCAAGAATGATCTCTTTATGTGGGGCCAGATCTTGAACTGAGGATCTCATGAGGTGTTGCTGAATTGTACGTTCCAAGTGCTTAGTACAGTGCTCTGAACATAGTAAATGCTCAATAAATCCAATTGAATGAATGAATGAGGTTCCCATAAGATCCTCAACACAGATGATGCCAAAAGTATCATTGTGTGGTGACATCATACATGGGCCAGAGAGATAGCATCGTGGCACTGCAACATACTTCTCCACCCAGACTGTAACTGCTCCCTTCAAATTCTCCAGACCACGGCTCTCATCAGCTTCAAAACCAATCAATCAATGATATTTATCGAATGTTTCGTGTACCAGGCACTGTAATAGATGTTTGGAGGGAAACAATGAGGTATAGTTGAAAGACACATGGTATGCCCACAAGAATTTGTAGAGGAGATAAGAAAGATAAAAATACATTACTTATTGGGGAAATGGGATCATAAAAAAAGGGCCCACACACAAACACATCTGCTCATTTGGCCCCTGCACTTTATCGGTGGCAGCAGCACAAGTAGCTTGGGGAAGGAAGCCTATTGGGCCACTCCAAGCTGTGGAGAGCTGTGGAAGTTCTGGCTAGCAGCAGTACTAATGCCAGTCTACACCTCATGGCTATGGCCACAGTATTAATAGCACAAGATTTCAGAGCATCCACAACCCCAGACCATGTGCCTGTGCTGTGGGCTGCAGCAGCAGAAGTTTGAAACCCAATTCTAGTGGCAGCCTGGGCATCCATGGTAGCAGGAAGCCGGGAGATGCCCACTGAGGCAGCATGGAGCTGGAAGATGGTGATGGTAGTGGCAGTAGGCCTGGGTGGGGGAATGGAAGTGAGGTTGGGAGGAGGAAAGTGGTGGTGGAAGCAAACTTGGTAGTGGCAAGCACTCACCACGGTGCTTTAGTGGGACTTCCTTGTAATGATAATGTCAAAATGTACACTGGAGTTGGATGGAGTGCTATGTGAGTCCTCATAGGCCTTCTTGAACCTGGGGCTTGGGACTTCAACCCTACGAGCCTCTGTGGTAATCCTAAAGGCAGTTATCTCCTTGTAGACAGGGATCACGCCCACCAATTCTATTACTTTGTACTTTCCCAAGCTCTTAGTATAGTGTTATCTGCACCCAGTCAATAGTATTTATTGAGCACTTACTATGTGAGGACTCAATAAATTCCATTCATTGATTCATTGGTTAATCTGGCCCTGGGTATACTAATTATGGTATTTGTTATTCATTCATTCATTCAATAGCATTTATTGAGCGCTTACTATGTGCAGAGCACTGTACTGAGCGCTTGGAATGAACAAGTTGGCAACAGATAGAGACAGTCCCTGCCGTTTGACGGGCTTACAGTCTAACCGGGGGAGACAGACAAGAACAATGGCAATAAACAGAGTCAAGGGGAAGAACATCTCGTAAAAACAATGGCAACTAAATAGAATCAAGGTGATGTACATTTCATTAACAAAATAAATACGGTAATGTAAATATATTCAGTTGAGCAGACGAATACAGTGCTGAGGGGATGGGAAGGGAGAGGGGGAAGAGCAGAGGGAGATGGGGGAAAAGAGGGTAAAGCTGCGGAGAGGTGAAGGCGGGGGGGCGGTAGAGGGAGTAGAGGGAGAAGGGGAGCTCAGTCTGGGAAGGCCTCTTGGAGGAGGTGAGTTTTAAGTAGGGTTTTGAAGAGAGGAAGAGAATTAGCCTGGAGGAGGTGAGGAGGGAGGGCATTCCAGGACCGCGGGAGGACGTGGCCCAAGGGTCGACGGCGGGATAGGCGAGACCGAGGGATGGTGAGGAGGTGGGCGGCAGAGGTGCTTACTATGTGCTAGGCACCGTACTAAGTCCAGGGTTAGATACAAGCATATTGGATTGGGCAGAGTTCCTGACCCACATGAGGCTCACAGTCTCAATGCCCATTTTACAGATGAGGTAATTGAGTCCCTGAGATGTGAAGTGACTTGCCCAAAATCACACAGCAGACAAAGAGCAGAGCCAGGATTAGAATCCATGGCCTTCTAACTCCCAGGCACATGCTCCAACCACTAAGCCATGCTGCTTGTCTAGTTTGTGTTCTCAAGCCTAAGAGTCCTGTCTTGTCTTACGTTGTCAAGTTGCTTCTGACCCATAGCGTCTCCATGGACAGATCTCTCCCAAAATGTCCCACCTCCATCTGTAATTGTTTTGGTAGTGTATCCAAACAGTTTTCTTGATAAAAATCTGGAAGTGGTTTACCATTGCCTTTTTCCACTCAGTAAATTTGAGTCTATGCCCTCGACTGTCTCCCATGACCTTGTTGCTCAGCACAGGTGAGTTTTGCCTTGTGGCAGATGGCCTTCCATTCTCTAGCCACTGCCCAAGCTAGGAATGGAATGGGTATGCCTCTGCTTGACTCTCCCTCAGGTAGCTGAGACTGATAGAGTATTGGAAACTCTCCAGGTGGAATCTTGAGCAGGGAAGCATGGAATACAGAGGTTCCAATTTAATGTTTGAATGTTGGCTCTCAATAAATATGGAGGACAATGATTGGAATATATGTTTGTGTGTATATGTGTGTGTATGTATGTGTATGTGTGTATTTGGTTCTCTCCATCCATCCATCACATAGGAAAGTGATAATTAGCCTCTCTCAACAAGCAAATGACTGATTGAGAGCTCTTGGAAGCCACAGTAGGAAGCTTGGATTTCAGCTAGAAGTAGATCCTAACATAACCTCCTTTTGGAGATGAGCTAATGAGGAAGAACCAGATGACCTGTATTATAGATTTGAAAGGGATAGTTCTGTATTTAGTAGGCAACAGTATCTGAAAGAAAGTTTCACTTCTGTTGCTGCCTCCCAGTTTTGCCCCCTGAAAATTGACAGAATTTTTGGAAGCAGAAGATATTAAATGTCCTCACTTTCATTTTAGCATTAGTACAGTAGTACAATATTTATTAAGTGCTTACTATGTACAGAAGACTGTACTAAGAGCTGGTAAAGAATACATAGGTAGAAATTAGACATGATTCCTGTGCCTTGGGGGACTCACAATCTAAGATTTTAAGTGGACAAAAGGGTCTGTGTTTAAGGCCATGATGAGGCCTTATAGGAAAAAGGATTTATGACAACTTTATCGATGGCAGAAACCACGAGATTCAGTAATGTGTTCAAATGCTGACTCTTCCACTTGTCAGCTGTGTGACTGTGGGCAAGTCACTTAACTTCTCTGTGCCTCGGTTACCTTATCTGTAAAATGGGGATTAAGACTGTGAGCCTTATGTGGGACAACCTGATTACCCTGTATACCCCAGCGCTTAGAACAGTGCTCTGCACATAGTAAGTGCTTAACAAGTACCAACATTATTATTAGAGTAAGAAAACAGTTATTTGCATGCACAAAACATCAACTGCAATGGACACTGCTTGTGTTAAGCCCTTCACCCAGGGGCGATGAGATCTCTGACACTAAGCCCTCAACCTAGGGTCGTTGAGACTTTCCTACCGTGGGATGATAAATCCCAAATCAGTATTCAATTCGAGTACAGCCTTAAGAACAGCACGAGTGGTCCCCCGTTAAACAGGTCTCCTTCATCCCGGGGTTGTCTCTCTCGTCCACTGGATAACATTGAGCAATAGAGACAGGCTTTTCCCCTAGTCTTTGGTACTATACTTGCTGACAGTTACATTGAGCTTCTTCCGCCCTATTATCTTAATCTATCAATTACAACTCCTTTGTGTTCCATTCTTCGGAGATATCTTGCCTGGGGCGCCAGAGGGTGTGTCAACATTTGGTCTTCTCATGAAGCCCATCTCCCTGGCTGGTTGAGATCACAGGAAGCGATAAACCGAATGTCATTAAGTTTAACAAGTTGTGAATGCAAGGTTCAAATCGCACTCTTCAGGCTGCAATGATGAAACATTAAAATGCAAAACAGACAAATGCACAGAATAAAAACAAATTCAGAGGGGGCTGTGTCTAGAAGCAGATGGCTTAGTGGAAAGAGCACGGGCTTGGGAGTCAGAGGTCGTGGGTTCTAATCCTTCTCTGCCACTTCTCAGCTGTGTGGCTTTGGGCAAGTCACTTAACTTCTCTGTTCCTCAGTTACCTCTTCTGTAAAATGGGGATTAAGACTGTGAGCCCCACGCGGGACAAACTGATTACCTTGCATCTACCCCAGCGCTTAGAACAGTGCTTGGCACATAGTAAGCACTTAAATACCATAATCATTATTATTATTATTATTATTGTTAGGGAGGAGCATAATCTCAGTCTCCTTGTAGTTCAGAGTTCAGTGTACACCTATAGTCAAAGTGACCTCTACAGCAGCCACCAATGTTCCCAGAGTTTGTGAAGGCCCTAGTGCTGTGGGAGCTGTTTTTCTTTTTCTTTTTTCCCTTGGGAGTGAAGAAAGGCAGGGCGGGATGGAAGCCCCTCAGTGGCTCCGAGGAGAGCTGCTGCTGAATCCCCAGGAGGCAGCATAGCTGGCTGTCCAGTGTGAGAAATACCAACAGCACCCAGGGGCAGCTTGGGCCCCAGCCTCGTGCACATGGAGTATATCAGGAGCAACGACTCTTGATGACAGGAGGGAAGGGAGCAGACACTTTTTATTCAGCCACAGTGGAGAGGGTGGCCAGCCTGGGCTGGTCCCAGTGAAGTAAATAGCATCCCACTCTCCACGCCTTTGGAAAAGTCCTGAAATGATATTGAGGTTCCAGGACCAGAGTCTGAGAATCACTGGCCAAAGATAAACAGGGGAGTCAGGGAGCAGTAGAATGCCTTAAGTGAAACCCCACGTCTGGGAATCATTCATTCATTCAATCATATTTATTGAGTGCTTACTTTGTGCAGAGCACTGTACTAAGCACTTGGGGAGGTATAATATAACAGTAAACAGACACATTCCCTGCCCACAACGAGATTACAGTCTGGGAAGGAGGGCTGATAGATGTTAACCTAAATAAATTACAGATCTGAACATAAGTACTGTGGGGTTGGAGGGTGGGGGAGACGACAAAGGGAGAAAGTCAGGGTGAAACAGAAGGGAGGGAGTGGGAGAAGAGGAAAGGGGGGTTTAGTCAGGGAAGGCCTTTTGGATATGTGCCTTCAATAAGGCTTTGAATTTGGGGCGGATAATTGTTAGTCGGATTTCAGGAAGGAGGGTATTCCAGGCCATAATTAGGATATGGGCAAGAGGTCAGTGGCGAAATAGACAAGATCAAGACACAGTGAGCATTAGAGAAATGAAATGTGTAGGTTGATTGTAGCGAGGTGAGGTAGGCAGGGGTAAGATGATTGAATGCTTTAAAGCCAATGGTGAGGATTATTGCTTGATGCAGAGGTGGATGGGCAAACACAGGAGTTTCTTGAAGAGGGGAAACATGTCCTGAGCAGCTATTGATGCCTGTCCACTTTTTTTGTTTGTTTTGTCATCTGTCTCCTCCCTTCTAGACTGTGAGCCCATTTGGTAGGGATTGTTTCTGTTGCCAAATTGTACTTTCCAAGAGCTTAGTACAATGCTCTGCACACAGTAAGCGCTCAATAAATACGACTGAATGAATAAATGCATGAATTTCTGTTGAAAAATGATCCAGGCAGCAGAGTGAAGTATGGGCTGGAGTGAGGAGAGACAGGAGGAAGGGAAGCACAGAGGCTGATGCAGTAATCCAGGCAGGCTTGGATGAGTGATTGCATTAATGTGGTAGCAGTTTGGAGAGGAAAGGTTGGATTTCAGCGATGTTGTGAAGGTGGGACCTTCGGGATTTAGTTCATTCATTCAATAGTATTTATTGAGCACTACTATGTGTACAGCACTGTACTAAGCGCTTGAATGTACAATTCGGCAACAGATAGAGACAATCCCTAACCAACAACGGGCTCATTAGTGATAGATTGAAAGTGTGAGCCTGGGTTCCAACTCCAACCTTGCCACTGGTCTGCAGTGTAAGCTAAGGACTGTGTTTGCTCACAAAGAGAGTAAGTTATCTGTGCCCTTCAGATAAAGGAAGACACTTTTTTGCCTAGGTGACTCTGAATTGCCAGTTTAAGTGGTAAATAATGTCTCAGTAAGACTAAGTTCTAAAGTAGTTTACTTAGAGCATTCCAGCAGTAGAACAAATAGCGTTAGCCCTTGATCCACCCAATCTGATTACAGTACTCACCCACTTTTCTGGGACAGAGCTTTAGGTATTTTCTTTATTTGTAGTCAGATGTTTATTCATTGTGCACTTGCTCAATAATCCCAAGAGCTGTTTAATGCTGACGTCCTGGTTCAATCATTCTAGAACTCTGAGATATTCCTGTAATCTTTTGTAGTAACTGAAAGAATAGCTCTGATAACCCCAGACAAAAGATTTACATAAAATATGACCACTAAATCAATGGAGGAAAGAAAAAAAGTGAATATTCTCCTTTGAGCAATAATCATGAGTATGAAATTTAGATATGACACAACAAGAAAAATCTGTTATTGTGATTCTGAATCACCTAAACTAAAGAGAAATGTGTAAGTTCCTTGTGGACAGGGACTGTAAGTATCCACTTTGTTGTATTTTCCCAAGTGCTTAACAGAGTGTTCTATAACAGTAAGGGGTCAATGCTACCAGTCAATAAATCAATCAATCAGCCAGTTAAGTGAGTGCTTACTGTGTGCAGAGCACTGCACTAAGAGCTAGGGAATGACCGATACAACAGAGTGGGTAGACATGATCCTTGCCCATGGAGCTTACAGTGTACAGGGTAAAACAGATATTAAAATAGAGTAGGAGGAATAATAAAGTAAAATATTATTTCCATAAATTATATGGGGCTGGGCTGAGTATCAGTAGACTTAAGAAATACACAGCTAAGTGCATAGTTGAAGCAGAGAGAAGCATGGATAGGAATATTGTGTTTATCAGATTTATTAAGCGCTTACAATGTGACAAGCATTCTTCAAGGACTGGAGTGGAAGCAAGTTAATCAGGTCAGACACAGTCCCTATCCCATTTTGGGCTCACAGTCTAGGGAAAATAAAGGGCTTAGTCAGGGAAGACCTATCTGTGTAGATGTGATGTGAGGAGAGTTTTGAAAGTGGGGAGAGCAATATACCATCAGATATGAAGAGGGAGGGGGTTCCAGGCCTGAGACAGACTATGAGCAGGGGATCAGTGGCAGGATGGAAGAGATTGAGATACAGAGTGGTTGGTGTTAGAGCAGTGGAGTGTGCTGATTGAGTTGTAATAGGACATCAGCAAAACTGGCAGGTAGGAGGGAGAGAGCTGATTGAGTGCTTTAAAGCTGATGGAAAGAAGTTTCTCTTTGACGCAAAGGTGGATGGGCAACCATTGGAGGTTTTTGACGAATGGGGAGTTATGGTGTAAACCTTTTTTAAGAAAAATGATCAGGGCAGCTGAGTGAATTATGGTTTGGAGAGGGAATCCATAATTGGGAGGCAGGGAGGTCAATAAGGAGGCTGATCATGTAATCAAGGCAAGATCAATCAATCAATTGTATTTAGAGAGTACTTACTTTGTGAAGACCACTGTACTAAGCACTTGCGGAGAGTGCAGTATAGTAGAGTTGGTAGACACAATGATGATGATGGTATTTGTTAAGCGCTTACTATGTGGGAAGCACTGTTCTCACTCTACAAGGAACTTAAATTACAGATATGTGCATTAGTGCTGTGGGGCTGAGGGTGGGTTGAATTAAGGGTGTAAATCCAAGTACAAGGGCCAGTATGAAGGGAGAGGAAATAGGAGAAATGAGAACTTAGTTGGGGGATAGGATAAGTACTTGGATCAGCATGTTAGCAGTTTGGATAGAGAGGAAAGGGTGAAGTCTAGAGATACTATGAAGGTAGAACCAACAGGATTTTGTGACAGAATGAATGTATGGGTTGAATGACAAATGAGTCAATGATAAGGCCAAAGTTATGGGTTTGTGAGACAGAGAGGATGGTGGTGCCATCTACAGTACCCTAATCCCACAGCATTTATGTATGTATCTTTGAATTATATATCTTATAAATTGCTTATTTATTCATATTAATGTCTGCCTCCCTATCTAGACTCCAAGCTCATTATGGGCAGGGAACTGTGCCTGCTTATTCTGTTATATTGTACTCTCCCAAGCTGTTAGCTTAATGCTCTGCACAAAGTAAGCACTTCATAAATGCCATAGATTGATTACTCTGATAGGAAAGTCAATAGAAGGGTGGGGTTGGGTGAGAAGATGAGAAGTTCTCTTTTGGACATGATAAGTTTGAGGTGTTGCTGGAAACATCCAAATAGAGATGTTCTGATTGCTTCAATTGTACTAACTAACCAGTGCATGAAAGTTTCTGTAGCCTTGCTTCCTTTCTATTCAAACCAAACAAGCTCATTGTATTGGGCACTCAATGCTATTTTGCATGGGCCCACCCCTAATGACTTAAACAGAGCATTTTTTCTATATATACATACAAAATATGAGATAGCTTGCCAACCAATCAATGGTAATTAATTAATGGCATTTATTGAGTGCTTCGTGTTTGCAGAACACTGTATTAAGACCATGGGAAGGTAAAATATGGTTACTGTGGTCCCTGCACTCAAGATGCTTAAAGTCTAGTGGTAAACAATTTTGAATGTTCTTTTAAAATTAAACCTATAGCCATTGCAAGTTGGCTCTAAAAGCAATTAAGGTGGAAGACATATAGCCAAGGCAGGTCCTGAAACCTGGAGAATAAAGCTGATGAACCATTGTCAAGCTCCAGAGAATAATGTGACAAGAACAATGCCAGTTTCAAAATTAATCCACCAGTCACAGTCCTTATCTGGAAAAAAACTTGCAAATTATATTGCTAACTAGGTAGAGAGCTCCACTGACCTTTTCACTGTACTACTTACATGCCACTCTAACTTAAGTGATAGCTATTGAAATTGATTTTGGTCACAAAACAGTGAATCTGCTTTGTTGTTCATTTCACATCTATCTTTTTAACAGTTTGAACCGATCTTAACTGTATTTTCCCAGAATAAATCTGAACTGGAATTGATTGAACTATGCTGATTAATGATGACTTTAAATCAATGTCTCTCCAACCCCCACGGAGAACTGATTGACTCCTTATACTTGTTTTGTAATTTCTTTATTTCTCTTTGCTTTCCTCTAGCTGGGAAAACCATTTCATCAGCTAGTTCTTCACTCATTATTGAAGTGCAGTTCATTCTCTTTCCCTCTGCAGAGAAAACGATTTCACGAACCTTGTTCTGACAGTGATGCACGTAATTTTAATCACACATAACAACATCATTTTATAATTTTTCTAAATTATGTTTTTGCAAAGAAGCGTTTAACTGGTTTTGATAGATATTTATTGCCTCTTAGGATATAAGCATCCAGAGAGATATTGATAGATATTTATTTCCTCTTAGGTTATAAGCATCCAGAGAGAAGCTAAGGAGTAGGGATCACTGTTTTATTTAATCCTTTTTTGGTGTAGATTGTAGGAATAGTATTTATTAAGTGTTTTCTCTATGCAGAGCTCTGTAGTAGACATTAGGTGAGAATTCCCTTATAGGGTTCATAATAATGGTTCTCAATTTGGGGGGTGTGTTTGTCAACGTGGCCCAGTGTAAACAACAAGGGCCTGGGAGTTAGATGACCTGGGTTCTAATCCTGGCTCTAGCACTTGTCTGCTGAATGACCTTGGGAAAGTCACTTAACTTACCTGTGCCTCAGTTACCTCTTCTGTAAAATGGGGATTAAATCCCCCTGGCTCTGATTTAGACTGTGACCCCTATCTTGACAGGGATTATATCCAACCTGAATGTCTTATGTCTTAACACATAAAAAGTGCTTAGCAAGCACCATAAAAAAAAAACCCAAAACACTTAGAGCACTGCAAGGTTTCCAAGCCATCTAAGAATCTGATTTGTATAAACCAGTGCAGGCCCTTGACCAGCATCGGACAGAATTGAGATTGGCCCAGTGAGTGCTGGGAAACGAACTGACTGAGAACAAATACCTATACTCTATTTCTCCTGCGTGTATCTATCATTCATATTTATTGAGCGATTATTGTATGCAGAGCACTGTAGTAAGTGCTTGGGAGAGTACACTATAACTGATTTGTAGACATAGTCCCTGCCCACAATGAGCAAGAGGGGAAGATAGATATTAATATAAATACATTATACATATGTATATAAGTGCTGTGAGGCTGAGGGAGGGGTGAATAAAATGTGCAAATAAAGTTTAAGGGTGACAGAGGAGAGAGTGGGAGAAGAAATAAGGGCTTAATCAGGATAGGCCTCTTGAAGGATATGTGTTTTTGAAAAAACTTTGAAGATGGGAAGAGTGCTCATCTGTTGGGTATGAACGGAGAAGGTGACCCAGGCCAGAGGCAAGATGTGGGCGAGAGGTCAGCAGCGAGATAGATGACACTGTGATTCCATGAATAGGTTGGCATTAGAAGAGCGAAGTGTGCACGCTGGGTTGTATTTGTGTTGGCTTCAAAGTAGGTCTACATTTGCGAGAGAGATGTGAGTGTATTTGAAGGAGAAAATGTGGGAGTCTCAGCCTTCTCTTCAAGACTGTAGAAAAAGAGAGTGACAGAGAGAGGGAAAGGGTCAGTAATACCATTTCCAATCCTGACTTGGTATTGGAAAATGAGAGCAGTGCTTGCATTTATCTGGCTGGCCACATCCATTTCTTGAAAATTTTAATGACATTTAAAAATAATTTAAAAAGATGGTATGATATGAATTATTTATCTCCTGGGGGGAAAGAGTCCAAGCATATGATGCATTTTCCCTGAACATTTGCCTTTCCCACTCAATTTGCATATGCCTTGAGGGTAGGGGTCATGTCTCCCAACTCTATTAATTATTTTCTTCCAAGCAGTTAGAACAGGGCTCTGCACATGGCAAGTGCTCAGTAAATACCATTGATTGATTGACAGATCAATTTTCCAACAGTTTGCCCAGCATGGTGTAGTGCAGGAGCAGCATGACATAATGGTTAGAGCACAGGCCTGGGAGTCAGAAGGTCATGGGTTCTGATCCTGACTCTACCACTTGTCTACTGTGCGATCTTGGACAAGTCACTTCACTTACTCTGTGTCTCAATTACCTCATCTGTAAAATGGGGACTGAGAACAATGAGCCCCACATGGGAAAGGGACTTTGTCCACCTTGATTTGCTTGTATCCACCTCAGTGCTTAGTACGGTGCCTGGCACATAATGATTAACAAATCCCATCATTAGAGGGATTCTAATCATAATGGTATTATTATTACCATATCCCCAACAATTGTACTTAATCTTGGTAAATGATTGAAATGACAACAAGCAGTGCAACACATATATGGGATTTGTTGTGTGATTTTTCAAGATGCAGTTGTTCAGAACTTGTCTCTTCCAACTGATTTAATCCTCATCTTTGTCCATTCTCTGAAACCTCTATGGCGATGAGGCTGGTAGTCTGAATTTTAAAATTCATATTAAGTACATGAATAAGCTTCTCAAAATCTTTGCTGAGTGAAAGAAAAATCAAGGTAACCTATTCTGAACTGAATGCTTGGCTACATCCATTTGTTTTATATTATTCCTCTGCAAAATTGCTTAACTGCCATAATGATGATGTATCGATCTGGCCCATTCTGTTATTATTGTGAATGTGATTCGTGTTGAAAAAGAAAAAAACATCAAGAGGACCACGGGGACTCATCCACGACTTTGGCAGGCTCAAGAAAGTGAGGAAGATGGGGACCAAAGTCTTCCTGCTCACTTTTTAGAGCCCACAGAACAACATCTCTTGACACAGCCGGAGTCATCCATTGTCCAAAGCAGCAGCTGTGGACAAGGAGATATGAACCAGGGGTTAAGAAAATGGGTGTCCTACAGATAGTTATGAGGGCATCCCCTAAGAGTGGTGAGCCTGCGTTACCTACCCCCTTTAACATTGCTTACCCCTGCTGTCTCCACTGCCTTTCCTCCGCTTCTCTCCTAGGTCCCCTCCAATCTGGCTTCCACCCTTTCACTCACCAGAAACAGCTCTAAAGTAACCAATGATCTTCTTCTAGCAGGGAATGTATCTGTTATATTGTTATGTTGCACTCTTCCAAGCGCTTAGTACCGTGCTCTGCACACAGTAAGCACTCAGTTAATATGATTGGATGACTGACTGGCCTCTACTGCAACTCTTAATGCTCTTCCATTAAGCCCTCCTGCTTCCTATCATTTTTTATGGTATTTATTAAGTGCTATGTGCCAGGACTGTACTAAGCCTCAGTATGCTTATATTTAGGCTGTGAGCCCATTACTGGGCAGGGATTGTCTCTTTCTGTTGCCAAATGGTACACTCCAAGTGCTTGTACAGTGCTTTGCACATAGTAAGTGCTCAATAAATACTAATGAATGAATGAATATGCAGCATGGCTCAGTGGAAAGAGCACGGACTAGGGAGTCAGAGATCATGAGTTCAAATGCCGACTCTGCCACTTGTCAGCTGTGTGACTTTGGGCAAGTCACTTAACTTCTCTGTGCCTCTGTTTTCTAATCTGGAAAATGGGGATGAAGACTATGAGCCCCACGTGGGACAACCTGAACACCTTGTATCTGTCCCATTGCTTAGAACAGTGCTTTGCACATAGTAAGTGCTTAACAAATGCCAACATTATTATTATTATGATTTCCTTGCCTTTGTATCTGTACCATAGTTGGCAGTCTCATGGGCTTAAAGTGTTTGGCACAGACTCAAAATATCTACCCAACAAACTGAGAAGGAATGCAGAAAATTGGCACAGATTATTGATTGATTTTCCAATAAATGCTGAGAAAGTAGGATGAGGCATGAATATAAGCTTCAGTGGATTCACTGTTAAATGATAGCAGCTCTGCTCATTTCAGATGATGGTGAAAGGATCTTTGATTTTTTTTTAGGAAATGGAGCTCCTTCATTCTTGTCACATGATAGCTTGAATAACAGAAAAGAAAGTACACAGTGGTTCTCTTCTGGGACAGTTTCACGTCCCTTTTTCTAATCCCTTGCTCACAATCTTCTCACTGACTGCAAGTCCCTCCTTCAAATCCACAGACCACTGATCTCTCCACCTTGAAAGCCCTTCCCGAAGCCTCCTTCCTCCGGGAAGTTTTCCCTGATAAATTTTCACTTCCCCAGGGTCATGCCATCCCAACATCTATGTTGAGTACCTATATTTATCTACATTGGTACTCTGTTCATTTATTCATATATTCATATTCTATATTATTATTATCATCACTGATTGTATCACTCTAGAAGCTGCATGGCCTAGTAAGTAGACCACAGGCTTGAGAGTCAGAAGGACTTAGGTTCTAATTCCGATTCTGCCATTTGTCTTCTGTATTACCTTGGGCAAGTCACTACACTTCTCTGTGCCTCAGTTACCTCATCTGTTAAATGGGTATTAAGACTGTGATTCCCTTCTCAGACAGGGACTGTGTCCAACCTGACTTGCTTGTATTCACCCCAGTGCTTAGTATAGTGCCTGACACATAGTAAGCACTCAACAAATACAAAAACTATTTTTATTATTACACTTTTTGCTCTTAATTTGTTTCTGATGTGCCTACTATACCCCATTAAATTGTAATATCCCCATGGTCAGGAACCATGTCTTTTTCTTTGGTGATATCCTCCCAGGTTGCTTAATACAGTGATCTCCATACAATCTTATGCTCAGTAGCTGCTCAAAAAATACTACTGAATTATTGATTGATAGATGGATGTAAGAATTTCAAATCTTTTTTCACATAATGTGTGACTGTGGGCAAGTCACTTAGCTTCTCTGTGCCTCAGTTACCTCATCTGTAAAATGGGGATTAAGACTGTGAGCCCCACGTGGGACATCCTGATTCCCCTGTGTCTACCCCAGCGCTTAGAACAGTGCTCGGCACATAGTAAGCGCTTAACAAATACCAACATTATTATTATTATTATAATACTACTCCCAGCAAAGTTCAAAATGAAAGATCTGGGACAAGATCCAGGGCAACTGCTTTCCTCAATTTGAAAATGAAAGAACACAGATGGAGGGAGGCTGAATCCATCAAAATGTGCAAATTGATGTGTTTCTGAGGAGAGCACACTGGTAGCTCAAGGGACTAAGACCAGGTCAACAGATCATCAGGAGAGGGTCTTGAATTGTAATTAGAGCAAATCACTGGCCAAGTGCCCTACATTGGAAAGTGCAGTTTAAATTTGAAAGGGCAAAATCAAAGCCCTAAAGAGGCTTCTTTGGTCTTTAAGTGGGACTCTGGTTGCCAGAAGGAACAAATACATCTTCCAAAAGTGCAGGGAAGCACTTTATGCCATTGTTACATAATGGTCATCATATACTACTATCACTGCTTCCTGTATTTCTCTCAGTTGACAGAGCATTGATTGCCTGTAGTTATGTGATACAGATAGAAAGTTTGTGGATCTTAAACTAGGTAAGATCCCTCCTACCTAGACTGTGATTTCCCATGTGGGACAGGGACTGATTCCACCCTGATAACCTTGTATCTACCCCACTTCTTAGAGCATAGTAAGCGCTTTAAAAAATTTTTTATGGTATTTGTGAAGTGTATACTATGTGCCAGACACAGTACTAAGTGCTGGGGTAGATACATGCTTATAGGGTTGAACATAGTCCATGTCCCACATAGGGCTCACAGTCCTAATCCCCATTTACCTTCTCTGAGGCACAGAGAAGTCAAAGGACTTGTCCAAGATCATACAACAGACAAGTGGCAGAGATGGGATTAGAACCCAGGTCCTTCTGACTCCCAGGCTCATTCTGTATCCAGTAGGACATGCTGCTTCTCTATCTGCCTAACAAATACCATAAAAACCTAATTAGAACTATTTTGCAGATTGTTCCATACTCTTCTAGTCCCTCTGTTACCTCTAGTTGAAACACTTCCTTCATCTTAATTTTAATACTTTCAGGCCAGAAAACTAATTAATTTATTAGTGTACTAAATTATTCCTTGCTGGTCTGAAGTCAGAAAACAACACAAACCCTGACAAAATATGATTCATACTTTCCTGTTCAAGGCTGTAAATGCATTCTGTCCCAGAGGATTGGCGAGTACAACTCAAGCCAATGCTGAGATTATTCATTCATTGAATGGTGTCAAAGGAATGGTATGTCATCCCAAAGTCTGGGCCTCAAATGCAATGGCGTCAAGTGTGTTGAAAAGATCACTATTGTCTGGTTTTACGCATTCTTGTTTGTGATGAAGGTCTTCTATGGTCACCAGTCATTCCATTGCAATACATATGGGTGCATAGGATGGTGATGAAATCTCCCATCAAAAATAGTGGATGAGGCTCAGTCCTGAGATACTAGGATGGAGACTTGTGTTAAGGAATGATTGCAGTGGCTCCACTCATACTCTCTCATTCCTGCTAGTAGTTATCATCATCATGGTGTTTGTTAATATTATGCTGCTGAAGTGCTTACTATGTTTCAAGCTCTGTTTTATGAGCTGGAGTAGGTAGAAGTTAATCAGGTCAAATGCAATCACCTCGCCCCCTCCTACCTCACCTCACTGCTCTTCTATTACAACCTAGCCCACAGGCTTCACCCCTTCTCACCTTTCAATGTGCTTTGATTCGTCTATCTTGCAGCGGACCTCTTGCCCACATCCTTTAATTCATTCAATCACATTTATTGAGCAATTACTGTATGCAATGCACTCTACTAAGCACTTGGGATAGTACACTATAACAATAAACAGAGAGATCCACTGCCCACAATGACCTCACAGTCTAGAAAGGGAGCCAGGCAATGAGACAAATAAACTTATTAATTACAGATATATACTTAAGTGCTTTGGAGCTTTGATGGGGGATGAATGAAGGGAGCAAGTCAGGCAGCAGAGAAGGGAGTGGGAGAAGAAAAGAAGAGGGTATAGTCAGGGAAGTCTTCTTGGAGGAAATGTGCCCTCAATAAGGCTTTGAAGTGAGTGAAAGCAATTGTCTGATATGAGAAATAACATGACAGAATGGACAGGGCACAAGTCTGGGAATCAGAAGGTCGTGGGTTCTAATCCTGACTCCACCACTTGTCTGCTTTGTCACCTTGGGCAAGTCACTTCATTCTCTGTGTCTCAGTCCTCTCATCAGTAAAATGGCAATTGAGACTGTGACCTCCACGTGGGAAAGGGATGGTGTCCAACCCAATTTGCTTGTATTCACCCCAATGCTAAGAACAGTGCCTGGCACACAGTAAGCATTTAACAAATAACACAATTATCTCTAGACTGTAAGCTCTTTGTGGGCAGGAAATGTGTCCATTCATTGTATTGTACTCTCCCAAGTGCTAAGAGCAGTGCTCTGCACACAGTGAGTGCTAAATAAATATGATTGAATGAGTATGAGGAGGGAGGGCATTCTACAAGTTGGCCTCATATCTAGATTTCTGTGAGCAGCACTCTGTGACTCGTGCACAAGAGTGAAGGAGGAAGACTATGGAGGCGATCCAAAGCTGTGGGTTAGTGGTACAAGATGGATGAAGGGATAGTGGAGCAAGCGAGTTGAGTTCAGTAGAGAGGGTGGTGTTGAGAGTGTCAGTTTTGTAATCAAGGGAAGGTAGTTTGGGTATGGAGACTAAATGGAGCATGATGAGTTGAGAAGATTGGATGGGGTCAAAAGATTGGCAGTCTATGGGAGGGAACAGTACAGATTTATGGGGAGAAAGTTGTGATTAGATAAAGGAATTTCAGAATTGGTGAGGGTAGAGATTATGCAGTGGTTAGAGATGATGAGCTAGGGTGTGTGTCTACATTGGTGAGTGGCTGAGGTTGAACAGTACAGGAGAATAGTGGAGTTGAGGAGTGATAGAAGGGTGGGCAAGGAAGGGTCATCAGGAACATCTCTGTGGATATTGAAGTCCCCAAAGATCAATGCAGGCATAGAGAAAGAAGGAATGTGAGAAAAGGATTGAAATGGTTAAAGCAGTTGGAGATGGGATTTGAGGGCCGGTAGATGATTATTACTAGAATCTGGAGTGGGTGGTAGAGGCGGATGGTATGTGCTTTGAAGGAAGAGAAAGAAAGGGATGGGGGAGGTGGAATAGTGCAAAAACAAAATTGGGGTATGAAAAGGAAGCCAACACCTCCTCCTTTCCCAGTGAGTCTGAGGGAGTCACCCTCAGGAGAGCAACAAGGGAGACCATGTCATCTGGGGAGAGCCAGATTTCAATGATGGTGATTGGCGATTCTTTCCTTGGGCAGACCCAAGTCCTCAGTGCATTAGTAGAAGAAGTGGGGATTGAGGGGGACAGTGTCCCCTCCCTTGGTACAGTTCTAGGCACAGGGGCAGGAAGATGGGCGGGGGGAGAACTCTGGGGAGTCTGTCTCTGGCTTAGAATGCCCTCCCTCCTCATATTGGGCAGACAATGACTCCCACTTCCCCTTCAAAGCATTATTGAAGGCACAACTCCCCTGAGAGGCCTTCCTCACTAAGCCCTCATTTCTTCTCCTTCCACTTCTATCTGCATGGCCCTGACTTGTTCCCTTTCTTCATCCCTCCTACCAGCTGCACAGCACTTATGTACTTATCTGTAATTTATTTATTTCTATTAATGCCTGTCTCCCCCTCAAGACAGTAAGTTCATTATGGGCGGGGAATGCATCTGTTTATTGCTATAGTGTACTCTCCCAAGCACTTAGTACAGGGCTGTGCACACAGTAAGCTCTAAATAATAGTAATATTGGTATTTGTTAAGCGCTTGCAATGTGCCAAGCACTGTTTAAATGCTGGGGTAGATACAAGGTATTCAGATTGTCCCACATAGGGCTCACAGTCTTCATCTCCATTTTACAGATGAGGTAACTGAGGCCCAGAGAAGTTAAGTGACTTACCAAAAGTCACACAGCTGACAAGCAGCAGAGTCAGGATTAGAACCCATGACCTCTGACTCCCAAGCCCATGCTCTTTCCACTAAGGCACAATAATTATGATTGACTGACTGGCATTTGGCTTACCGTCTAAGTAGGAGGGGAAACAGACAGTGAATCCCCATTTTACCGATAAGTAAACAGCTATGGAGAAGGGAAGTAATTTACCCAAGGTCACACAGCAGACAAGTAGAAGAGCCGGGATTAATAATAATGTTGGTATTTGTTAAGCGCTTACTATGTGCCGAGCACTGCTCTAAGCGCTGGGGTAGACACAGAGGAATCAGGTTGTCCCACGTGGGGCTCATAGTCTTAATCCCCATTTTACAGATGAGGGAACTGAGGCACAGAGAAGTTAAGTGACTAGCCCACAGTCACACAGCTGACAAGTGGCAGAGCTGGGATTCGAACTCATGAGCCCTGACTCCAAAGCCCGTGCTCTTTCCACTGAGCCACGCTGCTTCTCTATTAGCACACAAGTCCTCTGACTCCCCCTCTGAAGCTCCTCTACTCAAGCAGTGCATGCAGAAAATGGCCAGGGGTGCAGAGATGTGACATATTGCAAAAGACATATAAAGGTGTGAATTTAAAAAAAAAAAAAAAGCACTCACCTCGTGGAGTGACAATTGTAATCGTCACATTATATTCGATTTTCTACAGCAGAATCGACCTTTGCGGAATGCCAGACAGGAGCAGTAATACTTGCTGAGAGCACACTGAGTGCAATGTACTGTCTAAACAACTGGAAAACCCTACTGAAACACAGAGCATGTTCCCTGCCCCAGGAGCTCACAATCTAATGGTTTCAAGGTAAATATCATGAACAACATCAACACCTCTATGCAATGTTGTTAGACTTTGTCTGTTGGTTTGACACGGATAGAAGACCCAGACTCGGGAACTAGTCTCCTTGAAAAGTTTCCTTGAAAAGTTTCTAGTTTCCTTGAAAAGTTTATGAAGATTAATGTGATATGGCAAGTACTCTTTATTCATCTCTCCCTCATCCCCTCAACACTTATGTACATATCCATAATTAATTTATTTATATTCATGTCTGGCTCCTCTTCAAGACTGTCAGCTTACTGTGGGCAGGAAACATGTCTACCAACACTGGTGTAGTGTACTCTCCCAAACACTTAGTAGAGTGCGCCGCATGCAGTAAGCATTAATTAATATGATTTATTGACTGAGTGATTTGTGAAACTTGGATGATATGACTGGTTGCATCTCATCATTTTTTAAAGATTGTATTGATAATGGATTATTGTATTAAACTCTTTGCCAGGTTTTTCAGAAACCTTTGCCATAAAAGAATTGATATAATGCTAAAGGATTGATATAATGCTATTTTGCATGCTTCCTTCCACTTCTACTACAAGATTTATTTTGCTCATCTCTTAATCTCATTAGTGTTTGTGATTTGGAGATTTTTGTGCTGGTACAGCTTGTGAAAGATTGGGTACCTAGTTAGTTCTAGGCACTAACTTCAAGGGAACCCATTGTGTTTTGGGTTGAATTGACCACAAAACCTCCTGTTATAAATTTTAAGATAATCACAGGAAATAATAATAAAAAAGGTTCTTTTCATCATGCATGCAACATGTTGGAAAATTGGAAAAGTACCCCCACACCCAATAATGTGCTCTTTGTCTGGCTAGATGCCACTATAATGTTTTGCCTTATGGGTGACTGATTTTGTGATCAGTGGAAGTTGAGACTGACCATCAAGGTAACTGACAGAATATTAAAAAGGTCAGAGCAACCCAATTTACAACCATCTTCACTGGATTATTTGAAGCATTAAGTGGTCCCCATACAATTAAGTAGTAAACTACCTGAAACTACTCTCCTGATAATGAATATAAGAAGAGCAGGATATGGGAAAGGTATTCTTGTGTCCTGAAAATCCTAAAGGATCTGAGTGCTTTATCATGAAAACCAATGTCAATAATCAAACCCTATCTTCTCACCAGATAATGTATGCATTGTTTACACTTAAGATCCACAGGTTTTTCCTTATATTCCTTTAATGAATTAATTCAAAATGGTTTCCTACAATATCATCATTTTCCCAGATTTTAAGGGAGTAAAACAACTGTAATATTTTTGCATATGTATTAGTAATGAAGCCATCCTTGGTGTTTGAAAATTATGTATTGACTATGAAATAATACAGCTTCCAAAGGATAGGATGGAAAAGAACAGTTGGTAACTGATAGTCTTTCACAACATTGGGTACATATAGGCATTAGTCCTTGTCTCACTGATTCATGTGACATAAGCCATGCTTTTTTAAAATTTTTCCCTCAGTATGTTACAGTCACACTTTGCTCCTTACAGATCCTAGTTCTACAATTTCAAAAGTGAAGCTGGGATTAGCTGCCAACAGAGTGTCTATCATTTCTTTTTACTAAATTTAAGAGTTCTAACTGATGTGGGCAATAATAAAAATGGTATTTACTGAGTGCATGCTTCATGACAAAAACTGTGCTTAGCACTGGAATAGTTACAAGACACTCAGAGTAAACACAGCTCCTGCCCCACGGAGAACTAATAATCTGAGGAGAAAAGGAGGGCAGATATTTTATTCCTATTTTAAAATTGATGCAACTGAGGCCAGAGAGGTCAAGTGACTTCTCCAAGGTCACACAACAGTCAAGTGACAGAGCTGAGTCATGAACTTGTTTTGCTTTGTTGTCTGTCCCCCCCTTTTAGAGTCTTAGCCTGTTGTTGGGCAGGGATTGTCTCTGTTGCCAAATTGTACATTCTAAGTGCTTAAGTACAGTGCTCTGCACACAGTTAGTGCTCAATAAATATGATTGAATGAATGAATGAATGAACCCAGGTCTCCTGACTCCCAGGCCCGTATTTTTTTTCCACCAGGCCTTGCTGCCTCCCGTGTGCCATATTGTGTTTATTGGTGGAGAATAGAATTATTTTTTGAATATTTCTACACAAAGTTTTTATTCTACTTCTAAATTAGTTCAAATATGTGATAGATAATCAGATCACTGGACCCTTTAAAAGCCAAAACTAGAATAGTAGCATAGCATGGACAGTGGGGGCATTACATTTCATTTTTGAACCAAGGTTTCCTCTATAAAACATGAAGAATATTGTGCTAAATTTTTAAAATACCTTAGAAATCTGTAATAAGTGTTTGCCTTTCATTTTAGCCTTCTACTTTATCTACAACAGTCACAGGCTGTTGTCTGGCCATATAGCAATTCAGTGCAATTTTCAGGTGCATCTGCCAACAATTTTTCTGCAGATGTCCTCGGAAGTATGAGAAAGTTTCTTCATTGAACTACATTATGTAGTTTTTGATCAAATTCTCTCTCTACATGAAACAGAGGTAACCAACAAATGCTTTGTTCCTGGGACAGTGTGGAACTATCTCAGGTAGAAAGATCCGTGGATAATGAGTGCCAAAAGGACTTTTAGATCAGTCCATGCTGCTTTGGCTGTGTGCATGTTTCTGCTGCTCCTCGTCCCATAATGCCATCTTCATACTGTCTTGGCACTCCATCATTCACCCCTCATTCTTCTGTTAATCTCTCCCCACCAACTCTCAGCCCTGATTCACCTCCCCCCGCCCCGACATCTCAGAATTTCATTCATCCTATCTCACCTGGATTACTATGTCAGCCTCCTTGCTGATCTCCCAGCCTCCTTTCTCTCCCCACTCCAGTCCATACTTCACTCTGCTGCCCAGATTTTCTACAAAAACATCCAGAACACGTTTCTAACTCCTCAAAAAACTCCAGTGGTTGCCCATCCACCTCCCATCAAACAAAAACTCCTCACCACTGGCTTCAAAGCACTTAATCACTTTGCTCCCTCCTACCTCACCTTGCTTCTCTCTTAATCTCTCTCACTGTCTAGATCTCCTCTATCTTGCCAGATGACCCCTCTCCCTAATACTGCCTCTGGCCTGGAATGCCCTCCCTCCTCAAATCGGACAATCACTTTCCCCCTCTTCAAAGCGTTGTTGAAGGCATATCTCCTTAAAGAGGCCTTCCCTGACAAAAAAAAAAAAAACCAAAAACACAAAAAGCCTTTTCCTCTTCTCCCACTCCTTTCCAGGTCACCCTGACTTGCTCCCTTTGTTCTGCCCCCCTCCCAGCCCCACAACACTTAAGTGCATATCTGAATTTATTTCTATTAATGTCTCTCTCCCCACTCTAGACTGTAAGTTCAGTGTGGGCAGGGAATGTATCTGTTTATTGTTTTCTCCTAAGTGCTTAGTATAGTTTTCTGCACACTTCAAGTGCTCAGTAAATATGATTGATTAAATGAATGAATAAAATGTCCAAAACAGAACTACTCATAGTCTCACCCAAACCTGTCCTCCCTGTACCTTTCCTATCACTGTCAACAGTACCTCCCTGTCTCACAAGTCCATAAACTCAGTCTTAGCCTCTACTCATCTCTGTCATTCAATTACATATTCAATCTGTCACCGAATTCTGTTGGTTCGACCTTCACATCATTGCTAAAAGTCACCTTTTAGTCTCCATTCAAATTGCCACCATGTTAATCGAAACACTTATCCTATCCTGCCTTGATTACTATGTCAGCCTCCTTGTTTATCTCCCTGCCTCCTGGCTCTGCCCACTTCAGTCTGCTGCCCGGATCATTTTTCTAAATAAAGTTCATTCCATGTTTCCCACTCCTCAAGAACCTCCAGTAGTTGCTCATCCACCTCTGCATCAAACATAGACTCCTTACCAATAGCTTTAAATCACTCAATCACCTTACCTCCTCATAACTGATGCCCCTTATTTTCTACTACCACACAGCCCACAGACTTCACTCTTCTAATTCCAACCTACTTACTGTACCTCAATCTTGTTTATCTTGCAGCTGACCTGTCATCCACATGGTGCTGTGGATAAAGCATGGGTCTGGGAGTCACAAGATTACAGGTTCTAATTCTGGCTCTGCAACCTGTCTGCTGTGTGATCTTAGGAAAGTCACTTCACTTTTCTGTGCCTCAGTTGTTGTTGTCTTATGCTGTGGAGTGATGTCCGACCCATAGTGATGCCATAGACACATCTCTCCCGGAACACCCCACTTCCATCTGTAATCATTCTGGAAGCATATCCATAGAGTTTTCATCATAAAAATATGGAAGTGGTTTACCGTTGCCTCCTTCCACACAGTAAATGATTCTCTGCCCCCGACTCTCTCCCATGAAGCTGCTGCCCAGTTCAGGGGAGTTTTGACTTGAAGCAGATTGCCTTGATTCACTAGCCACTGCCCAAGCTAGGAATGGAATGGATATGCCTCTGCTTGACTCTTCCCCCTGTAGTCATGACTGGTAGAGTACTGGAAAGTCCCCAGGTGAGACCCTGAGAGGAGTTCCTCAGTTACTGTAAAATGGGGATTGAGACTGTGAGCCCCACATGGGATAAGGACTGCGTCCAGCTCGATTTGCTTGCATCTACCCCAGAACTTACTACAGTGCCTGGAGCATGGTCCTTAAAAAATGCCAGCATTATTATTAGTAGTATTATAACTGACAGAAGAATGCTCTACCCACCTTCAAAGCTTTAATGAAGCTTCATCTTCTTCAAGAGGCCTTCCACAGTTAAGCCTTCATTTCCTTTTTTCCCCAATCCCTTCTGCATCACTCTTGCACTTTGAATAGCAGACTTTATTCACCTCTTCCCCAGCCACACAGAAGCAGCGTGGTTCAGTGGAAAGAGCACGGGCTTGGGAGTCAGAGGTCATGGGTTTGAATCCCGGCTCTGCCGCTTGTCAGCTGTGTGACTGTGGGAAGTCACTCAACTTCTCTGTTACCTCATCTGTAAAATGGGGATTAAGACTGTGAGCCTCATGTGGGACAACCTGATTACCTTGTATCTACCCCAGGGCTTAGAACAGTGCTCTGCTCATAATAAGCGCTTAACAAATACCAACATTATTATTATTATGTACATATCCACAATTTATTTACTTCTATCAGTGACTGTGTCTCCACCTCTAGACTGTAAGATCATTGTGATCAGGGAACATGTCTTCCAACTTCTATATTGTTGAAGGTGGGGAGGGTGATCATCTGTCAGATATGAAGTGAGGGAGTATTCCAAGTCAGAGGTAGGACTTGGAGAGAGGTTGGCAGTGAGGTAGACGAGATTGAGGTACAGTGAGAAAGTTGACATTAGCGGATCAAATTGCGCAGGTTGGGTTGCAGTAGGAGAGTAGTGAGGTGAGGTAGTATGGAACAAAGTCACTGAGTGCTTTAAAGCCGATGGTAAGGAGTTTTTATCTCATGTCGAGATGGATGGGCAACCACTAGAGGTTTTTGCAGCTACGTCTTGCTGCCATATAAAAACCAAAGAAGCCTTCTAAGTCTTCTGTTTTTTTGTAAAATTAGTATAGAATTGTTGCCAAACTCTTGGAATTTCCCAACACTGGTCTGACCTATTTCATTTAGTTTTCAACTTCTTTATATAGGCATTTGTTGGATAGTGTTTTTCCTTGGTGGATAAATTAGAGACAACATATAATTTCATATTGCTAATGAAAACCTTTATTGTGCAAAGGGCTCCCCAGATGTAGGCTGGTACATAGTTTTCTTTAGGATTATTGTGAGTACAAGAGCAAAGTAATTGAAAACTTATTCATAATCATTCACAATCATGTTCTTTTGTACTTGCTTCAGGAGCACAGCCTGAACTGTTTCCCACTGAACTGTTAGCTAGAACAATTCCTGGTTACTTCCTCAGAGGCTTTTGATGAGACTGAAACTTGCTGATTTGGAAGAGTCTACTGGTAGATATGAAATGTATTCTGACTTATTTGCATTCCTTGTTTGCATCCTCAAGCAAGATTAGAAGGTTCCACTGTGGATTGGCCTTTTATATGCTAAAATATGTTAATCAGGGAAAAAGTCCTTCAAGATACTAAAGAATTGATTAATAGGAAGCCACATTCCTTCGATTAGGTCTTTGATAGGTCTCCCAGGTCCCTCTCTTTGAAGTTGAAGCCCATGGCATAGGTGAGGGGGACAGAGTCCTCTGGTGTGCTGTTGCATTTGCAAGAGATGCATGTGGAGAGGTAGCGTGGCACAGTGGAAAGAGCCTGGGCTTGGGAGTCATACGTCATGGGTTTGAATTCCGGCTCCGCTGCTTGTCAGCTGTGTGACTGTGGGCAAGTTACTTAACTTCTCTGTACCTCAGTTACCTCATCTGTAAAATGGGGATTAAGACTGTGAGCCTTGTGTGGGACAACCTGATTACCCTGTATCTACCCCAGTGCTTAGAACAGTGCTCTGCACATAGTAAGCGCTTAACAAATACCAACATTATTATGTGGAACGCAGGGTGCAGGAAGTGGAATGGGGGCAAGATCTCAGCCCACAATTGCCCAATTATGAGACCCTTTCTCTGGGTTCCTTCCTCTAGAGTTGGCCTCTGGCAAAGGAACCAGTGGCAGAGGTCACCCAGGCCCTTCTTGAGTGGGAGTCGATGAAGGGGAGGACTTAAAGCTAGCATCAGATTGAATCATATGATGGTAGATGTCAATCGTAGAGGATGCAGCACCATGTTGGATCATAATTTATAACCTTCCAAGGATTTTAATGATGTCCAAATATATATGTTCTCCAAACAAATGTGAATCACACCCCGTCACATACCCAGTTAGAATAAAGTGAATAAAATTAGACTTGTTCAGTCTTATTTTGCTAGTACTGGGGAAAGGATAATATGGATGCAATTTCAATTCTGACTGCCTGAACTGATTTTGACGTATCTACTCACTTTTCTCCTGTCTCAGGATTGCATCTGGAGAGTGTCCACCACTCTACCAGTCTTAGCTACGGAAAGGAGAGTCAAGCAGAGGCATGCTCATTCCATTCTTACTGGGGCATTGTCCAGCAAGTGGAAGGTAATCTGCTGCAAGTCAAAACTCACCCGTGCTGGCAAGTAGCAGTAAGGGAGAAAGTCAAGGGTGGATGATCAAGTGGATGCACAGAAGAAGGCAATGGTAAACCACTTTCATATTTTTACCAAGAAAATTCTATGTAAATACTATCAGAACAATTGCAGATGAAGGCAGGGCTTTCTGGGAGAGATGTGTCCATGGAATCACTAAGGGTTGGAGATTATTATTATGGTATTTGTTAAGTGCTTACTATGTGCCAAGCACTGTTCTAAGCACTAGAGTAGATATAGGGTAGTCAGGTTGTCCCATGTGGGGCTCACAGTTTTAATCCCCATTTTCCAGATGAAGTAACTGAGGGACCGAGAAGTTAAGTGGCTTGCCCAAGGTCACACAGCAGAAACATGGTGGAGCCAGGATTAGAACCCATGTCCTCTGAATCACAGGCCCAGGCTCTTACCACTAAGCCATGCTGCTTCTCTAAGCAGATGACAGCATAAGACAAGACACATTTTTCAGGTCCATAATTACTTGATAAATATCATAATAGTAGTAATAATTATAATAGCAATAATAATATAATCCAACATTGCCCAGTTTTATAAATTTTAATCATGTTCTTCTCAAGCTTTGACATTCCATGGTGAGGTCTCTGGAGAAAATGGAAAAATACATTTTGTCCCAGGAAGACTCTTTTTAGACCATCATGGCAGTTATCTGACAAATATTTTCCAAGCCATCAGCACCAACCCTGGCAAGTGACACTAGAAGTAACTTTGTTATGTATGTAGTTTTACCATGAAATGTTATAGACTTTGTTTAAACTTGTAACTATAGGTTCTGAGTCAACAGACCTGAGACATTGCTCTCAGATGTAACTAAAAAAGCAAAACACCTTTTATTTCAAACATTACAAGGTCCTATTTATGGCGAGATATCTATCTGTAAACTTGCATTGCCACATCAGACTCTGGCAGCTTCTGAATGGCAGGAATGGATCATCAATCTGGGCTCTGGAAACATTTTGTCTATAATGTTACATCTTTGGAATACTGGATAAAGAACAGAGAGATGGCTGCTGAGGGAAATGGGGATTACAGTGGGATTACGGCATCTCAGAGAAAGTCTGAATCACAAGGAAATAATGATGTCAATTTGGATAACTAAGGGAAAACCAAAAATGCCCTCCACCCATTTTGGGAAATGTTGCTCATCATTTATTGGTTAATGATCTGGGCAGGATAAAAATAGATTACCTACTGGAATGGCTGACTTTTAACCTACATCTATTCAAGATAATGGTTCTCACTTTTCCTTCATTTTTCACATAAAAATGAAGTAGGAGCTTTGTAAACATTATGGGTTAGTTTTCTGAAATGAACTTCTATTAAAGAGAATGTATATATATATATATGTGTGTGTGTGTGTGTGTGTGTGTACATTTATCACTAGAATTTCTTGAACACCTTTATATGTGCAGAATTTGTTATGAGAGCACTGAGATCACAAGACATTTCCTGTGCTCCATAGATACATCTGCCTTGATCTTGTCATATCATTTGCTGTTAAGTATAACATATAATTATTGTTGATAGAACTGCCCTAGAAATTGAATGTGCTCTCTATATTCAGTCCACAGTTCACAGAGAAGTCGAAGGTTGTGATGCTACAGATAGTCTTTCACTTTGGCCAGAAGCCTAATGCACCATTTCTGTCATGGTCTCTGTGTCACACTCCTAAAGGTCATAGTCATCATCTTATTTTTTCTATATTTTTGCTTAATCATAAGTCACTGGACAGTGTGTTTCCTAGGGAGAATAATTCAGTGAAGATTTCAACTCAGTGAAAATTTTTCGTTATGTATAAGGTTTGTTCAGATGATTCGTAACCTGGATCTTCAAGTTAATTGTCAGTCCATAACAATATGCTGTTTCTGCCAGGCAGTCCTTCATCTTCTATATATTTTCTAGTGTGTGCAATCAATCACATTTATTGAACACTTTCTGTGGGCAGAACACTGTACTAAACACACAGGAGAGACCCCCGAGACTGTAAGCTCATTGTGGGCCAGGAATGTGTCGTTATATTGTTGTGTTGTACTCTCCCTAGTGCTTAGTACAGTGCTCTGCACACTGTAAGCACTCAATATGATTGATTGATTCAATATAAAAGAGTTGGTAGATATGTTCTCTGCCCACAACAAACAGTCTAGAGGGAGAGATAGGCATTGTTAGAAATAAATTATACCTAATGTTAAGGTACAGTTAACAGCCCGTAAGATAGGAACCTGAATCCAGTACCCAACACCAAGGCTGACCTTGTTGGCTTTCAGAGCCCTCTAAAGGGTTCTCAGTTCTTGCTTCTGAGAATAGGGAATGGGTTTTCTCCTGAATCTAGTCCTTGCACTCATTTCACTGTTTCCCTCGTTTTCTCGGCTTCCTAGCTAAGCTTTTCCATTGGCAATCTTTCCTATTTGCCTGCAGATTCCCCAGCTTCACGTGCTGAAACAACCCCTTGTTAAAACAGTCAGTAGACCTGACTTGCAGCCTGCTCTGAACTGACTATACCAGTCTTTACTTGTTCTACACCTCGCTGTCTTGAGTTCTGCTAGCATGAAACCTAACAGACTTTGGATGATGCTTTTAGTCTTTTGTGTTGGAAAACTTTCCTGGATGACTGTATGGAGACAGTATGTCTCAGATTCCTTTTATAATCTTCACAAACAGCTGTACAAAATTGGTTGGGTTATATGGAATTGCCATGCTGTCCATTTTCCCTTCTCCAGACTGAAAGCTCATCATGGGCGGAGAATGCTACTGTTTATTGTTGTATTGTACTTTCCCAAGCATTCAGTACTGTGCTCTGAACACAGTAAATGCTCAATAAATATGACTAAATGAATGAACTGAATGAATGAATGGGCAGAAAAGAGGCAGAGGAGCATTGTTGTAAAGGGCAAGGTAACACTCAGAGGAAAAACAATCTCAAGAGCAGCTTCCTTATGATGTACCCAACTTTCAGTCAGGAAAATGAGCTTGGAATAAGTTTCAATTTTTCTTTCAATTTATCTAAGAGATTTGGCAGCCATAAAGTCTGTCACAATAAGGAAGTGCATATAAAACAAAAAAAATAAGATGTTTCCATTATATAAACCCATGGCATATTCTTACCTGGCATGTTGCATAAAGACATTTTAGTGTCTTAGAAAAGACATGTCTGGGTGAAATTGGATGGGAAAGGTTTGGTATGAGGCAGGTACCAAGAAGGGCATTAAAATGATATGCCAATTCAAATGAACCGTTTTCTTGTGAGGATCACCACTACTGTAAAACCAGTTCAGATGCATATTCTACTATGTGAGGGATGGTAACTTTCCTCTCTTCTCTTCCCAGATATAAACTACAATCCTAGGAACATAGACACCCCAAGTCTGAGCTGATCCTTTGCCAAAGGAGAGGCAGTAGTGTTTTCAAAAAGTTTGAGGTATATTCAACCTGAATGGTAGGAGCCAGAAAAGACAGCATCCTTTAATCTGTAAAAGGATGCTTTTTTGTGGGCATGGAAAAACAATATTATTATTACTGTTGTCATCATTATTCTGGGGTTTAAGTGTTGAAAAGGTTTCAAGCGCTATTCTAAACTCTGGGGTAATAATAATAATAATAATGGGGATTCATTCAATAGTATTTATTGAGCACTTACTATGTGCCAAGCACTGTTCTAAGCACTGTAGATAAAGGGTAATCAGGTTGTCCCACATGGGGCTCACAGTTTTAATCCCCATTTTACAGATGAGGGAACTGAGGCACAGAGAAGATAAGTGGCTTGCCCAAGGTTACACTGCAGGCAAGTGGCAGAATCAGGATTAGAACCCACCTCTTCTGCCTCTTAAACCCATGCTCTTTCCACTAAGTCATGTTGCTTCTCTAATAATTGTGGTATTTGTTAAGTCCTTACTACGTGCCAGGCACTGTACTAAGCACTGGGGTGGATACGAAGCAGCCTGGATCAGTGGAAACAGCCCAGACGTAGGAGTCAGAGGTCATGGGTTCTAATCCTGGCTCCACCACCGGTCAGCTCTGTGACTTTGGGCATGTCACTTGACTTCTCGGTGCCTCAGTTACCTCATCTGTAAAATGGGGATTAAGACCGTGAGCCCCAAGTGGGACAACCTGATTACCCTGTATCTACCTCAGTGCTCAGCACAGTGCTCTGCACATAGTAAGCACCTAACAAATACCAACATTATTATTATTATTATTCAATCAAATAGGGTTGGACACAATCTCTGTCCCAGGTGGGGGTCACATTCTTAAAGACTGTGAGCCTGCCATTGGGCAGGGATTGTCTCTATCTGTTGCTAAATTGTACATTACAAGTGCTTAGTACAGTGCCCTGCATATAGTAAGTGCTCAATAAATACTATTGAATGAATCCTCATTTTACAGATGAGGGAACTGAGGCACAGAGAAGTGAAGTGGCTTGCCCAAGATCACACAGCGGACAAGTGGCAATATGGGATTAGAACCCATGACCTTCTGACTCCCAGGCCTATGCTCTATCCACTACAGGTTACTTAGGTTGAAGCCACTTCTGTCCCACATGGAGATCCCAGCCTACTCAGGAGGGAGAACAGGTATTAAATCCCCATTTTTACATTTGAGGAAACTCTGGCATAAAGAAGTGACTTGCTCAAGGTCACTGGGGAAATAATTGCCAGGGCTGGGATTAGAACTCAGATACTCTAACTTCCAGGCCTGTGCTTTTTCCAGTAGGTCATGCTGCTTCTCTATCAACATGTCTAACAACTCTGTTGTTTGTACTCCCCTAAACACTTTATACAGTGTTCTGAACACAGTAAGCACTGAATACTATTGATTGGTAATATAACAATAGACACAGCATACAGGAGATTCTCAATGGCACACTGATGGATCGAATCTCACTATCAGCAGTGTCATCTTTGAACTGAAGACAACTCAACATTCTAGACAGTTTAGAAAGATACAGTTTGAGAGGTAAGGGTGTGCACAAACCAAATTAAAATGTTAACTAAATCTTACCATGCTCCTAGAGGGCAACTTTAAAAACATGCAGGTTGTAGATTGAGACCAAAAAAAAAGGAAATAATTCTACCCTGAGCAGGAGGTAAGCATACAAAATTTGTTCTATTGGAAGTTGTGAATAGTTTGACTAAATTCATGGATGAGCGGTAAATAGTTATTAGATGGGAAAGAATAGATTTGTAGTGGGGAATGTTAGGGATGTTGCATAACACATTCATACATCCCTATCCATTAGGATCTAGGTCAGTGAGGGCAACATTACACAATTCAAGTGTCACTTTACCACCTTAATAATGATGATGGTATTTGTTAAGCACTTACTATGTACCAGGCATTGTTCTAAACACTGAGGTAGATACAAGACAATCAGGTTGGATACAGTCCCTGTCCCACGTGGGGCTCACATTCTTAAATGTCATTTAACAGATGAGGTAACTGAGGCAATGAGAAGTTAAGTGAATTGTCCAAATCACACAGCACCCAAGTGGTGGAGCCAGGATTAGAACCCAAGTCCTAACTCCCAGGCCTGTGCTATATCCACTAGGCATGAAGCTTTAAGCATCAGCGACAAAATTCTGGCCTGGATGAACCATGAAATGACCAACCCAAAAAAGGAATTTCTCATGTCCTTGTGTCTTTCAAGAAGAATTTACACTACAGAATATATTAGGGACCACTAAAGTGCACAATCTGCTCCTCTGACCATGGAAGCATTTATAGAGTTAATGCTGTTCTTGCACAGATTAATCGGAATTAATATGATCAGGTCATTCATTGATCCTTTTTTAATTTTTAAAAATCCAAAAGAAACAAAATTTCATAAAAGGTAAACCTAGTTGATTAGATATCATGGGTGCAGAATGAGAGATGCAAAATAATTCTATAGGGGAAATTCCCAGTATTTTGAGCAAAATATCTTAGAGCCATGAAATCCCAGGAAGAGTAGTAAACTCTCATGTGGCATACATACATTAGGGGTAAGGTGTAGACCATTAATTAAATATTGAAATTCCATGAAGGTGAGAAAATTAACTTCAATTTCCATGGTTCCAAGAACTCCCCTAGATTTAGGTCATAACTGAAATAGCCTAAGGTAGATGAGCTACAGAAATACCAGCAAACTTAAATTGGATTTTTTCTACTTGCTATATCTTGAGGCACATGAAAAAATTACAAATTAAATGGGAAAATACAGATTCAACATTTGGTCTCATTTTCTAGATACATAAGAAAACTTTTGTTGTGGGGCCTCCTAAGCAATTCCAGAAAGGGAAAACAGCCTCTGATGGTTCATCATTGAATCTGAGAAAATCTAAATCATGACAAGATTTCTTGGCTATAATGGGTTTAAAAATCACCTTGTCCTAAATGAAGTTGAATTTCCAATTCATTTTCTAGTTCTGGTAACTTCTGAAAGAACATTTGCCCTTTAGTGACACAAGAAAAAAATCTTTCCTATGTAATGCAATTCTCCTAAATCTATTTTTCAGAAGATTGAACCTCTGCATAAAGACAACAAAGTTAATTCAAGCCCAACTTTAGCATCTTTGTAAACACTGTACATGATGCAATTAGATTATGAAAACTTTCTATCATTTTGATTTGGTATATGTCAAAATGATCAATCAATGGTATTATTGAACAGTTTCTGTGTGCAGAGCCCTGTAATACATCTTCATAATATTTCTCACATATCCCAGAAGGTGAATTTGTTATTTGCCGAAAAGAAGCAAGATAGTTATTTGTTGAAAAGAAGCAGAGTAGCCTATTAGATAGAGCACAGGCCTGGGAGTCAGAAGGACCTGAGGCCTAGTCCAGGCTCTGCCACTTTTTTGCTGAATAATCTTGGGCAAGACACTTAATTTCCCTGTGCTTCAGTTACTTCATCTGTCAAATGGTGATTGAGACTGTGAGCCTCATGTGGGACATGGACTGTGTCAAACCTGATTACCTTGTATCATCCCAGTACTACTTAGAACAGTGCCTGGAAAATAGTAAGTGCTTAATAAATACCATTATATATAATGTATATTATATATATTAAATATATAATTATATTATCATATATAATATATATGGTTTCCCTTGGTGTTGTCCTTAAAATGGGTATTAATTATATTGTAACAATGAGAATATTAAAACAACAAACATTTCACGAGGCAAAGAGATTCACAGGATTTCTCACTTTTTGCTCCTCTATTTCTCTCATTTCCCTGTGTTTTTTCTCTTCTCATTATCTCTCCTTTTAGACACCCCAATCTTTGCAAAGTCTTTGGTTAAATATTTTGCCTGACCACTGCCTGCCAGGCTTGTCTTCTGTGGCAGTGATCTAGATAGAACCCAGGCCTGGGAGTTGGAAGGATGTGGGTTCTAATCCCAACTCTGCCACCTGTCTGATGTGTGACTTTGGTCAAGTCACTTAACTTCTCTGGGCCTCACTTACCTCATTTGTAAAATAGGGTTTAAGAGTGTTAGCCCCATATGGGACAGGCACTGTGTCCAACCTGATAATCTGTATATAAGCCAGCACTTAGAACAGTGTTTGGTGCACAGTAAGCACTTAAGTACTAATATTATTTAACTTTGAGATTTTGTATAGTTGTTTTTGTGAATCCTTGTACCAGGACCTTTCCCTTTGGAGAGACCCGGGTTCCTTGCTCCAGAATTACACACTGGCCAGTTTCCTTAAAGTCCTTTCCACCCACTCTGGTTGGATTCTCACTGTCTCCCTTCAAGAGGCCTTCAGCCACTCTAGCCTTATATTCACCTTTGTTCTTCCTCTAACCCCCATTTCTAACCTCTGCTTCGGTGTTTCATAATAATGCCTAATGTGCATGTATGGCCCAAAATTTAAGAACTAATTTTAAGATTGCAAAAGTAGACATCTTCACAATGTCTGAGTGCTTTCTTCTTGCCTTCTTATAGTCTTTTAGAGTCTTTCTTTATTACCAAATGAAAATCTGATCTTTCCACTTTGGGGTATCCAACTTCATTTCCACTCCTCTTCATAGAGTTTGTTGGTTACAGCCCCCAATATTATATTGTAGTCTCCTCTATTATATTTTAAGCTCCTTGAGGACATGGATTCTGTTTTTTATTTCTATTGTAAGCTCACAAGTATATGGCTTAGTGTTCTCCACTCAGTAGGGATCCAATATAGTTCCCTCCACAGAATAACAGCTCAATAAAAGCTATTTAATTGAAATGGAATTTCCTCTAGGTGTCCCTTCCAGGTAGACTGAATACCATTGAGTGGCATGAGGGAGCTAAATGTCTTAGTTAAGTGGAGCACAGTGATCTGTAAAGTTTTTTTTTTTTTTTTTTTATTCAAAGAGCATGGGCTAGGAGTTGGGGAACCTATCCCAGTTGGGGTTCTAATCCCATTTCCTCTACTTGCCTATTGTGTGACCTTGGGTAAGTCATTTCACTAAATATCTGCCTTAGTTTCCTCATGGGATTATGAGGATTATATGGGATTAAACTACCTATAAGTAAACTCTCAGACTGTGCCCAATCTGATCATTTTGTATCTACCCCAATGTTTAATATGGTGCTAGGCACATTGAAAATGATTCAAATTAGTTCTGTCTTGTTCATTTTCCCTGTTCTTGGACATTAAATACCTGCTCCCCCTCCTACTTTGACTAGGTGTTTAATGTGGACAGACACTGCTTCCAACCTGATCGACTACCTACCCCAGTGCTTAAAAGAGTGCTTGACATCTAGTAAGCATTTAAATACAAAAATAAATAACTCAGCTAATTAATCTTGATCTAATCCCTCTACTGTATTCAGGAGAATAGGGGTGGGAGACATGACGAAAAGGAGAGCTGATGCCTATTCAAGATGAATGCAGAGCCAGAAATGGGAGCTGGGGAAATGTCCACTACACATTTGGGTAAATATACATATTTGCTCATGCTTTCGACTGCCAAGGGTGCCTAGAAGAAAAATCAAGAGATTTTTAGAATCTAAGGCATGAGATAATTTTGGAAACAGACGTGATATGGGAAAGGATAGATTCTACAATGTCCCTAGCAAAAATCAGTCACAGTGATATTTATTAAAGGTTTACAATATGCAGAATAATAATAATAATTGCAGTATTTGTTAAGCACCTACTTTGTGCCAAGAACTGTTCTGAGTGCTGGGGTAGATACAAGGTAAGCAGGTTGCTCCATGTGAGGCTCACAGTTTTAATCCCCATTGTACAGAGGCACAGAGAATTTAAGTAGCTTGCCTAAAGTCCCAAGCTGACAAGTGGCAGATCTAGGATTAGAACCCACAACCCCTGAATCCCAAGCCTGTGCTCTTTCCACTAAGCCACGCTGCTTCTCCAGAAGTAGTAAGTGTACTACTAGTAAGTAAAAGTAGTATAGTAAGTACTTGGAAAAGTACAATAAAGTACGTACTCTCATCCCTACCTTCAATTATCTCAAAAGCTAGTGACAGAAAGAGACAATAAAAATTACAAGAACAGGAAATAGGCTATGAGATGTACATTAATGCTGTGAGATGGAGGTTGGGTGAATTCCTAAGTGCTTAGGGAGTTTGGATTCATGCAAATTTGTGATGCAGCAGAGAGGGAAAAAGAGATGGGGAGAGTTGAGATAGTTAGGGAAAGATTCCTGGAGGAGATGTGATTTTAGGAGAGGTCTGAGAAATCCTCCAATAAAGTCAAGTTTAAGAAATCACCACTTCCCCAGTTTAGATGCTACTGGTCATTTATAAATGATAAAAATCATCATAATTAGGAATTTATTAAGCACTTACTATATGCCATGTGGTGCAAGAGATACAAGATTATAAGAGCAAGCAGTTTTTGGCCCACCTGGAAGCTATCACATCCCCAGTTACAGAAGAGGAAACTGAGGTCCGGAATGGTTAGGTGACTCTCCCAGAACCATACAGCATCTCTTACTATTGCATCATAAATTTACATGAGCCCAAATCACCTAAGCACTTAGGAATTCACCCTACTTTCATCTCACAGTATTTATGTACATATCCTTATAATCTGTTGTTTCCTGTTCCTATAATTTTTAATATCTCTTTCTCTCACTAGCTTGTGAGATAATTGAGGGTAGGGATGTTTCTATTTCCTTTATTGTATTCTCCCAATAATGATTCTAGAACTCAAAGCTGGGTCAGGACCAACCCTATGTTCTTTCTATTGGGCCTCATTGCCTCTCCAAAAATTAGCCAATCCAGGCAAAGCAAATCTAAAAAGAAGATGCCTCTGTGAAAATCTTCTTTGGAAATCTTAATGACAGTCACGTAACATAGCAAAAGAATGGATAAAAAGAAAAAGAGGAATCCACCTGATAAAGTTCATTAAGAAGATTTTTGAGGAGAAATCATTTTACTTCATCCTCAGTTTCTCCCTCCAATTATTTTGTCATTATAGATTATAACAACATCAACAATGTTTGTAATTCTTTAAACCTTATCTTTACCTCCTATTACCATTTGCCAGTTATCCTTCTTTGTAGCTACACTAATAATTCCCCATAAAAAAATAAATCTTCGTTGCTCCAGCCTGAATCAATTGCAGCAAGAAGCATAGAGGCATTAAAGAGAAGTGACTGACAGGTGAGAAGAGCAGAAAATAGCAAAAAAAAGACATGAGAAATTTTGGATTTGCCACATGACTGTGTCCCACATGAAAACCATGCATCAAATTGGAAATATAGTACACAGGTCTTGGCAGGCAGTGTCAAATCCAAAAGTCAGTGGAAAACGTCAAGGGCAGAAACTGATGTCTTGGGATTCTTCTGTTACCTTGATGATTCATATCTCCTATGACCTAAAAACTTCAGACATCTTCTATAATGATATACCATTTTCGATTTCTTCTTTATTCCTTGTCCGGCTGTGATGTTCAAGTGGGAGGTGTGGGAAGAGGACTGATGGTCTTTGCCTAGATAATGAAAAAATAAGAAATGTATATGTGTGAATTTTTACATCTAGCCAACCACCATCCTCAGTGTGCTTAGTTTGCCTAGCACTGCTACCAAAATAGACATAAACTCAACTCGATCTTTTTAGGTTCCTGTTATGCCATGATGTCTCACTGAGCGTTCCAGACAAAGTGAGACAGATGTGCTGTTCATCCTGAATCCCAACGGCATGCTTTCCTTAGCAACAATAACCATGCAAAAGTATCCCTGCATATCCCACTTTTCATGCATAATGTTTTCCTGGTCTGGATTATCCATAGTATTCAAATCAGACTTCATTTTAGAGCACCCACAATTTTATCAAAAGTGATCGTGGATACATGATGCATTCTGATCTACACTCATTTGTGGTAAATTGACAATAAGAACTTCACTGGGAAGGATGAGAACTTTACTGTTTTCATTTGTAACTCAGTCATATTAACGATAATGGAGATAATGGTTTTCATTGAGCACTTGCTATGTGCTGAGCCTTGTGCTAAGGACTGGGGGTAGAAAAGAATAAACAATTCAGACACAATTCCTCTCCTACATAGGAATCACAGTCTAAGTGGGGTGTGACGGACCTGTAGGAAAAATGATTGACTGGCATTTCTTATATTTCTTAATTGATATAAGTCTATCAATTCTATGACTTTTTTGTTGTTGTTTATGGTATTTGTTAAGTGACGGCTATGTGCTAGGCACTGTATTAAGCACTGGGTAGATACAAGCTAATCAGATTGGACACAGTTCATTTCCCATATGGACTCACAGTCTTAATCCCCATTTTACAGATGAGGGAACTGACGCACAGAGAAGTGAAGTAACCTTCTCAAGATCACAGAGCAAATGGCAGAGCAGGAATTATAATCCAGGTCAATCTGATTCCCAGGCTGTGCTTCATCCACCAAGTCACACTAGTGGAAAGAGCACGGGCTTGGGAGTCAGAGGTCATGGGCTCTAATCCCAGCCCTGCCACATGTCAGCTGACTTTGGGCTAGTCACTTCACTTCTCTGGGTCTCAGTTACCTCATCTGTAAAATGGAGATTAAGATTGTGAGGCCCACATGGGACAACCTGATTACCTTGCATTTAACTCCAGGGCTAAGAACAGTACTTGGCAAATAAGTGCTTAAGAAATGACATCATTATTATTAATATTATTATTCCCACTCTACTGTTTGACCAGTATTCTGTCTCCAGTAACTAAAATAAAATCAGGACTTCCTCAATATTTGGCAAGAAATTTGGCAAGCAAAGCTCAATGATATTCATTAAGTGCTTACTGTATCCAGAGCACTGTAAAATTATGACAAACAATATTCTTTGAAATGGATTAGGTTGAGACCTGTCTGTAAACTGGAATATAGGCCCAAATACTAATTACATAGGCAAGAATATGTCCCAAATTGGCTTGAATAGTGATATATTGAGAAGTTTAATGTTTGGAAGTGTGCAGTAGAAAATTAAACTCCATATTTCTATGTTTTCTAGTTAATAATGTATTGCCCAAGATATGATAATTGTGGTATTTGTTAAGTGCTTACTGTGTGCCAGGTAATCTACTATGCACTGGGGTAGATACAATAAATTGGGTTGGACACAGTCCCTGTCCCACATGGGGCTCCTGATCTCAATCCCCATTTTACAGAAGTGGTAACTGAGGAACAGAGAAGGGATCTGCCCAAGGTCATACAGCAGACAAGTGGTAGAGCCAGTATTAGAATCCCTGACCTTCTTACTCCCATGCCTGTGCTCTATCCACTATGCCATGCTACTTCTCTATCTTCACTTAATGTCAAAATTGAAATTGATTTTGTGATTTTAGATTAATTTTGTCAATCAATTAATCTGTCCACAGACTGAACTGAGGATCTGTTGAAGCACTGTACTAAGCATTAGTATATAAGAAGTGAAATACATAATACCTGCCCTCAAAGAGCTTGCAATTTAATAGCCAAGAGAGACAGATTCAAAATAATTTACAGACTGGAAGAAAAAGAAAATTGAAAAAGGATTAGGTACATTGTTGTAATTTGACTCCTTACAAGGGATAGACTGGGTCAGGTAAAGGGTCATAAATAAATCAATCATATTTATTGAGCACTTAATGTGTGCAGAACACTGTACTAAGTGCTTCGAGAGTACAGCATCACAAAGCTGGTAGGCAAGTCACCATCAGAGAAGTCCCATTCTCTAAAAAGGCCTCTGACAAAGTCCAGGACTTTTAGGCAATCAGTCAAGCTTCATTTGAACAGATGATTCTCATTAACACAAGCTGAGTCCAAAGAAGGGTCCCATTTGGCAGTAAGAGATGTCTGTTCTTCCTACTCAATTAAATGATGTGTTCATTAAATATGTGTAATCTAATCTCATTCTAATCTCTCCATTAGATTCTCATCTCTAAATTCTCATCTAATTTCTCTCCATTGTTGACAAGATCCTAGCCAAAGTTCTCTTTCATCAATCAATTCTAAAGTCTATTGTCAATTGAAGCGAATCACAGTGTGGCTCCAGACCACAACATAGCATAGCAGACATAATATTTTTTGATCACTGAACACAGGAAAAAAACACCAAGATATCTACACTCTTTTCATAGATCTTCCAAAACATTTTATATCCTCAGAAGTGCTAGGTTCTGGAAATCACTGTGCAAATTTGTTATCCTTCAAGGTTCAACAAGGTTATGATAGCACAGTTGAATTAAGGAAGCCCTTCTGATCCATTTTCCATTGTCAGTGGAGTCAGCAGTGCCTGCCTTGGCCTTTCTCTCCCCACCCTTTCCCCCCCCCACACACACATTGGTACTTATTGAGCACTTTCTCTGCACCTGGTTTTGGAGTAGATATAAGTTTATCAAATTGGACACAGTCCATGCCCCACATGCACCTCACAGTCTTAATAGCCATTTTACAGATGAGTGTACTGAGGCACAGAGAAGTGAAGTGACTTCCCTAAGGTCACACAACTGACATGTGGTAGAGCTGCAATTAGAACCCAGTTCCTTGTGACTCCTAGGCCCATTCTTTTTCCACTAGGACATGCCACTTCTCAATCCATCAGCCTTTCTGAGCTGCTTTGCTTTCCCTCTGGATTCCAAGCACGATGCAGGCAGGGAGCATGTCTACCAACTCTGTTCTATTGTTATACTTTACTCTCCCAAGTACTTAGTACAGTACTCTATAGATGGCACAACCATCCTTCCTGTCTAACAAGCCTGTAACCTTAGTGTCATCCTTGACTTCGATCTCTCATTCAACCTACAAATCCAATCCATCACCAAATCCTGTCACTCTCACCTTTACAATATCGCCAAGATCCACCCCTTCCTCTCCATCCAAACCACTACAACGTTAGTACAATGACTCATCCTATCCCAACTGGATTACTGTATCAGCCTCCTTTCTGATCTCCCAACCTCTTGTCTCTTCAAGTTCAGTCCATAATTCACTCCATTGCCTGGATTATCTTTCTGTAGAAACATTCAGGGCAATTTCCCCCACACCCTCCCTAAAAATCTCCAGTGGTTGCCTGTCCACATACATATCGAACAAAAACTCCTCACTATTGGCTTTAAAGCTCTCCATCACCTTGCCCCTTCTTACCTCACCTGCTTTCTCTCCTTCTATATCCCAGCCTGCACACTCCACTCCTCTGGTGCTAACTTTATCACTGTGCCTCAATCTCACCTGCCTCGCCTGACCCTTGGCCCACATCCTAACTCTAGCCTGGTATGCCCTCCCTTCTCAAATAATCCAGACAATCACTCTTTCCCCCTTTGAAGCCCTACTGAAGGCATAACTCCTCCAAAAAGCCTTCCCAGATTATGCCCCGCTCATCCTCAGCTTCCCCTCCTTTCCACATCACGACTCTCTCCCTTTGCATTTCCCCCCCTTCCCAGCCCCACAGCACTTATATACATATGGATAGATCTATAATTTTCTTCATTTATATTGATGCCTGTTTTCTTGTACTGACGTCTGTCTCACCCCCTCCAGACTTTGATCCCATTGTGGGCAAGGATTGTCTCTATTGCTGTACTGTACGTTCCAAGCTCTTAGTACAGTACTCCGCACACAATAAGTGCTCAAATACAGTTTAATGAAGGAATGAATGAATACTCTGCATACAGTAAGCACTCAATAACATGACTGATTGAGTGATAATCTGCAATGCTATGTCCTTTCAGGGCCTCAATCCCAATTTGGCTTGTTCCATCCTGGCAGAGAAGACAGAAGCAGTGACTGGGCAACCCTTGGCCTCCCAATCCATCTGCTAAACTGCTTGGTTGATAATCCTAATCAGTATGTCCTTTCAAGCCTCAATCTCAGCATGCCCTGCTCCATCCTGGTGGAAAAGACAGAAGCAGCAGCAGCCCACACCTTGCCCCCCCAATTCACTGGAGCTGTTCTCACGGGTAATCCTACCCTCTACCTCCTACCTCTCCTTCCTTCTCTCTTTCCACTAACCACCCCGCACGCTCCGCTCCTCTGCTGCCCACCTCCTCACCATCCCCCGTTCTCGCCTATCCCTTCGTGGACCCCTGGGCCACACCCTCCCGCGGTCCTGGAATGTCCTCCCTCCTCACCTCTGCCAAACTAATTCTCTTCCCCTCTTCAAAACCCTATTTACAGCTCACCTCCTCCAAGAGGCCTTTCCAGACTGAGCTCCCCTTCTCCCTCTACTCCCTCTACCGCCCCCCTTCACCTCTCCGGAGCTAAACCCTCTTTTCCCCCCATTTCCCTTTGCTCCTCCCCCTCTCCCTTCCCAATTCCTCAGCACTGTACTTGTCTGCTCAACTGTATATATTTTCATTACTCTATTTAATGAAATGTACATCGCCTTGATTCTATTTATTTGCTATGGTTTTAATGAGATGTTCACCCCCTTGATTCTATTTATTGCCATTGTTCTTGTCTGTCTTTCTCCCCCGATTAGACTGTAAGCCCATCAAAGGGCAGGGACTGTCTCTGTTACCGATTTGTACCTTCCAAGCACTTAGTATTGAATGAATGAATAATCCACCTCACTGGAAGGCCATGATGTCTCAGTCGCACCATTCGGCACCTTCACCTCGACCTGCTGGCTCCATCCCGGCAGGAAGTAGCCTGTCATCACCACAAAATGTAGAATGTTAGAAAGGTCAAAACTGAGACTGCAGTTGTAACCATTAGATACATAAGAAGTGTGAAATTCTGAAATTGTAAGCATAAAACTATGACTTATTTTAATTTAGGATTTATCTTTGTCCTTGGTTATCTTTGGCTGTTTTTGTGTTCTCATTATTTTATTTTTTCAGACATGTGTCTATCACCATTCCCCTTTCTACTTTTATTTGTGGACCATGAGCCCTTAGGGACCAGGGACCCTATGTAATTCCCACACATGTATTCTTTCCTATCTCTTAGTACAAGGGTTCACACGGAGTAAACACTGATGAATAAAGCAGGGATGGAAAACTGGCCCGGTCTGCTTCAATGTATTCTATGCAGCCATGCTGGAAGATGCAACAAAAGACCTGGATGCAGATATTAGAACACACTATTGTGCTTCTAAGGACCTCTTCCACAGACATCGAACTCATCCATAGTTTTAGAAATAATAATTCAAGAATTGCTCAAGCAGCTGATCCTAGAGATCCACACCCAGAAACCGGGCAATTGATTGTACACCACTCCATCGACTCAGTCAAGTGTTATGGGTAATTGATTAGTCTAAAGAAAACCAAGGTGATGATAACTGTGCTATTTAAACAGTACTTTAATACCTGCCAGGCACTCATTTCTATGCCAGTGACTAGAACAGGGCCTGACATATTATAAGTGCTTAACAGCTTAATTAAATAAGATAATTCAATCAGATACAGTCCATGTCCCACATGGAGCTCATAGTCTAAGTAGGAGGGAAAACTGATATTGATTCCCCATTTTAAATATAAGGAAGCTGAGACACAGAGAAGTTAAATGACTTGGCCAAGGTCACACAGAACTGGGATTAGTCTTTGACTCCCAGACTTGTGCTCTTTTCACTAGGCCATATGATATATTATCCTGCTCTTGGATGCTATGTGGCTGGAACTATTGGTTCACACAGTCATAGGTCAAGTTTTTGAAAAGGTAGGGCAACTCTTTATGTGCGATGTCTATTCTGAAGTGGTTCGACCCTGCCCTACAAACACTTATTGTTCACTGAAAAAGAGTCCTCCTTCAATCTTATATTACTGACTGGGAATGTTTTCCATGCTATCCAATCTCCTTCAGAATGTTTCCTTCGCCTGCTGCTGTGAGAGAATGAAAAAATGTTTTTATTGCTGGAATCATGCCAAACCCAATGAAATGTTTATTTTCATACTCATTTTCAGAGAGATAGGAGCTATATCATTTTGTAATGTCTTCATGCAAACGATCTCACTAAACCAACCATAATTATGAATAGTTTATCATGGAGTTATTAGTTTTATGTCTTGGACACCAGTGGATACTACTTACCACAAATAACCATGCCAAAGATCGCTGATTTAAATGCTATAAAATCACACTTTTGAACAGCTGGCACATGGTTCAAGTTTCATTGTTACCTAATCTTTATTTATGTCTCTACAACTGGTTGACATCGAGAAGTAAAACTGCACCAGGCAGCTATAACAGCAACAATAATGCAATCCAGTCTTGTAGGTTTATAATGGGCTATAAACCTGATTTATTAAACAAACTCTATTAATGTTACACCAGGGATACAGTGATTACTGAGCCCTGTACATTGTATGAATTCATAATGATAATTTCTCCGTAAGAATAGAGCCACATATCTATCAAATAGTCATTAGAATATGACATGCTGGGCTGTATAAAACTGATAATGAACCCAAAATGAAGACTGCCAGCAGTATGGTCTTCAAAATGTCATTCAAGTCTGTGAAATCCAAAGTAATGAAAGAAGGTTCTCTTTCATTGGGAATTTCTTTAAATATGCAGAAAACATTCTGATAACTGATATGAAAGCAATAAATATATCATTCAGTCATATTGACTGAGTGCTCACTCTGTGCAGAACACTGTACTAGGCACTTGGAAAGTACAATTTAGTGATAAAGAGAGAGAACCCTTCCACCACCAGGCTTGCAGTCTAGAAGGGGAAAGCCAGACACCCAAACAAGTAAAACAGGCATCAATATAAATATCAATTATTGAAGAGTACTATTGGTGCCATCAAAGTGATCAGGGAAAAATGGAATTGATGCATGTGACATTCTGTGCTTTCATCTTATCATTATCGACAGCTTTGGTTGAACACTTCTGGGTGCAGCATACTGTACTAGGCACTTGCAACTGATGTGGACGCTATTCTTGAGAATCATACAGTCCACTTTAAAATGTTAAGTTGGGCCAACCCCCTAAAACAGCAAAGGGAGTCCAGGTTTCAAGTGGAGTAATAAAACTCCAGAGAACACCAGTGGATTACATTCAGTATCAGCACACTGCACACAATAAAGTACTTAATAAATACAGTTGATTTATTATTGACTGCATTCCTGTGAGGCTTGCATTATAGCCGCCCAATCCCCAATTTTTAAACCTTTTTCTCCCTGTAAGCTGATCCTCATAAGTTTCTTACCAACACCACAGCTCCTCTTATTCCATCCCTCCTCTGAACATCCCTTTTATGATTTGTATGTTGTGCCATGTTCTCCTGTACAATCAAGGTCATGACACATGGGTGGAGCTATGGGTAACTCCTGGCCTATTTTCTTGACTACACTTTTGCTAGTTCTTTTAACTACTACCCCTTGGTACACATGTAATAACTTTCTATTCCTACTTTATTTTGTCCTTACCCATCCACACAGTCCTGTACAGCTCCCCATTCTAGCCTCACTCCCTTACCTTGTTTTGCTGCCATAAGGCAGTTTCTCCCTGTTCTCCACAGACTGTTTCCCATCCTCTTTTTCTATAGTATTTGTTAAGTGCTATGTGCCAGGCACTGTAGTAAGTGAGGGATAGATATAAAATGATCAGGTTGGACATAGTCTAAATTCCACACTGGGCTCACGGTCTTAATCCCAATCTTACAGATAAATTAACTACGCCACAAAGAAGTTACCCAAGTCACACAGCAGTCAGGTAGCAGAGGAAGAATTACAACCCACATCCTTCTAACTCCCAGGCCTGTGCTCTATTCATTAGGCCATGCTGCTTCTCTATATCAACAGCTTCAATGTTAACCCTTTCATTCCCCAACACAGAAGAAAGCAATTTCCTAAGTGTACAAAAGATAGCATAATAAAGAATAGAAATTTAAATGACTAAATATAAACTTAATTGAAAAATATTCAGCATGACCTGTCAGGAAATACCTCATAGAGAATGTGACATTCTATGAGGGATTTAGCAGGATGCGTTGACAAATGTCAGAGGGAATTCTATTAGTAATAATATTAATTAAAATAATGGTAACTGTTAAGCGTTTACTATGTCCCAGACACTGTAGTAGATATAAGATATCTAGTAGGGCTCACAGTCTTAATCCCTATTTTTACAGATGAGGTAACTGAGGCACAGAGAAATTAAGTGACTTGCCCAAGGCCGAACAGCTAGTAGGAGAGACAGAATTAGAAAGTCAGAATTAGAACCTAGGTCCTCTGACTCTCAGACCCATGCTCTTTCCAATAGTTATATTGCTTAAGAGGGAAAGATGCAAACGATGGATTGTTATGGATCACATAATGGACCTTTAACTCTCTCCTTAGGCCCCCTGTTCCTCCCCCTCCCCCATCTCTCACCCCCAATGATCTGGCCACCTATTTCCTCACGAAAATCAACACGATCAGGTCTGAGCTCCCCAAAGTCACCCCTCCGCCTCTCCCCTCCCCCCCACCAACCCTCTCCCCTACTTTCCCATCCTTCCCTGCAGAATCCTCAGACGAGATCTCCTCCCTCCTCACAAGTGCCACCCCCTCCACCTGCACCTCGGACCCCATTCCCTCTCACCTTATTAAAACCATCGCCCCTGCCCTCCTCCCTTCCTTAACTTCTATTTTTAACCACTCAATCTCCAATGGCTCCTTCCCCTCTGCCTTCAAACATGCCCACATCTCCCCCATCCTAAAAAAACCCACTCTTGACCCCACTTCCCCCTCCAGTTATCGTCCTATCTCCCTACTACCCTTCCTTTCCAAAATCCTAGAACGAGTCATCTACAATCGATGCTTAGAATTCCTTAACTCCCATTCTCTCCTAGACCCCCTCCAATCTGGCTTCCGTCCCCTCCACTCTACCGAGACTGCTCTCTCTAAGGTCACCCATGACCTCCTTCTTGCCAAATCCAATGGCTCCTACTCCATTCTGATCCTCCTTGACCTCTCTGCTGCCTTTGACACTGTCGACCATCCCCTCCTCCTCCATACCTTATCTCACCTTGGCTTCACGGACTCTGTCCTCTCCTGGTTCTCCTCTTACCTCTCTGGCCGGTCATTCTCGGACCTTCGCTGGCGCCTCCTCCCCCTCCTATCCTTTAACTGTTGGAGTTCCTCAAGGGTCAGTTCTTGGCCCTCTTCTGTTCTCCATTTACACTCACTCCCTCGGTGAACTCATCCGCTCTCACGGCTTTGACTACCATCTCTACGCGGATGACATGCAGATCTACATCTCCGCCCCTGTCCTCTCCCCCTCCCTTCAGGCTCGCATCTCCTCCTGCCTCCGGGACGTCTCCACCTGGATGTCGGCCTGCCACCTAAAACTCAACATGAGCAAGACTGAGCTCCTCATCTTCCCTCCCAAACCCGGTCCTCTCCTAGACTTCTCTATCACCGTGGATGGCACGACCATCCTTCCCGTCTCTCAGGCCCGCAATCTCGGTGTCATCCTTGACTCGTCCCTCTCGTTCACCCCACACATCCTATCCGTTACCAAGACCTGCCGGTTTCACCTCTACAATATCGCCAAGATCCGCCCTTTCCTCTCCACCCAAACGGCTACCTTACTATTACGGGCTCTCGTTATATCCCGGCTAGACTACTGTGTCAGCCTTCTTTCTGACCTCCCTTCCTCCTCTCTCGCCCCGCTCCGGTCTATTCTTCACTCCGCTGCCCGGCTCATCTTCCCGCAGAAACGATCTGGGCATGTCACTCCCCTTCTTAAACAACTCCAGTGGTTGCCTATCGACCTCCGCTCCAAACAAAAACTCCTCACTCTAGGCTTCAAGGCTCTCCATCACCTTGCCCCTTCCTACCTCTCCTCCCTTCTCTCTTTCTACCACCCACCCCACAAGCTCCGCTCCTCTGCTGCCCACCTCCTCACCGTCCCTCGGTCTCACCTATCCCACCGTCGACCCCTGGGTCACGTCCTCCTGCGGTCCTGGAACGCCCTCCCTCCTCACCTCCGCCAAACCGATTCTCTTCAAAACCCTACTTAAAAATCACCTCCTCCAAGAGGCCTTCCCAGACTGAGCTCCTCTTCCCCCTCTACTCCCTCTGCCATCCCCCCTTTACCTCTCCGCAGCTAACGCCTCATTTTCCCCTTTTCCCTCTGCTCCTCCACCTCTCCCTTCCCATCCCCACAGCACTGTACCCGTCCGCTCAACTGTATATATTTTCGTTACCCTATTTATTTTGTTAATGAATTGTACATCGCCTTGATTCTATTTAGTTGCCATTGTTTTTACGAGATGTTCTTCCCCTTGACGCTGTTTAGTGCCATTGTTCTTGTCTGTCCGTCTCCCCCGATTAGACTGTAAGCCCGTCAAACGGCAGGGACCGTCTCTATCTGTTGCCGACTTGTTCATCCCAAGCGCTTAGTACAGTGCTCTGCACATAGTAAGCGCTCAATAAATACTATTGAATGAATGAAGTCTCCTGATTCCTAGTCCTCTGATCTTTCCACTAGGCTATGTCACTTTCCTCATCTTCCCTTTTACACTTTTTTCTTTTCTAAATTTACAATTTCTATCAGGAATACTCCAACCCTCCTTTCCAGAAATTTACAGTCTTGATCTCGTAGTTTACACCTCTATATTATTTACATTCCACATCCAGTTGGCCTCTAAATTCTGCCAACTCCTCCTCTATAAATTTCATGCATCAATCCCTTTGCCTCCATCCTTACTCTCATCACCCACTTCAGGGCTTTAATCTCTTTTATTCTAAAGCATTGTAAGAGTCTCAATCAATGAATCAGTGGTACTTGATGAGCACTTAGTCTGCAGAGCACTCTACTAAGTGCTTGGGAGAACACAGTATGAAAGAGATATAGACTAGTCTCCTTTCCGGTCTCCTGTTTCAAATCGCTTCTTCAGGCTAATAATAATTATGGTATTTGTTAAGCACTTACCATGCGCCAGGCACTGTACTAAGTACAGTGAAAGATAAAAGCAAATCGAGTTGGAAATAGTCCCTCTCTCAAGTGGGGCTCATGGTCTCAATCCCCATTTTACATATGAGCTAACTGAGGCACAGAGAAATAAAGTAATTTGCCCAAGGTCACAGAGCAGACAATTGGCAGACCTGGGATTCATACCAACCAGGACCTTCCTGGATTGGGGAAGTTTTAGTGACACATAGAAGTCAAACCACACCTCTGATCACCAAGGTTAATGTGTAAAGTTTTTTACTTAGTTTTACCAACATGCAAGGGAGTCTCACACACACACTCCACCAAGGGTCCCATATCAGTCTGTGGTCAAAGGAACCCAACCTGCCAATGCTTCTTCGTGCTGCTTTCAAGTGCTGCTCTCCTGCTGCTCCAATGCTTACTTCTCCCCACAGCTCAGCGTGCCTTTTTGCTGCTTCTCTACAAGCTTCTGCTTCCAGGCATCCCTCTAGGACCCTCAAAGCAACTGCCTTTTATCTGCCTTAAGCATGGCAGCTGTGGCTCTACTTACAGTCATTGATTGGTCCAGGCCCATCCCTGGGGAGAACAGGGAGAGAAAGCCCCACTTCCCTCCATGCTCTGGCTCCCTTCAGGCCAGCAATCACCTGTCTCAGGTAGAGCACATCAGTGCCTTCATGAAGTCTCTTCCTTCTTATTGTTCACGGGTCCACAAACAGTCACTGAGAAGGCAGCTTGTTGTGGGTTCACCACACTTCTGACTCCCAGAACTGTGCTCTATCCTCTATGCCGTGCTGCTTTTCTACATTCAACTGTAGTTATCTCTTTTAGTAGCTCATTCATTACTCATGGCTTCCTTCTTCAGAAATATTTATTGATTATCCATTTCTTCTTGTATAAGCTAACATTTTTTAATGGTAGTTTTTAAGCACTCACTGTGTGCCAGGCACTATAGTAATAATAATGTTGGTATTTGTTAAGCACTTGCTATGTGCAGAGTACTATTCTAAGCTCTGGGGTAGATATAGGGTAATCAGGTTGTCCCACGTGAGGCTCATAGTTAATCCCCATTTTACAGATGAGGGAACTGAGGCACAGAGAAGTTAAGTGACTTGCCCACAGTCACACAGCTGACAAGTGGCAGAGCCGGGAGTCAAACCCATGACCTCTGACTCCGAAGCCCAGGCTCTGTCCTAAGTGGGGCTCACAGTCTTAATCCCCATTTTATATGAAGTAACTGAGGCACAGAGAAGTTAAACGACTTGCCAAAGGTCACACAGCAGATAAGTAGCAGATCCTGGATTAGAACTGAGGTCATCTTACTCCCAGGCTCCTGCATTTTCCCACGCTGCAACTCATCAGGATCACTAGAATCAAGGCCTTTTAGTTTTCTCTACTTCATCTGTTCTTCCAGTTCATCAACTCTCACTCTTTGTTACATCTGAGTTCACACCTATCCTATCTGTCTTCAACTGAAATAAGGGGCATTATACTAATTAATCAAATAGTGTCATATTTCGACACTCACTTTTCCTACTTCAAAAAGTCAAGAAAAGTGAGTGTGGTCCCCCTTGAAAGGGGACTCCTCTTCAACACATCTCTGGAGAACTAAATTTGACTTTAAGGTTTCTGGCTTTGGGATCTGGTTTCAGTGTTCTTTCCCTATCAGGTACAAGTAAAATCCATTTTCCAAATTTTTCCATCTGTTTCTAGGATAATTAGAACATAGAAAGCAAAAGAGGTTCTGAGAGAGCAATTAAATGTAGAAGTGCTTGCACATGTATAAACATGTCGCTCCCAACTTATAATATAGGCATTATATTGGGCTGGTGGTTTGCAATAACATTCAGCAACCATTGAGATTTAAGAAGTTTAAAAAACAAAAAAACAACTAAAAAAATCCCTTGTCCCAAAACGTTCTGGATGAAATCCAATCCCAGCTAATATCTACTCGTGGCTCAGTGGAAAGAGCATGGGCTTGGGAGTCAAAGGTCATGAGTTCGAATCCCACCTCTACCACGTCTCAGCTGTGTGACTTTGGGCAAGTCACTTAACTTCTCTGTGCCTCTGTTACCTCATCTGTAAAATGGGGATTAAGACTGTGAGCCTCACTCGGGGCAATCTGATTACCCTGTATCTACCCCAGCACTTACAAGAGTGCTCTGCACATAGTAAGTGCTTAACAAATACCAACATTATTATTATTACTCCCACTACTAGTAGTGAACAACTTTGACAGATGGTTTTGATATGAATAATGATATTCCAGAAAAAGTAAGAAAGACATCCTGGAAAATGATTTACATATGCTGTACTATTGAACAGTGGAAGTTCATGAAGGGAAAATACGTTCTTACCTACAAATCCAATTATAGAAAGAGTATGTTTCTCCAGCTTCTTGAGTACAGAACCTTATATATTGATACTTCCCTGATGGCCCCTTGGTAGATCAGAATATGCATAACTATTTTGGGAAGGAAAAAAAAAATAAATACATGTTGTCTCCCTTATTAACCTGAAACATTGACATTCATTATACATTTTTATCATACCGTTTCTTACTTAGGAGGTATCACATTATCATAAGTTATTTGTATTTCTACGTGTTCAGTGTTTTAGTTTCTCTGGGCTTTCTGAAATAAATTGGGTATGATTTTTTCATCCAAATTTTTAAAATATGAACATTGCCTAAGTTTCCACTGAATTGAAGGAGTTTAAATTAATTCCATGCTTATCTTTTTCCAGAATCTTCAGTCTCTGAAGCATTATATATCGAGAAGACCTTTTCCTTCGTTTTCCTTGGCTTTCACCATTTCTGAAATAACTATTTTCTTTTGACAACCTGACTTAGAAATTCTGTCAAGTTTTCAAAATCTTTAATGAGAAAGAGAAGCAACCTTCAAATGTCCACAAATATATAGGCCTTGTAGTTTTTTTTCTGTAGTACGAAAAAAGACTTTGGACTGAAAATTTTATTATGTCAGAACCCCAAAAGACTTCAGGTAGACTGAGACTCAATATCTAATTATGAAGGAGATTGACATCCTTAGGATTATAAAAATAGCATTTTTAAAATGCACTTCAATACTAAAATTGTATTTCTTTTATACTTATAACTTGAACCAATATTATTCATTTTATAGTACATTTTATTTGATGTTTTCTCTGATGCTACAAGTCTGAGTTCTGAAAGCTCATTGATTAAATGTCTGGCTTTAACTAAACTATGTAACATGATCTATGAAACATGGGCTATGGAAGTATCAGAACTGAAAATGTTTCAAAGTTAGATTTCTCAATGTTTAGTTTACTACCGAACAGTTAGAAGTTAATAATGTGCTGTGCTGAAGACTGAATCGCCCTTCCAGAGCAAATAAAATAAGCAATATGTTTGTCAGACTTTTCTGTTAGGGTGGACTATATTACAGTGGGCACAAGAGAGTATTGTACAGATGGTTTTCTGGCCCTATTAATGCCTTCAGGGTTGGTTCAGACCTGTAGTGGAGATTCTTGTCTTCTCTGAGCTGGATGTAGAAAAGGTTAGATAACATAGTATTTGTAGGGTACTTTTCTAGTAGTACACTTTCTCTTTTCTCATTTTATCCTCACAACATTTCTGTGAGGTAGGGGGAGGCAAGCATTATTATCCCCATTTTACAGATGAAGAAATGTCTGCAAAGAATATGGAACATGTTCAGTGCAGTGCTTTGCATACAGTAAGAACTCAAAAAATATCACCAATTATGAGAGCATGATTAACTCTAGTGTTGTACCTTCCTTCAGATGAAAACAACTTCTGATGAAATGCTAGGTGAAACCCCTCCTGTTGTGTTTTCAACAACTGTACTGGCCAGTTACCAATGTCAGGTTTCAACATGTTTCAAGGTGTGATTTATTTTTCTCCTGTGCCTTCACTCTATGAGATGTTTTCAATTTCAGGAGAATAAAGCTATCAATATCAGTTCCATCAGGGCATGGGTGCAAATTTCTTTTATTTTTGCTCTACTTGCATCTACATTAAAACATAGTCAAGTGCATGGATTATTAATGAAATCCCCCCATGAGGGAAGGCTGTGCTTTGAAAGATATCTTTTAATAAAATCGTATTGGGATGAAATTACCTAGTGATAAAATCACTCTGAGGAAAAATCATTTATGTCTCATGCTTACATTTTGAAAACCTAAAACATTCAGAAAATTAACACGAGGGTCTGGAATAATTAGATTCACTGAATTATGTTTCAGATTAACACTTGTCTAATTTTGCTATAATCCAACTCAAAGTTTGCAAATTGCATTGGTACTTTGAAAATATTGCTTTGATTAATTATGTATTGTGATCTAAATCTCTAATAGGTTGTGAATAATTTCAGAGGTTCATTACAAAATTAATATAACAGAAAATGGATACTTAATGAAACTTTTTTTTCTGAATTTGGTATTTCACATCCTATTTTATAAAGGAATGATTTAAATATTGCCCATTATTCCACATTGTAATAATACCTATACATTTGTCAAGAATCCTTGACATCTGTGACCATTTCCTTTTGGTGCCTTTATATGGAATCTGTACACTAAAAGTTGTCCTGGTATTCATAGATTATGGATTTTTATAGATCTATTTTTGACTTTCACCAGATCAGTATAATCATAAAACCAACTTTAAAATCCAACCTAATGCTATGATGAAATGCTCTATCTTAGAATTTTTTGTGCCCTTTAAAGGTATTAAGTAGCTATAGTAGTGAGGATAAATATTTGTCATATGCAGCAGGAAATCTAAAAGTCTCCATGGAGAAGACTGTGAGAGGGGTCAAGTGTTAAGGGATGTCATTATGTTATTCCATGATTTCTTTTGCTTCCAATTTACAAGTTTTATTTTTTCATGGTTAGCTATAAATGGAGAAACAGAAATATCTCCTATAGTTTTCAGTAAATTAGATTTGTATTCTTTTTTATTCCTAGAAACTGAAGGTTGTAATTTGCCAACACATACTGGGCACTGAAACCAGAGTCAGTAGACATTCTACTCAGGCATAGATGTATTACACCTCTAACCCTCATCTGTGTTATCCTTTGTAAGAAATATTCTTCCTACATTACTTCCAAAAAACCATTAGCTTCAAGAACAAACACACAAGAGTACTATAAAATTTCAAAGAAACCCAGAAAAATATAATCTAGCAATATCTGCTTCTGTTCAGGAAATACTGATCTTTCTATATAGTGAATTGTGGTGCATGTTCAAATATGCTTTTAATTGTGGGGAAAAACAGTTTTCATTGGGGTCTGCAGTCCATCAACTTTATCACAGTAATATATCACAGGACACATTTGTTTTCATTCTTTTATCCCAAAGTATAATGGGAATGCTGTCTCAGTTTGATTTATGTTAACTTCCTAAGCTTCAGTAGTTTTTGCCTATTTCTTTATTCTTTTCAGGGTAATCCAGAAACTCTTTTAAATGCCTCCCATTGATCCACAAAATTAACTTTTTATGCCTGAGTATGTTATTTTCCACATATGGAAACTAATAATTACTAGTATCACTTCATAATATGTTGCAGAGTCTTTGTATTCTTTAGCATGCTTGTGAATAAATTTTAGGAATGCATTGAAATGGCAGAATGGTCTTATGAGAAAGAGCTCAGGACTGGGAGATATTTATTTTTCAATGGCATTTGTTAAGTGCTTACTATTTTCCAGGTACTGAATTAAGCCCTGAGTAGATACAAGATAATCAGGTTGGACACAGTTCCTGTCCCATATAGAGTGGGGATATAGGATGAGTCTGACCATCAGAAGGACTCGGGTTCTAATCCCGACAGTTATCTGCTGTGTCGCCTTGGGCAAGTTGCCTCACTTCTCTTTGCTTCAGTTACCTCATCTGGTGATTGAGACTGTGAACCCCATGAGGGATATGGACTGTGTCCAGCCCGATTTGCTTGTATCTACCATAATGCTTAGTACAGTGCTTAGCATGTAGTAAGCACTTAAACACCACAATTATTTTACAGATGAGGTAACAGGCACAGAGAAGTTAAATGATTTGTCCAAGGTTATACAAAGGGGAAAGTACACATTAGAACCCAGGTCTTTGGACTTCTATGCTTTTTCCATGCTTTGGCTCAAGTCTCAAATTTGCCATTGACCTGTTGTGCAACACTAGACCTTATCGGTTGAATGGGGATAATAATAATCCCTAATTAACATAAATGTTGTGAGAATGAAATGGGAACATGGACAAGGACTATGGAAAAATAAAAGTCCTATTCAAGTTCAAGTTAATGGAAATTCTTCTTTCCTCCATTTCCCACTCCTCCAAAGAATTGCATATTATTTCAACAAGCCATTTCTGCAAAATTGCTTTGCTTTTGTTAAAAAAGAAAATCATTCTTCCCCTTATTCTCCCTTTCCTTATCTTTCCTTTTCTCTTTCACATATCTTCCTTCTCAACAGCTCCATTTCACCATTACTACATCCCCCTCACCTCCCTCCATTTTCTCTTCTCCCCTTTTTATTCCTGTATATTTCACTCCTCTGCACTACACCCCTGAAGTTTTCTTTAGGCTTGTATTTTCTAATTTCCTAAATTGCTGATCCAGATTTGTGAAGATCAGGGAAACGCTAAAGCTTCCTCCTAGAGCTAACACCTCAGCCCAGGGTAGTGAACAATTTGTGCCAATCTAAAAGTGTAAACCTCAATGAAACAGATAACGAGACATCCAAAGCACTTGTTCATAGCCAGAAAGGAAGTTACTTTTAGTTCCTTTAACAGAAACAAGTTTCACAAAGTTGTAGTCGTGGGCGTAAAAACTGTTGGCTAAAATGAGCTTGGAGGATTATTTCTGGAAAAACATGGATTTAATACAGCAATCACTCCTCGCATTCACTGGGGGCTTCTCAAAGTAACTCAGTACTGTTTACATGAAAAAATCTCCAAGTTAATTAGTAAAGCATTGCTTTATAACTAGGGGTTGTAAAGGGTCATTTGCCTCCTTTTGGTAATGAGAAACTGAGGCAGACCTTACTATATTACAGGATATAAAGCAACTTGCCTTTAAGGATAACTGCCCCTCTAATGACACCTTGGATTTGTGTTGTGCTTTCTTATTTCCCAAAGTGCTTTCACATCAATTACCTCATTTTATCACCAAAGGATTCCTGTGAGGTACAGAAAGACTGGTTTTAATATTTCTAACAAATGAGGAAACTGGTGCCCAGAGAGGATTGCTGAGTTACCCAAGATCTCACAGTAAGCCAGTTCCACAGTCAGGAGTACAGACGTGCTATTTTTATTTGATCTTGAAACAGAAGAGGGGCTGAAGTGAGAATAAAACAGTTCACTGAGATCACAAAAATTAAGATGTCATTGTTGCAAGCCCTCCACAACCAGCCAGGACCTTCCTGAACCAGGGGATCCTGGGTGACATGTAGAAGTCAAACCACAACTCTGATCACCAAGGTTACTGTGGAAAGTTTTTGTTTTTTTAACTTAGTTTTACCAGCGTGCAAAGGAGTAACACATACATACACACACTCACTCAGTCCACTCCATCAAGGGTCCCATACCAGTCTGTGGCCAGAGAAGCCTTTTCTAACCAAGGCTTTTTCTTTCTGCTTTCAAGTGCCGCTCTCCTGCTGCTTCTGCTGTCAGCCCATCATTGGGCAGGGATTGTCTCTGTTGCTAAATTGAACACTCCAAGCACTTAGCACAGTGCTCTGCACATAACAAGCACTCAATAAATACTATTGAATGAATGTACTTCTCTCTGCTTCTCTAGGTGCCATTATGCTACCTCCCAATACCCCCTCAAAAGCGACTACCTTTTCTCTGGCTTAGGCAACACAGCTGTGGCCTTAAATGGCATTCTTTGATTGGTCCAGGCCCATTATTCAGTAGAACAGGGAGAAAAAGCCACCCCTCCCTTTATGCTCCAGACCCCAGCTGTCTCAGGTAGAGCACACTAAAGGCTCTCCTTTATTGTAATTGTTCTCAGGATCACACAGAGTCACTGAATATGACAAATTGTTGTGGGCTCACCACACGGATCAACAACATTCACTCATTTACATTCATGGGGGAGTACACTTGATGGGGAGATTTACTTTGTTACATTAATGAGTGGTGATATCACCATCAATCCCTTCAATAGGAATTTTGCTACTAACTGCTAATACACTAACCCAGCAACTATATAAACCACATCACATGTGAGTGGTGATCCTTATCACCCTCAGTCCCTTCAGTAGGGACTTTGCTACACCGGTAAATCCAACAACTATACAAAAAAACCTTCAAACAAGAGGGAAAGTGTTATCACTTATGTGGTGATCAATATTACCAGTCTCTTCAATAGGGATTTTTCTACAGAAGTAGCATAACTCTGGGATGTAGGGTTTTCTCCATTTCCTCCTTTGGCTCTCCCATTTGGCTGAGCAACAGCAAGACCAATGGGAGGGATCAGAGGAGAGTCCTAGCATCCTCACAAAACAACATATGGAATTCTATGAGCTTCATAAATTATTTCTACTCCCCACAGTTGTTAATGAACATAAACCCGTCAATTATAAACACTTTTTTCCCACCCACACACTTTTATAATTCGTGGCTCATCTCCACCCAGACACTTGTGCCCGAAGCCTCTCGGGACCGGGTCTTGTAGTAAGATGTTCTTTCCTTTTCATGGTTGGGATTCAAAGTCGGTGCTCTGCGAAGCAGCTGATCTGTTGGTCCTGTCTTCAAGCCAATGTGTCCTGCTGCACTAAAAATCTAGGGAGTTACAATCTCAGCAATAGATTAAGAATCCAGTAACATCATTCCTTAAAACCATATTTTGTACAATTCCAATTTTTTTTTTTACATTGGCATAAGCACACTCTTTCCCCTCCCGCCACCCCCCACACACATTGTTACTTCATTGCTGAATCTCTCAAAAGCAATTTCTTTAACTGTTCTTTACCTGGCATACAGTGAAAGTGATACTTCCTAAACGGTTTACAGACCTCTTCGTTAGATTAGAGGGGCCACCCCCTGCAGGCATTCCTGCTGGGATGAGAGAGTAGTTGTGATTCTCTCCTAATTACATCTTTTTGCATTTTTGCACCTTAACTAATGACTCCAATCAGGAGACCACATTTCACAATAAGGGAAGTTTAATCATTTGCTTGAGGGAGGTGCTTTCTCACAAACTACCTTCTAAAGTGATAACTCCTGAACAGTGGAGCTATCCAGCTTTCTCTTATGGAATTTCTCCACGCACAATACACATTCGGAAGCAGCGTAGATTAGTGGAAAGAGCACGGGCTTGGGAGTCCGAGGTCATGGGTTCTAATACCGCATCCACCACTTAGCTGTGTAATTTTGGGCAAGTGACTTAACTTCTCTGGGCCTCAGTTACCTCATCTGTAAAATGGGGATTAAGACTGGGAGTCCCACGTGGAACAACCTGATGACTTGAACACCCCTCACCCCCGCCAGCGCTCAGAACATTGCTTGGCACATAGTAAGCGTTGAACAAATGAAAAGTAGACCCTTCTACCACACTGGCCAGTTTACCTAACCACACTTGTTCTGTAGGCACTGTTACATAGACAAGCAAGTGCAGCCAATCTCAATACATTTACACAATTCCTACGGTACTTAAAACCGAAATTAGATGGTTTCGGGTCATTGTCAGGAGGTCTTTCTTCATCAAGGTAGTAACTGATTCAGTGCAAGGGATCTGGTTCATACAGGCTTCAAGCTGAAGACCCATTAGAACTCATGCCCTCTGGCTCCCAAGCCCGGGGCTCTTTCCACAGAGCCACGCTGCTTCTCTGGTATTTGGTAAGCACTTACTTTGTGTCAAGCACTGATCTAAGCGCTGGGTAGATACAAGATAATCAGGTCTTAATCCCCCTTTTCCAGATGAGGTAACTGAGGCACAGAGAAGTTAAGTGACTTGCCTAAAGTCACACAGCTAAGTGGCAGAGCCGCGATTAGAACCCACAACCTCTGACTCCCAAGCATGTGTTCTTGCCTCTGAGCCACGTGTTTCTCTACATAGATGCACTTAAATTTACATTTCAGTACATTCTGGAAGGATAACTTCATGATCCTACATGATCCTACCTCTAGATTATAAACTCCTTGTATACAGGGACTATATCTACCAACTCTGCTGTACTGACCTCTCTCAAGTGCTTAGTACAGTGCTCTACACCCAATTAATCAATTGTATTTATTAAATGCTTACTATTTGCAGAGCACAGCGTGACTCGGTGGAAAGAGCCCGGGCTTGGGAGTCAGAGGTCATGGGTTCTATTTTCGCTCCGCCACTTGTCAATTGTGTGACTTTGGGCAAGTCACTTAACTTCTCTGGGCCTCAGTTACCTCATCTGTAAAATGGGGATTAAGACCATGATCCCCAGGTGGGACAACCTGATCACCTTGTATCCCCCCAGCGCTTAGAACAGTGCTTTGCATATAGTAAGTGCTTAACAAATGCCACCATTATTATTATTATTACTGTTTGGGAGAGTAGGATACAACAGAATTGGCAGACACAGTCTGTCCTCACAATGAGCTTACAGTCTAGAGGGGAAAACAGATATTAATATGAATTAATGATTTATGATATATAACTTAAAGATATGTACCTTAGTGCTTTGGGGTTGTGGTGGGGTGAATATCAAATGTTCAAAGGTCACAGATCCAAGAACAGAGATGATGCAGAAGGGAGAGAGAGCCAGGACAGAAGGTATTAATCAAGGAAGGTCACTCGGAGGAGATGTGACTTTAAGGTGGAGAAAGTAGTGGTCTGGTGTATATGGCAGGAAAGGATATTCCAGGATAGGGGGAGGAAGTGGGAATGGGGTAGGTGGTGAGCTAGTTGAGATTGGGACACAGTAAGTAAACTGATGCTATAGGAGTGGCATATGCAAGCTGGGCTATAATAGGGGATCAGTGAGGTAAGGTAGGATGGGGTGTGGTGATTGACTGTTTTAAGGCCAATACTAAGAAGGTTCTGTTTGAAGAGGAAGTGCATGGGCAGACTTTGGAGAATCTTGAAGACTAGGAAGACATGGACTATATATTTTGGTTGACAGTGATCTGAGCAGCAGAGTGAAGTGTAGAGTGGAGTGTTGAAAGATGGGATCCTGGTAGGTCAGAGAGGAGGCTGATGCAGTAGTCGAGATGGGATTGGATAAGTGCTTCAGCATGGTAGCAGTTGGGATGGAGAAGAAAGGGCACATTTTAGTAATGCTAAATTTACTGAGCACTTACTGGGTGCTCAATGTTGATAAATTAGTAAATATGCTTAGTAAATATCACTGATTGATTATTATCAAGATCGGAATTGGAGGCAACAAATGGAAATTTTTTCAAGGAGGAGAAAAGGAATGTTTTAATGAGCAATCACACTAAAAGGTTAAGAAAATGCCAGCTTTTGAAGCAAGATAGGTTAAACATATTAGGCTTCTATACTCTTTGAAGACAAAGCCTAAAAGGGCTTAGATTAAAATCTATATAATTATGAAGGGGACAGGACTGTGAACACATTGCTTACCAAATATTATGGTAAAAGGACTGGAGAACAGCTGTTAGAGGCCTAGGATCAGGTCAAACAAAAAGAAGTATGTCTTCAGTAGTGAAAAGCTTAAGAAATTTGGTATGTCAGAATACTGTGGAGGCAGAAAATATCAATAGATTCAAGAAGAGTGGAATGAATTTGTGGTTTAGAGGTCAATAATAGGATAACAAAGGGAAAATTTACAGATAATAATACTGTGTTTTACCATAGTGCCTTCCCATCAATAACCTTATTTCATTTTCCCAATGTTCCTGAAAGCTGTTAAATATTTCACTTGCTGATGAGAAAAATGAAGTCCAGAGAGGTTAAGTGACTTGTCCAAGGCCCCACAGCAAGCCAGTGGCAGAATTAGAACTGGAATCAATCAATCAATCATATGCATTGTGTGCTTACTGTGTACAGAGCACTGGACTAGGAACTTGAACCTCTATCTGTCGCCTCCACTTCATGACACCGAAACTGGGCTTAAACATTTTATAACATGCAGTATTTTCACTATTTTCATTTCAAATATGTATTTCTTGTATTTTATGCTAAATATGCCTTGCATAGAAACCTGGTTTCCTTTTTCATTATATTTGAAGTACTTAGAATCAAAAATCAATTGAGCCAACTCAAGAATTTTTTCCTTCTTTTTATGACCTACTGGAAAATGAACAATGTCGCTGGCTTTTGCTATGTTGCTATGCCCTTTCAATTTTAGCATTAGAACTCTATAGATTAGGAGGATTAGAATTGCCTATATTTAAAAATTCTGTTTTTAATTATTGTCTAGATCAAACATATATAACATATCATAATTACAAACACCTCATTTCTATGAAGGCTGAAGTCATTTGGAACTATAGTTCACCGTGTCTCCAACCACATTAAAGAAAACGGTGTGCAGTAAAGTGAAGTGGGGGTCTGCTGTTTCTTTCAAACCAAGTCTCATTTCATGGCTCACTGAAGGTGACCTGTCTTTTCACAACGTTTTCTTCATGATTATGGGATTATTTAAGGGGCACCAGTCACTTCACGCTCTACATGACAAGTGGGCAAAAATAGATAAGCTGAAAACATATTGATGTAGGTTGCCACAAATGCAATCCTGCTTATGGTTTTTCCCTTTTTTTGAACACTGAATAAAGCCCTAAACTCCTCATATTTTTTTTAAAGAGCAGCTTTTGAAAAAAAAAATTATGAATAGCTAGCTGCCAATTAAGTAAAGCATTAGGCTCTTGAGTATCATCAGAGGAGATGCTTCTCTTCACCTTATGTCTCTACCCTGAATGAAAATGCAAGTTAAAAAGCTTACAGAGAATAAGATCCAATGATTTTGAATTTGCTGTGTGGACACTGTGTAAGTCACTTAACTTTATTCTCCAGTTTCCTCACTTGTAAAATAGCATGATTTTAGTTGCCTCTCCTCCCCTTGTAAGGATATTGTGAGGATAAAATGAGATAACTGATGTAAAAGTTCTTTGGGGGGAAAAATGGTGGTTTATAATTTCAAGAAAAAGTAACGTAATAGTAACTAGTTAGAGATGTATTCCAGATATAGGTAGGTTGCTATAGGGCTAAGAGGAATAATAAATAGTCTGGACATGAGAACTCAATCAATCAAGCAATCATATTTACTGAGCACTGTACTAAGCACTTGGGAGACTGCAATATAACAATATAAAAGACACATTCCCTGCCCACAACAAGTTTACAGTCCAGACATTAATATAAAGAGAAGCAGCGTGACTCAGTAAAAACAGCACGGGCTTGGGAGTCAGAGGCCGTGGGTTCTAATTCCAGCTCCAGCACTTGTCAGCTGTGTGACTTTGGGCAAGTCACTTAACTTCTCTGTGCCTCAGTTACCTCATCTGTAAAATGGGGATTAAAAATGTGAGCCCCACGTGGGACAACCTGGTTACCTTGTATTTCCCCCAGCACTTAGAACAGTGCTTGGCACATAGTAAGTGCTTAACAGATGCCATCATTAAAGAGAAGCAGCGTGGCTCAGTGGAAAGAGCCCAGGCTTGAGAGGCAGAGGTCATGGGTTTGAATCCACTTCATTCATTCATTCATTCATTCAGTAGTGTCTATTGAGTGCTTACTATGTGCGGAGCACTGTACTAAGCACTTGGAACGTACAAATCGGCAACAGATAGAGACAGTCCCTGCCCATTGACGGGCTTACAGTCTAATCACTTGTCAGCTGTGTGACTGTGGGCAAGTCATTTCACTTCTCTGTGCCTCAGTTATCCCATATGTAAAATGGGGATGAAGACTGTGAGCCTCACGTGGGACAATCTCATTCCCCTGCATCTACCCCAGTGCTTAGAACAGTGCTCTGCACGTAGTAAGCACTTAACAAATACCAATATCATTATTATTATTATAAATAAAAAATTATGGATTTGTACCTAAGTACTGTGGGACTGAGAGGGCGGTGAATCAAAGGAGTAAATCAGGATGACCCAGAGGGAGTGGGAGAAAAGGAAATGAGGGATTAGTCAGGGAAGGCCTCTTGGAAGAGACATGTCTTCAGTTAGCCTTCAAAGGCTTTGAGAACTCATCGGTTTCAGATCTTTGGTTAAAAGAATGAGAAAATATAAAGGAGCTTGTACGTTACTTTGCTGTGTAATTGCACATTTTCGAAGGGTTTCCCACAGAAATGGATCATCAACCTAAACTGCCAGCACAATTGACTATACCTTCCTCTACCCCAATGTGTCATAGTTGATCATTCAGTCATTCATTCAATCTTATTTACTGAGCACTTACTGTGCTCTTGGAAAGTACAATTTAGCAATAAAGAGAGACAATCCCTGCCCACAATGGGCTTACAGTCTAAAAGGGGGAAGACAGACATCAAAACAAGTAAATAGGCATCAATAGCATCAATATAAATAAATAGGATTATATATACATAGCAAAACATGTAAACGGGCATCAATATAAATAAACAGAATTATAGATAGGCACATACATACACAAGTGCTGTGGGGTAGGGGGTAGAGCAAAGGGAGCGAGTCGGGTTGATGGGGGGGGTAAGCTGAGGAAAAAGGGGACTTTGTCTGGGAAGGCCTCTTGGAGGAGGTGAGCCTTCAGTAGGGCTTTGAAGAGGGAAAGCGTGACTGTTTGGCAGAATTGAGGAGGGAGGGCATTCCAAGCTAAAGGTAGGACGTGAGCCAAGAGTCAACAGTGGGATAGGCGAGAACGAGGCACAGCGAGGAGGTTAGCGCCAGAAGAATTGAGTACGTGGGCTGGGATGTAGAAGGAGAGAAGGAAATTGAGGTAAGAAAGGGCAAGGTGATGGAGAGCTTTGAAGCCAATAGTGAGGAGTTTTTGTTTGATACAAAGGTGGATAGGCAACCACTGGAAGTTTTGGGGAGAGGGAATGACACACGCAGAACATTTCTGTAGAAAGATAATCCGGGCAGCAGAGGGAAGTATAGACTGAAATGGGGAGAGACAAGAGTTTGAGAGGTCAGAAGGGATGCTGATACAGTAATCCAGTCAGAACAGGATGAGTGACTGTACTAACGTCGTAACCTCTTACTAATACGTCAGTCCCAACCTGCTCCCGATATTTTTATTGACTGATTGTCTCCTGGATTGTTGACTATCCTTACTGAATTGAAATCTAAGAACATAACAAAATGTCATCACTGTAATCAGACTTTACCAGTAGCAATGGAATGCCTGGAGAAATTAAAATAGAAAAGGCATTCTTTTTAGGTATTATCATCCATTCATCAACCTATTAACCTCCATTTTATCCTCTACATACTCAACATTCTCTCTAATAATCAATCACATGTACTGAGAACTTTCTATGTTCAGAGCACTGTACTAAGTCCTTGTGAGAGTACAATATAACATAGTTGGTAGATACTTTCTCTGCTAACATTGAGTTTGCAGTCTAGAGAGGGAGGCTTTACTATCATAAAAGTAATGATGGTATTTGTTGAGTTTTTACTATGTACCAAGTACTGAGCTAGTAAATAAAGTATAATCTCTTGAGATGAAATCCATGTACCAAGCAGGACCCACAGTCCCAGGGAAGGAGAAGAGATATTTAAGACCATTTTGCAGATGAGAAAACTGAGGCACAGAGAAGTGAAATCACTTGCCCAAAATCACACAGTGGGTATGTGGTGGAGCCAGGATTAAAATCACAGCATTCTGAATCCTAGACCTGTGCTCTTTCCATTAGGCCATGAACTTCATCAGGCTGAGCAGTAGAATAGAGATAATGTAATTAATCAGATATGTTTTCTGTTCCAAACAGGGATCACAATCTAAGCGTGACGTACATAGATATGAACAAGAAATTATGAGTAACAATAAGGAACAGATCCAGAAAACCAAGATAGTGTTAAAATGGGGGAAAAAAAAATATTGGAAGGAGAACTCAGAACCGTCACTGCTCCCCACCAATAATTCTTCATTGTAGACTAAACTCAGTTTTCCCAGGTTTTGTAATGGTGTTAAGGTAGGGAATAGGGCTTCCAGAGCAACAGGTTCTAAGCATTGGGAGAGACTGGTCTAACTATTAGGTAGTGGCAATCCCAGACTTTAGATCTTAAAGGGGTCTGAGATTACCTACCTATGGCTTAGTCACTGCATGCCCCTGCCCATACACCCTCTGCAGCCCATTTATATTCTTCTTAAGATGCCACGAACAGAACTACATCTATCATCTTAGTTGTGGACTTATCCATGTTTTTATATACCAGAACTCTGCCTTTCATTTTCCCATCTATTCCCTTTATGATGTAATCGATCTGGTTGTCCTGTTTGGCTGTGGCTGCGTTGGTCTGCACCTGATGTTTGCAGAGTGCAGAGCACCACTCTAAGAACCTGGGGGAGGACAATAGTGTTAGAAGACAAGGTTTCTGCTCTCAAAGAGACTTCCGTATTGTGGAAGAGACAGACAAAATAGTTTACAGCTAGAAGAGAAAGAGAAAATGGATATGTAGAGGAAGAAGTATTACATGTCTCCTTGGACATGTGCCTCTGGGGCACAGTCATCATCTGTGGGCAAGAAGTTGAGCTTATGGTATTATTTTTACTTGCTCTTTTTGAAGTTAGCCATTTAATTTATCATTAGAATATCCATGGGCATTATGCTAGAGAAGTCACTGGCAAGTATCCAGAGTTCACTGTGTTTGTTTCGTTTGTATCTTAAAATTAATTCTCCTCAATAACACATTTAGATTTGTCTCATTTGAAACAACAGGGCCATTAGATGGCACTCTGGGTAAAGTTGAAGAAATTACTTTATGTTCACAACTACTGCAAATTGAGGATTTAAATAAAACCAGTGGAAACAAGACTAGTTAATGTGTTTCCAAATTGTAATACTTTATTTATTGCATTTTAATGACCTTTGTCCATCTTAAATAATTCAGGTTTGCAGTTGGAAGCATTATTCATTCTTGCTTGTAAAATGAGGATGAAAAATCCAAGGCTTGAAGTTGAGCTTTTTATAGAGGAACAGAAAAAATGGTTCATTTTCTCCTCTATATAGCTATCTCAGGCATTAAACAAATATTTTTACACAAAGCATAAACAATGCATACACAAGGTATATACAGGGCATATTCCATGCTAATTCAAATACAGCAAAAGGATTGATTTAGTTTTGAAAATGCCATGCAATACTATATACACAGTATTATTTTTAGATTTCATCTATTTCTTTGGTAGATATGGGACTGGGAGAAAACCTATTTCATTCTCTTCATATGAGAATTTCTGAGACTGGTTCAAAGTTACTCTTTGATGCCATGTTCTAACAAAGGCAGCAAGGAAAAGACCCTTCTTTGGGAACTGTTTCTTTTCTTTTGAAAAAATGACTTTTTAAATATTTCCAGCAGGCCCAAGCTAGTTATTCCCATTATTGTACTGTAGGTTTTGCACATGCAGAATCTTAGGATTGTCAGAGTGGATGCCCAATTTTGAAACTCTATTTTGTACTTTGTTATTAGAAAATTGCTTGTCCAAGAGCTCATTCATTCAGAAATGAGTGAAGATTAGCAAGGTTGAAGAGAGAAAAGGCCTTTTTCCTCATGGATATAAGGTTGTAATGTTCCACTCCCCTCGAGAGAAGACCTCTCTTGCACTGCAGTGTTCCTTCTTTTCGCAAAAGATGGGGAGCTCCTTATCAAAAATCAGTCCATGAATCACATTTATTGAACTCTTACTTTGTGCTGACCACTGAACAAGTGCTTTGAAGAGTACAATACATAATCTCTGCTCTCAAGAAGCTTACAGGAGCCTTAGGGAGGTAATCTTGGCAACAGTCTCATTGCCCTCTGGATAAGTCTAAGCAAGACTAATTGCAGAAGTGTATTGCATTTCCTCACTTTTGCATCTTCTTCTAAATTGTTTTTCTGGCAGTGATCATGATAGAAACTCCAGTGGGGATTGACTTTTGAACCCCGATCTAAGACTTCAGTTCCAAGCATCTGTGGGATAAAATTGACTCCAGTGATAGTCATTTGCACAACACCACTCTTGGTCTCTCACCCCTGCCAGTGGTGTTCCCACTGGGGCCTAGACAACATGGAGGACGTAGACAGGAAGGGCTTCAGCACATTGTGAAGTACACACAGTGACATGTTTTGTACAGGGAAGAATTTGTTCTTCACTGTGATTAGAATAGGGTCAGTTCAATAACAAGTTACCTGAATGATGAACGCAGAAAATATATTGCCATATATTAAATTGCACCCATTTTGCAGTAAAGGCTTTATTAGTCAATGTTGGTAGTAAAAAAAATGACTTCACTGTTAATAGGAAATATACAGTGAAATGAGTATTCAAAGACCTAATATGGGAATGGGATTAAGGATAAAGTCCCAGAGTGAGTCAGGAAACTCAGCTATCCCTCCAGTAGAGAATACAATACGTTGTATATCTGCGGCTGTATTACAGTAATTTCCTATTTTCATTACTTATTTATGAGAAAGAATATCCATATTGAGGTGTGGAACTTGGAGTAACTCACTTGGTACAAAGTCAGTGGTTTCTGGGAGGAGCTGAGGTGTCCTGTATCCGATGAATACTGCCGAAATACTGAAATGATTTTTCTCCACTGCTGGGTCAGTCCTCTCCCATTTGGAATTCTTAAAACTTACAGGGTTTGGTGTGAGGGGGGATGAAGAAAGAGAAAAGTAAGAAACTCCCATCTTTGGCTGATGGCTCCATCCCCAGACACAGTTAGGGACCCCCCCCCCCCCCCAGTCTAGGCATTGGGGCTCCAAGTCCCCAAGATATGGCCCCAAGATGTTGTGAGTCCTGAACTGGTTCCAGGAGTTGGCTTGACATCAATCATCTCATCAATTTATTGAACATTTGCAGTATGCAGAGCACTCTACTAAGCAGTTAGGAGAGTTCTGTCACTTTGGTAGACATAACTGACTGGAACAAAGACTCAGGGTGGATAAATATAAAGACACATACTTACAGAAGAACTAGTTCCATTCTTAAATCTCACTTCAGACTCACTGGCCCCAGGACTGATTTGGTTCAGTGTTGAGTGGTTCTGATTCATACTCCCTTGGGCCCTGATGGGGCCCTTAATAGTAATAATAATAATTATCCCTCCTGAGGGAAAGCACTAATCATAAGTTTCTATAAATGCTGAGCCCAAAGATAATTATATTTAGCAAATAATTCCTTGCATTTTAACCAGAATGCTATGATTTTCCAATGAAGTATATAAAGTGAGAGCAGACACATAAATATGTAAGATACCACAATCTCATGATGAAAAAAAATAGTTTGAGAAATTGGAAAGTACTGGTTTAATTTACCTGAATCAAAAGTTTGCTTTATATCCCAGAGAAAATCAGTGCATTTGTTCAAGATAATTGTCTTTGTCATTACAAATGGGTTAAAATAAGAATTACTTGAAATCTTTTCCATATTTATCTTTACAAATTATTCAGGGAATGACAGCCCAAGCTAAGTTTATTCAACTGATCTTTTCCATATCCCAATATCTTTCCTGTCAGGAATGAGTAGGATAACTGTTCAATTTTTTAACATTTCCTTGTGTAAACACTTTGAAAATAGAAGGGTTAAATTATTTTGCTAAAGTTATGATGCCCAGTAATTCATTTGGTTAATAAAGTCTTCTCTTGAAATTTTATTCTTATAAAGAATTTATTTAGGTTATGGTTGCATTAAAATAATAATAATGTATTTGTTAATAATGTCGGTATTTGTTAAGCGCTTACTATGTGCAGAGCACTGTTCTAAGCACTGGGGGAGATACAGGGTAATCAGGTCGTCCCACGTGAGGCTCACAGTTAATCCCCATTTTACAGATGAGGTCACTGAGGCACATAGAAGTTAAGTGACTTGCCCCCAGTCAGCTGACAAGTGGCAAAGTCAGGAGTCGAACCCATGACCTCTGACTCCGAAGCCCAGGCTCTTTCCACTGAGCCACACTGCTACCCCTAATACCCTTCATATGTATTATTGGTTCAGTAATAATTTGTGTTGATTAAAGCAACAGGAATAGTTTCCAAATAATATTGATTTTTGTTAATTTTGCATAGTTTTTACATTGCCCTATCTTCTCCATCCAAACCGCTACCTTGGTGGTACAATCTCTCATCATAACCCAACTGGATTATTGCATCAACATCCTTTCTGATCTCCCAACCTCCTGACTCTCCCTGCTTCAGTCTATTCTTCCCACCTGCTGCCCAGATTATCTTTCTACAGAAACACTCTGAGCATGTCACTCCCATCCTCAAAAACCTCCAGTGGTTGCCTATCAACCTTCACATGAAGCAAAAACTCCTCACTCTTGGCTTCAAAGCTCTCCACCACCTTGCCCCCTCCTACCTCACCTCCCTTCTCTGCATCTAGAGCCCAGGCTGCACTCTCCGCTCCTCTGCACCTAACCTCCTCACTGTGCCTCGTTCTCGCCTGTCCCGCCATCGACCCCTGGCCCACATCCTACCTCTGACCTGGGATGCCCTCCCTCCTCACATCCACCAAAATAGCACTCTTGTCCGCTTCAAAACCCTACTGAAAGCTCACCTCCTCCAGGACACTTGGTCACCTATGGATTTTAATCCACACCTCCCTAGCATTTAATTCCCACCACCATCCCAGAGTACTTACATACATATCCTCTAGACTGTCAGCTACTTGTGGACAGGGAATATGTCTACCAACTCTTTCTATATCGTACTCTCTCAAGCACTTAAACACATTGTTCGGCACACAGTAGGCACTCAATAAATAGGGTTGATTGATCTTTATATTCGCTTACTGCCCCTATTTTAATTTATGATGCCTATCTCTCTTGCTAGATTATAAACTCCTGTGGGGTGTGGATCATTTCTACTAACTCTATTTTACTCTCCCAAGAGTACAGTATTCATTAAGTCTTTATTATACAAAGTTTTTGGTAGAATACAATGGAGTTAGTAGATATATCCCTACCTTCAGGAACTTAGTGTAATAAGCACTCATTAAATACCATTGAACAATCGATTGTCTTCCTGATTGGACTTAAAGTATACCATAGTTTTGGGAAAGGCTGATGGGCAGACCAGAGCCGAGGAAGGTACTGATTGTAAGTCATAATTATAAGTCTCGGTAAAATTCAAGACACGGTTACAGGGATTCTCATATTCCCAACACCTTAGTTGTTTCCCTGTTTCCACTCAGCCAGTCAAGAGCAATTGCTGCAACAGCAACTCACCTACCAGATTCAATTCCATAAATGTGACTTTATTGTACATTATTCAAGTCCAACCCCAAGATAATAGTGAAAACCTAAATATTGAATTCCTGCCTTACAGGGATAGCTGTTTGACTAAACTATTGCCTGTTATTAAAATATATTAACCTAGGGAGGATTATTTTTCCTCCAAACTTCCTTCAACATATTTCTAGGTACAACTTGTTCGATCAGAATGGAAGACTCTATTATGCTCTAACATAAAAAGAGGGAAAGAGGGAGTTGATGATAAATTCAGGGATCACATCAGCAGGCCAATGAACTTTAATTTTGTTTAAGGGTTCCGAGTTTAATCATAAAGCCCAATATCCCACTTGAACATATAACCGGAAACTATGATCATTGCTGTTATCCAGGGCATTAACATTTGAGGGTTGTTCCCAAAAGTCAGGCTGGGAAGTTTGGCAAGCAGCTAAGTATCAAACATTATTTTGTTCACTTTAATTTCTTCTTTTAAAACAAGACAGTTATTCTTGTTACTAAAATGGCTTGGTGGTAGTAGAAGTATCTAAGGTTACACTCTCCTATCTCTTTAACAGTAATTGAAGTAAAAACAGATGTGCTTCCTGTCTTATGGTGGAAATGCTCTCTTCCCATCTTCTTATCCAAACTTAGCTTCACTATTCTGTCTGCTGCTGGTTCTCCTCCTATCTCTGTCTGCTCCTTGTCAGTCATCAAAAACAAAACAAAAAACCCAAAGCTCACTTAGATCAGGGCACAGAGTGAGATATGGACTGAAAAGGGGAGAAGCTGGAGTCAGGAAGGTCAGCTTGGAGGCAGATGCAGCAGTCGAGGTGAGAAATGACAGGTGCTTGAGCCAGCATGGCAGCAGTTTGGATGGAATCGGGAGACGTAGTGGAGATGCTGAACTATATTAAACTATATTTAAATATGTTAAACTATAATTTATTTCCTTCTTCCTTTGTATTTTGGCTACTTTTTGTCATTTTACCATATTGTGTGTGAGTGTGTGTGTGTATGTGGTTTTGTATTTATACAGTATATACATATTTTGTTAATGTTTTTGACAATTTGCAAAACACTGAAAGGATCTCCACTTTTAGAATGGAGACCATCACAATACATCTAACTTGTGAATCTTTATACTAATCTACTGCCTGAAAAATCAATTTATAAACATTCATGAAATTCCCTTTCTGCCAAAGCAATTTATGCAAATATGATTCAGCAGCACTCATTAAGAAAGCTATCCTTTTCTCTTAATCCGAAATGGAATTTTTATTTATCTCACAAATTTGCATATATGTTTCCCTCCTAATTTATCATTTTTTCCTTGAAGAAAAATAGTTTCAAATCACAATTCTTTCACAGCCTATCGGGTAAATGACAAAGTCAAAATTTACTCACTCTTTATATTGTGGATGGAAGATAGGATCTGAATGAGACTAGTTGGGGAGAGGAGAAGGAGCCTGAAGAAAGTTGGAATGAATGTGAATAGCAGCCAATTTGGAAGATGGATTTAGTGGAAGCTTGCACAGGTAGGATAATATAGCTTGTGAATGACTGTAAGGTGAGGTTATCCTAAAAGAGACAAGGAAAATCCCAGTTAAACTCAACATGAACCATCGAACGCCAAAATGTCTCAGATAGAGTTCATTTTCCTCCTTCTCTCTACTCTCATAATTTATCCAGACATATACCAAGTGACAGCCTCCCCAATAATGCAGCCCAAGGATACAGTCATGATTGTTTCAAGATTAATTTATACAATGATTGAAGAAGTCCCTGATGGACAGAATGATTTGAAGGGATAAAGAAAAGTTACAAGGAGTTGGTCTTTTACAGATAGTTTATGTATCCATGAAGAAGTTTGCTATTGTACCTAAATCAATTAATCAATAAATGTTATTTGAACAAATGATTTAATTAATTTGAAAAACAAGCAACAAGGGTAGCAGAACAAGTTTCTACTTTTCCAGTCTCTACACTAAGATTTATATTTAATATTACATAAGCTACCTGTGTTGCTTGTTTTTCAAATTATATATTATTGTATGTTCTACTGTGTGTGGAGCACTGTGCAAAAGGGTTGGGAAAATGCAATACAATAAAGATGATAGACACTATCTCTGACCTCTGAAGTTTATGATCTAGTTGGAAAGACAGATATTACAATAAATTGCAGGCAAGGGAAACGTGTAACACAAGCCTATAGCCCACAGTGCACTCATTCCAAGAGGCCTTCCCAGACTGATCCCTCCCTTTCCCTCTGCTCCCCCTCCCCTGCCCTACCCCCCCACCCTCTGCTCTTCCCCCTTCCCCTCCTCTCAACACTGTGCTCATTTGTATATATTATTTATTACCCTATTTATTTTGTTAATGAAGTGTACATCCCCTTGATTCTACTTATCTTGAAGATGATGTCTTTTTGTTTTGTTCTGTTTTGCTCTGCTGTCTGTCTCTCCCATTTAGACTGTGAGCCCATCATTGGGCAGGGATTGTCTCTGTCTGTTGCCAAATTGTACATTTCAAGCACTTAGTACAGTGCTCTGCACATAGTAAGCACTCAGTAAATACTATTGAATGAATGAAATATGTTCTAACCCAATGCCTAGGCTGTTTGTGACCTCTTAAGAAATGGTTTCACTATAACAGAGCAGTCCATCTTTGGTGATTGACAGTGGTGTGTGCCAATATTTTTACTTTGATGGGACAGCATTGTTGCAAACAGTCATCGTTGGCTAAGTGTCCCAAAGTACATATCTCAGCACGTCTCTCTACTCCTCAAAACCTCCACTGCCTTCTTGAGTCCCTCACATCAAACAGAATCTCTCACTGGGCTTCAAGGCTCTCCATCAACTCACCCCCATCTTATTTATCTGCTCTGTTTATCCATTACTCTCCAGTTCTCTGTCTTCATTCCTCTCAAGAAAATCTTGTAACTATTTCGTTTTCACCTCTCCTGCCTCCTTCCCTTTGCTAATACAGTTCCCCTTGCCTGGAGGATCTTCCCTCCCCAAATTTAACGAACAGCTCTCCTCTTATTTAAAGGCTACTAAAATCCCTCTTCTACCAACATCTGTACTTCCAATTATCACAAGGCCAAATCCACTAGCAACCTCATGAACATATTTATACCCATTTGCAGAATATTCAAATAGGGATTCATTCATGTGAGTACACTTTTTGTAAATATTTTTATGTCTGTTTTCCCCATTACAGTGAAAGTGTTTGTCGACAGTAAACGCATATCTCTGTTTTGAACTTCCAAAGCACTTAGTACAGTGCATTGGATCCAGTAGGAACTAAATTATTATTGTTATTATTATTATTACTATTATTATTCCTACTAGGTGCCAGTGGAATGGAAAGGACTAATAAACTGGCTGCACTGATTTTGATATCTAAATGCCTAAATGCCTAAATACCTAAATTTGGTATATAAATGCCCCCTCCTACCTCACCTCACTGCTCTCCTACTACAACCCAACCCGCACACTTCATTTTTCTGGTGCTAACCTTCTCACTGTACTTCGATCTTCTCTATCTCGCTGCCGGACTCTCTCCCACATCCTACCTCTGAACTGGAAATCCTTCCTTCCTCATTTCAGACCGATAGTTGCTCTGCTACACTTAAAAACCTTATTGAAGGCACATCTCCTCCAGGAAACCTTCCCAGACTGAGCCCTCCTCTCTTCTCCCACTTTTTCTGCACTGCTCATACTTGCTCCTGTATTAATCCTCCCTTCCTTCTCCACAGCTCATATGTATATATCTGTATATATCTGTAATTTATCTATTTTATTCATTTATTTATTTATTCATATTAATGTCTATCTCCTTCTCTAGACTGTGATCTCGTTGTGGGTAGGGAATATGTTTAATGTTATATTGTACTCTCTCAAGTGCTTAGTACAGTGCTTTTCATACAGTAAGTGCTAAATAAATATGATCATTAATTATACCTAAAAATGTCCTCTTTATTAGGTTTCCATCAAGCTTAATCAGAATATAAATGCCTGTTCTCTTAAGAATGTTCTTTTTTCCATGTTCACTTTTACTTTACCCATTTATATAACAAAAATGATAGCAGATGAGTCTGTTTCCTAATTTGGGCTGTAGGCAATGCCTAAATTGTCTAACTGAGGTGCTTCAGGGACTGTGACTCCTGGGAAGTGGAAGAGCCAACCGCACCACAAAGATATTTTATTTGAGGTGCTGCCACTTCAGATGGTGCTTAAGCACCTCCTGAAATTAGAATATGGCTGCTGCTTTGAACGCTGTGACAACGGCACCCAGACTGTCCATAGATGGCTGCCAAGCATGTGCAGCTTTGGAGAGAGTGGAGTTGGGGCGTGGCGTGGCAGAGCCTGCAGGTTCTGCCTCCTGCCTGTTGCACAGCACAAGCACAGGGGTCATTTGAAATTGCCCATAAAAGAAAAGGCTGCCAACTGATGAGCCATCGAGGTTGTGTGGGGCCGCACAATCAGAACTTAGCTCCAGCCTCCATCCAGGCTCTGTTCCTGTCACTGCTGCTGATGCCATCACAGGATCACAACCACCGTCACCACCACGCTTCCACAACTGCCATCGCTGCCATGGCTCCTCATCCATCCAGAAAAGCACAGACCTAAGAATGCGCCAGCCTGCGCCTACCTGCTGTATAATCATGCATGGAGTGCTTGGCTGGTAGAGGGCCTGTTGCCTTTTAGAGGCTCAGCCATGGCTTGGGGCAGGCAAGGCATTTGTATATATTTTTATTACCCTATTTATTTTGTTAATGAGGTGTACATCCCCTTGATTCTATTTATCCTGATTATGTTGTCTTGTTTTTGTCCATCTGTCTCCCCCCATTAGACTGTGAGCCCATCATTGGGCAGGGATTGTCTCTATCTGTTGCTGAATTGTACATTCCACGTGCTTAGTACAGTGCTCTGCACATAGTAAGCGCTCAATAAATACTATTGAATGAATGAATGAATGAATGAATGAATGAATGAATGAATGAATGAGATGAAGAGTCTGTGCATCCCAAAGCCAGAAGATGAGAAACTGTGGGATAGAGAAGCAGCATGGTATATGGATGGAGCGAGGGCCTGGGAGTCAGAGGTCATGGGTTCTAATCCCAGCTCCGCTTCTTGTCAGCTGTGTGACTTTGGGCAAGTCACTTCACTTCTCTGGGCTTCAGTTATCTCATCTGTAAAATGGGGATTGAGACTGTGAGCCCCACGTGACAAGGGACTGTGTCCAACACGAGCTGCTTGTATCCACTCCAGCGGTTAATACTGTGCCTGGCAGATTGTTAAGCGCTTAGCAAATGCCATTATTATTATCCCTTCCACTTCTCTCCCCACCTTGGGTTCTGATGAAATCTGTATGGGTGAGGAGCCCTGAATGGATATTGAACTGTGGCAGGCACCAAGTCATAGCACCATTTCTGCACTGAATGTATAGACGGTGGGTTCTTGTTTTTTTCTTTTTGTTGTTGTTTTTGAGTTTTCTTGTTTTTTCTAAGAACAGAACTTGGCATTTAATTTCTAAGCATGGGTCTGGGAGTCAGAGGACCTCATCATCTTCATCATCCTCATTATCAATTTTTTTTTGAATACTTACTGTTCATGGAGCATTGTGCTGAACACCTGGTAGAGTATCATACAGTAGAGTTGGTAGACACATTCCTTGCTCACAATCAATTCAATCAGTCAATTAATCCTATTTATTGAGCACTTGCTGTATGCAGTGCACTATACTAAGCTCTTGGGAGAGTACAATATAGTGTCTGAAGACACATCCCCTATCCACATTGAGCTTACAGTCTACATGACAATATAGACATTAATATAAATAAATGAGTAATGACTAAACATATGTGCCATGGGGCTGAGGAAGGATAAATCCAAGTGCAAGGGTGACACAAAAGGGAGTGGGAGAAGAGGAAATAAGGACTTAGTCAGGAAAGGCTTCTTGGAGGAGGTGTGCTTTTACAAAGGATTTGAAGATGAAGATATTGATCATCTGTCAGATATGGAGACGACATTCCAGGAAAGGGACAGGACATGGGCAAGAGGTCAGATTGAAGTGTTGTGAATAGGTTGTCATTAGAGTAGCAGTGTGGCTCAGTGGAAAGAGCACGGGCTGGGGAGTCAGAGGTCATGGGTTCAAATCCCGGCTCCACCACTTCTCAGCTGTGTGACTTTGGCAAGTCACTTAACTTCTCTGTGCCTCAGTTACCCCATATGTAAAATGGGCATTAAGACTGTGAGCCCTGTGTGGGACAACCTGATCACCTTGTATCCTCTCCAGTGCTTAGAACACTGCTTTGCACATAATAATAATGTTGCTATTTGTTAAGCACTTACTGTGTGCCAAACACTTGTCAAGGTGATTGGGTGCCTTAAAGCCTAATGGTAGGGTATTTCTCTTTGATGCAGAACTGGACAGAAAACCACTGGAGGTTCTTGAGGAGTGGGAAAATGTGAACTGAACATTTTTGTGGAAAATTTATTGCGGCAGCAGAGTGAAGTATAGACTGGAGTGGGGAGAAACAGGAGCCAGCAGGGACAGTGAGGAGGTTGATGCAGTGATCAAGGTACTTGGATGAATGTCATAGCAGTTTGGATGGAAAGGAAGGGGCATATTTTAGCAATGTGGGAAAAGTTGAACTGACAGTATTTGGTGATTGATTGAATATGTGTGTGGAATGAGAGAGATGAGTAGAAAATAATACCAAAGTTATGGGTTTGTGAGACAGGGAGGATGATGATTCTGTCTGTGTAACAAGAGTTCTGGGTAAGGACAGGCTTTGTGTGGGATGATGAGTTCTGTTTCATGCATGTTATGTTTGAGGTGCCAGTGGGACATGCAAATTGCCATGTCCTGAAGGCAGGAGGAAATGTGAGACTGCAGAGAAGGAGACAAATGATGGCTGGAGATTTAGATTTGGTAATCAACTGAATAGTGATGATTCAATCATATTTACTGTGTGCAAAGCTCTGTACTAAGCACTTGGGAGAGTACAATATAACAACAGACACATTCCTGCCCACAGTGAGCTCACAGTCTAGAGGGGGTGATGGACATTAATATAAATAAATGAATAAATGAATAAATTTAAAAATAACATATTTATATATATATATAAATATATATATATATATATAAATCTATGTATATGTGCTGTGGGGTTGGACAGGAGGATGAATGAAGGAGCAAGTAAGAGGGGCACAGAAGGGAGAAGGACAAGAGGAGAGGAGGGCTTACTCAAGGAAGGCTTCTTGAAGGAGATGTGCCTTCAATAAAGTTTTGAAGTGGGGGAGAGCAATTAACTGTCTGATAATAGTTGAATGAGTTCTCCAAGAGAGTGGGTGTAGATGAAGCATGGAAGGTACTCCAGAACTGAGCCTTGAGGGACTCCTGCATTTAGCGGGTGGGAGGCAGAGGAAGAGCCTGTGAAAGAGACTGAGAAGGAGCAGTCAAAGAAATAGGAGAAGAACCAGGAGAAGTCAGTGTCAGTGAAGAGGGTGAAGTGAAGTTGGAAAATCCTTCCAGCAGAGGAGGGTGGCCAACAGTATCAAAGGCATATGAGCGGCCTAGGGCAATTAGGATGAGATAAAAGCTGTTGGATTTGGCAAGAAGTATATAACTGATGATCTTTGATAGGGCAGTTTCTGTGGAGTGAAGGGGGTGGAATCCATATTGAATTGGGTCAATTCATTCAATAATATTTATTGAGCACTTACTATGTGCAGAGCACCGTACTAAGCGCTTGGAATGTACAATTAGGCAACAGATAGAGACAATCCCTGCCCAGTGATGGGCTCACAGTCTAAACAGGGGAGACAGCAAAGCAAAACAGAGCAAAACAAAACCAAGACAACATCATCAAGAGGAATAGAATCAAAGAACTATACACCTTATTAACAAAATAAATAGGGTAATAAATAATACATACAAATGAGCACAGTGCTGAGGGGAGGGGAAGGGGGAAGAGCAGAGGGTGCGGGGAGGGGAGGGAAGGGGGAGCAGAGGGAAAGTGGGCATTCAGTCTGGGAAGACCTCCTGGAGGAGCTCTCAGTAGGGATTTGAAGAGGGGAAGAGAGTTAGTTTGGCGAAGGTGAGGAGGAAGGGCATTCCAGGTCGGAGGTAGGATGTGAGTCAGGGGTCAACGGTGGGACAGGAGAGAACGCGGGACCTTTAGGAGGTGAGCAGCAGAGAAATGGAGCATGCAGGGTGGGCAGTAGAATGGGAGAAGGGAGGTGAGGTAGGAGGGGACAAGGTGATGGAGAGCTTTGAAGCCAAGAGTGAGGCGTTGTTGTTTCATGCGAAGGTTGATAGGCAACCACTGGAGGTTTTTGAGGAGGGGAGTGAAATGCCCAGAGCGTTTCTGCAGAAAGATAATCTGGGCAGCAGGTGGGAAAAATAGACTGAAGCAGGAAGATGATCCGAGGAGCAGAATGAAGAATAGACTGGAGTGTGGAGAGACAGAAGGACGGGAGATTCATTCATTAATTCATTCAGTAGTATTTATTGAGCACTTACTCTGTGCAGAGCACTGTACTAAGTGCTTGGAATGTACAAATCGGTAACAGATAGAGACAGTCCCTGCCCTTTGACGGGTTTACCAAGAGGAAACTGACACAATAATACAGTCGGGATATTATGAGAGCTTGTACCAGCACGACAGCAGTTTGGATGGAGAGAAAAGGGTGGATTTTGGCAATATTATGAAGGTGAGACCAGGCGCATGTAGGAGGTGCTGAACACCCTGAGAGGAATACATACACTCTCACTTAGTCACAGACTCACTTGTTACCATGGTAGGTTCCTTGGAGCTTTGGATATCCTGGGTGCAGTGTTGCATACAGCTGCATGGCTTGGGAAGCAGCATGGCCTAGTGGAAAGAGCATGGGCCTGGGATGCAGAGGACCTCGGTCCTAATCCCAGCTTTGCCATTTGCCTGCTGTGTGACTTAGGCAAGTTGCTCCCTTTCCCCTCCTCAGGCTTGTGCTCTGGGGCAGAGAGGTAAACGCCACCTGGTCTCTAATCCAGAACCCAAGGCATAGAGCCTTTAGTGTCTCAGGCCATCTCCATGCGGCTTCTAGTACGGAGCCCTGCCCCAAGATGGTCTTTCCTCTTTGTTCCTTCCCCTCCATGGCTCCAAACCTCGGTCTGGCTTGGGCTCCACTGAGGTGAGGGGAAGGAGATTCAAGCTACCTTGTCCCGTCCCCCTGCATGCCATCCAAGGTAGATGATGACAGACAAAAAGTGATCAAGTTTCCAAGCACTGGCTGCAGTCTCCTGGTCCACAGAGAAGTCCAACAGTGATCAGGTGGCTTTACAGCTCTATAGTCAGGTGCAAAATTATGAGCTCAGCTCCATCCTCCTGTCTCTCCTTGCTTCAGTCTATTTTTCCCTCTGTTGCCCAGATTATCTTTCTACAGAGACTCTGTGGGTATGTCACTCCTCTTCTCAAAAACTTCCATGGTTGCCTATCGACTTTCGCATGAAGCAAAAACTCCTCACTTGGTTTCAAAGTTCTCCATCACCTTGCCCCCTCCTATCTCACCTCCCTTCTCTTCTTCTACAGAGCAACCCACACACCCCGCTCCTCTGCCACTCACCTCCTCACTGTGCCTCATTCTTGCCTGTCCCGCCATCAACCCCTGGCCCACAACCTACTGCTGTCCTGGAATGCCCTCCCTCCTCACATCCGCCAAACTAACTCTCTTCCCTCTTCAAAGCCCTACTGAGAGCTCACCTCCTCCAAGAGGCCTTTCCAGACTGAGCCCTCCATTTCCCTCTGCTCCTCCTCCTTTCCCCATTGCCCCGACTCCCTCCCTCTGCTCTACCCCTTCCCCAGCCCCACAGCACTTGTATATATTTGTACATATTGATTACTCTATTTTATTAATGATGTGTATATATCTATGATTCTATTTATCTATTTAGATGGTATAGATGCCTGTCTACTTGTTTTGTTTTGTTGTCTGTCTCCCCCTTCTAGACTGTGAGCCCATTGTTGGGTAGGGATTGTCTCTCTCTGATGGTGAATTGTACTTTCCAAGTGTTTAGTACAGTGCTCTGCACACTGTAAGCTCTCAATAAATACAATTGAATGAATGAATTGTTAGGTTAGGTTTTTACCTCCTAATCAGATGTTTCCATTTTCCTGCAATCACAGGCTATATATTTTTGTCTACATAGTTGTGGATGCTGAGCAAAGACATTATCGGTCTGTTAATGGAACTTGGCTTAACTAGTCAGTCAGCCAACCTTATTTATTGAGTGCTAACTATGTGCAAAGCACTGTAGCAAGCGCTTGGGAGACTACAATACAGCAATAAACAGACACATTCACTGGCCACAACAAGCTTACAGTCTAGATAGGAAGCTCTAGTGGAGGTCACAACTATTCTATCTGTGGCTCTTTAAAGGAGAATGAAACAACTTTAAAGTTTTTTTGTTTGTTTTTTTTTTCTGGTACAGTTACAAGAAAAAAGGTGGAATCCCTATAATTTATTGTCATACTTTACCCAACATCTTCTTTGTTGCAGCTTGAACCATTCCAAAACCCTTGGATCCTTCAAATCCTATTGCAAATCTATCCTGTATGTGTGCTCTGGAATATGTTCATGATTTGGGGGAGACATTGTGTCTCTTCACACAATGGTCTTCTGGACTACCTTACTCAAACTGTGAACTTGCACTTAGATTGTAAGTATTAATAATTATAATAATAATGGTATTTGCTAAGTGTTTATTATGAGCCAAGCACTGTTCTAAGCACTTGGGGGAATACAAGGTAATCAGGTTGTCCCATGTGGGGCTCACAGTCTTAATCCCCATTTTACAGATGAGGGACCTGAGGCACAGAGAGGTTAAGTAACTTGCCCAAAGTCACACAGCTGACAAGTGGCGAGGCAGGGATTGGAACCCATGACCTCTCACTCCCAAGCCTGGGCTATTTCCACTGAGTCACGCTGCGTCTCTGCTCCAGTGCTTAGTACATGATAGTGCTTAACAAATATTTTTATTATTATTACTATTATTACCATTAATTATCATTATTATTTTAAGATGTAAAACGCTGGATTTGGGTTAATTCAACCCTAGATGAGCCCTTTTCTCAGTTGCTCATCTTGTCTGTCCTGGGTTGAACACTGGGATTACTAACAGGTGATAGGGATTCTTGGAAGGACAGTTACCCAAACTGAGTCCTTCACCTCTGGCATGTCCAGGACAACAAGACACTATTAAGATGGACTAAGAGGCTTAAATTGATTAAGAGCCCTTCTTTGAGCAGCAGAGGCCCAGGGATTACAGCTGGGAACAGCTAACTCTGTTTGGAAAGGAGGATCAGGGGAAGACAAATGTGGAGGCACAGGAAGTCTGCAATTTTAAGATGCCTTTTCCCCCCTACACAGTGAGAAGATAAAGTTTAGCTCTTTAAAAGTTAAAAGCTATTTGCAACAATTTGTTTTGAACTGAAGTATTTCCCTAGGATATTTTGATGATCCAGGAGGAAAAGAGTGAATAAGAGATCATTTGTCTCAAATTCCAAATAAATGTTGTGAGTTACCCAAAGAACAAGTCATTCCCTAATCTGATAAATGGGAAAGGAAATATGTTCAGGAGGCAGTGTGAGGCATATTATAATTCTTATAATAATTAAGTAGACCCAAATTAAGTAGATATTTAAAGCAAATTTAGAACATTAATGTGCATATGAGCTTATATAAAAATATTTAGGATAAAATATAAACTTCGGTGGAAGTTTTACTATGCCACTTAGAGTGTTGGAAGCTGATTTGAAGTTCAGATGACATGAATTGTCTTCTCATATTTCTAATTTGCACTTTACTGCCCCATGCCTCCATATAGCCTTCAAAAATTAGGGATAATTATGTGTCCTATTTTCTTATTATTTTTAAGTTTCCCAGGAACCCTGTCCTAAAGGCTAAATCCTGAATCCCCTTCAATGTGACTCCCAGGAGGGTGAGTTACAACCGGGACTGATACCCACTTCAGAAGGTGCAGTAAAGACAGGCCAGATGGAACATGTTTCCTCCCAATTTCAACTGCCCTGGTTGCATAGCTCCCTCCTTCCACTGATGGCTGGGGCAGGGCCATCTCCAGGAGGTGCATGGAAAACCGCAATCCCACCACACAGAAACCAAAGTACCTGGCTGAGCAGAAGCTACAACCTCAGATACTCTGGCTCAGAAGATTCTGGCTCAGTTTTCAGAAGGACTTTGAAAATGATGAGACATAGATGTGAAGGTGGAGAGAGTTACAGGCAGGAGTGAGTGTTAGAGCAAGAAGTCACGACTATTTCTATCTGTGGCTCTTTAAAGGAGAATGAAACAACTTTAAAGTTTTTTTGTTTGTTTTTTTCTGTTAGAATGAAACAACTTTAAAGCTTTTTTGTTTGTTTTTTTCTGGTACAGTTACAAGAAGAAAGGTGGGATCCCTATAATTTCTTGTGATATTTTACCTAACATTTTCTTTGTTGCAGCTGAACCATTCCAAAACCCTTGGATCCTTCAAATCCTATTGCAAAACTACCCTGGATGTGTGCTCTGGGAAATGTTAAATTGAATCACATAAGATTATTTGAGAGTCTGCGGCTGAACTAGGTTTAATGGTTATTTTCTAATTATACTTGTTGGGTTGGGTTGTGTAAACATGTGTAATTCCAGAAACTATCAATTCTACAGATAATTAAAATACATTTCACAAGACTGTAATTGGATAGTAATATCATTAAAGCATGTTTTAAAACATCTGGAATTAAACTGTTTATCATTGTCGATTGTTTAGGATATCTTTATTTCATGACTAGGTTTTGCTTTCTTTTTATACAGCCTATTGTTCAGAGGCTGCCTGGATGTGTATTTAAAGCTGCTTTTCTGAAATACACACTGTAAAGACATTTCTGCTTCCTTCCTTTCCTCCTTGAAACCCGCTTTCCTGAGCAGAATAGAAAGTCCTACGGGACCTTGCCTTGCCGAAGACTAAGGTGGCTCCGAGACTGCTTGATTATTTGCTAAGAGGGTTGGGATGGAGCTATTCCACCTAGCGCTGCCCTTTCTCTGCTTCAGAGCAGAGAACTGGCACCATAAAATTGTGACAGCAGTCGTATCATTGCAACCTCCTTGTAGGCAGCTTCTCTTGAAGCAAGGACTCCAAAGCAACTTAAGGCCTCGACAGATCCAGTGGGTCTAAGGTACCCTGGCCCTGCCGGATGGGGTTGAGAATGCTGAGTTGAGAGATGGAGTGTCTGCCAATGCTCAGTAATCCTGGCCTACTTGAAGGAGTGGATACTTCAAGTATTGTTAGATCACCAGGTTGCTGCAGCCCTTCTCCCTCCTCCTCCCCACCCTTCCAGGTTGAGGGCAATAATCTGGGAAGTAATGGAGTGAAACTTCTCTTCCCCTTCAGGGGCAGAACTGCTTTCTGGTGAAGAGGGAAGGGTGGATCTCTTCAGTGGGATCTGGACATGAGGGAGGTATTTATTATCTATCAGTGTTTATTATTACCTATCCCGATCTACTGCCTGCGGAAAGTTACAAGCCTCTGAAGATTTAGTCTAAACTCCATTTTTCAAGGGTCGCTCAAGCAGCTCACAGTCACAAGTCCATAGGACTGCCTGATTAGAACTAATTTCTAGGTGATGGTCTGCTAATCAGTCCAAACAACTTTCAGGAGCTGTAGATAATTACCTTCTGAATTCCTTTCTTAATATAGTCACGTATTTCCTTAATCTTTAAATTCTGAAATTAAATACTGTGGATGCAACTTGGAGAAGCAGAATGGCTTAGTGGAAAAAGCAAGGGCTCAGGAGTCAGAGAATGCGGGTTCTAATCCGTGCTACACCACTTATCTGCTGGGTGACCTAGGGCAAGTCACTTAACATTTCTGTGCCTCAGTTCCCTCATCGGTAAAATGGGGACTAAATGCGTGAGCCCCACGTGGGGCAACCTGATTACCCTGTATCTACCCCAGCGCTTAGAACAGTTCTTGGCACATAGTTAAGTGCTTAACAAATACCATCATTATTATTATTATTACTTAGGAGTGGCTGGTGGCAGACTAACATCATGCTTGTCTTGTTGTTGTCAAGCTTGCTTGGGGTGGTCAATCTGTTTAGCCCTAGTGCACTGATATATACAGGAGACTAACCCCTAATTCAGGGCAGGGAGAAAACTATTTCTCCACTGCGGTCTAACAAAGTGTCTTGAGGACAGGACCACATTTTCTGCTTTCATCGCACCCTCCATGGTGGTCAGAATTTCTGGTGCCCAGACTAGTACTCTTTGGTGTCCAGTATTGGGGTTTTTTTTAATGGTATTTATATGTTTACTATGTACCAGGCACTGTACCAAGTGCTATGGTAGATAGAAGTTAATCAAGTTGGACATAGTTCTTGTCCCACATGGGGCTCACAGTCTTAATACCCATTGTACAGTTGAGGCAAGTGAGGCACAAATAAGTTAAGTGACTGGCCCAAGGGCACACAGCCGACAGGTAATGGAGCTGGGATTAGAAGCAACGTCCTTCTGACTTTCAGGCCCATGGTCTATCCAGTAGGCCACACATACTGTACATTCTCAATAAATATACTTTTTTCTACTTCTTCTGAGGTTCTGTATTGATGTTGCCCAAATAATTGAGCTTTTTGACTGTTTTTGCATTATCTTCCCTATTTTATTTTTAAAGACAGGCACCTTCTCTATTTTTTTTGCATATTTCCCTAGCAACTAGTACTGTATGGTGCAGATAGCAGATGAAGTCATCTGAATGGCTGTTTATTAAACAGCTATTATGAATCAGTTATGAATACCTTACTTCTAAAGACCATCAGGAGTAATACTTCTAGAACACTCTGGAGTTAGGTGAGTATTTTAAACCTACTTGTAGACAGAGGAAAAAATATATTTTGCTGTAGGGGCTATTGCAGTGGAAAATAACATTCTCATTAGCCCTGTGTGGGGTGAAAAATCCCCATGGTGCCTTGATTTTTTTATGGTATTCATTAAGTGCTTACAATGTGTGTGGCACTGTCCTAAGGACTACCCCAACTTGGACATGGTTCATGCTCCACATGGGACTCACAGTCTTAATCCCCATTTTACAGTTGAGGTAACTGAGGCATAAGAAGTTAAGTGACTTGCCCAAGATCACACAGCAGACAAGTGGCATAGCATAGAATTAAAACCCAGGTCCTTCTTACTCCCAGGCCCATGCTCTATTCACTAAGCCATGCTCCTAATTCTATTTTAGAATTTACTAAGACCAGTCTCTGTCTAAATCCATCAGTGATATTTGAGTGTTTATTCTGTGTATTCTGTGAGCCCTATGTGGGTGGGACAGGGTAGACTGTGAGTCCATTGTTGGGCAGGGAGAGTCTCTATCTGTTGTTGAACTGTATACTCCAAGTCCTTAGTACAGTGCTCTGCACACAGTAAGTGTTCAATAAATAAGATCGAATGAATGAATGACTGTGTCCAACATGATTATCTTGAATCTACCCCAGAGCTTAGTACCTTATCTGGTGCATAGTAAGTGCTTAACAAATACCACTATTATTATTATTATTGTCATCACTATTTGTTCCCTTATAATCTCATTTCATTTCAACAGCAGCTCTGAAAAGTAGGAATTATGCCCATTATATACATGAGGAATCTGAGACTCAGAGAATATGTGACCTGTCACAGCTCACACAATAGCCATTACCAGAGCTAGGACTGGACCTTTGTCTCCTAACTCCCATTCCCATATCCTCTCTATTACACTGCACTTGGTCCTTACTGTAAAATCATGCAAGGGAAGCAATGTCAGTGGAAAACAATGAGGCTAAGGGGAAAGAGAACAGGCATTAGACTGTAAGCCCGTCAAAGGGCAGGGACTGTATCTGTTACCGATTTGTACATTCCAAGCGCTTAGTGCAGTGCTCTGCACATAGTAAGCGCTCAATAAATACTATTGAATGAATGAATGGGAGTCAGAGGACCTGGGTTCCAATCCCAGGCATGCCACTTACCTGCGTGTGACCTTGGACAAGTCACATAGCTTCTATGGGTCTCACTTTTCTCATATTAAAAATGGGAGTCAAGACCCGCTCTCCCCCCTATTTAGACTGTGAACTCTTTGTGAGACAGGAGCTGTGTCCAAGCTGATTATCTTGCATCTGGCCCAGAACTCAATACTGTACTTGGCACATGATTAAATATTTAACAAATACCATTATCATTGTTATTCACTGAGGCCTAACCTCACCTCTGCAGCATATGGTGAATTCTCCTTGGGGTCCACAGAGAGTATGACTCAAACCTCCCAAAACATGAGGAAAGATGGAGATTGAAGATTATGTTATCTAGTTCAAAACTGACTGTGTTCAGTTTGATGCTTAACCTGTTCCATGGAGTTCAGGACCAACTGTAGAAATCCCAGGGTTTTTGTGTATGTGTGTGTGTGTGTCTGTGTGTGTGTTTAGTTAATCAAACAAATATAAGGCAAAGAAACAGATGATCTCATCCTGTTTTAATTTTAATACAGACTCTCAGTTACTCACCTTTATAAATTAAATGGTAAATTTTAACTAGCAAAATCATTTTACAATCCAGAAAGGTAGCTGTGAAAAAATAGACCCTGAGCAATGCTATTCCATTATAGACAAATAGGGTTTGACTTTTGCGATATAAATTCTTTGTTTACTAAGATAGAATGAAAGGCCATTATATCTAGATATATATTATAGATATATCTATCTAATAATAATAATCACGTTTGTATTTGTTAAGCACTTACTATGTGCAGAGCACTGTTCTAAGCGCTGGGGTAGATACAGGGTAATCAGGTTGTCCCACGTTTGGCTCACAGTTAATCCCCATTTTACAGATGAGGTAACAGACACAGAGAAGTTGTGACTTGCCCACAGTCACACAACTGACAAGTGGCAGAGCTGGGATTTGAACCCATGACCCCTGACTCCCTAGCCCAGGATCTTTCCCCTGAGCCTTGCTGCTTCTCTGTATCTAGATATAGATATAATGTAAAATACATAGATATACATATGCATTTATATATGTATGGGTCTGTGTTCCTGTGGCATATAATTCTATTTAATTCTAATACTCCAGTGAAATTGAAATATTGCATGTAAACTTATTTTTATTTTCTCTTCTTGATATGAAGTAGTTGCTTCCTTGCTAGAATAACTCTAAAGCATCATGAACAAACCTAGCTTATACATAATGCAAAAGCATACCTTGGGGAAAAATGTATTATTGAGCTTGGAACCATCAGCATTTTTCTCAGAATCATATTTCTAGTCTAATAGTAAAGTGCTCCAGGATGTTGGCAAAAGAGTGTTTTTTGGCATCATGTTGGAAAATTAAGATCCAAATTTTGTAGAAAAAAAATTCATTAAATTTTTGGAAATCTAGTATATACAATTCCTCTCATTCAGAAGAGGAAATCAGTAAAACACAATGTGTTACTGGATTTTCTTGCATGCTCAGGGGAAATTATAAGTATTTATTGACTGGAAGGAGGTTTAAATTTAAAAATTTGCAATTTGGATAGAGGAGAGGATTTCACCTCCAGTTGTGTTATCTTTTTTAATGAAGGTAGCGCGGCTTGGTGGAAAGAGCACGGGCTTGGAAGTGAGATGATGTTGTTTCTAATCCTGACTCCACCACTTGTCTGCTGTGTGACGTTGGGAAAGTCACTTAACCTCTCTGTGCTGCAGTTACCTCACCTGTAAAATGGGGATTAAGACTGTGAGCCCCACGTGGGACAACCTGATAACCTTCTATCTACCTTTAGAAAACTTAGATAGAATAGAAGATTGAAGTGCTTAGAACAGTGCTTGTTATGCGCTTAACAAATACCATAATTATTATTATCATTATAACAAGGACCTTAGTATCCCTTGTTAAATGAGTGATCTTCAAGAATCATCTGGGAATTTTTGTGACAAAAAACTTTCTACCCTTTGTCTTAAATTATTAAATGCAAAAAATGCAGCTTTCTTCAGGTAGTATGTCATAATTTTTCAGGGATTAAAGTTTGAAAATATGCAAAGAAATTGACACAATAAAACACAACATTATTGTCTAGGTAACAGTGCTAAGATACTTCTGTAGAACCAATATGGGGTAAAAAGCCTAACTGCTTCATAGTAGTAATAGTACTCTAAAGCCCTAGTTCTAATTCCCTCCTTACCATTTAGATTTAGTAACGGACCATGAGTTTCAAGTGTATACTGTGAAATAAGGAATAATATTCGTATCAGTTGCAAGGTAATTCTCTGCTTAAGTTTTCTTCCTAAAAGAGTGTTAGATATTAGGTTAAATAATGAATATGGCAATACTTCAGATAGCATATTGTCAGCAGGTGTGAGTTATCAAGATTCAAGTTGTTTATGCCTATTAAAACCAAGGATATATAATACTCTACCTCTATAGGATAAGGTTTTTCACAATCCAAATTTAAACTGAACTCTTTGGCAGGTTAATTTGGAGTAAAAAGAGAAAAAACAATGATCATTTCCTTCCTTAACATTTCACCCAGCTTTTCCAACACAATTTACAGCATCATCATCCCCGCCTTCATAAAGACTACATACAGCCTTGGCGGTAACTCTGACTACTCCTCTTTTTCATCCCCCATATTGTCTGTCAACAAAATCCTATGTTTTTTATTTTGATTCTTCAGAACATTGTCCATATCAATCCCTCCTCTCCATCCCAACTGCCAACACATCATATTGCAAACATCTTTCCATTCCTCAAAAATATTTAATATCCACCCTTTCCTTTCTGCCTCAAGCAAAAACTCTTGACTATTGGCTTTAAATCACTCCATCAACACTTCCTCTTCTCAAATCAATTCTCACACTGCACACAATTCTCACAGCTCACAGTATTTGTTCCTTTCAAACTCACGTACTTGCTATGCTTCAATCTTTTCTCTCCTGCAGCCAACATTTTGCTAATGTCCTCCTCATACCAGGAACTTTCTCTCCATCCACAAATTCCTTTAGAATTATAATCTCCCAGAGGTCTTGTCTGTCTGATCTCCTCTTCCCAGGTTATATTCCTTAGCACCCCAGTATCAACTGTATATTGCTATTCCTAAACGTTTAGTTAATAAACTCCTTGAAATTGTACCTTGAATATAATCTGTTTTTAACAGAAATCCTCCTGTTTTGTGAATTCCCCAAAGCCTGACTATTTTCAAGGTGACTTCACCAAGGAAGTGATATTTCTTTTTCACAAGATACCAAGACTCAGTTTCACTATTCACCATTGCTAACCAAGAGTGGATAGGGGGAAGAAACAGCGTGGGAATCCCTCTGCCGCCACATCAGTAGTGGGTAGTTATATGTGTGAGGGCGGGGGGCAGGGGTTGTAGTTTGGGAAGGGAACGTGCCTACCAATTATGTTGTACTGTTCTCGCCCAAGCGTTTAGTGTAGTGATCTGCATATAGTAAACACTCAATAAATATGATGGACTGATTGATTGCACCCCGCACTTCCCAGCGGGAAGGAGGGAAGTAACCAACATGCCTGCAGGCTACTTCTCTCTAGAGGAACCTCTAAAAGGTTACCATTTCAAAGAAAGCCTTCCTGGATTTTTGGATGCATTCATCACCCTCTACAGCTCTGGGGACAGGGGTAGAGAGAGTTACAGAGGACCATGTTTTATTGAAAGAGCACAGGCTTGGGAGTCAGAGGACATGGGTTCTAATCCTAACTCCGCCGCTTGTCTGCTGTGTGGCCTTGAGCAAGCTACTTAACTTCTCTGTGCCTCAGTTACCTCATTTGTAAAATGAGAATTAAGACTGTGAGCCCCTGTGGGATGTGGGACAACCTGATTACCTTGTATCTACCCCAGTGCTTAGAACAGTGCTCGGCACATAGTAAGTAAGCATACCGAGAAGCAGCATGGCTCAGTGGAAAGAGCCCGGGCTTGGGAGTCAGTGGTCAGGAGTTCTAATCCCGGATCTGCCGCTTGCCAGCTGTGTAACTTTGGGCAAGTCACTTAACTTCTCTGTGCCTCCGTTCCCTCATCTGTAAAATGGGGATTAAAACTGTGACCTCCACGTGGGACAACCTGATCACCTTGTATCCCCCCAGTGCTAAACACAGTGCTTTGCATAGAGTAAGTGCTTAACAAATACCACCATTATCATTATTATTACTATTAAGCATAGTAAGCATTTCACAAATACAATAATAATAATAATTAATATCATATAATAATCATTAATATCGTTATTATTATAATTATTATTACCCTCTTAGTTACATCCAAACTGTCCCTCTCCACCAACCTCTCGCAATGTTGGAAATCCCTTTCCTGGAATTTCTACTTTTGCTGGGATGAGTGTGGACCTTTAGGAGAAACAGAGTTTTTTTCTGACATGAGAAGGTACAGCAGGTGTGAGCTATCAAGATTCAAGTTATGTCTATTAAAACCAAGGATATATAATACTCTACCTCTAAAGGACAAGGTTTTTCACAATTCAAATTTCTACTTCTACTGCCATGAGAAGAGAAAGATACAGTGGGTGTTGAATGCCCACTCTCCCACCTTTCCAAGTTCAAACACAGAGAGGGTTGCATCAGAGATGCGGGGGATACAACTGGCAGATCTGCCCAACAATCAGATCCTGCGTGGGGTTACCAATCAGAGGAGAGGATGGGAGTGGCAGATTTAAAACAATTCCATAATTGGAAGAATCCACACAATAATGGTTGCCTTGGAAGACATACCTTTGTCACATGAGTCATAGATTATCAAACCACAAACCTAAATTTACCCCTTGAGAGAAAGGATTGTATCTACTCTCTATTATGCTTCATAAAAACGTTTTGCTAAATAATGGTATTGATTGGCTCAGCTAATCAATTTTTAATGGTAGATGATTTCTGTCAGAGTCAAGTTGAGAGTGACCATAAAACCTCAAATAATAAAACAACAATTAACATTTTAAAATGTGGGAAAAGCATTGCTATTTAAGCTAAAGGGCAATTTGAATTCTAATGTTTCAGACAACCTGCTAGGCTTCTGGCTTCTTTAGCTTGGACCAAACATCTGGGCTGGGCCTTTGCTCATTTCTGGTCTTGAGTAATTCCTCTAGGCCCCAAGAATCTTGGAAATGTGTCATGTTTTCAGTGAAAGGCCCTCTGCCAGATTTCTAGACTATCCTACCAACAAGGTGCTGAATCTCATCCTCTAGACTGTAAACTCATTGTGGGCAGGGCAATTCTTTACTCTTCCAAACAGTTCTGCGAACAGTAAACTTTCAATAAATACAACTGATTGAAGAGTATGCACTGTCACTGGGCAGTTGGTACAGTTGCCCCTTCCTTTCCCCCAAAGATCTGCAGATTTCAGTAGTCCATTCTTCAAGGTTAGGGAGAGGTGATGAGTTTTTTGTGAGATGAGTCAGTCCACGTTAATACAATAACATCCTACTTACATAAATAACTTACATAAATATCTGTCATTTATTTATTTCTATTAATGCCTGTCTCCCTCCCTAGACAGTAAGCTCATGGTGGGCAGGGAATGTGTCTGTTCATTGTTGTATTTTACTTTCCCAAACACTTAGTACAGTGCTCTGCACATAGTGAGTACTTAGTACATATGACTAACTGACTTATCAGTTCTCCCATGGAATGGCTTCCAATCATAGTGAATATAACCAACAAAATTATGAATTTAGGAAGCTCTCAACCTGTAATCTCTTGAATTATACCTGGATACTCTGTTCACTTGGATCTAATTCTGCTTCAACGTAAGGGCAGCAGGGAAAGGACACCGGGGCTTAATGAGGATGGGAACATAAATAAATTCATGATATTGTCTTGTCTTATGATTTCTAAGTGACTCCATGGACACATCTCTACAGAATGCCCCACCTTCATCTGCAATCATTCTGGTAGTTTATCCATAGAGTTTCCTTTGTAAAAATATGAAAGTGTTTTACTATTGCTTTCTTCCATGCAGTAACTTGAGTTTCTGCCTTTGACTCTCTCCTATGTCGCTGCGGCCCAACATAGGTGAGTTTTGACTTATAGCAGATTGCCTCCCACTGGCTAACCAATGCCCAAGTTAGCAATGTAATGAGTATGCCTCTGCTTGAATCTCCCTCCTGCAGTCAACCCCGGTAGAGTACTGGAAACCCTCCAGGTAGGATCTGAAAAATGGTAGTTCAAGATACTGGGTTGAAAATACAAAGGGTACTCCCCATTGCTCCTCTTCTGTGCACATTTTGAGGACTGTCCTGAAATCTTTGTGAATTAGTTTTCTTAATTTGTAAAGATATCAAAAAAACCTAATGCTCATTTCCCACTGAGTCAATCATACATTAGGATTAGTGTTCATGGTAGGGGATGAGTGTAGTGGAAATAGGTTTGAGAAAACCCGCTATTTTGCACAACTTCCTGTTATGACCTAGAAGGCAGCCATTATGCTTGATTTTCCTCATTCTCGAGGGGATCCGTGTGGTCTGTGTTTTGTGGGAGGCTGGTCACATATAGAATGGCATCCGCTGTGCTAGGGTTTTCCTCTTTCTCAAGGAGACGAGGGGCTCCACCTTTACTGTAGGTACAGGTTCTCCCTTTTCGCTGGAGACTGTAAAACAGCACAGTATTCACTGTGTTCAGGATTTCCCATTCCTCAGGGGGACTTGGGGCTCCATGCATTTGGGGGCTCAGGTGCTCTCTGTTTTTCAGGAAAGGGCACATACTGTACTCAGGACTTCCGGTCCATCAATAAGTCCTGAGCCTGAGTTTCCAGGGCAATGAAGAATTATCCAAAAACAAGTTAGGGGGAACTTCTACATGTGTGCATACATAGTCCCTTTATGGTCCCTATAATCATCCAGAGGATAAAAGAGAGAGTAGGAGTGCTGTGCCAGAGGCAGAAGTAGGGTCGACCTTGGTGGGGGTAGGAGAGGTGCCATGGATGCTGCATCATCCGGAGCAGAAGAAGAGCATCAACTGAACTAATCGGCCAGTCTGTTGGTGGCTGCAGGTTGTCCCACTGCTTGCACATGGTGATGTGGGGCTTCAATAAACAATGATTGTGTTTAGACCTAGAAACTCTGAAGTCTTCCTTGACTTGACAACAACTCGACATCTTCACAAATAGATTCATGGGACAAAATATTTTCCAGCATGTAGCCTATGTGTAATGGTAATGAGAAATTGTGTTTTACTGAAGATTTTGGACCAGGTTTCCAAACTGCTTATAGTCACTTAGCCTGAATTATCTGTATAACAGAAGCAAAATGGGTTTTTTTTGTGAGTGATTTGTGCTTCACTTTATTCTTTGTCAGCCTAAGAATGCTCACAACAAGAAAGGAGGACATAGCTTGCTTGTCTGTTTGAGAAATTATTTCAATCTTCTACATTTTTTTATTTATATTCTTCTTGGGATTTTTTTAAATATTTTTCTTCACATTTTCTAATTTAGTACAAAAGGAAATGAACTTACATTTTGTATGGTTTGAGTTCTAATTCCAGATCTGCCACTTGCCTGTTGGGTGACTTTATGTAATTTCTCCATGCCTCAGTTTTCTCATCTGTAAAATGTGTATTAAATCCTACTCCTTTCTACTTAGACTCTCAGCCCCATATGGGACAAGGACTGGGTCCAACCTGATTGCCTTGTATTTAATCCTTTTTCACTATTGTGCTTGGCACAAAATAAGTGCTTAATAAGTACTATAATTGTTATATTTAACTAATCATTGTTTATGTTTGTCAAAGAGAAAACTTGCCAGATAATGGGCAGCATCGACAGGGCTCTGACCTTATGCATAAAGAATTAAAAGTTAATTTCTCAGAAGGCTTACTTTAATAAAATTCAGATGATCTGCCACATTCAGGCCAAGGGCACACAGCTAAGACCATGAAAAGCTGATACTTGGCCGTGAATGGAAGAAGCTGACGTGAGTCATAGTGAGACTGAGGAATTAACATCCTCGTTCATTCTTCTTGGTCTTTGTTTTTAACAGCTAGTCTAAATCACACCTTCCTATACATTATCTTCTGCAGTGTTTATTAAGATAGGTTTCTATGTCATACTGTCATAAATTCATTAAAAAAAGATGATTCAATGATGATGATGGTATTTGTTAAGCACTTACATTATGTGCCAAGCACTATTCTAACCACAGAGGGAGGTACAAGGTAATCAGGTAATCACATGGAACTCACAGTCGTAATCCCCATTCTATAGACGAGGTGACTGAGGCACAGAGAAGTTAAATGGCTTACCCAAGGTCACACAGCAGAGAGGTGGCAGAGCCTGTATTAGAACCCACATCCTCTGACTCCCAAACTCGTGCTTTTTCCACTAAACCAAGCCGCTTCTCCATCTGGCTGACAGACAAATTGAATCTGTCCGTGATTTTCATTGACTCTCTACTGAATACAGCAAACTGTACTACGGAAGCAGCAGCATGGCTCAGTGGAAAGAGCACAGACCTGGGAGTCAGAGGTTGTGGATTCTCATCCCGCCCCTGCCACTTTTCAGCTGTGTGACTTTGGGCAAATCACTTAATTTATCTGTGCCTCTTACCTCATCTGTAAAATGGGGATTAAGACTGGGAGCCCCCACGTGGGATAACCTGATTACCTTGTATTGCCCCGAGCGCTTAGAACAGTGCTTGGCACATAGTAAGTGCTTTACAAATAGTATCATTATTATTATTATTATTACCAAATCTATGAGATAGTACATTGGAAGCAGCATGGAAAGAACAGGCGCCTGGTGGGCCTGGGCTTTAATCTCTGCTTCACCAATTACTTGTTGTATGACCTTGGGCAAGTCACTTTTCTTCACTATGCCTCAATTACCTCATTTGTGAATTGAAGATTAAATGCTCCTCCTTCTGATTTAGACAGTGAACCCTATGTGGGACAGGGAGTATCTTGTAACTATCCCAGTGTTTAGAACAGTGCTTGGTGTATATTAAGTGCTTAACAAACACCATTAAAAAAATCAGAAGTAAAACATGTTTCATGCATTTAAGGAGATTCCCATTTATGTGGAAGTAGAAGAATTACTTGCAAATAGTGGGAGCAGGAGGATGAAAAAGGGTATGGCAGGATGAAACAGCCAGATAAATAACAGAATATTCCTATTTAGATTAGTGCTGAGGATCAGTCAATCAATTAATGGAGTGTACTGAGTGCATACTGTGTGCCAAGAGCTATATTAGATGCTTGAGAGAGTACAGGAGAAAAAAATTTGTAAGTGCTGAGGGCAACTTCTCATGCTACCCAATGCACCACGGAGTGATAGAAGTTATGAAAGCCTTTTAGAAGGAGATGGGGAGATCTGTGGTTTTGCATATTTAAGAAAGATAATTCCTGGGGAAGGAAAAATAATCCTAAGAAAAGCAACAGTCACTACTGCTGGAGGGGGTGTTCTGGATTTCTCACTGCTCCAGTTAGGAAGAATCACCTTCAACCTTCCTAAAATTCAGGCATTCAACTGTATTTATTGAGGACACTATTTTGGGAACAACCTCTTCCAACTAGAAAGAAAAGGCTTTATGGAGGAAAGTGAATTTGAGATGCTGTTTGGATACTGAAAGAAGGAGAATTTGAAGAACTGATAAATGGAGGGTTTCCTAAATGAATGATGAAGTTTGAGAGAAATCACGGTTGTAAGAATGAGGTAAAAGAATATTTGGGAACAGGGATTCCCTTGCTATAAAGCTATTCATTTAGTGCCCTTTTTCAATTGCAGTACTGAATTTCTTATAATGGTCTCTCAATTCAGTTTTATGTTCCAGTTTCACAGCATGTACAAAGTTTACCATGGCTCAAATACGTTCCTCCTTTAACTCTGTTTCCTTTCCCTCCCTCTTCAACCTTTGAAGTAAATTGATTGATTAGTAAGAGGGAAAAAAAAACAAACCTTGTCAAGAGTTGTTCGTGCTCTGTTAGATAATGAGTAGGATCTTTTGGATGAGTAGGATATAAACAATAATCCTTTGAAAATGAAATGATAGCATATATGCCCACAAATATCTTAGTCATAGTTTTTAATTACCGGTACATTTTTGCATTGCTATCTAATCCTAACTTTCTTTTTTTTAATTACTGGTTTTAAATATATTGGCTCTTTTCTGAATTTTGGGAGCACATTAATGCATTTTGTTTTGTAACCTCCTGTGGGGCACGATAGTTTAACACTCCTTTGGGTGTCACTTTGTTTTCAAGAAAACTATTAAGAATGCTGCTAAACAAGGAGTCCCTGTCAATTTAATGGGAGTCACTGCTGTCTGGAGGATGGAAAGGGGTAATGTCTCCTAATTTGATTTTGAGATTTTACACTAGCTTTGTTTTGGAGGCTTTTTTCATGGTATTTCATAAGTGTTTACTATGTGCCAAACACTCTAGGGAAGATCAATTAATCAGCAGTATTTATTGAGCACTAACTGTGTGCTTGGGAGAGTACAACAGAGTTGGAAGACATGTTAGGTGTAAGATAATTGGGCTATTCATTCATTCATTCAATCACATTTGTTGAGCACTAATGTGTGCAGATCACTGTACTAAGCCCTTGGAAAGTACAATTCAGCCAACAAAGAGAGACAATCCCTGCCCACAATGGGCTCACAATCTAGAAGGGGGAGACAGACATCAAAACAAGTAAACAGACATTAATAGCATCAATATAAAGAAATAGAATTATAGATATATACACAGCAAAACAAGTAAACAGGGATTAATATAAATAAATAGAATTATAGATATGTACATATATGCACAAGTGCTGTAGGGCAGGGAGGAGGGCTAGAGCAAAGGGAGTGAGTCTGGGTGATGGGGAGAGCCTGGGGAGATATGTCAGTCTCTGTTCCACATGGAAAGGAATAACAGGTATTGGATCCCCATTATACATATGAGAAAACTGATAGAAATAAAAATAAAATAAATGTTGGTATTTGTTAAGCGCTTACTATGTGCAGAGCACTGTTCTAAGCACTGGGGTAGACACAAGGGAATCAGGTTGTCCCACATGGGGCTCACAGTCTTAGTCCCCATTTTACAGATGAGGGAACTGAGGCACAGAGAAGTTAAGTGACTTGCCCACAGTCACACAGTTGACAAGTGGCAGAACTGGGATTCGAACTCATGACCTCTGACTCCAAAGCCCGTGCTCTTTCCACTGAGCCATGCTGCTTCGGGTAAGTGACTTGTCCAAGGTCACACAGCAGACAAGCGGCACAGTCAGTAATAGAATTCAGGTCCTTTGATACCAAGGCCCAGGTTCTTTCCACTGAGCCATGATGCTTTACTGTCTCTCATCTTTCTTAGGGAAGCAGCATGGCATGAACGGATAGAGAACGGCCTGGGAGTCTGAAGGTCACAGATTCTAATCCCAGATCTGCCACTTATCTGCTGTGTGGCCTTGGGCAAGTTAATAATGTTGGTATTTGTTAAGCGCTTACTATGTGCAGAGTACTGTTCTAAGCGCTGGGGTAGACACAGGGTAATCAGATTGTCCTACACGAGGCTCACAGTCTTCATCCCCATTTTACAGATGAGGGAACTGAGGCCCTGAGAAGTGAAGTGACTTGCCCACAGTCACACAGCTGACAAGTGGCAGAGCCGGGATTCGAACCCATGACTTCTGACTCCCAAGCCCGGGCTCTTTCCACTGAGCCACGCTGCTTCTCAAGTTACTTTGCTTCTCTGTGACTCTACCTCATCTTTAAAATGGGGCTGAAGACTAGGAGGCCCCATGAGGGACAGGGACTGCATCCAACCTGATTTACTTGTATCCACCTCAGCGCTTAGTACACTGCTTGACACAAAGTAAGCACTTAACAAATACTGTAATTTATTACTTTTTTTGTTTATGATCTTAATTATCCTGTCATTTTCAGCCTAATTCATATAGCATAGCCCAACATATACCAACAATGAAAGAGTGGTGCAAAGTTCAATTTCAGTTTAGTGTCATTCAGAATTAAGGGTGGTAAAACTGTTGCCTGATACAATCACTAAATTCTCTTGAAATATTATAATAGCAAAAGTAAAAAGGGAAGAAAGAAGCCAATTAACTCAAGATACAGTTATTATGTAGGCATTTTTGCATGGACTGGGGATTTGTTTTTTTCCTTACCTTAAAATGGGACTATTCCATGACCACAGTTTTCCACACTTTACTTTTCACATTCCATGGTGGATGCCTCATACAATGACTCACACCCTGCAGAGGTGTTACGTTGAAAATCCTGATAAGTCACAGCCTTTTGAGAGGCTTGAGTTTCACACAAGGCTGAGTCATTGAAAATTTCAATTAAGCCAGGTGTTTTGGGGGGATAATGAGTCTGGATTTTTATTTAAAAGTACATGTCAGGTGTGCCTTTACTCTTATTTACATACATATTCTTGGGAAAGTAGCATGGCCTAGTGGATAGAACCTGGGAGTCAGAAGGACCTAGATTTTAATTCTGGCTCTGTCACTTGTCTGCAGTGTGACCTTAGGTAAATCACTTTGAGTCTGTTACCTCATCTGCAAAGAGTAAGCACTTAGCAAATATAAAATTCATGAATATAATATTTTTTTTTTAAAGAAAAATTCAATTTTAGGTAGTAGATATCATTGTTCTTAACCAAACACGAATATCAGGGAATCTTCTGACTCCATTAATTAACTTTTCTTTATATGTATTGTGTGGCCTTGGGCAAGTCACTTAACTGTCCCATGTCTCAGTTTCCCCAGCTATAAATTGGGCATAATAATACCTGAACCTTACCTGGCAAAGTGTCAAGAGCAGTAAATAACTAATTAATGTAAGGTGCTTTGGTAAGAAAAGCACCACATAGAAACACAGTTTAGAGAAGCAGTGTGGTCTAGTGGATACAACAGGGGTTTGGGAGTCAGAAAGTCATGGGTTCTAATCCTGACTCTGCCACTTGTCTGCTGTGTGACCTTGAGCAAGTCACTTAACTTCTCTGTTCCTCAGTTCTCTCATTTGTAAAATGGAGATTAAGACTGTGAGCCCAATGTGGGACATGGACCGTGTCCAACCTGCTTAGCTTGCACTTACCCCAGAGCTTAGTACAGTGCCTGGTACCAGGTAAGTACTTACAAATTATTATTATTATCAAGTGCCGTAGAGTCATTTCTGATTCATAGCAACTCTATGGATATATTTTCTCCACAACATCCTGTCTGCAGCCATAATCCGTAATCTTTGTAATGGTTCTTCCATTATCGTTGTTATGGTCACTTAAATACCTTTAAAAAAAGTAACCTAAAAATGACAATGAATACAAATAAATCAATGAGTACTCTGGAGTCAGAAGCATTTGTTTTGATAATTTCTCCAATTAGTCACTGATATTTGAGAACCTACTAAGGGTAAAAGCCTACCTAAATGCTTGGGGGACTAAAAGAGAAGTAAAATGCCCATTCTATGTCCTCAAGGTGTTCACCACCTAATAAGGAGGAAACAGACACAAATAGTTGCAACTAATGGGAGGAGGGACAATAGACTACAAGCCTGTCAGTGGGCAGGGATTGTCTCTGTTGCCGAATTGTACATTCCAAGCGCTTAGTACAGCACTCTGCACATAGTAAGTGCTCAATAAATATTATTGAATGAAAAGTGCACTAGAACTATATTTAATAACAATTTTTGAGCACCTGCATGACCCTTTTCCTCGAGAAGATTACATTTTCATTTTCCTCTGTATTAGATTACCACTGCCAACTACAGTGTCTTTTACCCAGTGTATACTCAATATATGGTCTGAATTGAATGAGCTTCTCTTTGATGTGAAGGGAAATAGAGGTTTTTTTTGAATATATATGCTATATTTTTCATGCTATAATAATGTGCATGCTTCTACCCTACATATCTAAAGAAATATGTACACATTTATAATTAAATTTTTCCAACTGTTCTGAATTCCTTAAGTAGGAAGTTTCCATGGTAATTTTCAACATTTTGAACTTAAAATATGGTGTTAATATAGAGAAACAGGAAATATTTCAGTAAGAGTAATTCTCTTAGAGCATTTTATTAAAATTCATTTAATAGTTCAGTTATCATGACTTGGCTCTGGAACAGTTTTTAAAAATTATGTCTCAAAAATGTAGTCGCAGCTTAAATGAGCTCTGACTCTTCTTTTACAACGACATTTAAGATAATAATCCTTTTTTTTTCTGAATAGCTTCAGTATTTTTACCAAAGGAAGAAATAGAAGCCAAGACTCTTACTATTCAATGGCTAATGATGTTGCTGCCCAGCTGAAAAAAAAGCCAAGTAGAAAGGATAATGAAAGATTACCTCTCTGGATAAAAGAGAACATGTAAATGTCCACAGTGTGAAAAATGGGGAAATCTTCATTGAAATGGTAGATGGAGTTGGAAAAGCTTGTGCAATGGCCAGAGTAGATTCTTGATAAAGGCTTGGCAAGTAAATTTGTTGTGATCTCTCAGTCACATTAATCAATCTACAATTTAATGGAGATTAGTATAAAATCAGATATCAGAAAACTTGTTCAGACACTAAACTCTGATAACCTAAGGAAGACTCTGATTTGCAGCAGAGAAATTAACATGTCCTACAAAGCAGTACCTACAACTATGACCATTAAAATAAAAATCACTTTATAAAATGTAGAATGGGACAGGCATGTGGAAGACTATCTGAACAACATTAATTTCATCAGCTCTACTGGGATCTCACAAAAGGCTTCTGTTTATTGTTATATCATACTCTCCCAAGTGTTTAGTACAGCACTTTGCACACAGTAAGTGCTTAATAAATATGACTGATTGAATGATATGACAATGCCCTTCCTTCCAGTTTTCACTGAGGAAGGCCCTGCTCCCAGCCTGGGGCCTAAGCAATCAATCAGTAGTATTTGAAAGCTTACTGTGTGCAGACCACTGAAATCAGCTCTTGGGAGAATATAATGCACAAAGTAGGTAGATATTTTCCCTTCCCACAAGGAACTCACAGCCTATAATGGTAAACAGACATCAAAATAAATTAGAGGTATGTATGTTAGTGCTAGAGGCCTCAGGGTGAGGTTCATTCATTCAACTGTATTTATTGAGCACTTACTGTGTGCAGAGCACTGTACTAAGCACTTGGAATGTATAATGGTTGGCTAAAGATAGAGACAATCCCTGCCTAACAATGGGCTCACAGTCTCAAAGGGGGAGAGAGACAACAAAACAAGTAGTCAGGCATCAATAATAACAATAATAATAATAATGATGATGATGGTATTTGTTTAAACGCTTACTATGTGCAAAACACTGTTCTAAGTGCTGGGGGAGATACAAGGTGATCAGATTGTCCCACATAGGGCTCACAGTCTTAATCCTCATTTTACAGATGAGGGAACTGAGGCACAGAGACGTTAACTGACTCGCCCAAGCGGCGGAGCCGGGATTAGAACCCATGACCTCTGACTCCTAAACCCGGGTTCTTTCCACTGAGCCACATTGCTTCTCCATCCAATACCATCAAGATAAACAGAATCATAGTTATATACACATCATTAATAAAAGAGAGTAATAAATATGTACAAATATGCACAAGCACTGTGGGGAGGGGAAGGGGGTAGAGCAGAGGGAAGGAGTAGGGGGAATGAGGAGGGGAGGAGGAGCAGAGGGAAAGAGGGGGCACAGTCTAGGAGTCCACCTGGAGGAGGTGAGCTCTCAGTAAGGCTTTGAAGAGGGGAAGAGAGTTAGTTAAGAAGCATGGCCTAAGGGTTAGAACAGAGGCCTGGGAGTCAGACAGATGTGTCTTCTAAACCTGACCACTTTTTGACTGCTATATCACTTTGGGCAAGTCATTTAACTTCTCTGTGCCTCAGTTGCCTCCTCTCTAAAATGGGGATAAAAATTGTGAGCCCCATATGGAACATGGACTGTGTCCAATCTGGTTAGCTTGTATCTACCCCAGAGTTGAGTAGAGGAACATTAATAAGCACTTAAAAAGTACCATAAAAAGTTAAAGTGCATAAAAGTTACAGATTCAAGTACATAGGTGACCCAGAAGGGAGAAAAGCTAGAGTTGAAGCAGCAGCAGCACACTTATACTAGGGTAGCTATTGTTGACCCATTTATGTGCCAGACAAAGTGAAACAGTGTTATCTAGTGGAAGGAGTCCCAGCCTGGGAGTCAGAAGACCTTGATTCTAATCCTGGTTCTGTGCTTACCCAAGGTCAAGTAACATGACTTCTCTGTACCTCAGTTTCCTCATATGTTTTACCTCCCTCTTACACTGTGAGCCCTATGTGTGTCAGGGATCATGTCTAACCCAATTAATACTGCAGCTCTTAGTATGGTGTTTGGCACATAGAAAGCGCTACACAATTACCAATTTTAAAAAGTGCAATGGTGTGGAAAACACTGCACTAAGTACTGGGAGAGAATACCAAGGTGGGAATATGTCATGGTCCCTGTCACATGGGCGGTCTCATGAAGCATCACATACATTGTTCTGGGAATTAATATAACGTTATTTTATGGGTGTCATTTATGGGAAGAATGTCCATTCAGTGATTCTAGACACCCAAAATTTAAAGTTGGCATAAAGTAACCCACCCCAAATCAGTGCCAGATGAGAGAGTTTAAAACTGGGTGACCAGCCACCCGAATCTGTCCGAACCTTTGGACGGTGGGAAGGTGATAGCTACTGGACTAGAGATGGTGATATTATTGTGGTGAAGGATCTCAAAATTGTCCCTATAATTGTATTGCAAAAACCTGTTTCATGTTATTGCTCTGGTTATGTTATTTTTGCTTTATTATGTTCTTCCCACCCTCCCTCTGCCACTTTAAAGATTGTGGGCCAGAATCTTATTAAAAACACATTATTATCCTGTGCCTTTCCTCTATGCTCAGCTCAGTCATCAGGTTAAGTTAATAAAAACAAAGATCCCTGTAGATGAAGTTCATAAATGTGGTCAGGTTAAACTGACAATGTGCTCTGAAAGATCCTAAGCCTGGACTTTTGTAGGATATCCTTGGATATAAAATCAATCAATCAGGGGTATTTACTGAGGGCTTTCTTTGGGCAGAGCCCTACACTACGTGCTTGGGAGGGTAATAATTATAATGATGATGGTATTTGTTAAGCACTTATTATGTGCCAAGTACTGTTCTAAGCACTGGGGTAGATACAGGGTAATCAGGTTGTCCCACGTGGGCCTCTCAGTCTTTATCCCCATTTTAATAATAATGTTGGTATTTGTTAAGCGCTTACTATGTGCCGAGCACTGTTCTAAGCGCTGGGGGAGATACAGGGTAATCAGGTTGTCCCACGTGAGGCTCACAGTTAATCCCCATTTTACAGATGAGGGAACTGAGGCAGAGAGAAGTTAAGTGACTTGCCCACAGTCACACAGCTGACAAGTGGCAGAGCCGGGAGTCAAACTCATGACCTCTGCCTCTGAAGCCCAGGCTCTTTTCCACTGAGCCACGCTGCTTCCCACAGATGAGGTAACTGAGGCAAAGAGAAGTTAAGTAACTTGACCAAAATCACATAGCTGACAGGCAATGGAGCCAGGATTAGAACCCACAACCTCTGACGCCCAAGCCCATGTTCTTTCCACTAAACCATGCTGCTTCTGCTGCTTCTCTACAGTACAACAGAGTTGGTAGACACATTCCCTTCCCACAAGGAGTTTACAGATTAGAGGCAGAGATGACATTAAAAGAAATTATAATTTTGCATAAGTGCTGTGGGGATGAGCATGGGGCAAATATCAAATGTCTGAAGGCTACAGATCTTCATCATCAGTGGTATTTATTTGATGTTTCCTGTGCATAAAACTGTACTTAGCATTTGGGATAATACAACAAAAATGGTCGATACATTCCATTCCCACAGCAAGTTTATATAGTCTAGAGGGGCAGATTACAAATTCGAGTGCAAAAATGACACAGCAAGGAGAGCAGGAAAAATGAGGGTTTAGGTGGGGAAGGCCACCTGGAGAAGATGTGTCCTTAATAAGGCTTTGAAGGTGGGGAGAATGTGATCTGGTGTATGTGGAGGGAAAAGGAGTTTCAGGCATGAGAGGTCATGAGAAAGGTGGTGAAATATTGAGTAGGTTGACGTTAGAGGAGCAATGTAAGGTAGGAAAGGGCAAACTAGTTGAGTATTTTAAATGTGATCGTTCTGACCCTATGCCCACAAGACACATTGCAGTAATCAGCCATCATCCCTCTGCCATCTTGGGCTTCGCCTGCTATATTCCCACTTTAGCTCAGTGAGAATGAAGAAGTGGCTCAAGACCTGGGCCCTGCAAGGCATACTTTGTCCTCCATTCTCTTCCATATCTAGTCCCATCCTCTTCCCCCAACTGTAACAGGTTGAGGATAAGGCAGCAGAAAGACCTTCCAAACCCTAAGGATGTTGAGATTGGAGTGCTTGTAGTTGTGGCTATTATGACTGTTAGACAATGTTCGGCATCTTCTATCCATCTCTTTTTTGTCCTTATTCTTTTACATGTTTTATTGTTTCACTTTACATTTGTGTCCATCATCAACTCTCCTTCCCTTATTCTTAAACTGTGAGTCTCCTATGGACATGAGACCATGTCTGATTCAGTCGATGGTAATTAGTGAGTGCTTTCTTTTGTGCAGAGCCTCATACTAAATATTTGGGAGAGTAAAATACAGTACATTTGACATCATCCCTGCCTTCAAGAAGCATGTTTTTTTTCCACAGCACTTAATACATAGCTTTGCAGATGTAAGTATTTAATAAATACTATTGTTATAAGCAATACCACATTGAGATGCTGCCTGAATGGGCCAGATGATCTTGCTCACTTTGAATGCTTGGAATGGTATGATTGGGCCAAAACAGGCTCTCAGTTTGGTCTTCAACCCTTCTGGAATTTGTTATATAGATATCCCAGAATGGCCATGGAGTTTTAGTTTTACATTAACCCCCTAACCCTTGCTCTCCTCATCTCCTAAAGGAAAGGGCAAGGTACGGAAGAATACACATTGAAAAATACAAATAGTTTGATTCTATTTTTTAATCTTCTAAATCCACATAACTCACAAAGTATTTATATTAACATTTAAATGCTGATGCAGTTCTAAAACTGGCAATATAAGCCCTACTTGAGGGGAGAGAATCACAGCTTGAAAACTTTTTGAAAAATCATGGAAATGCACAGTACTGTAATTGATTTAAACAGATCATTTTTCTTACAGAGTTTCTTCTTACAGAATAACACAATTCTTCCTACACACAGTGCAGCAGTGTACAGTCCAGGTTTGTCCGTAATCTCTTTAGTTTTTTTCCCTCTTAGTTACTGACATATACAAGCCTCAAAGCTATCAAAGACACAAAATACCCTGGCTTGCAATCTCTGTGTCCTCACCATGCAAATGTGCTATGGATCCTATTTTTCATTTTGAGGGTGCAAAATGGGCAAGAGCTTTATTGAGAATGGGAGGAAGCTGGTTTTTAAGGCTTCACAGGCCATTTTCATCTTTGACTGGAAACAACCTAGTCTTCTCAAAGAACTGGAATGAGGTCTTGGAGGCACCATGAAGCTAATGTGGCTTTAAGGACAGCAGTCACTTTACTTGACAAATTCATCAAAGATTGACCATATCTAAGCTTCCATAACTAAGTGATTCTACCCTTTCAGCAAGTGAATTAAAGCTTGGTTTCTGCAAGGTGGAGGTAGGGTAGGGTCTTCTTCCTGGTCCACCTTCTTCCCCCTGCTTTTGCAGCCTACTCACCCACCATTTGCCAGTGGAAGCTAAGGGAAAGCTTCCAGGTATTGGGTCTCAACACCTCCACCTCTGGGCCTCCCACCTTCTCAGAGACCATTGGGGAAAAAGCCATAGTAGCAGCCAGGGTAGGATGGATGGTTGAGAGTTGAGAGTCAAACTCTGTTCACTCTATTACCAGAGGAAATTCCTCTTCCCCCATCCTGGATCCTGGAATCTGAAAGCCCCTGAACACATCCCACATCTCAGAAGATGCCAGCTCAAAGTTTTTGATCTCCCCGCTAGATTATAAGATGTGTGTGTTTGTATGTGTGTTGCCTAGGGGATAGAGCACAGGGTTGGAGGTCAGCAGGGCCTGGGTTCTAATCACTTGTTTGTTGGGTGACTTTGGGCAAATCACTTACCTTCTCTGTCCCTCAGTTACTTCATCTGTAAAATGGTGATTGAGACTGGGAGTCCTTTGTGGGACAGGGTCTGGGTTCAACATGATTATCTTTTATCTAGCCCACTGCTAAGTACAGTTCCAGGCACATGGTAAGCTCTTAACACACACCACAGTTATTATTATTATTATTACTATTACTAAAATGGGAATTATTAGAGCTGGGAGTAGCTATTGCCACCTCCCACCCCAAACTTGTGTCAGATACACACTGTTTTTATTGGTGTTATCCCACTATCAAAGGTAGGCTGTACATTACCATTTATTATGGTAAGTCATAGCTTAGCCAGCCATACGCCTATCGTGAACCCATTATGGAGTCCGGTTCAAAACACTGTGGAGACATTGCTCCAGCAACCCTATGGAATTTAAGTCGGAAAAGGAGACCTCCAGAGTCTGCTGGTAGTGTTTTTCACTTTGCACAGCGGCCACATCACAGATGAATCCACTTCACTTCACCCACTTCAAGGATGAATCATTCAGTTTTCACACTTCACTGTTTGTTGCAAGTTCTGCACAGGTAATCTTTACAGATTATTTCACAGAACATTTGTAAAACTAGGCCAACCCAGTCTTAAAATTTTGTTCTTGAGGGCTAATTCACAAGAGATGTTTGCAAAGATCTTGATAACATCACACAAAAATCTTAAACCTTTATATTAATCTATTATTTCCAGAGGGAACCACCATTATTATTTGAATAATACCTATAAACATGGTCAAGTAGGTAAATTAGGTAAAATGGGAATTGGGAGGCAGAGCTACTATAAATTCTATCAATCTTTTGATAGTATTTATTGAATGCCTACCATATCCAGGGCCCTGTACCAAGTACTTGTAAGAGGATAATGGAGGTTGAAGATGATGCTAGCAAAGTACAGGTACTAATTTTCTCCATCCTCTCTTTCCCTTTCTGAAGTAAGATTTTTACTAGCTGGTCTTTGCCTCATAAATGCATTTTGAAGATAAATGAAATCACGTCATGAAAAAAACTAGCTTTTCCTTGATGAGATGTTCTTTTAAAAACAAAGGGAAAAAATCACAAAACTGGATTCCTTTGGAAAACTCACAGACAAAGGACATGGTGTATTTTTTCTTTTGTTGCTACCCAATTATAATAAACCAAGATAGAACAAACTTATTTGAGAGTTCCAGATCCATTATTCTCTAAATGTTATTGCTTTTCTATGAATGGAGTGTGGTTTTTGATAATTGCAAATCAAGGGTTATGCTGTATATATTTATATCTCCTTAGGGTTCCAAGATGATGTTACTGACAGTGAAATTTTTATTGGTGTTGTGGGATTGTGGCATATAAAACCAATGTCTAGTTGATCATCCTTGCTATCTTTGCAGTGCAATAAAGACAAGCAATTTTACCTGAGGAGAACCACAAGATGGCAGTGTTTTTAGTAGATCATTTCATTCTGGATGGTCTATGGGCTCTCCTATTACCGTTATCCTCAAAACCATGAACATTATTCATAAATGGAGACTAAATACAGAGTATTTCAGTGGGGTTGGCAGCACACTTACCACAAGAATACTTGATCTCCTGAGCCATCATGATGAGTATTTAGAGTGATGGCTCAGAAGGAAGAATGAGCAGGGAAAACCAGAAATGAAGATAATCCCTAAGGAAGTAGAGAACAATGAAGCTTATAATCATTTCGATCACACAAAAACAAAATGTGCTGTCATTCGCTACTTAGAAAATGAAATAAGCTAACCATGAAAGAAAAGTGAAGGAATTGGAAAGTTGTGAGGGAGGTTAGTGAGTTAAGTGGAGAAAGGAAACAATATGAATTCTAAAAATACTGATCACTAAGATATATTTACTTTGTAAAAAAAAAACAACAAAAAACTTTTCCACAGTACTTTCACATGAATCATCTTACTGTATCCTCACAATGTGCCTGTGAAGTAGGGAAAGAGAGGAATTATCTCCATTTTCATAGAGAAAGAAACTGAGGTGCAGAGGGGCAAGAGGATTGAACTGAAGTAATAGAATAATCCCAGATCTCCTAAAATTTCTAGGCTAGTGTGTTTTGCACTAGATCACCTTGAATCTTAAAGCCATCAGTGGCTAAAATTCTAAGACTCAATAGGAAAAGGAAAGAAAAGGTGAGTAAATAACTACTTGAAAATGTTTACACTAGGTGAAGTGCAAAGTGTGTCACCTATGCACTTGGTTCTGTAGTCCTTATAAGTACCTGATTCTATCTCCACCTCAGCCTTACACTAAGCCACTTTCCATATCTGTAATTTATTTTAATGTCTGTCTCCCCCTCTACACTGTAAGTTCATTGTGCTCAGAGATCACATCTATTAACTCTGCTGCATTGTACTTTCTCATAGAATAAGTGCTATGCTCTGCATACAGTCATGCTCACTGATAGATTGATTATTTGATCAGCTACACACTCTCATAAAAGGAGAAGGTCTTACTGTTAATAGTACTATTAATACTGTTAATATTTTAAAATAACCTTAAGACATTTATCCCTTCCTATCCAGACTGAAGTACAGGCAATCTGGTGAAACATTCACCAGACTTCGAAAAACAAAATGCACAGACATAAACAACACTATTACTGAAACAAACCACTGATCTTCCAGTCAAGTGTTCTGACTGTGACAGTGACAACAGGTGAGGCTGTCTCCATGTTTTCCATCATCGAGGTTAGGGATGAATAATAATAATAATATATTTAAATGCTTACTATATATAAAGCACTGTAGATTAAAAAAAATTCAGGTCCCATATGGGGTTCATAACTTGAGTAGGAGGGAAAACAAGTATTTAATATCCATTTTGCAGATGAGGGAAGTGAGGCACAGTGAAGTTGTGACTTGTTCAAGGTTATACAGATAAGTGACAGGACTGAGATTAGAACCCAGATCCTCTGAATCCCAGACCTATGCTCTTTCCACTAGGCCATGCTGCTTCTTGTGTAGGAATCAATCAACCAATGCAGTCAGATTTTAAGCACTTGATATTTGTCATTCCCTCATTCCCACAGCACAGCATGGCCTAGTTGAAAGAGACTGAGCCTTGGAGTCAGAGAACATGAGTTCTAATCCCAGCTTTGCCATTTGTCTGCTATGTGACCTTGGGCTTCTTTGTGCTTCAGTTCCCTCATCTGCAAATGGGAATTCAATACCTGTTCTCCCTGCTACTTAGACTGTGAGTCTATGAGACCAGATCTTGTATCTATCCCAGTGCTTAGGACACTAAGCACTAAGAAATACCACAGTTATTATATGTTATTCATTTATATTAATGACTGTCTTCCCCCTTAGAGCGATAGGTCCTTTTGGGCCGGTAAAGCATAAACAAACTATAATCTCCCAAGTGCTTAGTACAGTGCTTAGCACACAGTAAGCCCTCAATAAATACTATTGATTTCTTGATTTACTAACATTGCACACTTACTGTATTCTAAGCACTGTACTAAGCACCTGGGGGAAGTACAATATAACAGAGTTGGTAGTTGCACTCTCTTCTCACGAGGAGCTTATCATCTATTGTGCATGAATTGAAATCATCATTCCCCGATTAGAGTGAGATCTCCTCATGGGCAGGAAACATCACTTATGCTTTTGTTATACTTCCCCTAACATTTAGTACAATGCAGTGCACCCAGAGGGTACTCAGTGAATACCTTTACTGGTATTTTTGACCTATCTAATAATTCTGAAATATTACTTATATTTTTTCCTTTGGATACCTGTACTTCTTATCCAAGAAACTTCTTCAATTTATTGATAGTTTCTGCCTGCTGTTCCTTCAACTAACAAATTCCATATATTTATTCAGTCACTGTTTGATTCTAATTGATCACCTACAAGTTTCAATGGGTGATGAAATTTTGTATTTGTCCTAACCCCGTTCTTTCTGATGTTTGTAAACTGCAATTATATAAGTACTGTCTCAACCATGGTCTTTCCAGACTACGGAACTCTATTGTTATATTCAGTCTGTCTTCTCTAGGGATGGAAACTGCTCTAAAGCCTGTTCTATGCTTTGATTATTTTAGCATTCCTTATTAAGGTGTGTGTGTTCTTGTTGGATCCTTTACATAAATGAAAATAATTAAGATCTTCAAGGATAGGTAAGTGGCTAACCGGTGATGCTTTTGAGAGGAAAAATTCATAGTTCGGCTTGATTGATGTTGATGTTGTTGCCAGGTATAACATATATTGAGCAATTAGTACATTTCTATATTTCTAGCTTGGTGTGATCACAGAACTTAATTCAATAGCTCTCCATTTCTCTTTATGCTTCAGGAGATGGTAATCCCTGTTCTTACCTCAAATTGTCATAAAGAGGAATAATGTAGTTTACAAATTGAAGTATTTGACTTATTTGGAAGAAGAGAGGAGATTAAAAAATCCTTATTTATCATTATTATCATATTATGATAATTATTCAGTCATTCAATCATATTTATTGAGCACTTAATGTGTGCAGAGCACTATACTAAGCACTTGGGAGAGTACAATATTACAATAAACAGACACATCCCCTCCCTACAATGAGCTTTCAGTCTAGAGGGAGAGAAATATGGCAGAATAAATTAATATATTAGAGATATGTACATAAGTGCTGTGGGGCTGAGAGGGAAGATGATTAAAGGAATCAGAAGAGAGGAGAAGAGAAAATGAGGGCTTTGTCAGAGAAGTCTGATGGGAGGACATATGCCTTCAAAATTATATAGAAGTATTGGCAAAGTTTCTAGTTTTAAAGAGTCACAAGTATAAAGAGAAAGGTAGCACTTGATACACTTTTTAACAAAAGCTATTCCTTCAGATCTGGTATTATGTTAATGACACCTTAACACTCCGAAGTTTTACAAGTGTTCTCATATCAGTTTTCAGTAGACATCTTAAGCTCTCTAAAAGCTGGGAGTACTAGTTATTTCTTATTTAAAAAGTTTTTGGTAACTTCAGTAAGTCTGTGTCCCATTTACCACACGCCATAAGGGCTCTTCTGTATCCGTCAAATGAACCTGTTTCTCACTGTTTCATTTTCTGTGAAATGTTATGCAACCATTCATTAAGGTCTTCCTCTTGACCCCACTTCCCCCTCCAGTTATCGCCCTATCTCCCTACTACCCTTCCTTTCCAAAATCCTAGAACGAGTCGTCTACAATCGATGCCTAGAATTCCTTAACTCCCATTCTCTCCTAGACCCCCTCCAATCTGGCTTCCGTCCCCTCCACTCTACCGAGACTGCTCTCTCTAAGGTCACCCATGACCTCCTTCTTGCCAAATCCAATGGCTCCTACTCCATTCTGATCCTCCTTGACCTCTCTGCTGCCTTTGACACTGTCGACCATCCCCTCCTCCTCCATACCTTATCTCACCTTGGCTTCACGGACTCTGTCCTCTCCTGGTTCTCCTCTTACCTCTCTGGCCGATCATTCTCGGTCTCCTACGCTGGAGCCTCCTCCCCCTCCCATCCTTTAACTGTTGGAGTTCCTCAAGGGTCAGTTCTTGGCCCTCTTCTGTTCTCCATTTACACTCACTCCCTCGGTGAACTCATCCGCTCTCACGGCTTTGACTACCATCTCTACGCAGATGACACGCAGATCTACATCTCCGCCCCTGTCCTCTCCCCCTCCCTTCAGGCTCGCATCTCCTCCTGCCTCCAGGACGTCTCCACCTGGATGTCGGCCCGCCACCTAAAACTCAACATGAGCAAGACTGAGCTCCTCATCTTCCCTCCCAAACCCGGTCCTCTCCCAGACTTCTCTATTACCGTGAGATGGCACGACCATCCTTCCCGTCCCGCAGGCCTGCAATCTCGGTGTCATCCTTGACTCGTCCCTCTCGTTCACCCCACACATCCTATCCGTTACCAAGACCTGCCGGTTTCACCTCTACAATATCGCCAAGATCCGCCCTTTCCTCTCCACCCAAACGGCTACCTTACTGTTACGGGCTCTCGTTATATCCCGGCTAGACTACTGTGTCAGCCTTCTCTCTGACCTCCCTTCCTCCTCTCTCGCCCCGCTCCGGTCTATTCTTCACTCCGCTGCCCGGCTCATCTTCCTGCAGAAACGATCTGGGCATGTCACTCCCCTTCTTAAACAACTCTAGTTGTTGCCTATCGACCTCCGCTCCAAACAAAAACTCCTCACTCTAGGCTTCAAGGCTCTCCATCACCTTGCTCCTTCCTACCTCTCCTCTCTTCTCTCTTTCTACCGCCCACCCCGCACGCTCCGCTCCTCTGCCGCCCAACTCCTCGTCGTCCCTCGGTCTCGCCTATCCCGCCGTCGACCCCTGGGTCACGTCCTCCCGCGGTCCTGGAACGCCCTCCCTCCTCACCTCCGCCAAACTGATTCTCTTTCCCTCTTCAAAACCCTACTTAAAAATCACCTCCTCCAAGAGGCGTTCCCAGACCGAGCTCCTCTTCCCCCTCTACTCCCTCTGCCATCCCCCCTTTACCTCTCCGCAGCTAAAGCCTCATTTTCCCCTTTTCCCTCTGCTCCTCCACCTCTCCCTTCCCATCCCCACAGCACTGTACTTGTCCGCTCAACTGTATATATTTTCGTTACCCTATTTATTTTGTTAATGAATTGTACATCGCCTTGATTCTATTTAGTTGCCATTGTTTTTACGAGATGTTCTTCCCCTTGACGCTGTTTAGTGCCATTGTTCTTGTCTGTCCGTCTCCCCCGATTAGACTGTAAGCCCGTCAAACGGCAGGGACCGTCTCTATCTGTTGCCGACTTGTTCATCCCAAGCACTTAGTACAGTGCTCTGCACATAGTAAGCGCTCAATAAATACTATTGAATGAATGAATGAATGAATGAATGAATGATTTTGGCATCACCATATCACATAGAAGAGTTCTTTAAGAGAAAACCTTTATTGTTTAACAGAGAGACAGGAGAGATCATAGCTAAGAACAGAACATCCCACTGATGCTAATATAAAGGGCCTTAAAAATGTTGAGATCTGGTAAGGTTAAGACTTTTTAAAATTTGGAAGTATTGTATAATTGGATTAGCACACTGATTGGAAATCAGTAAGTTAGAAAACAGAATGAAAAGGAAGGTGAGAAAACAGGCAAACTCAAGAACTGCATTTTTAATACTTTCCTCTCTGTGGTTCATTTTCCCTTGCTTATTAGCCTTTGCTCTTGTCTGTTCACTTTTGAGAGAAATTTGTTAAAGATTTATTTTATATTTATTTTATGTATATATGTATATTGTGTGGAATGGTTCTTGTGAAAACATTGGGTGAGCAAGGCATGAGATCTGGACTGAGACTAGACTGGGAATGTGACTCTCATGTGAGACAGAAACTGTATCCAATCAGATTAACTGGTATTTATCCCAGTGCTAAAAACAGTACTTGATACAGAGTAGGCACTTAACAAATACTAGAATAATAATCTGGGTTGTAGTTCTGCCTCTGCCACTGGCCTTCCTGTGGGCAGGAACAGTGTCTACCAACTTCATTATATTGTACTCTCCCAAGCGCTTAGTTTAGTGGTCTGCACATAGTAAGTATTCAATAAATTTGATTGGTTAATTGACCTGATGAGGGACCATGGACAAGTCATTTAAGTTCTACATGTCTTAGTTTCCTCATCTGTGTGAGGGGAATAATAAGAGTTGCCTCTCCCTACCTCACAGGGATATTGTTAATGTAGAATTTCTTTCTATAATTGACGTTAAAATACTTAGGGAAATGAGAGTGTCTATCAGATTTGAGAATAGTGAGCAGACCTTTGGAAAATGGTACTTAATGGAAAACTAATGGCAATAATAATGGTGTTAAGTATTTACTATATGTCAAATACTTTGCTGATTGCTGGAATAAGATCAATCAATCAATCAATCGTATTTATTGAATGCTTACTGTGTACTAAACACTTGGGAGAGTACAATATAGCAATTAACAAATTCCCTACCCACAATCATCTTAGATCTACAGTTTGCAATCAAGATGCAAGATAATCAGATTAGACATAGTCCCTGGCCCAAGAGGACTCAGAGTTGAGAGAGATGGCACACCTTCTCTAGCATCAAAATTCCAAGATTAAACCAAATCCAAGCACCAAATTATCATAGATGATTTTCAAAAGGTATTGCTGGGTGCAGATGAAATTGCCAAATTCTATTCTCCAGGAGAATGAGAATCCCAGAAAGACATAAAACCACCAGGTATTTAAGCCTTTCTTTAGTGCACCTCTCAAACTTTCATTTTGATCAGATTCATGTAACTTTTCCTTCACCTGGACATGCTTAAAGGGCAAAACCAGAAGGAATAGGAGGGGTAGCTAACATGGATAACGTTTGGAGGAACAATATAGCCTATTAGAAAGAATACAGGACTAAGTCAGGGAGTCCATGTTTTTATCTTGGCTCTGTCACGAGTCTATTGTGTGACCCCTGGCAAATCACTTCACTGCATAGGACCTACAGTTACCTCATCTGCAAAATGTTGGTGGAATACAAATTCTCCTTCCCCTTAGACTGTGAAGACTGTGTGGATGAGGGACCATATCTGATCTGATCCAATCACAGTGTGCTTACCTCAGGGCCTGTACTATATATCCTCATACTAACTTACTAACTTATACTAATAAGTGCTTAACAAATGCAATAACTAATACAAATACTCATTAATATTATTAATAACATTATTCATAATGCACATTAATAATGATGATTACTTTAGTGTAAATATAACTGTGCCACCCTAAACAGTGCCATCACTTTAACCTGGATAATGTACTTTAAAAAATGCACATGACAAATCCCTAGAAGTTAGGAGAAAATATGAACCCCATAGTGTGTCTCTGATTTAGAATTCTAAGCAACTGGTAAGGAAAACCAAAAACAGACTAAAGCAGCTCTTAACAAAAAACAAAAATAAAAAAAAAGTATTTACCTAAGTGAGTTCATCGTTGTGTGTTATTTGTATAGACATGAGATAATTGACATGAAAGTATTTTGGAAAATTTCAAACTAAAACATTACCATAATAATAATAATTATCATATGATTTTTGTTTGGATTCATTGTAAACAATTCCTGTAAAAAGAAAAAAAAATGGAAGTACTTTAAACCATGGCTGATATAAATTTATAAAGTGATAATTTTGATGAATTTGGAAAATGACTCTCTAGGAGAATGGACTAGTTCACATAACCTCTTAAGGTCATCTCCAAGAAATTTATTCTTTCCTTATATATGGGTAGAATAGATTTAGTAGACCAATTCTTCCTTACAAGAGTCCAGGCACTTACCATATATTAATGACCCTACAATTAAGGAGGGATATGGAGAATCTGTAGAAGCTCAGAGGAAGTTCATAAAGGTGATTAGATAATTCCATAAACAAAACAAAACAAAACAAAAATATCTGAAGCCAAATGTTCATGCTTACCCACCAACCATGATAAACATATTCCCGATACTGAAATTCACCTTCAGATGCATGTTTGAGAAATCCATCTGTGTACACACGAGATGGAATTAAAAAATTAGGCAAATCAAACTTATCTCTGCTGTTTACCTCTCCCCTCTAAATTAAAACGAAAAAATCGTATCACCCAAAACAGCAATCAGACTAAAATAGCAGTCATTGGAAAGTTACTGAAGACAAGGTAGAAAATCTTATTTTATGCTTTTGAAGGTATCTGGGTGATATGCCTTGGATGGTCAGATGAAATGGGTTTTGAGAATTTTATTTTGGTCACTTTATTTTTTTATAATAAGTTTGCTTGTTGTGACCAGGAAATGTATATGCTATATTGTACTCTTTCAAGCACTTAGTATACTGCTCTATACCCCATAAGAACTCAGTAAATACAAGTGATTAAAATAAGATTGATTTTTGGTGGAATCCAAATAGTTCACTTCAACAACTGGTTGTGATTAATCCTAGAGCACAATTGATTCTGAGAACAATGACAGTCTTAAATCAAGTCACAGTTTGTCTTGACAACTTCCTGCATTAAGCAATTTGCTAGATGGATTAAGCTTGGTATAATCAAGTATGTATGTTTTCCTTTATTGGTTTATACTTCTTGACCTTTAATTTTGCTGAGTATTTCTGCTATTACATTACAGGGCAAGTTAAGAAGAAAGACTGACTACTTTATTAAATTGAAATCTTGGAAGTATCCTTTCAAAGAGTGCATTGAGACTGTCCACATCATTTTATCATCAAAATCAGATTTGAGAACTTTCTAATGACATTTGATACAATCTTGAATTCTCACTCGTAGGACTATTTCCAATTGCTCATTCCAAATTAGGACATGATATTTGATATCCTCTAAAACAAAATGACACGGAGCAGAAGAAAGTTGCACAGATCTTCTTTGAATTGTTCAGCCTAAGAATTATTATGAATAGAAATTTTGATAGAGGAAAGAAACTATTCTTGTGAAAAACACAGGGGAAGAAACATTTAATTTGTAAGTCCCTCAAGAAAATAATATTTAGTTTGTAAATGTCATTATTCAAAAAAATTCAATTAAGTATCTTACAAGAAAGCTGTCTTTGGTTCTTTTGGGTAAAGACTTGACTGTTTAATACATTTGTTCTCCAAATGTAGATTTCATTCTGTGAGTGAAAAGCAAAACATTATGAAACATAAATAAATGACCACATAAAAGAACCACAGTAACATTTCCAATGCACACGAAAAATTCTAGTATCTGTTCTGCTCTAGGACAGCCACATGATCAGTTATTACATCTCTAGTTAAGCTCTGATTTGAAGAGGGAGGATACAATAAATATAGTATTTAATGGGATACTATAGCATATAGTGGAAACAGAAGGCAAGATAGGCTACTGTCATTCATTCAATAGTATTTATTGAGCGCTTACTATGTGCAGAGCACTGTACTAAGCGCTTGGAATGAACAAGTCGGCAACAGATAGAGACAGTCCCTGCCGTTTGATGGGCTTACAGTCTAATCGGGGGAGACGGACAGACAAGAACAATGCCAATAAATAGAGTCAAGGGGAAGAGCATCTCGTAAAAACAATGGCAACTAAATAGAATCAAGGCGATGTACAATTCATTAACAAAATAAATAGGGTAACGAAAATATATACAGTTGAGCGGACGAGTACAGTGCTGTGGGGATGGGAAGGGAGAGGTGGAGGAGCAGAGGGAAAAGGGGAAAATGACGCTTTAGCTGCGGAGAGGTGGGGGGGGTGGTAGAGGGAGTAGAGGGAGAAGAGGAGCTCAGTCTGGGAAGGCCTCTTGGAGGAGATGAGTTTTAAGTAGGGTTTTGAAGAGGGGAAGAGAATCAGTTTGGCGGAGGTGAGGAGGGAGGGCGTTCCGGGACCGCCGGAGGACGTGGCCCAGGGGTCGACGGCGGGATAGGCGAGACCGAGGGACGACGAGGAGTTGGGCGGCAGAGGAGCGGAGCGTGCGGTGTGGGCGGTAGAAAGAGAGAAGGGAGGAGAGGTAGGAAGGGGCAAGGTGATGGAGAGCCTTGAAGCCTAGAGTGAGGAGTTTTTGTTTGGAGCGGAGGTCGATAGGCAACCACTGGAGTTGTTTAAGAAGGGGAGTGACATGCCCAGATCGTTTCTGCAGGAAGATGAGCCGGGCAGCGGAGTGAAGAATAGACCGGAGCGGGGCGAGAGAGGAGGAAGGGAGGTCAGAGAGAAGGCTGACACAGTAGTTTAGCCGGGATATAACGAGAGCCCGTAATAGTAAAGTAGCCGTTTGGGTGGAGAGGAAAGGGCGGATCTTGGCGATATTGTAGAGGTGAAACCGGCAGGTCTTGGTAATGGATAGGATGTGTGGGGTGAACGAGAGGGACGAGTCAAGGATGACACCGAGATTGCGGGCTTGCGGGACGGGAAGGATGGTCGTGCCATCCACGGTGATGGAGAAGTCTGGGAGCGGACCGGGCTTGGGAGGGAAGATGAGGAGCTCAGTCTTGCTCATGTTGAGTTTTAGGTGGCGGGCCGACATCCAGGTGGAGACGTCCCGGAGGCAGGAGGAGATGCGAGCCTGAAGGGAGGGGGAGAGGACAGGGGCGGAGATGTAGATCTGCGTGTCATCTGCGTAGAGATGGTAGTCAAGGCCGTGAGAGCGGATGAGTTTACCGAGGGAGTGAGTGTAAATGGAGAACAGAAGAGGGCCAAGAACTGACCCTTGAGGAACTCCAACAGTTAAAGGATGGGAGGGGGAGGAGGCTCCAGCATAGGAGACCGAGAATGATCGGCCAGAGAGGTAAGAGGAGAACCAGGAGAGGACAGAGTCCGTGAAGCCAAGGTGAGATAAGGTATGGAGGAGGAGGGGATGGTCGACAGTGTCAAAGGCAGCAGAGAGGTCAAGGAGGATCAGAATGGAGTAGGAGCCATTGGATTTGGCAAGAAGGAGGTCATGGGTGACCTTAGAGAGAGCAGTCTCGGTAGAGTGGAGGGGACGGAAGCCAGATTGGAGGGGGTCTAGGAGAGAATGGGAGTTAAGGAATTCTAGGCATCGATTGTAGACGACTCGTTCTAGGATTTTGGAAAGGAAGGGTAGTAGGGAGATAGGACGATAACTGGAGGGGGAAGTGGGGTCAAGAGCGGGTTTTTTTAGGATGGGGGAGACGTGGGCCTGTTTGAAGGCAGAGGGGAAGGAGCCTTTGGAGATTGAGTGGTTAAGAATAGAAGTTAAGGAAGGGAGGAGGGCAGGGGCGATGGTTTTAAGAAGGTGAGAGGGAATGGGGTCCGAGGCGCAGGTGGAGCGGGTGGCACTTGCGAGGAGGGAGGAGATCTCCTCTGAGGATACTGCAGGGAAGGATGGGAAAGTAGGGGAGGGGGTTGTTGGGGGGGAGGGGAGAGGCGGAGGGGTGACTTTGGGGAGCTCAGACCTGATCGTGTTGATTTTCGTGAGGAAATAGGTGGCCAGATCATTAGGGGTGAGAGATGGGGGAGGGGGAGGAACAGGGGGCCTAAGGAGGAGTGAGTCATGGTGATGCAGAAGGGAGGGGGAGCTGAGGAATAGCATGACTTAGTCTACAAAGGCCTTTTGGAGGAGGTGCAACTTCAGTAGGGCTTTGAAGGAGCGAAGAGTGATTATCTGGGGGATTTGAGGAGGCAGGGTGTTCCAGGCTAGAGGTACCTATGTATATATGCATATATCTATAATGCTATTTATTTATATTGTTGCTTGTTTACTTATTTTGATGTCTGTCTCCCCCCGTCTAGACTCTAAACCCAGTGTGGGCAAGGATTGCCTCTCTTTATTGCTGAATTGTAATTTGCAAGCACTTAGTACAGTGCTCTGCATATAGTTAGTGCTCAATAATTACGATTGAATTTATGAATGAATGAATGAAAAGGTAGGATGTATGCTAGGGATCGGTGGTGCGACAGGCAAGATCGAAGCACAGTGAAAAGGTTAGCATCAGAGGAGCAGAGTGTGAGGGCTGGGATGTAGGAGAGAAGGGAGGTGAGGTAGGAGGGGGCAAGGTGATGGAAAGCTTTAAAGCCGATAGTGAAGAGTTTTTGTTAGATATGGAATGGATGGGCAACCACTGGAGATTTTTGAGGAGGGGGGTGACATGCCCTGAATGAGATGCAATCTCTTGCCAGCCCAGTGTTAGCCTAGCACCCACATGAGTCCGGCAGATCCACTCCCCAGCCACTTCAGAGACCCCATAATCCGCCTCTGCCAGAGCAGCCTCTCTGTCCCCTGGAGGGGCAGCAGCACCAGGGCCCAGGGGAATCAAAGGGAAACATATATATATGTATATATATATATATATATATATATATATATATATATATATATATATGGTTTATGGTAAGCACTTACTATGTGCTAATATATGCTATTATGCGCACTCATATGCCAGTACACTGTTCTAAGTGCAGGCGTAGATACAAGGTCAGACAGTCCCTATCCCACATGGGGCTCAAAGTCTAAGTAGGAGGGAGAACCCCATTTTGCAGATGAGGACACTGAAGCACCAAGAAGCCAAGTGACTGGCCCAAGGTCCCACAGCAGAAAAGTAGCAGAGCCAGGATTAGAACCCAGGTCCTCTGGCTCCTAGGCTTGTGCACTATCCAGTTGGACCTGCTTCTTCTTGAAGTTCCCACAGTCCAGAAACGGAAATGGCTTCTTATGGCATGAAACTCCCTAGAGGAGCTGGCACAAAGCCACTTTTGTTTGTGCTCATCCGCAGGTCCCACAGAGGAAATCATGTACACATGTCCCCTGTGGCCTGTCTGCCCACCTCGTGCCCTCCCCTATTGGATACGGAACATATTCCAGTCTACTCTGAAAGAATCATGTGCATACACCCCTGGTAGATAGTCTGCTTCCCACTGCATGGCCCTTCCTGATATAGGGCAATATTTCCTGTTTTTTCCTGCAGTTTTCCAGTGTCTCACTGCCATGTTACATCGTTTGAGGTTTTGCTTCCTTGTCTCTTCAACACATTCTTCCATCCTGTCTTTTAATTATTATTTCATTTCATCTGGCTAGTGGGCAATTATTTGTGTGCCCTGTTTTCATCCCCAGACTTCACATGTCTCAAATGCCATCATATGCTGTCATTAATATTGTTTCAGTTGTGGTGGCTCGACTGTATTTCAGGGCAGCATTGTTTGTGATCTGGAATTCCAATTTGATGTTACGTAGATTTATGAATGGAGAGAAATTGAGAGAAAGAGTTAGTCTCTATATTTGAGGATAACACCATAGATGCTAAAGTTTACCTCTAAAGCAAAATTCCTTCTGACTTGCAGGATCATATGGCCAAGGATTTCCTGTGTACTAGCAAGCTCACTGCCCAATACATCTTAGAGAGAAAAAGGTGGGCATCCTCCACTTCAGCCCTGTATTCTTCTTCAGAGAAAAAGATGATCTAATAATAGCAGTGATCTAATAGTAATAATAATAGTAGTGATCTAATGAACACCCATTGGGTGCAGTCCAATTCTATGCCTTGATGAGACACACTCCCTACCCACATTCTAATAGGGGATGCTAGATTTAAAACCATTTACATTGTTTTTACGAGATGTTCTTCCCCTTGACTCTATTTATTGCCACTGTTCTTGTCTGTCCGTCTCCCCTGATTAGACTGTAAGCCCGTCAAATGGCAGGGACTGTCTCTATCTGTTGTCGACTTGTTCATTCCAAGCGCTTAGTACAGTGCTCTGCACATAGTAAGCGCTCAATAAATACTATTGAATGAATGAATGAATTAATGAATGAATGGAGTCAGAAAAAAATAAATAGAACATATTCATTGTATACTAGTACTAAAGATGGGTATAAATGAGCATATAAGGAGGTGGCAGCTCAATTGATCCAATTTCGGGATCTCTTTTTGGAGAAGGGTAGTTAAGGAGTATCTGGAAGATAGAGAGAACTGTTGTCAGTGGGCTTGGAGGCATTTATGGGACCTAACTTTCCTGGATACAAGGGAAAAGAAACAGTGTGGTCTAGTGGATAGAGTATGGGCCTGGTAGGCAGAAGAAGCTGGGTTCCCTGATTGATTGATTGATTGATTGATTGATTCATTCATTCATTCATTCAGTGGTATTCATTGAGCACTTACTGTGTGTAGAGCACAATACTAAGCTCTTGGGAGAGCACAATATAACAATAAACAGAAACATTCTCTGCCCACAACAGGATTACAGTCTAGAGGGGGAGACAGGCATTAATTTAAATAAATAAATTACAGAAATCTACCTAGGTTTTGGGTGGCTGGGAGGGAGGATGAATAAAGGGAGCAAGTTAGGGTGATGCAGAAGGAAGTGGGAGAGAAGGAAAAGGGAACTTAGGCAGGGATAGACCTCATAAGGGAAATGTGCTTTCAGTAAAGCTTTGAAAGGGGAAATTTTCTGTCAGATTTGAGGTGGGAGGGAATTCCAGGTCAGAGAGAGGATGTGGGTGAAGGGTCAATGGTAAGTTAGAAGAGATCGAGGTACAGTGAGAAGGTTAGCATTAGAGAAGCGAAGTGTGTGGTCTGGGTTGTAATAGGAGAGTAGCAAAGTGAGGTAGGAGGGGGCAAGGTGATTGAGTTCTTTGAAGACAATGGTGAGGAGATTTTGTTTGAAGACAAAGGGGATGGGCAACTACTGGAGTTTCTCCCAGCTCCACCGTTTGTCTGCTGGATGGCCTTAGGTAAGTCACTTCATTTCTCTGGGCCTCAGTTACCTCATGTGTTAAATGGGGATTAAGATTGTGAGCACCAGGTGGGACAGAAACTGTGGCCAACCTGATTGTATCTATTCCAGTGTTTAGAGCAGTGCCTGGCACATAGTAAGCACTTGGCAAAAATCATAGGGAAATGAAAGAGAAAGACTTCATGTGTCTCTAAATTTTCCTGGCTCACTCTCCTTATAATTTGAAACTGATCAGGTTCTGGCAATGATTGCATTATTTTAATACACCTTTATGTCAGCTAAAGGACCATATAGTGCATGAGTTTTGTTGGGCAAGAAGGACAAACATTGCACTTAGTACAGTGCTCTGTACACAGGAAGTGCTCAATAAATGCGATTGAATGAATGAATGAATATTTCTTTGGAAAGATAAAGGGAGATTGGAAAGAGGGAGAAAATGGGAGAAATCAGTAAAATTATCTTTTTGCTAGGATTAGGGCTTTATTCATATTTTAAACCTAACAGTGGAGGTAACAGGGCAGAATTCTAGAGATCTCACTGCTGCTAAACTAGCATCTGCATGTTATGTCAAGTATGTGGGTGAACAATATCATACAAAACCACATGTCACTCCAGTGGACAGAGAAAATGCCGGCAGCATTGCACCTCTAAGATTACTGAAGACTGGCAGAAAAGGAGTTGACTGTGAAATGCCATGTTTGGTTCTAGAAGTTCAAGAAAGGAACAAAAACTCACAAGATTTCTGCCACAGGAGAACCTCAGAGTTGCTGCAGAATTTCCGACAATGTCAAAGCTTCAGTTGAAGTTGGGAGCTTCCTCCAATTTAGCATTCAAAAGATGAAGTAGGGATTTTCTGCAGACACTTGCATCTCAGGACTTTTACCTCCTAAGGAGAGAAATACACTCCTGGCTGTAAAGCTATGAGGATTTCTTAATCCTACTACAGCAGAAATGTATTAGGAGATGCTAAGGCAAGCCCCTACAATTCTACCATTTAAAGTTGGCTTGATCCCTGAGAGGGTCTCCAAACTGAATTTGACTATTGTTGAAGAATGAAACAGAAGTCCAGGGCAACAGGGAATGCATTTATGTATTAGAGAATGTTTTTAGAGAAGTAGCATGTTCTAGTGGAAAGGCATGGGCCTGGGAGTCAAAGGAATTGTGTTCTAATCCCAGTTCTGACAATGGTGTGCTGTGCGTCCTTAGGCAACTTACCAAACTTCTCTGTACCTCATTATCCTCATCTGTAAAATGGGGATTAAAGTCTAGTACTTCTTACTTAGACTGTGAGCCCCATGTGGGAAAGGGACTGTGTCCAATCTGATTACCTTTCGTCTACCCCAATGTTTAGAACCCATAGTAAGCACTTGACACATACCATTAATAAGTATATTTACCTATGGTTTGTGATTCGTGTTTATCCCATTATGCAGCCATTTTCCTTAGAGAATGGTTTTGATCTTAACTTAAAGGGCTTTTGGAGACAGCATTTCCGCTCACACTGAAAACCAAAGCCCCCTTCAGGTAAGGGTTTCTTTCTTTCTGCCAAACACAATTTAGCTTCGGTGTCAAAGTGTCACTGCAAGCTTTGATGCTGTTTATGTCAGCCAAACATTTGTCCATATTACTGAGATCAATTGTAGCTTCAGAAAATCAAGGTGTTTTGAAAGTGAGACCCAAAAGTTATGGCCAACTTCAAAGGATTAGTTTATGACTCACTCATTATAATTATTATAAAGCCCGTGCTCTTTCCACTGCGCCACGCTGCATTATACAAGTTAATCAGTTGGACACAGTCCCTGTCCCACATGAGGCTATAAGGTAAGATAAGGTAGCTAAAGTATAGGGAATGTAAGTGACTAGGCGAAGGTCACACTGAAGACACGTGGTGGAGGCAGGATTAGAAACCAGGTCCTTCTGACTCCCAGCTCCATGATCTACCCACTAAGCCACTCTGAATATATCACAACATATCAGCTGTAAATACCTGCCAGCTACAGTCAATTTGGATGACTATTTAGATAAGCAGTCCATAATGAGATACTAAAGGGAACATCAGTGATGTTATATGGTACATCTCTAAAGTTTAGATTGGAAGCTGAGGAAACCAACCAAGCATGGTTTTTCCAGACATCCTGTTGCCTCTGGACTGGGTAGACCATTATTAATCTGATCCAGTAATGGTATTGCTCAAGTTTTTAATCTTTCTAGAAGAGTCTTTACATTTTTCATACATTCTCTGTTTTTTCTGGTCTTATATACTGTGTGGTCAACTTTTGAAATTCTTCATTGCTCAGTTCCTTTCTATACATGCTCCATTAAGATCAACCTCCTCAAAGTCTATTAATCCTGCCATTTGATTTGGAGTCAGGGCTCATGAGTTCGAATCCCAGCTCTGCCACTTCTCAGCTGTGTGACTGTGGGCGTCACTTAACTTCTCTGTGCCTCAGTTCCCTCAACTGTAAAATGGGGATTAAGACTGTAAGCCCCACGTGGGACAACCTGATTCCCTTGTGTCTACCCCAGCACTTAGAACAGTGCTCGGCACATAGTAAGTGCTTAACAAATACCAACATTATTATTATTATTAATGATAAGAATAATAATAGTAACACTTCTGGTATTTGTAAAGCACTTACTATTTACCAGGCACTGTTCTAAGTGCTGGGGTAGATAACAAGATAATCAGGTTAAACACAATACCTGTCCCACATAGGGCTCACAGTCTTCAACCCCATTTTACATATGAGGGGACTGAAGCACTGAGAAGTTAAGTGACTTTTCCAAGGTCACACAGCAGAAAAGTCATGGAGCTGGGATTAGAACCTTCTAACTCCCAGGCCCGTACTCTATCCACTAGGCCATGCTATTTCTGCCCCAGTGTATCTATTCCCGTGCTTAGAACAGTGCTTGGAATATAGTAAGCACTCAACAAGTACTGTAATTACTATTATTATTTTTCTGTCCTAGGAGATCCTGCTGTTGACATTGGAAAGTTTGTCTGAATGTCTGAGAGATCGCATGAGATGGAAGGTATTTTTTTTCAGAGGATGATGTTCATTTTGATGAAGCAAGCTTTTTACTATGAATGTCTATACTATATATCAATAGTATATAGATATATAGGGATGAATTGTCTCTCCAAGGGGTGTGTGGCAGAAAGAAGGAAAGACATATCTGTTTGGAGGATTTGCTCAGGCCCCTGCCTTTTGCAGCCTCAATAGCCAGAGATAGTTTCCGCACCAGGAAGCATTCCTGGCTCTCTCACGTTGCTCCTTGATGATACCCTGAGTATCATCACTACTATATTAACGGAACAGATCCATAGTGAAAGCTGCAGTATAGTTTTGTTTTAAAAGGTGTTCTAGAAAGGATTAGTATTTAGTATGTATATTTTCTGGCAACAAATCGGCTTATGTTTGTTGGAATTTGTATTGCTCTTTTAATAGTGATTCATCCCTTTTCCAAGACTTAGCTCCCCAATTGGATTGTATTAATTTCTTTGTGCGTATGTGTGTATGAGTGTGTGTGTGTTTGCAGTGCTGTGGTTTTTGTCAGTCATGTAGACTTTGTAGACACATTCATTCATTCATTCAATAGTATTTATTGAGCGTTACTATGTGCAGAGCACTGTACTAAGCGCTTGGGATGAACAAGTCGGCAACAGATAGAGACAGTCCCTGCCGTTTGACGGGCTTACAGTCTAATCGGGGGAGACGGACAGACAAGAACAATGGCACTAAACAGCGTCAAGGGGAAGAACATCTCGTAAAAACAATGGCAACTAAATAGAATCAAGGCGATGTATAATTCATTAACAAAATAAATAGGGTAACGAAAATATATACAGTTGAGCGGACAAGTACAGTGCTGTGGGGATGGGAAGGGAGAGGTGGAGGAGCAGAGGGAAAAGGGGAAAATGAGGCTTTAGCTGCGGAGAGGTAAAGGGGGGATGGCAGAGGGAGTAGAGGGGGAAGAGGAGCTCGGTCTGGGAACGCCTCTTGGAGGAGGTGATTTTTAAGTAGGGTTTTGAAGAGGGAAAGAGAATCAGTTTGGCGGAGGTGAGGAGGGAGGGCGTTCCAGGACCGCGGGAGGACGTGACCCAGGGGTCGACGGCGGGATAGGCGAGACCGAGGGACGGCGAGGAGGTGGGCGGCAGAGGAGCGGAGCGTGCGGGGTGGGCGGTAGAAAGAGAGAAGGGAGGAGAGGTAGGAAGGGGCAAGGTGATGGAGAGCCTTGAAGCCTAGAGTGAGGAGTTTTTGTTTGGAGCGGAGGTCGATAGGCAACCACTGGAGTTGTTTAAGAAGGGGAGTGACATGCCCAGATCGTTTCTGCAGGAAGATGAGCCGGGCAGCGGAGTGAAGAATAGACCGGAGCGGGGCGAGAGAGGAGGAAGGGAGGTCAGAGAGAAGGCTGACACAGTAGTCTAGCCGGGATATAACGAGAGCCCGTAATAGTAAGGTAGCCGTTTGGGTGGAGAGGAAAGGGTGGATCTTGGCGATATTGTAGAGGTGAAACCGGCAGGTCTTGGTAACGGATAGGATGTGTGGGGTGAACGAGAGGGACGAGTCAAGGATGACACCGAGATTGCGGGCCTGCGGGACGGGAAGGATGGTCGTGCCATCCACGGTGATAGAGAAGTCTGGGAGCGGACCGGGTTTGGGAGGGAAGATGAGGAGCTCAGTCTTGCTCATGTTGAGTTTTAGGTGGCGGGCCGACATCCAGGTGGAGACGTCCCGGAGGCAGGAGGAGATGCGAGCCTGAAGGGAGGGGGAGAGGACAGGGGCGGAGATGTAGATCTGCGTGTCATCTGCGTAGAGATGGTAGTCAAAGCCGTCAAAGACACACTAGCATATGTGGTTAGGATCTCATCACTGGAAGTGTTAGGTTCAAAAAAAGTCAAATAGGTAGATAGGAGGACACATATATCTGTTTACATACTCATGCATTTGTGTGAATGTTCATGATTGTGTTAGTGTGAGTTAATTTTATATCTGGTACCTTTTTTTCATTCACTCTTCTGTAATGAAACTATTTAAATCTGAACATTTATAGGAGGAGTACTCAGCTAATTTGGGTTAAATACCATTATGAATTAGTTTATTGGCTTAGTTTGAAAATACAAACCAATGGTATTGATTGATAGCAATATTTATCAAACAATGACCTAAGAGGTGAGAAGAATGTGGGCATAGTTTCATATCAAGACTTTTACTCACCTGAGGCTCCCAGTCAAAAAGAGAGGAGAGGGCTACAAGGAAAATATTAGAGAACTGAAAGTAAACAAAATGAGAAATTAAAAAAAAAGAAAAGGTTTCAAAATTCATCATGAGCTCACCAATCCAGGGCAGGTTGTCATGCCCAAACTGTCTCAATCTACCCAAATGCCCAAATGGAGGGAAAATTGGCTTCTAACCACCTTTGCCCCTGAGGATATGAGGTTTAGGTTCATAGGTGCCTGATGAAAGAATAGCGGTAGTCCCTCTCCTATGGTAACCACTTTTCTCCATCCTTACATACTCAGGCCTTAATGGATGGGCAGATCTGTGCCACTTAGGACCTTGTCATGATCAAATTTTAGTCTTTCTTGAAGGGTCACTGGACCTGAGATCCTCTCCGTCTTTCCAGTGGATTTTCATTCCATCTATTATTATGCCCTCAATTTACAGTCTCACCAATGTGTCTGGGATCAGTGCTGAGGAATTATTTCACTTAATATCTCCTGCTAATGTTTCTGAACATCCAATTATATTTACAAAACATACTATGAATGTACAAAATAAATAATGATTTTACTGTGGATAAATGGATTGTTTAATGGATGAGAAATGCTATTAAAGCTTAAATGGGAAGAAATTGATAAAATCCTTTGGAGTATTTGGCTATGATTACACTCTGTCAAAATTAATTGTACACATGAAACAGAGAATGATTTTCATGTAGTTTATTAAGTTTAAATGTATAAATAAGCTTAACATATGAATGGTAATGGAATTTTGTTGCTAGATGATTTTTGGCATTTTTTTCTCGATTGTGGAAATTGGGTAGAAAGGATGCCCTGTGTGAGGTTAACAGCACATCACAGAAATAGTAAATCAACAAACTAAGTTGTCTGGCTCTTTGCCTATCAGCTGTGCAACTTTAGTAAGCTTGTTCTTCATAACGTTTTAGGCCAGGAGCTTTATTCTTTTCTAAAGGGTGAAAGCACAACCATTATATCTTCACTTCCTTGTAAGGCAAAGATTCTGGAACAAATCTCCTAGCAGAACAAAAGCAATGATCATTATGACTTTATGATGAGCAAATGTGATTAAGCTAGTAATGAAACTCATGCTATATTCTTCTTCTTCCTAATACATGAAATAATAATAATTTTGGTAACTTTAAGCATTTACTATATGGCAATCACTGCATTATGTTTTGGGGAACATATGAAATAATCAGGTTTTACACAACTTCTGTCCCACATGGGGCTCATAGTTTAACAGGGAGGGAGAAGAGATAGTGTATTCCCATTTTACAGGTGAGGTAACTGAAGCCCAGAGAAGTTAAGAGATTTCTCCAGTGTCACACACAGACAAGTGGCACTACCAGAAATAGAACGCAGGTCCTCGGTATGCCAGGCCCATGGTCTTTCCCTAAACTGTAATACTCTGCCTGTCTCTCCCATTAGTTTGGATTGCTCCTTGAAATTTTGTGTTGTACTTGCTAAAGCATCTATAACCGTCCTTTGAACACAGTAGGTGCTTAATCACTGCCACCAATGCTTTTTGTCAGATACAGAGGAAATAACATATCTATAGGAAAACATTTACTCTTCACAAGCATAACACTATAAGGCCCCAAGCAAGGCAAATGCAAAAATGTAACGACGTTGAACTTTCTATGGACTCTGACCAATTAACACTGTAGGTGATGGTTTAGTTGGTACCATTCCTCCATAACATAAAAGTGGCCTTTCAAATTTTAGGGCAATTTTTGGTTACCCCTGGAGATTCAAGTTGAACCTCAGCTGTGATTGGAGACTGATCATATGTAGTAGTCAGCTGCAGCTCTTAAAGTAGAGTCTGTTCTTGTAGAAAAGGTCTTCTAACAGAGGAACCTTCAAGGTGACCTTCTGCAGTCAGGGACATCCTGAGTTGACCAATTCACTACAGACCCTGGATCTTTCAAGAACCACTCTGAACCCATTGGCTCCACAAGGGTACTTCAAACTATTCCAGCCTAAGCTAAGGGCTCTGATGCTGGGGGTTGTAGCCTACAAGTCAATGCCCCAACCACTGAATGCACAATCCAAATCATACAAGAGGTGGTGTTGAACAGGTGGCCTAGTAGAAAGAGCTTGGACCTGACAATCAGAGGACTTGGGTTCTTATTCCAGCTCTACCACGTGCCTACTTTGTGACCTTGAGAAAGTTCCTAGTGCCAAGAAAGCTAGTCAAGTAGATATTCTCATGTTTGAATTTCCAAGACCACCCTAGAGGTACATATCTCTTAATAATAATAATAATAATGTTAGTCTTAAACACTGCTACAATTTCCACAGTCATTATGATTGTGCATTTTTCCAGGTGTGCCCCATTTTATTCAGGGTAGGAACATAATTATCTAAAGGAAAATATTCTTCAAAAAAGGAGAAAAATCCACATAGACCACAAGCATGAGTTCTCTCTCCTAATCTCAAAAGTCAGAAGGAAACTCTCTCCACTTCCTTTGGCTAGTCATTCCAATGTTTTCTGACCTTCTTCTGGTTCTCAAACCTCCTGCTCTTTTTACTAGGCAATGCTGCCCAGATTAGGGCACATGGTGCCAGTGAATGCTGAGAGTAGAGGGAGGGTACGGAGGCCCTTGAGACTGTCTGTACCTAGTACCATCCCTTCCCACGGGTGGCCAGACTCCTTAATATCCCCCGACCACATTTCCACTCGGGAACATAGCAGAGTCCAGCTTATTAACACAGTTACTTTGTGCCAGGGGAATTTTTGTTTTTGTGGTCTGTATTGTACATCATATAAACAGGATTGGAAAAAGCCTTCTGAGTACCATGCATTTAAAGAGCCACTTGATCCATGATGCTTTACAGATCTTTAAGCTATGATGTCGAGAATGTAATTGTCGAGATTCTCTCAAGAGGATTGCTTCACTGGGCACTGAAGTAGTAAGACCCAATCCAAAATCTAGACTCCAATTTAAGACTACAAGAGGCAAAAGTCAAAACCACTAGTTTCTTATTGTACAACCATGCCAAGCTCTTTTCACTTTAAGTAAAGGAAACTGGAAAACAGATGTGTCTCCAAATATTTAAATCTGCTTCTGTAACCCTGGGATTCTTCTTCTTCCACATGCCCTTTTATGATTTGAAGTCATTCTCAATAACATCTATCATCCAGGAAAGTAAGGGTTTCTGTGTTGTTCCCTCTCTCCTCTTCTTGGCCCACCTGCCCTCTAAGTCTAGTTTTAGACACCCTTAGGTGATAATAATAATAGTAATAATTATGGTATTTGTTGAGCGTTTTCTGTGTGCGAGGCACTGTACGAAGCGAAGGGGAGGATATAGGCAAATTTCTTGGAATACAGTCCCTGTCCCACAATTTCAATCCGCATTTTACAGTGTGCCCAGGTGTGACCCTGGGCAAGTCACTTAACTTCTCTATGCCTCAGTTTTTGAGTTGGGACTAGGACCCAGCTTTCTTCACTTCTGGCCCAGTCCCATGCTCTCCCTGGTACATCATAATGATTGACTATATTCAGAGTTGCATGGCAAGAGTAATTTTCCACTCAAAAAATACTGTCCAAACACTTAGCATTGGTCAGAAACATTTGTTTATAAGAGTTCATCAAGAAATTAAGCTTTAATGATCTATATGTGATGCTCAACACTTTTTCCCCTCAATAAAACTTGTGAGTCATGCTGGGTCAATACATACTGATTGCCAGATCAATAGAAATGATAATTCTCAAGATATGGAACACCTCATTGATTTTCCTTACTGCATTTCAAAAGATTAACATAAAATTTTAAGTTTAAAAGTTCTTATCCTCAGAAGCCTTTAAAGTCTTTCTTCATCCCTAGGCATAATGGTTTTTAGTCATTACTTCAATGACAAAAATCTGTTTCCTCTTTCTTCCCTTATAAAATCAATCAAATATTTCTCATTTGATGACATGGCCTATTGTCTTCTTTCTCATCTCCTTCCCTGGTCTGGATCTCTCTCCCCCCTTCACATCCATCATCTCTTTCCATTTAATGCTTTCCTGAAATCCCACATCCTCCAGAAAGAATTCCCAGATTAATTTACACCCTGCCTGTCATGTCATCTAAACAGGCATCCTTGACTGTTATGTATAAATTGATTTATATACTCCTCTTACTTAGTCATATATTGATTCCTCTATTGAACTTTCCTTACCCTTACTGTTACTAGTTACTAATTAACAGTGTGGCTTAGTTGAAAAGAGCACTGGCTTAAGGATCAGAAGAGCAGGGTTCTAAACTGGGCTCTGCCACTTAACTGATATGTGACTTTGGGGAAAGTCATTCAACTTCTCTGTGCCTCAGTTTCCTCATCTGCTAAATGGGGACTCAATACCTGTCCTCCCTCTGACTTAGACTGTGAGCCCTATGTGGAATAGAAAGTGTGCCCAACCTGATCATCTGGTATCCACCAATCCTTAGTGCAGTCCTTGGCACATAGTAAGTGCTTAACATTATACCACAATTATTATTAGTAGTAGCATCTTACCTTTGTTATCCATCTTACTTTCACTAGTTGTAAATTGTTTATCTTCCTACCTTCAATGTAGACTCTTTGAGGACAGGCCTCCATGTCTTCTGTTGTACTCTCTCAAGCACCAAGAACAATATTCTGCACACAGAAGGCATACAGTGAATTCTGTTGATTGATCAATTGATTGCATATCATCAGTTTGATGGAGGCTTCATCAAAGCCCTTTAAACTTAACAAACCTAAACAGTTACATAATGACACTTCTTTTCCTTATCACTCTTCCTGCCTGATAGAAACTCATCTTAAAGAGAAAAGTACACTGCACTTTTAATTACCCTTTTCTCTATCCTCTCCCATTTTTTAAATAAACAAGATGAGTTTGGTCCAATACTTTTAGGTTTGGTTTCATATTTTGGGGTTCAGATGATAGGATGCAAATTCATCAGCTACATGTACTACCCTGGAGCTCATTTTAGCCACCCACAATTTTTTGTTATCTTTTAATTGTTTGAATCAGGTTAATTTTCTGTGAGAAAACTTATACTCTTGAAAAACAAAACCTGGAACCTATTCAAAACTATGCAGACAGAAGCAATCTCATTATCTGTCTAAAGGAAAAAGTTTCTCCTAATTAATGGGAATTTCTCTTTCCAACTCGGAGGGACGATAGCCAATCATTCAATCAATGGTATTTACTGAGTGCTTACTGTGTGCAGAGCACTGTAATAAGTACTTGGGACAGTATAATACAACAGAGTTGGCAGGCACATTCCCTGTCCAACAAGCCATCAGAGATAATCCCTGACAAATTGCTTTTAGTTGTTGAGAGAAGTCTGTGATTAGTCATGGTCGTTTGTAATTCGGGCTGGAAGATGTACTGTTGTAGACCCTGGGATAAAAATAGTAATACAAGTCCCACAAGTACTCCCTGTGTCTGACCAGTGCACTACACTCGAGTATTTGTTTGGCAATACGGTTAGGTTTAACTAGTGGAAATTAAGATTTTTTCAATCTATTGCAAGAACAAAATCATTTCAAAAAAACCCTTGCCCGGTTCATTCTGTTCCTGTGTAGGATCACGGATACATCTTGAATGATATTTCTTTTAAAGAAAAACCCGTAACAGATTGCATATTTTCTGAGAGGGAGAAACATTTCATGTATTTTTGTTGTCATCTTTTTGTTGTTGTTGTTTAGAACACTTACAAATGAATGTGTGCTCAGTGGATGAAGAAAATAGGATAACTGAATTTTCATAGTGAATTCTGGAGTTGGGTTTGGAATGAGACCGAGATCCCATATATATATATATATATATTTGTCCTTATTGAATTAAAATCTATCATATTTTAAATAGGGTTTATATGAAAATGAGTGTTTGTAAACACACAAGACTACATTCACTGAGAAGCAATATAGCCTAAGTGGAAAGAGCATGGGCCTGGGAGTCAGAGGACCTAGCTCTGACCAAGCCTCTGCCATTTTCCTGCTGTGTGATTTTAGCGTGGCTCAGTGGAAAGAGCCCGGGCTTTGGAGTCAGAGGTCATGAGTTTGAATCCCAGCTCTGCCACTTGTCAGCTGTGTGACTGTGGGCAAGTCACTTAACTTCTCTGTGCCTCAGTTCCCTCAGCTGTAAAATGGGGATGAAGACTGTGACCCCCACTTGGGACAACCTGATTCCCCTGTGTCTATCCCAGTGCTTAGAACAGTGCTCTGCACATAGTAAGCGCTTAACAAATACCAACATTATTATTAATATTATGTAGATCACATAACCTCTCCAGACCTCAATTTCCTAATCTGTAAAATGGAGATTCACTAGCTGTCTCCATTCTACTTAGTCTGTGACCTCCATGAGGGTTTGGGACAGTGTCCTTTCCGATTATCTCATGTCTAACCCAACTTGATGCACAGTAAGTACTTAACAAATGTTACAATTATTATTATTATTATTACATTCTAGTTTATGACATCTTTACCCCTCAACCATGGGTGAATCAATGACCTCATGAGTCCAGTGTCAATCATCTTGGTGGAATTTTCCCAGGGGACCCAACATTATGAGGATTGTGCACTGTGATAACACCGTTATATCTCACCTTATATAACATAATCAAAGCTGAATCCCTGGCTTTGCCCCAATCTTGCCTTCTTGAAAAATCACTCCCTGGGAAAGGGATCGGTTTCTGAGCAGGACTTCATGGTTCCAATTTATGTCCCTGATGAAGACAGTCTTTCACCCAAAGATGGCTGGCCTCCCATACTTCCCTCCTAGCTTTTCCCCTTCTGTCTTAAGGTCCCCAGTGAGTGTGAGAAATTGTGGTCAGTATTGCTTCCTAGTGACACTTCTGAGCCTGTCTTTGGCCAGTACTGCCTCGGCCCATATTCTCAAAGGAGAGCTACAGAAGGTGACCAAACAATGTTTCCCAAGAGGCCTCTTATGGGAAGAATTCTGTGTAGAAGCAAATACATCTGTCGTACTTGACTTTTTCTATGAAGAAGAATTTTTACAAGAAACTCCAAATATAAATAAAAAAGGGAGAAACTCCAGAGCAGTTTCTCCTTGAACCACTTAAAAAGGGCAACCCTCAACTATCAGGGAAATTGTGAATTCTTATTTCCCCAGGATGCATGGTATTTGATTAATAGAACTGAAAAAACAATATTCCTTCATTTGACATTAGGATATGTGCCCAGCAAAGTAAGCCTTTAACAGCTATTCAGGCCCACGCTCTGCCATATTTTCTATGTCACAGAATGAGAAGCAACTGACAAAAATAACCCTTAAGGTTCATCACCACAAGAATGCCTCATCGAGCAGACAGATGGAAATGGTTCCTAACAAATGTGCAGTGTCACTCTGAGTAGGCTGAGAGTTCTTAGATGCTATAATGACAGGCAATTTGGATATATATGGATGTGTTTCTAGGAAGTATAATATAAAGTGGGCCCTACTTTCAGTAGACAAACACAACCTGAAATGACAATGTCCTACATCTTTGATTTTTAATTGCAAAGAAGATGTCTGGGGGAAGAATGTGTGACTTCAGGGATGTAGAAAAGTATGTGTTTTATTTCCAACCTGTCATATTGTCTCAGTCAAGTTTGGATTTAGATTTCTTGACTTTCAGACTGGTGACAGAGTAGTATTGTCCTTTCACATTTTCCATATTCACTGCTGAAGAATGCACTTGACCTCACACACTTGAGGACCCAAGCCTCTAATTGAAAACCAGATGTCAACCCCATCTCCAACAGCCTCAAATGTATTCCTGCAATGGTATGAGGCTGGATCTGAATGTACCTGGTAACAAAGGGAGGTGAATTGTGATGCCTGGAACAGCATCATGAATTGAGGCAGAGGAATCAATTAATCAATCGATTAATGATATCTATCGATCACATACTTTGTGCAGAATGGTCCTTGACTCTGGGTCAACCATCCTGGTAGTCCTCAGAATGTTGACCAGCAGAGGTAGGTAAATCCAGGATAGAACCTTCCTTCTTCAGGCTTAGCTAAGTGTGAAAGACAGTTGAAGTAGTGGACCTTGCTCCACAGAAACCTTACTCCACTGATCTCTCTCTCCTTAAGTAGGAGAGAATTTGGCTTACTGCCAAATTTTTAAAAATAAAATAAAAACAATAGAATGACAGTAAAACGGTATATTTGGAAATGCATAGTAGAGGATATAATACTAAAATATTTATACAATATTCCTAAAATTTTCAAACTGATATAAAATTGTTGCCAACAGAGAAGTTACATCAGCTTTATTATTTCCATTGTTCAGATGTTTCTCTAATGGATCAGAGAAGTTGAGTGAATAATAAAGGGTCAAATAAAATGTACAATTGGGGCAGAAGCTGGATTTTCCTTAGTTTTTGGAGACTGGCTGCTGGATCCTGGTAATTTAATTTAGAGTTTCTTGTCATTTGGTTTCAAAGATGACACCATTACCATCTTAATCAAGAAGAAAGGGGAAGGGGAGAGAGTTGACTGCAGTAACTCCCTTCTGTCCATTGTTGGCAAGATCCTAGTCTGAATCCTAAATATTCTTAGCCAAAATCAGAATGCAGCTTAAAATTACAGAGGGGCCCAACAGGCATGATCTTTGCTGCAATGCCAGCACTGATCTAGGAAGGTTCTATATGGAATGTTTAGCATCTGCAGAAGAAGAAAAAAGGAAGGTGACTATTCTGGTTGGAGAAAATCAGACAATTGACTAAAGGAAACTGCTCTGGGTCCCAGTTATCCCCCAGTCCTTGCTAAGAGCTGGAAAACAAAACAAAATCATTCCCCCCGGTCTTAGTGCCCCAGGTGTAGATGGGGAGACGTGGCCTAGAAGATAGAACACAAGGCTCAATGTCAGGAGACCTAGATTTGAGTTCCAGTTCCACTACTGGCCTATGGTTCAACTCTCAGCAAATCACTTGACCTTTGGGAGTCAGTTTTCTCACCTGTAAAATGGAGACAAGAGAGCCAATAGGATAGGGACTAGGTGGTCAGTTAACAGAAACTTATAACTGTATCTATTCCAATGCTTAGCATTTAGTAAGGGTTTAATAAATGTTATAATCATTATTATTAAATTTAACAGAAGGGAACAGGTTCAGGAACTCCATACACTGTTGACAGTCTTTACAAAATATGTGGCCTCATCAGTCATCTTGGATATTGGCAGTTCTTAAAAAAAAAGTTTGGCTTTTCTGAGAAGTTTATCGGGATCCTAAAGTGCCCCTATGATAATATGTCTGGTTATATCAGAAATGGGAAAGACCTGTGTGATCCTTTCCACATCTCAAAAGGACTGACGAAACATGGGCCCTAAATCTAATTGGTTCAACTTGTTTTTTTCAGCCAAGCTCAAAGACAATATAAACAACCAGAAACTTTATTTTGAACCTCTGGGAAACATTCAAGTCAACATACTAACATTGTTTAAAGTCATCACTATCCAAACGTATGTACTTAAATATTGATATCTGTGCTCTTGAGGTACATTATCAAGATATAATGAAGATTATACACCCCTTTTCAGAATCAGTAAAGTACTTTGGACTAACAATTATCCTGAAGAAGACCTAAGGTATGTACCAGGCAGCCCTTGGCAAAACCTATAATGAGCAAAGTGTCACCATCTGTGATGTACAGCTGAAGGCTATCACTGAAGTTATCTATCTAGGGAGCACATTGCCTAATGAAGCAAGAGAGAAGCAAGGAGGCAGAAAAACACAATGAGAAGGTTAGTATAATCTTTGGAATAGAGAAAAGCAACATGATGCAATTTCACCGATATTACCTATGTGCAGTATTCATTAACAAGTGATAAGACTGTAAGACCGTCAAACGGCAGGGACTGTCTCTATCTGTTGCCGACTTGTTCATCCCAAGCGCTTAGTACAGTGCTCTGCACATAGTAAGCGCTCAATAAATACTATAAATACTATTGAATGAATAAGAGCAGGATCACTGGCAATGCGTAGTATTCAGGCAGACCACAGGTACTATGTCACATCGTACTTTCCCTAGGTAGAATACTTGAGAAAAGACAACAAGGTATAAAAGTATCTTCTCTGTGGAGAATGGAAATGGGGTGACCATAAACAGGGTGAACAGAAGCAATGCTTTAACAACACAATCTTCTGATTCTTGACTTCCAGTTCTATCATCTCAGCTGCATTTATCTCTATATTTCTTGAAATTCTTTTAATTGTAGCTAGTACAACTGGCTTTTCAAAAAAAATGATTTGGTAATTGTAAATCTCTGTGAGATGGTCAAGAAGGGAATCAAGGAGGAGAGGATTATTATTCATTTTAGAGAAGCTGTTTGGCTTTGTGGTGAGAACATAGACCTAGAGTCAAAGAATCTGGGTACTAATCCTAGCTTTGCCACTTCCCTGCTCTGTGACCTTGGGTAAATCCCTTGACATCTCTGTACTCAGTTTCCTTATCTGTAAAATGGAGGTTAAATGTCTGTTTTCCACTGCATTTAGACCGGATATTCCATATGGGATAGGGAATGTATCATACCTAAATATCTTGTGTTTACTCCAGCATTTAATGCAGTTTTTGGTGCAAAATCAGCACTTAACACATACTACAATTATTCTTCTTCTTATTATTATGATTTGTTGTAGTAGGTAGTCATATTATCATTACTCATGATATCTGTCAAGCAACTACTTTGTTTAGAGCACTTTGCTAAATTTGTAAACATATTAAAAAAATATAAATGAATAAAGACAAGCCCTACTTACAAGGAATGTACAATCCAGGGAGAAGACTTAAAAATACCTTTAAAACATAAAACTAATGCTAACTCATTGCTCTGCTGCTAACCCCCAGTCCAGAAACTACAGAGCCTCCAAAATTTTCCAGAGGTTATTTCCCTACTTCACCCACTCTCCCCACCAGGAGAGGAGGGGGTAAATTCCTTCATTGGTATATACTGACAAATCATATCCCATTTAGGGGGGACAGGAATTGGGAGGAAAGGAAAAGGTGTTAAGGAAGGATTTCTAAATGTCGCTTGAGTAAGAGAAGCATTTTAAAATCCTCTTTCTCTTTCATCTAGCTTAGGTGTTGGCGCTCAAGCTGCTGATTAGGAACATTCACTGAAAATTATCTAGTTGTCACCTTTCCATTAACAGTGTTACTTCAAAGCAGTTGGGGTATGGTACTATTGAAAAAAAAATCAGTTTATTCAGAAGCATTTTTATTTAATGTGTTGATCCTTTTGAAATCACAAAGACTGACATTATTCCCCCCCTCCCATGTGGAGAATATGAAATTGGAATGAGATATGAGATCCCATCCTAGCAGAGAAAGTATGTTAGCTTCTTCAGTCCACTGGAGTACTTTGGAGAATGCAATTTACTAAATGGTTCTCTGGTGGTCAGGAAGAGACAACACACCTTCAGAATGCATTGTAATATGCTTTGGGTTCCTCAGCAAGATTGGGCATAGTGGATCTTCTATAGAAACACTTCAGCAAATATAAACGCTAGAATGATCATATTTCAGGAAATGGTGAAGACATACTGCTAGAGGCAAACAACATGTTTTTTTAAATCAGCTTAGGGCCTTGGATCTGGATTTCTGAATGAAAGAGTCCATTCAGAGTTGGCTACAGTACAATTTTGCTCATCCTCTGCTGAAACTGAAGATAAATCTAAAAGTCAATACATATTATGAAGAGCAACAGCAAGCATTTATTCTCCCAAACATACAATATTTCTTGGTAGTAGTTAAAAACAGCAACCTATTTATCATTGACCCCCAAATCACTTTATTCTCTCTCCATTTGTCATATTGCTTTTGCAGAAATTTTTAATAAGCATAATGGCCTTGATTTTGGCACTATCCTGAAGGCACAATTAAATTGCAACTCCAAGAAATGATTTTTGAATTCAGGGAACTGTATTCTGATTCAGCTTGGTCTCGAAGAGTACAAGCCAATTATTCTTTTCAACTCATCTTTCTTATTCAACCCACGTAATCTATCACTAAATCTAGTTGGTTTCTCCATGACATCATTAAAAGTCTCCTTTCCTCTCCATTCAGACTTCTGATAAGCTGATCCAAACACTTTCCTTATCCCTCCTTGATTACTGAATTTCACCTCAATGACGTCCCTCCCTCCTATCTTTCCTCTCTCCCATCTCTCCTCTATATTCCACTCTGCCCAGATCACTTTTTTTCTAAAAAAAGGCTCAGTCCATGATTCTACTTTTCTCAGAAGCTCCCAGTGGTTTGCCCACCCTACTTCAAATCCTAGAAAAAACTCTTTACCATTAACTTTATGGTACTACTTGCCTTTCTTTGATCTACTACAACCCAATCCACACACTTTGTTAGCTCCTCTAACACCAACCTATTACTCCCTGTCCCTTGATCTCACCTTCTTCACCACCTTCTCCTACTGCTCTGGCCTGGAACTCTCTCCCCCTTCATATCCGAGAGACCACCATTCTCCCCACCTTCAAAGCCGTCTTAGTCACATCTCTTCCAAGAGGCTTTCCCCAACTGTTCCCTCATTTCTACTATTCCCTCTCTCTTCTGCATCATCTATGCACTTGGATCTGTATCTCTTAAGCACTAAGTTCTTGGATCAGTGTCGTAGCACTTTGGAAAAGGGAAGGGTGGGGTGGGGATTCTTCTAGAGATACTGTGAAGATACAACTAACAGGATTTGGTGACAAACAGAATATGAATTCTGAATGATAAATATGATTAAAAGATCATTCCAAGGGAGGATAGTGGTATTGTCTACAGTGCTAGGAAAGTCTGGGGGAGAACAGAGTTTGGGAGGGAAGAGGAGGAATTCTGTTTATCTGTGCTCTAGTCACATAGAATGGGTAAGCTATTCCAAGGTCATCATTGGTGACAGCAGAGTCAGGGGCTGGGTCCTTCGAGTGGTGACTTGAAAGTTTCCAGAGGTAACTTGGAAGTGTTAATAATGATGGTAATAATAATAGTAATAATTATAATAGTGATTGTGGTGTTTGTTAAACACTTACTATATGACAGTCCCTGTACTAACTGCTGAGATAAATACAAGATGAAGAGGTTGAACATAATCCCTGCCCACTTGGGAGCCCACTGTTGGGTAGGAATTGTTTCTTTTGACAAATTGTACTTTCCAAGTGCTTAGTACAGTAAGTGCTCAATAAATACAACTGAATGAAGCAATAACAGTCTAAGTAGGTAGGACAACAGGAGTATTAGGTAAGACGGGTCCCCAGACACATTAGTTTTTATAGATTGACTATCCCCATTCAGGTTCATATTGAAATGGGAATTTTTACAGAAAACTCATCTTCCAGCCCAAACAGATATGGTCATTTCACTTTTATAAAATGCATTTCTATCAGAAGATATATAATAATGATAATAAGAGTAATATCAGTGGAATTTGTTAACTGCTTATTATGTCAAGCACTGCGATAAGTACAAGGTAATTAGGTTAGATCCAGACCCTGTCCCTCATGGGGCTCACAGTTTAAATTGGACAGAGAACAGGTATTTAATTCCCATTTTACAGTTGAAGTACCTGAGGCACAAATAAGTTAAGTGACTTGCCCCAAATCCCAGACCTGGCAAGTGGCAGAGCTGGTATTAGAACCAAGGTCCTTTGACTGCCAAGTTGATCCTCCTTCCACTAGATTTCACAAATGAAAACAGTTCAGTGAAAATTATCAAATTTATTCTGTGGTGAGATAGTAGGCATCCACTCAACTCTGAAAACCACATGGAGATAACTTCCTTCTTGATCCTGTTCCCTAATGTCGATTTTACAGAGAACCTTATATAAGGCAGAAATTGAAGGGGCAGACATCTGGGGCTCTCACCTGAATGACCTAGCTACTTGAATGTCCCACCAACACCTCAAACTTAACATTTCCAGTACAGAACTCCTTATTGAAACACCCAAACCTTGTCCTTTCCCTTATTTTCCCATCACTGTAGACAGCACCATCATCCTCCCTTTCTCATGAACCTGTATGCTTGGTATTACCTTAAACTCATTTCTTTCATTCAACCCACATATTCAGTATAATCAAATCCTGTTGGTTCAACCTTGATGAGATTGCTAATATCTGTCCTTTCCTTTCCATACAAACCACTACACACTAATACAATCACTTATCGTAACCCACTTTGATTATTGAGTGAGATTCCTTCCTGTCTCTCTGGCTTCTCTCTCTCCCCTTTCCATTCATTCATTCATTCAATAGTATTTATTGAGCGCTTACTATGTGCAGAGCACTGTACTAAGCGCTTGGGATGAACAAGTCGGCAACAGATAGAGACAGTCCCTGCCGTTTGACGGGCTTACAGTCTAATCGGGGGAGACGGACAGACAAGAACAATGGCACTAAACAGCGTCAAGGGGAAGAACATCTCGTAAAAACAATGGCAACTAAATAGAATCAAGGCGATGTACAATTCATTAACAAAATAAATAGGGTAACGAAAATATATACAGTTGAGCGGACGGGTACAGTGCTGTGGGGATGGGAAGGGAGAGGTGGAGGAGCAGAGGGAAAAGGGGAAAATGAGGCTTTAGCTGCGGAGAGGTAAAGGGGGGATGGCAGAGGGAGTAGAGGGGGAAGAGGAGCTCAGTCTGGGAACGCCTCTTGGAGGAGGTGATTTTTAAGTAAGGTTTTGAAGAGGGAAAGAGAATCAGTTTGGCGGAGGTGAGGAGGGAGGGCGTTCCAGGACCGCGGGAGGACGTGACCCAGGGGTCGACGGCGGGATAGGCGAGACCGAGGGACGGTGAGGAGGTGGGCGGCAGAGGAGCGGAGCGTGTGGGGTGGGCGGTAGAAAGAGAGAAGGGAGGAGAGGTAGGAAGGGGCAAGGTGATGGAGAGCCTTGAAGCCTAGAGTGAGGAGTTTTTGTTTGGAGCGGAGGTCGATAGGCAACCACTGGAGTTGTTTAAGAAGGGGAGTGACATGCCCAGATCGTTTCTGCAGGAAGATGAGCCGGGCAGCGGAGTGAAGAATAGACCGGAGCGGGGCGAGAGAGGAGGAAGGGAGGTCAGAGAGAAGGCTGACACAGTAGTCTAGCCGGGATATAACGAGAGCCCGTAATAGTAAGGTAGCCGTTTGGGTGGAGAGGAAAGGGCGGATCTTGGCGATATTGTAGAGGTGAAACCGGCAGGTCTTGGTAACGGATAGGATGTGTGGGGTGAACGAGAGAGACGAGTCAAGGATGACACCGAGATTGCGGGCCTGCGGGACGGGAAGGATGGTCGTGCCATCCACGGTGATAGAGAAGTCTGGGAGAGGACCGGGTTTGGGAGGGAAGATGAGGAGCTCAGTCTTGCTCATGTTGAGTTTTAGGTGGCGGGCCGACATCCAGGTGGAGACGTCCCGGAGGCAGGAGGAGATGCGAGCCTGAAGGGAGGGGGAGAGGACAGGGGCGGAGATGTAGATCTGCGTGTCATCTGCGTAGAGATGGTAGTCAAAGCCGTGAGAGCGGATGAGTTCACCGAGGGAGTGAGTGTAAATGGAGAACAGAAGAGGGCCAAGAACTGACCCTTGAGGAACTCCAACAGTTAAAGGATGGGAGGGAGGAGGCTCCAGCGTAGGAGACCGAGAATGATCGGCCAGAGAGGTAAGAGGAGAACCAGGAGAGGACAGAGTCCGTGAAGCCAAGGTGAGATAAGGTATGGAGGAGGAGGGGATGGTCGACAGTGTCAAAGGCAGCAGAGAGGTCAAGGAGGATCAGAATGGAGTAGGAGCCATTGGATTTGGCAAGAAGGAGGTCATGGGTGACCTTAGAGAGAGCAGTCTCGGTAGAGTGGAGGGGACGGAAGCCAGATTGGAGGGGGTCTAGGAGAGAATGGGAGTTAAGGAATTCTAGGCATCGATTGTAGACGACTCGTTCTAGGATTTTGGAAAGGAAGGGTAGTAGGGAGACTGCTGCCCAGATGATTTTCTAATGAAACATTCAATACATGTTTCCCCACTCCCTAAGACCTCCAGTGGTTGCCTATCCACCGTCCCTATAAAATGGAAACTCCTTACCATAGACTTTAAAGCACTCAATCACCTTGCCCCCTCTCATCTTACTTCTCTGCTATCCTAGCCCACAAACTCTGCTCCTCTAACACCAACCCACTCACTGTACCTCCATTTCAATTATCTTGGCTACATCCTGCCTCTTGCCTGGGACAATCCTCTTCTTCATATCTGACAATCACCCTCCCCACCTTCAAAGCGTTATTAAAAGCACATCTTTTCCAAGAGACCTCTTTGACAAAGCCCTCAGTTCCTCTTCTCCCATTCCCTTCTATGTCACCTTTGCATTTATCAATAATGATGATAATATTTAAGTGCTTACTGTGTGCCAAGCACTGTTCTAGGGGCTGGGATAGAAACAAGGTTATCAGGTTGTCCCATGTGGGACTCACAGTCTTAATCCCCATTTTATGGATGAGGCAACTGAGGCACAGAGAAGTTAAATGACTTACCCAAAGTCCCACATCTGAAAAGTGGTGGATCTGGATTAGAATCCACAACCTCTGACTCCCAAACCTGGGCTCTTTCCAATGAGCCACGTTGCTTCCCTTGCACCCCTTTATTCATTCCTCTCTGAGCCCTACAGCACTAATGTACATATCCATAATTTATTTATTTACATAAATGTCTCTATCCCCATCTAGACTAAAAGCTCAACGTGGGCAGGGATTGTGCCTCCCAACTCTATTATACTATACTCTCTCAGGTGTTTAGAACAGTGCTCACAGATTGATAGGAGATGCTCTGCTCTCCACTAAATAGATTGTGAAGCCCCTCACTAAACTGTAAACTTCCCCATTCGACTACAGGATCCTTGAGAGTAAGGACTGAGATTAGATAGACCATCTGTTTTGTCTACTATGGTCTTTGCTATGATGAGCAATTTTTTTCTTTCTTTTGGATTTTCTAGTGTTAGAGTAGGTTCAGAATTCTAAGGGAACCATGCTAAAGATATTATGGACAGAGGGATAAAGTATTGGAGGCCAAATTTGGACTGGATCTTCTTGACTTTTAAGGATTACTGTTCATGGACATTAACTTTACTTTTTCCCTCTGGGATTTGTTAAGTGTCTATGAAGTAAAGGTATTACACACATGTCCTATTGTTCAACTATTGGAACAAGCACTGCTTTGAGAATCATGAGAGAAGCAGTGTGGTTTAGTGAAAAGAGCACGGGCTTGGGAATCAGAGGTTGTGGGTAGTAAGCCCAGCTCTGCCACTTGTCAGCTGTGTGACTTTGGGCAAGTCACTTAACTTCAATGTGCCTCAGCTACCTCATCTGTAAAATGGAGATTAGGACTGTGAGCCCCACGTGGGGCAACCTGATAATCTTGTATCTGCCCCAGCACCTAAAACAGTGCTTGGCACATAGTAAGCGCTTAACAAATACCATTAATAGTATTATTATTATTATTATTCTACCTGCTGGGGCTCTGCCACTAGTGGTAAAAATTCTGTCTGAAGAATCACCTAGAAACAGTATCCATTTCAGGGATCCTGCAAAACAGTTTGCTAACTTGTGTGGCAAATTAGCCACATGATGGTACTACGATAGCATTGGTGCAATGCTATCAATCAGTCAATAAATGATATCTTTTGAGTGCTTCCTGTGTGCAGAGTACCAAGCTGTAAGCTTGGTAGTGTTTACTATAACAGAGTTGGTAGACATATTCCCTGACCACAAGTAGCTCGCAGTCTAAAGGGGGCGATAGGCATTCAAATGAATGATGGACATATACATAAATTTTGTGAGGCTAAAGGAGCTTAAAGGGTTCAGATTCGAATCATGATGATGCAGGGGGGAGAGGGAATAGGGGAATCTGGGGCTTAGTTGGGGAAGGGTCCTTGGAGCAGATTTGATTTAACTCAGGCTTCAAAAGTGCAGAGAAAGGTAGAGTGTCACTGAGGCTGTAAATTAGTAATAATAATAATGTTGGTATTTGTTAAGTGCTTACTATGTGCAGAGCACTGTTCTAAGCACTGGGGTAGATACAGCATAATCAGGTTGTCCCACGTGAGGCTCACGGTCTTAATCCCCATTTTACAGATGAGGGAACTGAGTCACAGAGAAGTTAAGTGACTTGTCCACAGTCACACAGCTGACAAGTGGCAGAGCCGGAATTCGAACCCATAACCTCTGACTCCCACACCCGGCTCTTTCCACTGTGCCATGGTGTTTCTCTACTCTATGTAAAATCATTATACACTGAATTGTAAAATTGAGAAGCAACATGGCTTCTAAGAGCAAGGGCTTGGGAGTCAAAGGACAGATTTGGGTTCTAATCCTGGCTCTACCACTTGTCTGCTGTATGACTTTGGGCAAGCCATTTAACTTCTCTGTGCCTCAGTTATCTCATCTGTAAAATGGGGATTAAGACTTTGAGCTCCACAAGGGACAACCTGATTAGCTTGTATCTACCCCAGCACTTAAAACAGTGCTTGGCACATAGTAAGTGCTTAACAAATTCATAATAATAATTATTATTATTATTAATAAAATAATGACACAATTCCTGCTCTTAAGGAACTTAGAGTATTGACAGTCTAGAGCAGTTATCACCTCTCCTTTGGCACTTGACAATCTCTTATGAGTCAGTCAATCAAACAATAGTATTCATCAAGCCCCTTATGAACCAATAGTATTTATTAAGCATTTATTTGTGTAGAGTGTTGGTATTTGTTAAGCGCTTACTAAGTGCCGAGCACTGTTCTAAGCACTGGGGTAGACACAGGGGAATCGGGCTGTCCCATGTGGGGCTCACAGTCTTAATCCCCATTTTACAGATGAGGGAACTGAGGCCCAGAGAAGTTAAATGACTTGCCCACAGTCACACAGCTGAAAAGTGGCAGAGCTGGGATTCGAACTCATGACCTCTGACTCCAAAGTCCGGGCTCTTTCCACTGAACCACGCTGCTTCTGAATTAGCATTTGGGAGAGAACAATAAAATTAAGTTAGTAGGCATAATTTCTGCCCTCATTGAGTATGCAGCCTAGCGGGGAAGATAGACACAAGAATGAATTGCTGCTATGGAGAACAATAGAATATAAAGATATGAACATAATTACAACAGTGGAGGACATGAGTACCCAAGTACTTAGGAGACACAGAAGTGCCAAGTTGCTGCTGGGTTAGAAATAGAACAGAGATATTAGAATTTAATCATGTAAGGCTAAGAGCAGGGCTGGGTTCCAACTTTTGGCTGCCTGGAGGCAGGAAAGAATTCACTATTTTTACCTATTCCATACAGCATCATGGCCCAGTGGATACAGCACGGTCCTAGGAGTAAGAAGGAGCTGGATTCTAATCCCAGATCTGTCACTTGATTGCTGTCTGACTTTGGGCAACTCATTTCACTTCTCTGGACCTCAGTTACCTCATCTGTAAAATGTAGATTAGGATTGTCAACGCCATGTGGGACAGGGACAGTTTTCAACCTGATTTGATTGTGTCCACCCTAGTGCTTAGTACAGTGCCTGACACATTGTAAGTGCTTAACAAAAACCATCCTAATCATGTACACTCTGCATGATGTAATGATGTCATACAGAAGTTCCTTAGACTTCCAAATCTAGAGTGTTTATCTCTAGAAATCACTTGACACACCCCATAACTTGCTAGGGAGACATCTCATTTGCTTCTCCGTGCTTTGTAAATGCAAGCATCTCTTATGTTGGGTGAGTGCTCCTAAATTTTTAACCACAGCCACCTTGCCATCACCCTGTGCCTATCCTGAAGCTCTGCTGCCCTACCATTTTCCCACAATAGTGTTTCCCAAGCAACTGCCTCATTCACCATCTGAACCAGCTATGGTTGGTAAGAGATCAAATATGTCATTTTTATCTCTGTTGTTAAAAATGAGAAGCAGCCAAGATTCATGGGAAACAATTGAGCTTGGGATAGAGAAGACCAGGGTTCTAATCCCAGCTCTACCACATCCCTGCTGGATGACCTTAGGCAAATCACTTAACTTCTCTGTGTCTCATTTTCCTTCCCTGTAAAATGGGGATTAAATGCCTGTTATCTCTCCTGCTATGGTCCAGCCCTATATGGAGGTGGTGACTGGGTCACATCTGTCTATGTTGTATCTACCCCAGTACTTAGTACAGTGTTTGATATTACATACTTAACAAATTAACATTTGTATTTTGCTTAATATCCCTAAATATCCTGCTTCAAGTGCATCAAGTTTCCATTAACCATTTTGCAAATCTGTTTTACCTCCTGGAGAGTATTTCCTCATTAGGATTTGGAATGTAGGCCAGTGTGACGTGATACAGCACCAAGACAAGCATGTGATGGTTTAGAAATGTCAAGTTTCTAGCTTTTTCTCTTTTTTAATAGATTAAGGTCTAAACAGCCAAGTCCGAGAACTCAGTGACAATGATTTAGTGGCAGTGCAAGTATCTCAGCATTACCTCCGAGAGCTCTCATCACTCAAATAACCCCAGTCATTTTGTTTCACTACTTGCTTTCTTTTAGAATCCAGTTTTTTTGTCCACCCTATTTGCATCTTTCTCCACCCACCACCCTTCTCTAGATTCTCCTTTAATTTTCAAATTTCTCAAGTTGTGAAACTCAGACCAGGATACAGTGAAGCTCTAATCCATTCTGAATAGAATGAGAATATTATAAACGGTCAATATGATGCAACCTGTTATATGGCATCGAGGAGCTAGTCTTGACATCTGAACAAGTAGAGAGGAATGTTAGTCACCCACTGCCCTTTCAGCTGAATTTTCATTTATCGATAGGATGTTACCATCACTGGCTTTGTCACCCAGCCAGAAGCATAGCGATCTAAATGAATGGAGTCTCCCACAAGAAATGACTGATGAGCATTGGCACTGATGACTGAGTGACCAAGAACCCGAGTGGAGGAATTGATTATAATGCTAATCAGGTCTTTGATAGCACTGTGTTTGACAGGAAAAATGGATTTAAGAGGTCTCTCCACATGACCCGTGATATTCCATTACCTTATGTATGACAGCTCTGGAGGTATCAACCCAGTTTACCTGATTAGAGCCAGTGAGGAGCTTTCCTAAACAACTGTCCACATCCACTTCATGCAACGGGTGTCACTTGCATTAACAATCAATATTTCCCCTGCTAGTATCACTTGCTATTTGACGAGGATTTTATCTATTGCTGCTGATGATATTCCCCCTCTCAGGATTGCAACTGGAGAGTTTCCAGTACTGTTCTAGTCTTGACTATGGGAGGGAGAGTCAAGTAGAGGCATACTCCTCCGAAACCTAGCTTGGGCAGTGGCTAGTGAGTGGAAGGCAATCCACTACAAGGCAAAACTCTCCTGTGTTGGGCAGTAGTGGCATGGGAGAGAGTCAAGAGTGGAGACTCAATCTGACTGCATGGAAGAAGGCAATGGTAAACCACTTCCATATTTTACCACAAAAACTCTGTGGATACACAACCATAACGATTGTGGTTGGAGGTGGGGCATTTTGGGAGAGATGTGTCCATGGAGTCACTATGGATCGGAGATGACACAACAGCATAAGGCAAGACAAGATGATGATATCTGCTCAATTAGGATTTTAGTTATTAGCATTTTTGGCCTTAGGACAGGTGTTGTCTCAGGTCACACTAGTATGGTTCATTCTAGTTCTGATCCATCTCAGACAGATGGGGGTTTTTGAGGTAGAGGAAGGTGTGAGGGCCATCTGTCCCTTTTTGCATGGCAGTCATCAGACTGAGGCCTGACCAGCCACAGCTGGTCTGGACAGTAGGACTGGAGCTGGTGCTCCTGAACAAATCCTATGGTTGCTCATCCTGGACACACCTGGGTTCCACAACCCCTGATAACTGCCTCAGATCAACTAATCCTAATGAATCACGATTCTGAATGATGTAGTTATGCTGAAGGACTGCTTGTAAAAGGGAGCAGTCAGAACCCTAACTACAGTGCAGTGGAGTGACATAGGTATTGCCAAAGGCTTGTCTGGCATAAATTGGGACGTCTGTGCCATGACCATGTGGAAGGAAGGCAGACCCCCAATCTACCCATCAATCAATCAACTAATCATATGTATTGAGCATTTAATGTGGAAAGAGCACTGTCCTAAGTGCTTGGGAGAGTTCAGTATTCATTTATTCATTCAATTGTATTTATTAAGCACTTACTGTGTGCAATGCAGAGCACTGTACTAAGCACTTGGAAAGTACAGTCAGCAATAGACAATCCCTTCCCATAACAGGCCTATAGCCTAGAGGGGAGAGAGAGACATCAAAACAATTACACAAGTAAACAAACATCAATATCAATAGTATTATAGATATATACATATATACATAAGTGCTGTGGGGTGGGGAGAAAGGCAGAAGAGCAAAGGGAGTGTGTTGAGGTGACACAGAAGGAAGGGGGAGCTGAGGAAGAAGGGACTTAGTCTGGGCAGGCCTCTTGGAGGAGGTGCACCTTCAGTAGCGCTTTAATGTTGGTATTTGTTAAGCGCTTACTATGTGCCGAGCACTGTTCTAAGCGCTGGGGTAGACACAAGGGAATCAGGTTGTCCCACGTGGGGCTCACAGTCTTAATCCCCATTTTACAGATGAGGGAACTGAGGCACCGAGACTTGCCCAAAGTCACACAGCTGGCAAGTGGCAGAGCCTGGGTTCGAACCCATGACCTCTCACTCCAAAGCCCGTGCTCTTTCCAGTGAGCCACGGGGGTAGTTGATCACAATATAACAGACACATTCCCTGCCCACAATCATCTTACAGTCTAGAAGGGGAGACAGTCATTCATATGAATAAATGATGGATATGTAGGTAAGTGTTCTGGGGCTGGGTGACACAGAAGGGAGTGGGAAATGAGAAAATGGCTTAATCAGGGATAATCCCTGGAAGGAGATGTGCCTTCAACAAGGCTTTGAAGGTGAGGAGAGTAATTGTCCTTTAGATATGAAAAGGGAGGACACTGCCAGCCAGAGGTAGGACATAGGTTAGAGGTTGTTGGTAAGAAAGGCGAGATTAAGGTACACTGTGTAGATTGGCATCAGAGGAGCAAAGTCTGTGGGTTGGGTTGTAGTAGGAGAGTAGCAAGATGAGGTAGGAAGGGACAATGTGATTAAGTGCTTTAAATCACACCCAAGGTGAAGGTTGCCTTGGTAAGGTGAGCATCTCGAGGTTTAGTATCTGCAACTGCTATAGAAGCAGGATAGGCTGTGGGAAGCCCAGCTGGCTCCCAGTTGGGGTAACTAGATTGATTTCTTTCATTTATCTATAAATATTGTAACAAGGATAGACCATGGGGAACCTTCCTGGATCCCGGTCAAGATCATTAGACATTTGTCTCGCATTTCTTTTCCTCTTTGGGTGATTATCTTTGGATAGAAGCATGCTTAGTATAGTATTATACGGTATAGCTAGACAACTGTAATGTGATCCAGCAAGAACCCCTTTATGAGGAAATAAACACAAGTTGTTAAACCTGTCACTTGTGTGCATGTGGCTTTCCTCCTTGCCGATAGCACAACTAGGTTACCCCCTTGTATCCTGAACCCTGTGTCCATCCCTTGCCAGGAGCTGGACACTCCAGATGACCATAAGTGCATGACAGAAGGGAAAAGGGGGACAAGTGAGGGTGTGCTCAAAACAAAAACTCCTCACTCTAGGCTTCGAGGCTCTCCATCACCTTGCCCCTTCCTACCTCTGCTCCCTTCTCTCTTTCTACTGCCCGCTCCGCTCCTCTGCCGCCCACCTCCTCACCGTCCCTCGGTCTTGCTTATCCCACCGTCAACCCCTGGGCCATGTCTTCCAGCGGTCCTGGAATGCCCTCCCTCCTCACCTCCGACAATCTAATTCTCTTCCCTTCTTCAAATCCCTACTTAAAGCTCACCTCCTCCAAGAGGCCTTCCCAGACTGAGCTCCCCCCTTTTTCTCTCTGCTTCCTCTACCCCCCCAACCTCTCTGCAGCTAAACCCTCTTCTCCCCCCTTTCCCTCTCCTCCTCCCACTCTCCCATCCCACCCCCTCAGCACTGTACTCGTCCGCTCAACTGTATATATCTTCATCACCCTATTTATTTTGTTTAATGAGATGTACATCATCCTGATTCTATTTATTTGCCATTGTTTTTATGAGATGTTCTTCCCCTTGACTCTATTTATTGCCATTGTTCTTGTCTGCCTGGCCCCCCCGATTAGACTGTAAGCCTGTCAAAGGGCAGGGACTGTCTCTATCTGTTGCCGATTTGTACATTCCAAGCACTTAGTACAGTGCTCTGCACATAGTAAGTGCTCAATAAATACTATTGAATGAATGAATGAATGAATGAATGCTTCTTTCATTGAAGGTCTTGGGGGGCTCCCTTGACTTCCCAATTTACTCAAACTGAGTCAGGGTCTTCTGTCGCCTGGGTCCTAAGCTCTGTAGCAGCTGAAAACTGTGCCTCCTGAATGTTGTCCCCAGCATCAGGGCCATGACTTGAGATAAGCAAGGGGAGGAAGGAGTCCTGCTGAGGGATGTGGATGTTTAGAAGGGAAGTGTTTAATCTGTTAGTCCCATTCCTGCTGGAGCTGGGAGTACAACAAACAAGTAGGAGGGCAAGATTCTGCTAAATTGCAAAGTTTATGGGTGAACCTGGCTCATATTAGCCCGCTACAGACTGGCTAGTAGTATTATTATTACTACTACTAATAATAATGGAAGCAGCATTGCTTAGCAGAAAGAGCATGGGCCAGTAATAAGAGGATCTGGATTTTAATCTTGGATCTTCCACTTGCCTTCTGTGTGATCTTGGGCAAATCACTTCTCTTCTTTATGCCTCAATTACCTCATATGTAAAATGGGTATTAAAGCTGTGAGCAGCAAGTGGGACATGGACTGTAACCAACCTGAAGATCCCATATCTATCAGTAAAATGCCTGGCAAATAAAAATAAGTGCTTAACAAATACCATAAAATAACAATAATAATAATGGTATTTGCTAAGCACATAGTATGTACTGTACTGTACTAAGCCCTGAGATAGATTCAAAATAATCAGGTCATATATAGTCCTTGTCCCATATGGGGCTCGCAGTCTAAGTAGTAGGGGGAAAGGTATTGAAACTCCATTGCATATATAAGAAAATTGAGGCTTCTATAAATCAAGTGACTTGCCCCAAGTCTCACAGCAGACTAGTGATTAGCTGGTATTAGATCCCAGCCCTCTTACTCCCGTGCCTATGGCCTTTTCACTAGGCCACACTGCTAAGACTAGAACCCAGGTTTCTGGATTTCTAGAACTGCATCCTTCCCATTGGGTCAACTGTAGGACTGATATCCATATATCTTATTAATACATCTTCAGAAATGTTGTTCTTGAATGGTAGTTTTACACTATGACCTTTTTTCATTATGTCTTTGATCTTTGCCCTAGGCCTAATTTTTATTACTTATGTGTTTGGTTATATAATGGTTATATATTTGTTCCTGTTTGTTTTTGTCATCAACTCCTTATGAACAGATATTATGCCTATCTACTGTATGATAATTATACTCCTCCAAGCAGTTACTACAGTGCTCTGCATATAGTAAGCACTGACTGATTTAGTCAAATAAGTCAGCCATAGTTATAGAAATGATTATATCATTAGAGACTCACCAAATTAGGAATATTTAATTTTTAAATTATTTCCTAATATCTCCCTACAAATATTAGTGATCCTTTTCTATAATTAATTTTTATGCTACCCACATTTTTGAACATCTTTATCCAATCTCTTTACTCATCACTTCTTGGAGCTACTAAATTCTAATCTTCTGTTTTTGCTTTACTGAACTGATTCATAGTATCAATATTGTTTACAATAACGCGCTTCCCCAATAAGATTTGTTTCTTTCCTTTAGGATTCTAATGGACCATTTTAGTTAAAAACTCCTCTAGTCAGTATCTATTAATTAATCCATCTGACATTATTCTAAGATGCCAAATGTCTTGGTCCAGAATTTCCCTTTCAAAAGGTTCAGTTAAAACCAATGCCCCATGGTCCACACATAGGGGATGACAGAGTTGAGATATAGTTCTGGGAGTTGCTGAATCAGCTGGCACACATGCCCCTGTCTAAGATTCCTTTTAGGCATTGTTCAGGAGGGATGACCTCCCTGGGCAAAATGCCTACAAGGGCCACCTGACCATAATCCCAGCTCTGCCACTTGTCGGCTGTGTGACTGTGGGCAAGTCACTTAACTTCTCTGTGCCTCAGTTCCCTCATCTGTAAAATGGGGATTAAGACTGTGAGCCCCACGTGGGACAACCTGATTCCCCTATGTCTATCCCAGCGCTTAGAACAGTGCTTGGCACATAGTAAGCGCTTAACAAATACCAACATTATTATCATTATTATTATGTCTAAAGCATCCTCCGACCCCTGGTTCTTAATTTTTTATTTGTATTAATGTCTCCCCGCTCTAGACCTTAAACTCATTGTGTGTGGGGAATATGTCTGTTTACTGTTGTATTGTACTCTCACAAGTGCTTAGTACAGTGCTCTGTACACAGTTAGTGCTCAATAAGTACAACTGAATGAATACCAATATCACTATGTGCAGATCAAATCTCTGGACTTCCTATATCGTGGAGAAGTGGAGACTCTGAGCAAAAATGGAGAGAAGACATGATTAATCCCCAAGCAGGATCCACTAATGACACATTCAGCTCTTTTCTTGGACTTCCTGGTTGAAAGGCTGGGTCAGTGGAGAACAGGTCTATTGGTGTGAAGGCCAAGGAAGCAGCTGCCCAGGGATTTTGGAGTTGCACAGACTGTGTACTGTAAGCTTGTTATGGTCAAGGAATATGCCTGCTAATTACATTAATAATAATAATTCTGGTATTTATTAAGTGCTTACTATGTGTTAAGCACTGTTCCAAGTGCTGAGGTAGATACAAGGTAATCAGGTTGTCCCACGTAGGAGTCACAGTCTAAATCGCCATTTTACAGATGAGGTAACTGAGGTACAGAGAAGTTAAGTGGCTTGCCCAAGGTCAAACAGCAGACAAGTGGAGAAACTGGGATTAGAAACCATGTCCTCTGACTCCCAAGCCTGTTCTCTTTCCACTAAGCCATTCTGCTTAAATGATCAGTTAATACCACTGATTGATTGACTGATTGATTGATATGGTGAGTCCAGCCCACCTGAGGAACATCTCCAAATTCCTGCCTCGGGTGGGGAAAGGGAGCAATTTCTTTAAGTGTTCTCACTTGTTTGCTTTTTCTCCAAATCAGGAATTTGGAGGCACTCCTTGGGATAGTGGTGGCTGGGGAATACCATGAAGTGAGAGCAGGAGCCACTAGGAGACTTTGACCCTGCCTGACCTAGGCCACACTGTTTTGTGCAATGGTCACTTTCCCTCCCCATATGTGGGTTGCTCAGCTGCCAATCATCTGTGAGGATTGTCCCCAGAAATTAGTCAGAGTTGAAGGAAGTGTTCCAGTGTAGGAGGAGAAATGGTTAGGGAAGAAAGCGTGCTCCAAGTAGTCATTCTTGAGAATGGTTTTGGCAGGGGTGAGGGTGGCCACAGCAGAGGCAGTTGACACATCTGGAAGTTGCATTTTGGGGTGTCGGACCCAGGGTCATTAGCCCTGAGCCCCTGGTCTTCAGCTTTGTGAACCCTACCGTTAATCTGGAACACACACACACACACACACACACAGATCATTTATGCATAAATTCTTGAATCTTCTCAGTCTGGCCCCACCTTTTAATAAAATGGATCTGGCTGTAGCACTTTCTCATTAATTTCAATTAACCCCTCATTAATTACAGAATTATTATATGAAATATGGGTCATAGCACAAATTAATAGGGCTCCTCTATTAATTAAATCAATTTCTCTATGGTGCTAATATTAAACTCCAAATACTTAGAATAAATACTTCTTCCTATCTTTGTGGAACAAGACAGTTTTTAGAACCGATTTTTTTTTACATTCATTCAGTTCTTCAATAGTATTTTTGAGCTCCTATTGCTGGCAGAGTCAGTATGTACTAGATGTTTAGAAATGTACAATAGAGCAGATACTATCCTTCCCTCAGTAAACCTACAAGTAAATGGGGGAGACAGCAAATACTAATTATACTTAAAGGAACAACCCATGATATAGAAGAGTTATGTTCTTTGAAAACATAATTGTTATGTTTTCCTACAGAGTGACTCACTATAAATCAGGATCAGTTCCAGAACCACTAGAAAGTATTAGAATATTATTTTGCATGCTATTTACTGTAATGAGAAAAATCATGAAACAACTGTTTAATATTAATTGAAGTAATTCTAAGCATAACATTACACTATTCAATAAATGAGAAATTGTAATAAGATCTGAGTAATTCAGGAGGCTGCAGAAGAAGACTGGTCCTTCCCAATGGATTGTAAGATCCTCCTCTAATGTTCTGTGCTTAGCACAGTGCTCTTCACAGAGTAAGTACCATGATTGTGGTTTGGCAACTTTAGTGAATAATGTTTTTTCCAATTTAGGATGAAGCACAATCTTTTATTTATGAAGAACCTTATAGCAGGGTAATTCCTTTTGAACACCTTTGTGCTCCTTTGAATTCCTCTCTCCCTTAGGGTCACCTAATTCAATCATATTTCTTGAAAATTAATGTGAGACTTTTTAAGGCCTAAATTAGAGTTGCTAGGGAAGAAACCATAATTTCTTCATCTGCTTCAATTTCTTAACAATGATGCATTATACTGTTGAAATTTGAGGTAGTCTTCACTCATGGAAACTTCAATCAATCAATTAGCATGACTTAGTGGGTACAGCACTGACTTGGGAGTCAAAAGGTCATGGGTTCCAATCCTGGATCCTTCATATGTCTGCTGTGTGACTTCTCCAGGCCTCGGATACTTCATCTGTAAAATGGGGGTAAGAGTGTGGGCCATATGTGGGACAGGGACTATGTACAACCTGATTACCTTGTATCAACCCCAACACTTAGAACAATGCTTGGCACATAGTAAGTGCTTAAATAGTACCATGATTATAATTATTATCATTACTAATAATAGTCAAATAATCAAAGAGGACAGGCTTGGGAGTCAGAGGTCGTGGGTTCTAATCCCGGTTTCGCCACTTGTCAGCTGTGTGACTTTGGGCAAGTCACTTAATTTCTCTGTGTCTCAGTTACCTAATCCCTAAAATGAGATTAAGACTGTCAGCCCCATGTAGGACAACCTGATTACCTGTATCTACCCCAGCGCTTTGAACAGTGCTTGGCACATAGCAAGCACTTAACAAATGTCATCATTATCATTATTGTTATTATTTGAGTCCTTAATTTGTGCAGAGCACTTTACTAAGGATTTGGAAAAGAACAATACAATAGAGTTAGTAGACACTGTCCACAACAACAAGCTTACAGTTTAGAGGGGAAGGCATACATTAATATCAATAAATAAATTATGAATATGCACATAAGTATTGTGGGACTGAGGGAGATGTGAATAAAGACTGCAAATTCAAGGGACACAGAAGGGAGTTGGAGAAGAAGAAGTGAGGGTTTAGGGGACATTTGTTGGAGGAGATATGCTTTTAATAATGCTTTGAAGGTGGGTAGCATGATCGTCTGCCAGATTTGAAGGGGGTGGGTGTTCTAAGTCAGAGGTCTGGACATGGTTGGCAGAGAGATTCACAGGTTTGAGAAACAGTACTTAGGTTAATATTAGAGGACCCAAGTGAGAGGTCTGGACTGTAGTAGAAAATCAGGGAGGTAAGGAAGGAAGGGGCAAGGTGATTGAGTGTTTTAAAGTCAATGGTAAGTAGTTCTGTTTGATGTGGAGTTAGGTGGGCAACCATTGGAGGTTCTGGAGGAGTGTAGAAATATGAACTAAGTATTTTTGTAGAAAAATGATCTGGGCAGCAAAGTGAAGTATGGACTGCATTGGAGAGAGACAAGAGGCAGGGAGCTTAGCAAGGAGGTGGTGCAGTAATTATGATGAGATAGGATAAATGCTTATATCTACATGGTAGCAGATTGGATGAAGAGGAAAAGAGCTATTTTAGTGATGCTGAGAAGGTTGAACTGACAGGATTTGAATATATGAGTGAAAGAGATGAGCCGAGGATAATGCCAAGATTATGGGTTGTGAAATAGGAAAGATGGTGGTGATGTGAAAGACAAGGGGAGCACAGGGTCTGGGTGGGTAGATAAGGATTTCTGTTTCAGAAATGTTGTTTGAGGTGTAGGTGGGATTGAGGTGTAGGTGGGACATCCAAGTACAGATGTCCTGAAGGCAGGAGGAAATGCAGTATTGCAGAGAAGGAGAAAGATCAGGGCTGGAGACAGAGATTTGGGAATCATCTGCATAGAGATGGTAGTTAAAACCCTGAGAGACAATGAGTTTTCCAAGGGAGTGGGTATAGATGGAGAATAGAAGGGGCCTTAGAACTGAGCCTTGAAGGATTCCCACGGTCAGAGCATCAAAGCCAGAGGAGAAGCCTGTGAAAGAATTTGAAAAGGAGTGGTCAGAGAGATAGGAGGAGAACCACGAGAGGCTGGTGTCAGTGAAACCAAGATTGGATAATGTTTCCAGGAGAAGGGGCTGGCTGAAAGGGTCAAAGTCAGTTGAGATGAAACTGTGGGTGGTAGGGGTAGTGAGGGCAGTTTGGATGCAATTGCTGGTTGTCAAACTTGCTCAGGACCCAGCTTCCCCCTTCCAAAAGTTGGAGGTAATTGATTATTATCTAGGTAAGTGGGATGCAAGGGGTTTTTGGCTATGTACTTTGGTCCCACTTGGAGGGGTGGGGAGGGTGGGGAGGGTGCTAGAAGAGCCTTCCAGGCAGCTCTTCTTCTGCTTCTCAGCAAATCACCAAGAAGAAAAACTGTTCCTTCCTTTCTGGGAGCTTACAGGGATAGCAGAGAGAAGAAAGCAATTAGGACCCAGAATTCCAGCTCCAGAAATATTGGTGATAAATGGCTAATCTCTGGGGAGTTGAAAGATGTCTGACCCCTGGTTCTACTCTGGGATTATGGGAGAAGAATCTAGGAGAGCCCTCCTGACATCTTTTCTCCTGCTTGCCCACGAATTCCCATGAAAAACCTGGTAGGATCCTAGTCCACCCTATTTCCTCCCCCTTCCTAACCCCACTTCACCAAGAATGCTGAAACTGTGCCTTAGACTTGAAAAAGGGAATGAATAATCAGTACCATGCTCTGTGCACAGTAATCACTCAATAAATGTCACTGATTGATAGATCAATCTTGGAGAATTTGTGAAACGTGTATCTCTGTCCATAAATTTTAATTAGCTTCATGGTTCCATTTAATTACCAGAGTCCTAGTGCTCCTAACTGGATTATGATCTTCCTTGGGGATCCATGCTACCCTGACTAGAAATTGCCCTGTTTCATGTCATCGACATCTCATGACTCTTTGATTTGGTACTCTAAAGAGGCACAGGATCATCTGCATTTCAGCAATCCAGTCCTGCACTCTAACTTCCTGCTGCGGTTTAGACAATGCCAAGTAAAATCTCGCCCTCACTCTCCGATAGCATGTTTCCAAATTCTCCAGTTCCCCATGCACAGATAACATAGACTCCTTGGTTATAAACTGATGAGCAGTATTTACTTGATTTAATTCTTCAACAGCAAGAGCACTTATCCTAAATTCTGTAAAGTATTGGTTTGGAACTGACCTAGCATTTAGCTATAAGTCAGCAAGGACAGAGCAGTATACTGGAACAAATAGAATATTAAACTAGTTCCAGGAATAACCACTTCTCCTTGACCTGGTATCTATCTGAATTTAAACTCAGAAATTACCCCCACTGAGGCATTGGTCTAAAGCAGTTCTTCAGTAAGCACCCCATTCATAGGTCTTTCCTTGGTACTCCACTCTGATGAACCCCAGCTTCTCTGATGAACACCGTCTGTGCTCGGCTGTCCTCTCTGAATGCCTGGTATAGACAGATTTTGCTCCAGATCGAAGTTTTGCTTTTCCACTTTTTGATTCCCTTCCTCCCTTACCAATTTTTGCTCCAACTGGCATCAGCAGGCAAGAGATTGTTACTCTATGTATGAGCTTCCCCTCAGGGAGTGTTCTTGAGGAGTGAGCAATTTCTCAGTTCTAAAAGTTCTTAGCTTTCCCCCCTTCTCTATGTGAGAGACTAGCCTGCTGAAATGCCACAATGCTATATCCTCAGTGTGGTTGGATTGTGGGATGACTATGGAGAACCCTCTCTTGGAATAGCTTTAGACTGTAAGATCCTTGATGGCAGGGATCCTATTTACCTACTCTGTTATACTCTTTTGAGTACTTAGTAGTTCTCTGCAAGCAATAAGCATTTAAAACTATACCATTAATTGATCTAATATTTCTCATTCATTCATCCATCCATCTATTCAATCATTTATTGAGCGGTTACTGTGTGCAAAGTACTGTACTAAGCACTTGGGAGAGTACAGTATAATAATATGCTCATTTCCAGCCCAAAGCGAACTTACAGTCTAGAGGGGGAGACAGACATTAATATGAATAAATAACAGATATGTACATAAGTGCTGTGGGAGAGGGAGGAGGGATGAATAAAGGAAGCATGTCAGGGATGCAAAACGCAATGGGACAAGAGCAAAGGAGGACTTAGTCTGAGAAGACTCTTGGAGGAGATGTGCCATCAATAAGGCTTTGAAGGTGGGAAGAGTAATTGTATGTCAGATATGAGGAGGGAGGATGTTTCAGCCCAGAGGCAGGATGTGAGCAAAAGGTCAACAGTAAAATAGATGAGATCAAGGCACAGTCAGAAGGTTAGCATTAGAGGAGTGAAATGTGCAGGCTGGGTGTAATAGGAGAATAGCGAGGTGAGAAAGGAGGGAGCAGGTTGATTGAATGCTTGAAAGCCAATGATAAAGAGTTTTTGCTTGATGTGGAGGTGGATGGACAACCACTGGAGATTCTCGAGGAGTGGGGAAACAGGGACTGAATGTTTTTGTAGAAAAATGATTGGGGATCAGAGTGAAGTTTGGACTGGAGTGGCGAGAGACAGGAGGCTGGGAGATCAGCAAAGGAGGCAGATACAGTAATCAAGGCTAGATAGGATGAGTGATTGGATTAATTTAGTAGCAGTTTAAATGGAGAGGAAAGGGCAGATTTTGATGATGTTGTGAAGGTGGAACTGACAGGATTTAGTAATATATTCAATATATGGGTCAAATGAGAGAGAAGTCAAGGATAATAGAGAAGCAGCATGGCTTAGTGGAAAGAGCACAGGCTTGGGAGTCAGAGCTCATGGGTTCTAATCCCTGCTCTGCCACTTGTCAGCTGTGTGACTTCGGGCAAGCTACTTCACTTCTCTGTTCCTCAGTTACCTCATCTGTAAAATGGGGACTAAAACTGTGAGCCCCACGAGGGACAACCTGATAAGCTTGTATCTACCCCAGTGCTTAGAACAGGGCTTGGCACATAGTAGTTGCTTAATAAATACCATCATTATTATTATTATTAATGCCAAGGTTGAGATCTTGTGAGACAAGGAGGATGGTGGTGCCATATACAGCGATGGGAAAGTAAGGGGGAGGAAAGGGTTTGGATGGGAAGTCAAGAAGTTCGTTTTAGCTATATTAAGTTTGAGGTGTCAGGAAGACATCCAAGTAGAGATGTCTTGAAGGCAGGACATGTGAGACCACAGAGAGGGAGAGAGATCAGGGCTGGAGATGTAGATTAGGGTATCATCTGCATAGAGGTGATAATTGAAGCCACGTGAGGGAATGAGTTCTCTTCAATTCGCGGACTAGGTCAGTTCTGAACTCTTTAGTGATACTGGATTCCAAATTTGAGGATAACTAAATCAAAAAAAAATTTTAAAAACTTTAAATTATTCATTCATTCAATTATATTTATTGAATGCTTACTATGTGCAAAACACTGTACTAAGCACTTGGAAGAGTACAATACAACAACAAACAGAACTATCTTAATTTACCCAGAATGTTTAATGATATACCAAGGTAAAGTCAGGTCTGTGCAACACAGAGTTTGTGTTCCCCGTGCTTATGGAAAATTGCATTGTGTAATTCATACTTTGATACCATTTGCAGAATAATTTCTTCTGGCATTTCATTTATTCATATTTTAATGGTATTTGTTGAGCACTTACAACATGTCAGGCTCTCTATTAAACATTGGGGTAGTTACAAAATTATCATGTTGGGCGTAGCCCATGTTCCCCAGGGGAATAATAGTCCTAATCCTCATTTTATGGATGAGGTAACTGAAACACAGAGAAGTTAAGTGATTTGCCCACGGTCACACAGCGGAGAAGTGGCAGAACAAATATAAGAGCCCAGGTCTTCTGATTCATAGCCCCGTCCCCTATTACTAGGCCATGCAGCTTCATTCCTTATATAATACATATTGACATACGCATGAGTACCTGGATAGGCAAACGTTATGGAAAGAACATTTCCTAATTTCTCAATAGTATTCTGTCCAAGTCATGCAGTGAACTGCTGGGATTGTGTATAAATTTAAAGTACCATTTCTACATGCTCTACCTGTGCCTCAAATATTGTGTCCTATTTATGGGAACAGTTCCTTCTTAAAGGAGCTTAAACCTCTTTCAGGGCTAGATGGTTGAGTGGGTTCACAACCTTCTAGTGCCTGAAGAGACACAGGCAGAAGCTCAGGACCTAAGGCTCATCATTTTCTGGTTAGAATTGTGAAGAAAATTTGGAAAACTGTAAGGCCCTGTGCAATGAACATCTCAAATTTGGTTTCAGGTGGATTGCTATAATACTGAGACTACTGAGGCATTGGGTTGTAAAAATAATTTCCTATTACTCTTTCATTTTACTGTTCTAGAAAATTGCATATTGTTTTTCTCCTTTGCTCATGTCATTACAAGCTTACTGTATGACTCCTATTGCCCAAGTAGAGTGTTGTATAGTGCCATCCTGACAAGAATATATCACATTATATGTATGTATATTGTATAGAAACCCATATTGATAGAAGTAAGATATTTATAATATTTCATTGGATTTAGGAGTATAATGTGACTGAGTTCAAGGTTCACAGCTCATCCTTCATTGCTTATAATTTCAAAGGCTTATTCCATGAATCTTCTGAAAAGTGATTAGTCTGAATTCTGCTTCATGCCAAACATGCTCTGAGGCAAAAAAAAGACACAACAAAACACCTCATCAACAACCCTTTGCAGCTGCAGACATTTGAAATTCTCATGCCCTTGCCCTGACCTTCACCACAGCCCCAGAAGGTGATTGTTCAACTGAAGTTTCCTAGTCTGTTTCCAATGTCATTCATCCTCATCCAAATGGAAGAAATCACTGAGGAGAAATAAGGATGCAGTGTATGCCGTATTTGATATGCAAAGGAGTAGAGTTTGGGCAAAATTCTTTAATAGCTTAACAATATAAAATCCCTTCAGTAGAAGTATCCAGCGCTTAGAACAGTGCTCGGCACATAGTAAGTGCTTAACAAATACCAACATTAAGTATCTGTAATAGACTTCATTTGCCTGATTAGATTGTAGGCAGGAGTCCTCTGATGATTCTTCTGTATTAATCTTCATGTTATAGTCTCCCTTAATTTAAAAATACAAAACTATTTTTCATGATGTATGTAGTTCATATATCATGTTTCTATTTTTCATATTTTCCTGTCATATTTTGACAGGTTGTTTAGGGAAGCACTAGGCATACCGTGGCTCAATGGAAAGAGCCTGGGCTTCGGAGTCAGGGGTCATGGGTTTGACTCCCGGCTCTGCCACTTGTCAGCTGTGTGACTGTGGGCAAGTCATTTCACTTCTCTGTGCCTCAGTTACCTCATCTGTAAAATGGGGATTAACTGTGATCCTCTCGTGGGACAACCTGATTACCCTGTATCTCCCCCAGCACTTAGAACAGTGCTCGGCACGTAGTAAGCACTTAACAAATACCAACATTATTATAGTCTATAGAACATAGTCCTGGGAGTCAGAAGGTCATGGGTTCTAATCCCTATTCTACTACTTGTCTGCTGTAAGGCCTTGAGCAAATCACTTAACTTTTCTGGGCCTCACTTACCTTATCTTTAAAATGGGGATTAAGACTGTGAATCTCATATTGGGGACAGTCTCTGTCCAACCCGATTTGTGTTTACCTCAGCATTTAGTACAATGTCTGGCACATATTAAGTGCTTAACAAACACCATTATCATTATTATTACTATTATTATCTGAATAAAAAAATTCAAAATTAGAATAAGTACTACAGCCACTGCAAGTAGTGACTTTGGACCATTATGAACCCATGTGGGAATATTACTGAGAGAATTTGAAGTAGATTAGGTTTGGCAGTTTTGAGAGAAACAACTTATACCTTATGTCAGTCATCCATCAGATGTCACATTGGATAACTTTAGAGAAGGCAGACATCCCTTTGGCCATCCAAAAATTGCTGATCAATCTCACCAAGTATCAGATTAGGGTAACCACACAGATGAGGGTTGAAATGTTTTGAAAAGGTGAAAGGGATCGAGTCTCTTTGATGCCTAATTTGAAAGCAAACAGAAAATGGTCAGAAAAAAATAGTTACAATTATCCAAGGACTGAAATGAAATGAAAAAAAAATCTGAACCAAATCCCTCTTCCTCCTCCTTCTTATTAACCCACATCATTACTGCCCAGTAAAAAGTGGATAAGTCTCTCTGTTCTCAAACATGTCCTGAAACCTACTGATAAGGCATCCACAGTGTTACTTCAAAGCTTGGACAAAACTTGGTTTTGATTTTCTGTGTGAGTTGTGGGTTGATATTTTTCATAAATGAAGGATTGCATTACAATCATGGCCAGAAGTAGGAAGGGCAAAGAAAACATACTACAGTGCCTGGTCCTAGCTGGGGAGCAGATGATAGCAGTCACAATGGCCAGCTCAGAACTTTAGGGACAAAAAAAGATTTCACAGGGCAGGGGTAAGAAAGTAGTGCAAGAGGAAGCAGCATGGTCTATTGGAAAGTGTGTGGTCCTTGGAGTCAGAGGATCTGGGTTCTAATTATGTATTTGCCACTTGTCTCCTCTGAGACATTGGAGAAGTCACTAACTCCTCTGGGCCTGTTTTCTCAACAAAAAAGAGGATTAAATCCTCCTCTCTTCTACTTAGACTTTGAACTCCATGTGGGACTGGGACTGTGTCCAACTTAATTATCTTGTATCTACTCCAGCACTTAGATTAGTGTTTGGCACATAGTAAGTGCTTTACAAGTACCACTAAAAAAAAATGAAAATAAAAATTGCTATTGCTTCCAGGTCACTGGTTGGTGCTAGTCATAGCTCTAGCCCTGTATGATAGGCAAACTAAAAAAAAAAACAAACTATGCAATTAAAAAGAAACCAAAATATCTTTCCAACACCTCCACAGATGATATGAGTTACAAGCAAAAATAAGTTCCCTCTTTTCAGCATATCTTCTTTTCTAGCCTTATTCTTTAAGGAAATTCTCCCCTCAGGAAATTATTGTAGGTGGAAAACAATTGGGCAATTACACAGAGGATACAGAAGCACACTGGTCAAGTCTGTAGAGAACTAAAAATGCATTAATCAATCAATCAATCATATTTATTGAGTGCTTATTGTGGACAGAATATCCACATAAGAATGAATGTATTTGAGAAGAAGCCATTGGAAAGTGAATAGTTGAAGATAGTGCTCAGGGAGAGAAGAAGGGAAGAGGCAAGTGTTAAGATAAGGCACAGGTGGAGCAGGAAGATACTATTTGGAAAAAAATCAGTAAGTGGAAGAAAGAGCAGGAGAAGGGAGAGACTGGGGAGGGACAGGGGATATTTTAGGGAGATCATGTCTGATGATTTCACTTTTTGCAAAGAAACACATGGCCAGGTCATTAGGGACAAGCGATCAGGGTGGGGATGGGGAACAGGGGGGTTGAGGAGGGAGCTAAATGCCTTAACAATTGTCAAGGACAATAAAGATGGAGAAATAATGTTGCCAGGTGAATAAAAGGGCAGAGTTAAATCAGTCAAAAATGAGTTTGGGATGTCAAGTTCGGTCAGATATCTGGACTTCTGCCAGCAGTGGTCTATCATGCACAGGAACATCATCAGGTCCAAATGAGTACTGGATAAGGGTGAGAATTTTCTTTGAGTACTTTTGATTGGATTACGGATGTGCCTGCATGCTGCTCTTTAACCTCACTCCACCCAATTGAAGGGGTTGATTTTTCACTCACTAATAAGCCACAGACTCTGTTTTCTGCAGACTGGATCTAATTGACTAGAACATCTGCCATTCACGAAAATGTTTTCTCTCCCATTGCTGCTTGTCATAACAGCTGGCAGAAAGAAATGAGCTTCACGATGCTGTCTCCTGTGTAGTTTACACTATTTAGACAATGGATAAGTCAGCAAGTAAGAGAGCCATTTATCCCATTGTTTTGAATGTCGGCCAGAAAAACAGCGCATGGTTCAAAATGATGGTAATCCATCATGGAACCATCTAAATGTCCCTGGGTTACCTGCAGAGGGAAAGTTGCACAATTAATGGTAGTATCTCGGTGGCAGTTCCATTCTAGTTCCATCCTATAATCCTCCCTGGTAGCCTTACAGTAGATTTTAGCACCTCAGCAGACTGGAAATAGAGTGAGAGGGTTCCAATTCTGACTTCTTTTACTCCCAAGCAACACACACTGGACATCATTTGCCTAACATGTTGCCCGGGCATGTCAGAGGCAGCATGGTCAGTACAAGGTGGTATATAGTGTCAGAGGCTGAAAAGAAGGACGAAATGGTAATCTCCCCATCTCCTATGTCCAGAAACTCCCAGTCCCAACACCTCTAACAACCTCCATGACATGACTTTATTTTTCTATACCCTCACTTCTCTTTCTCTCTCCCTTTTCTCTTTTTCTCTAGCTTACTTTTCATCTTAGCCCTTCTCCTACCCTATCCCTCTCAATACATTCCTCTATTTTTCCTTTCCTTCTCTTTCCCTCTTTTCTCTTTCCAATCTCTGTCCATTTTCTCTACTCCATCTCCATTATGCCCTTCCTGATTTCAGTTAAAATGATTAGATTTCAGGTCATATTCTTCTAGAAACCTACAAGCATTACAGAATCCACTGGTCTTTCAGGCCTCAGTGAGACAGACGTTTTAATGGAAATAGTTATTACTTACAGTCTTCTAGGCTGTAAACTGTATGCTAGATTCTAAGCTTCTTAAAGATAGGTATCATTTCTATGTAGTGTTTCAAGCAGTTAGTGTGTGCTCTGCACAAAATAAGCATTCAGCAAACACTATTGATTGATAAATTACCAAAGAACAGCCCAGAACCCCGAGAAAAGGAAGATATTAAGACGTTGTGGGGCAAATGATTAGATTCATTTAAAGAAAAAAAATACTTTATCACAAGATTATTTTATTAGAAGCCTTGAGCCTGATAAGGAAGAAGAACAGTGAAAATAGAGGCAAATACACAAATAAGTATATAGATGTTTTATTCTCAGGGCAACTTGAAAAATCACTGATTTTATTTAATTCAAGTATCTGATGACTAAATTGATTGTCATTGTTTGAAAATAAGTAGATTTTTATCCCACCCTACTGCCATGGTCAAAGACGATGCAGACAATTAGAAATGATGACTCAGTAGCACAGATTTGAATTACAACCACTGCTATAAAAATCTACTCCTCACTATAGCTTGTTTTCTCTTACTACAGTCCTGGCCTTTTTGTTAATTAAAACAGTTGTTTCCAATCTCCTATGATTGAATTATCCAATAAAATCCTACCTAACAGAAAGCTGGATCAAAGGTTGCAAATTCTATTACATTTAACTATGGTCTTATTCTACTATATATGTTTTGGTTACCAATATCTTTACCAAATTAGATGGTAGATTAAGGAGCTTAATGTTTAAATGGTAAAGGCCCTTTAACCTTTCTTATTCTTTATTATTTACATTTAGCTAACTTTAAGAATGATGCTATAAATGTGAACATCTTTGGGAGTATAAATGGAATAGTGCGACATTATTGGGGAACTTCAGCCCTTAATCCAGGCTGAAAAAGCTCCAGTATCAATGTAGCAACACCAGGACCCTGATCAACCTCTGCTGGTCCTAAGGCCCTCCATATATCTCATTCTTCTACCACAGGTTTGGTGTCCTCCTTGCTGTTCCCCAAGTTGCCACACCTTTCTTGCTGCCATCATTCAAAGGCTGAATGCACCTCCCTAAGGCATAGAGTTCATCGGCAACTAGTCTTCCATTCCCTTCCCTGGCTAGCTACAGGAAGCACACAGACAAAGCACTACCACCAGGAGCTTCTTCAATCACATGGCTCCCTTGCACCTGAACCTTCTATCTCATCCAAAAGAGATGGACACAGATCTGGGATCTTTACAATATCAAATGTATTCTTAATAAGGTAGGCACCAAAGCAAATCCAGTTTAAGCAGTAACTCTTGCACACACGGTTCTCCAAACATTTCTGCAGGTATCCCATGGCTGACAAGCCTTTCCCTCTCAGGAACAGGAGCCTCACTCTTCTGGAATCCTGGATGGTGGACTCTGATCCCTCCCTGTGTCGCATGTCCATCTAGGGACCACAAAGCGACCTCTCCCCATCTATCCCTTCTAGGCACATCAACTTGCCTCCTTTTCTCCTTCAAAATAGTCAAAGGTCTCCTTCTCTCCTTCTTCTTCCCAATCTTCCTCTCTACTTCCTGCCTAACGGTTTTATCTGTTTGGTTCAGCAGTGACTTCAGGGGATCCATTCCTGTCTTTCTTCTTAAGTGTAGGGGCCAGTGCAACTCATTGTTACAATAGAAAGTGTGAATTTAATAATATGAGGCATACCTCAAATTACTTTAGGGGCAGTCAGGATCCCTCCAAGAGGGTAGATGCAATCCTTATGTTAGCCTCTGTGCTACTACCAAAAGCAAGGAAACAGCCAGAAGGGGTCAGCAGTTTGGGGAGAAGATGGATGGAAACTCCCAAAAGCTATGCAGGGTAATGCCACAAAGGGAGAGAATGGGAACAAACCTCTCTTTCTCTTCCCATTCTCTATCATCCCAACAGCTCCCTGACAATTTATACCATAGAGTTATCATCATAATTATCACAATAGCACCAGAATTGATTAAGTACCTACTTTATGCAGAATACTATATTGGGCACTTACAAGCATACAATGCTCTGGTCTTGAATCATAATAATAATAATAATATTTGTTAAGTGCTTACTATGTGCCAAGCACTGTTCTAAGCACTGGTGTAGATACAAAGTAGTCAGGTTGCCCCACATGGGGCTCACAGTCTTAATCCCCATGGTAACTGAGGCACAGATAAGTTAAGTGACTTGCCTAAGGTCACACAGCAGACAAGTAGTGGAGCCAGGATTAGAATCCATGTCTTTTGACTCCCAAGCCTGTGCTCTTTCCACTAGCCCATGCTGTTGAAGAGCTTCCACTCTAATTGAGGAGTTTACAAATCAAACTTACAAATTAAACTTACAAGGCAAACAATTTCTTCATCCTTCAGGATGGTTTCTCTGATTTGGTTTATTTTACAGTTTCAGGTCAACAACCAGCTTGTATCCTACAGTGTTTAATTCAGCTGGGGTCCCTAAGTTAAATAATTATAGAGGATGTTCTTCATATTGGTTTTTTTTCTATATTTAGATGATTGAACAGATTGATACAAAATCAACTGTTGTTAATAATACTATACCTAAGATTTGATTTTAATTTACAAAGAGCTTTCATACCAGTTTTCACATTTTATTTCACATTCATTACAATCCTGTGAAGTAAGGAAAGGCAGACATGATTATTTCCAATTTACAAATGAGGAAACTGGGTCACAGCAAAGAGTAAATGACTTGCTCTAGGTCACCCAGCAGGCCAGTGGCAAAATCTGTAGACCTAGGCCTCCTGGCTTCCAGAGACATGCCCTATCCCTGGGCAGTGCTTCAGATGGAAACATGAGTCAGTAGGCTGTATCTGACCTGAGGTATATCTTTCAGTCTGTTCCCTTGGTCTTAATGTAGCCTAGGTCATCCAACTCCTGATTGTTGCTCCCAAAATGAGCCTTTTAGCATCTGTTTTCTCCATCTATTCCCATTCCAGGCAATTATATTTGAGTTTCTATTTTTTGGGTCTTCAGATGATTTCTTCTCAATACCTTGCTCACAGTCATTCCACTTCCATTGGTCAGAATAACTCTCCAATTAGTAACAAAAATCACATTTTGATACATTCACATTTAGATGAGGAAGAGGTTTTCACCTACTCTTACAGTAGTCTAATCTTATGTTCTCAATTTTGTTAAGACTAAACGGTCTGAATTTCATACTATGAGGGCATTCTAATCAGAATTCTATACTGGAATTTTAGAAGCAATCAATAAGTCATATTTATTGAGCATTTACTGTGTGCAGAGTATTTGTAGTAAGCGCTTGGGAAAGTACAATATAACAGAATTGGTAGGCACATTCCATGCCCAGAACAAGCTTACTGTCTAGAGGGGGATACAGACATTATGGATACATATATAAGTTCTGTGGGGCTGAGGGACAGGTGAATAAAGGGTGAAAATCCAAGTGAAAAGGAAACACAGAAAGGAGTGGGAGAAGAGGAAATGAAGGTTTAATCAGGAAAAGCCTCTTGGAGAAGATACACTTTTATTTAGGCTTGAAGATTGGGAGAGCAGGATTTGGAGAGGAAAGAAGTACCAGGTCAGAGCAAGAAGTGGGTGAGAGGTTTGTGGTGAGATAGATGAGATTGAGTTACAATGATTACCTTGACAGTCGAGGAGCTAAATGTGTGGGCTGGGTTGTAGTAGGATATCAGGGAGGTATGTAGGAGGGGACAAGGTGATTGAATGACTTAAAGCCTATGTTAAGGAGTTTCTGATACCGAGGTAGATGGATAACCACTGGAGATGCATGATGAGTAGGCAACTATGGACTGAACATTTCTGTAGAAAAATGATCTGGGAAACAGAGTAAAGTATGGACTGAAGTGGTGAGAAGCAGGAAGCAGGGAAGTCATTAAGGAGGCTGATGCAGTACTCAAGACAGGACAGGATAAGTGTTTGGATTATGGGCTCTCAGGGTCACAACTGGGAGAGTTTCCAGTACTCAACCAGTGTCAACTATGGGAGGGAGAGTCAAGCAGAGGCATATCCAATCACTCATCCTGTCCCAACTGGATTACTGCACCAGCATCCTTGCTGATCTCCCAACTGCCTGTCTCTCCCCACTTCAGCCTATATTTCACTCTGCTGTCCGGATTATCTTTCTACAGAAGCCCTCTGGGCATGTCACTTCCCCTCCTCAAAAATCTCCAGTAGTTGTCTATCAACCTTTGCATGAAGCAAAAACTCCTCACTCTTGGTTTCAAAGCTGTCCATCCCCTTGCCCCCTCCTACCTCACTTCCCTTCTCTCCTTCTACAGCCCAGTCTGTTCACTCTGCTCATCTGCCACTGTGCCTCGTTCTCGCCTCTCCCACCGTCAACCCCTGGCCCACGTCCTACCTCTGACCTGGAATGCCCTCCTTCCTCACATCTGCCAAACTAACTCTCTTCCTCTCTTCAAAACCCTAGTGAAAGCTCATTTCATCCAGGAGGCCTTCCCAGATTGAGTCCCCCTTTTCCTCTGCTCCTCCTCCCTTCCCCATTGCCCCTACTCCCTCCTTCTGCTCTACCCCCTCCCCACCCCACAGCACTTGGCCCAGTGCTTAGAACAGTGCTTTGCACATAGTGCATTTGCATCATTATTATTATTATTCTATTATTCTATTTATTTCATTAATTATGTGTACATATCTATAATTCTATTAATTTATTTTGATGCTACTGATGCCTGTCTACTTGGTTTGTTTTATGGTCTGTCTCCTCCCTTCTAGATTGTGAGCCTGTTGGATAGGGATTGTCTCTATATGTTACTGAATTGTACTCTCTCTAGCACTTAGTACAGTGCTCTGCACACAGTAAGTGCTCAATAAATATGATTGAATGAATGAATGAATGACCATTCCATTCCTAGCTGGGCCAGTGGCTAGTGAATGTAAGGTAATCTGCTACAAGTCAAAACTCACCTGTTCTGGGCAGCAGTGGTATGGGAGAGAGTCGAGAGCAGAGACTCAAGTTTTCTGCACAGAAGGAGGTAATGGTAAACCACCTCTGTACTTTTACCAAAACTCTATGGCTACACTACCAGAATGACTGCAGATGAAGGTGGGATGTTCTGGGGCATCACTATCGGTTGGACATGACTAGACAGCATAAGACAGTAATAATAATGAATAATCACAGCATTTTTTAAGTGCTTACTATGTGTCAAGCACTGTTCTAAGTGCTGGGGGTAATCAGGTTGTCCTACGTGGGGCTCACAGTCTTAATCCCCATTTTACAGATGAGGTAACCGAGCACAGGAAGTTAAGGGACTTACCCAAAGTCACAAAGCTGACAAGTGACGGGGCTGGGATGAGAACTCATGACCTCTGACTCCCAAGTCCATGCTTGTTCCACTATGGGGAGGTATGGGCAGATTTTAGCAATGTTATGAAAGTTGAACTGATAGGTTTTGGTGATAGATTGAAATGTAGGTTGAATGATTAAGACGAGTGGAACATAATGCCGAGATTATGGGCTTGTGAGAGAGGAAGGATGGTGGTGCTGTCTACAGTGATGGGAAAGTCAGCAGAAGGATAGAGGTTTGGATGGGAAGATAAGGAACTCTATTTTGGACATGTTAGGTTTGATGTGTCTTTGGGATATCTAAGTATAGATGCTTGAAAGTAGGGGGAAATTAGAAACTGCAGAGGAGGAGAGAGGTCAGGGATAGAGATGTAGATTTGGGAATCATTCATATAGAGATGTAGTTGAAACTATGGGACCAAATGAATTCTCCAAGGGAGTGGGTGTATATGGAAAATAGAAATGGATTTTTTATTTATTTATTTTTTATTGCCATTGTTCTTGTCTGTCCGTCTCCCCCGATTAGACTGTAAGCCCGTCAAACGGCAGGGACTGTCTCTATCTGTTGCCGACTTGTTCATCCCAAGCGCTTAGTACAGTGCTCTGCACATAGTAAGCGCTCAATAAATATGAATGAATGAATGAATGAAATGGATGCAGAATTGAGCCTTGAGGGACTTGGGAGGCTAGAGCAGGAGACTGTGAAAGAGACTGAAAACTAGCAGCCAGAGAGACAGAATGATACCTGGAGAGGACAGTGTCAGTAAAGCCAAGTTTGGATAGTACTTTCAGGAGAAGGGTGTGCTTGACAATGTCATAGGCAGTTAAGATCCATTTGGAAGTTACAACATCTCAAATATAATTTGGGGTTCCCCCAAAATAATGGAGTTGTTTCACTTGTGTGTGCACACATAAGATGTGGCACTCTAAAAGAGTCTATCTCTCAGTATATATACATATATTCATTCATTCAGTATTCATTCAATAGTATTTATTGAGCGCTTACTATGTGCAGAGCACTGTACTAAGCTCTTGGAATGAACAAGTCGGCAACAGATAGAGACAGTCCCTGTCGTTTGACGGGCTTACAGTCTAATCGGGGGAGACGGACAGACAAGAACAGTGGCAATAAATAGAGTCAAGGGGAAGAACATCTCGTAAAAACAATGGCAACTAAATAGAATCAAGGCGATGTACATTTCATTAACAAAATAAATAGGGTAATATATACAGTTGAGCAGACGAGTACAGTGCTGAGGGGATGGGAAGGGAGAGGAGGAGGAGCAGAAGGAAATGGGGGGAAAAGAGGGTTAAGCTGCGGAGAGGTGAAGGGGGGGTGGTAGAGGGAGTAGAGGGAGAAGAGGAGCTCATCCTGGGAAGGCCTCTTGGAGGAGGTGAGTTTTAAGTAGGGTTTTGAAGAGGGGAAGAGAATCAGTTTGGCGGAGGTGAGGAGGGAGGGCGTTCCAGGACCGCGGGAGGACGTGGCCCAGGGGTCGATGGCGGGATAGGCGAGACCGAGGGATGGTGAGGAGGTGGGTGGCAGAGGAGGGGAGCGTGCGGGGTGGGCGGTAGAAAGAGAGAAGGGAGGAGAGGTAGGAAGGGGCAAGGTGATGGAGAGCCTTGAAGCCTAGAGTGAGGAGATTTTGTTTGGAGTGGAGGTTGATAGGCAACCACTGGAGTTGTTTAAGAAGGGGAGTGACATGCCCAGATCGTTTCTGCAGGAAGATGAGCCGGGCAGCGGAGTGAAGAATAGACTGGAGCGGGGCGAGAGAGGAGGAAGGGAGGTCAGAGAGAAGGCTGACACAGTAGTCTAGCCGGGATATAACAAGAGCCCGTAGCAGTAAGGTAGCCGTTTGGGTGGAGAGGAAAAGGCGGATCTTGGCGATATTGTAAAGGTGAAACCGGCAGGTCTTGGTAACGGATAGGATGTGTGGGGTGAATGAGAGAGACGAGTCAAGGATGACACCGAGATGTGTATATATATATATATATATATATATATATATATATATATATATACAAATGAAAGAATCACTGGAATGTAGGCACATATCAAGAGTAATTTGGGGTGAGCATTAGAGAAAGATTTGATGTTCCTAAGGCTCTTGTTTAGCTTGTTAAATCCCAGGATTCTGGGATGGATTGATGAGAAGCAGTGTGGCCTAATGTAAAGAAAACAGGCCTGAAAGTAATGGACATGGTTTCTTTTCCTGGCTCTGCCTCTTGTCTGTTGTGTAACCTTGGGCAAGTCATTTAACTTATTTGTGCTTCAGTTACCTCATCTATAAAATGAGGATTAAAGCTGTGAGCCTCATGTGGGACAGGAACTGTGTCCAACCTGATTACTTTTTATCTATCCCAGCTCTGAATACAATGCCTGGCACATAACATGTAAGTGCTTAACAAATACCATAAAAAATATAATATTCATTTAATCCTTACTGTGTGCATGGTACTGTACTATGCGTTTGAGAGATATAGCTTCAGGCCTGGTACATCTCGACAAAAGAATGAATAGATGATGGAAATTTTATTTTTTTCTATATAATTATTGAGGTTTTTTCTCTTAATACTCTTTATTTTAACTCCTTGAAATCGATTTCTGGAAGAACAAAAATGACTGAAGTACCAATATTCTGTAAACTTAATCAGGCACCTCCCAGCGTCTCTTAGGGGCCCCAGAGCTCCAGTACTTTGTTCTGACAACATCTTGAGACAACCATAAAAATGTTCCCTAATAATTGTCACTACACAGCTTTTTCTTCAGTTTCTGAAGAACTGCAACTCTGATATAGAAAAAAAAATCACATTTATAATTATATCTCAAATAGTATGAGACAGCCTATTGATGGTTTTCACAATGACTTAGTGTATGTGAGTGTATATGACTGCTCACCTTTCTATACCATTTATAAACTCTAAATGTTAAGGGTCTTTTTTCCAGATCCCATAGTGCTTTTCCCATAGCATGAATAGCAACAGGGCTAGATGGACTCATTTGGGTTTAAAACTTAATCTTCATTCTTGAACTCCTTGGAAATGGTGCTTTCTGTCTTATGTTCTTGAGTTACCCTTGAACAAATTTCCTATGATTTTTCACACTTTGGTATTTGATTTTGAGGTGCATATAATGAAATCAGGGTTGAGGTCTTGATGCTGTCTTCAGTTCTGTTAATATTATTGTCATAATACCAACAATTATATAAACTTAATATCAATGATTGATAACAATTTTCTAATTTTTTCCTTTGGGAAAGTACTCATATCCTTTAAGATCTCCACTGTATAGGTGAGGAAACTCGGGTCCAAAGTGGTTAAGTGATTTTCCTAATATTGCCTCTGAGGATGGTGGGAGGTTTGGGACTAGAGTCTACATCTTCTGATTCACAGCTCCTTTCTACTTTGCACTAGACCTGTCTGTCTTCCTTAAGGGCATTAAGCCTTCAATTTTAAAACATCTTTGGGATTCTGTCTGCACTGTTAATACCACTTTATTTTGTATTCAAGGTCATAAAACTTTCCCCCTTAAATGTATCCATTTTATCTCTGCTTCCTCTTATGGTTAATTGTTTGCCATTTTGATTTTGCAATTTTGAACATTTTTTGTCATGGTTCACAGGAAACACATAATATAAACGTGTTCTATCTCTGCAGTTTTATCATTACAAAAATTACCTAGTTAGTGTTTTGAAAGGACTCTCCAAGATGTCCTTCTGAAAAATGATGGAAATTAATTTGTAATCAAAGATAAATGTTTAGTAAGATTTTGTTGCACCTCAGAGATGACATTCTCACCACTGTGTGATCTTGATTCATGAAAGAAGACATTGAGAATGCTTTATCAGCAAATCTAGACTTATATGTCTTAGGGGGCTTATCCTTGCTTAAGCTGACAGCTTTGAAATTTTCTAATCACCTCGTGATATCTGGTACTTACAGTTTGCTAGTCACTTTGTCAGTTCTTTTGGCATTTGATAGCTTCTCTGGTGTAAAAGGACTTTTCAGGGAGATTGGCACTTTTACATTGACAATCTGCCTCTGTGGAGGATGCCTCAATCTTGCAAAGCAAGCCTACCAAATCTACCAGAAGGAGAGTCACAGAGAAATCAATTATTCTTATCAAAAAATATATTATAATCTGACTGGTTTATGGTCTCTCTTGCTTGACTCTAAACTTCCTGAGGGCAGGGACTGTGTTTCTGGCTTCTGTTTAACTAAAGATCAAAGTCCTTATTGCAGTGTGTCTCACTCATCAGGTGCTCAGTAATTACTATTTATTTTTACTGATGCTTTCAAAATTATACATATGAAGTATATGGTACACAATTTCTATCCAGATCAGAGCTGTGAACTTAAAATGTGAAACCTAAATATTGTACACTCACTATACAGCAAGGGTTCAGTATCATAAATGCTGTGTGTTTACCATTTTTTGGTTGATTTTGATACCAGATTTATTTTTTTTAACTGAATTTGTTCTTAGTTTGCCTTTCCCATCCTGTCTTCATTTTGGGGCTTTTCATCCATGAATCTAGTTTTTTGGTCTTGTTCCTTTTTAATTTTGTCCTGTTAGTTCATGCCATTTTTCCCCCAATCTGTCTAGATCACTTTGGATAATAGTCCCATCTTCAAACAATTGATTAATCAATTAATCAATCTCCCCACTGATTATCGGTTCTCAATTTCTTCACCCAGACTGTCAATAGACACGTTAAATAAAACTAATCTCAGGGTCAATTCCTGAGCCTCTGATTATTACAATTTGGAACAGTGGTAGTACTAATAGTATTATTTATTAAGTGCTTACTGTGTGCAGAGCACTGTATTAAACATTAGAAAATAATGTATAGGTAGGAATTATCTGAGATAGAAGCATCTATTGGATTGCACTGTGCTAGGCACTTGGGCAGTCATCATGTCTTATGCTGTCAAGTCGTCTCCGACCCACAGGGATGCCATGGACACATCTCTCCCAGAATGCCCCACCTCCATCTGCAATCACTTTGGTAGTGTATCAATAGAGTTTTGTTGGTAAAAATATGAAAGTGGTTTACCATTGCCTCTTTCTGCACAGTAAACGTGAGTCTCTGACCTTGACTCTCTCCCATGCCACTGTTGCCCAGCACAGGGGAGTCTTGACTTGTAGCAGGTTATCTTTCATTCACTAGCCACTACCCAAGCTAGGAATGGAATGGATAAGTCTCTGCTTGACCCACCCTCCCATAGTCAAGACTGGTAGAGTACTGGCAACTCTCCAGGTGTGAGCCTGAGAGGGCAACTTAGAGAAGCAGCGTGGCTCAGTGGAAAGAGCACGGGCTTTGGAGTCAGAGGTCATGGGTTCGAATCCCGGCTCAGCCACTTGCCAGCTGTGTGACTGTGGGCAAGTCACTTCACTTCTCAGTGCCTCAGTTACCTCATCTGTAAAATGGGGATGAAGACTGTGAGCCCCACGCGGGACAACCTGATTCCCCTGTGTCTACCCCAGTGCTTAGAACAGTGCTCGGCACATAGTAAGCGCTTAACAAATACCAACATTATTAACTTGGGATGTACAGAATAGAAAAGTGATACATTCCCTGTCTTTAAAGTGCTTACATGCTAATGAAGGAGACAAACACAAATATATCATAACTAAAACCTCAAACCAGCTATGAACAGTAATGCTAACATTCACCGAGTCCATCCCTTATGATTTGGACAACTATAATTATTACTCTGCACATAGTAAACACTCAATGAATATGACTGAATGAGGCTACTCTAAAGGAAATTAAATGTGATGGACATATTGACTCCTCACCAAACTATGGTAGCTGTTTTTGGTTTCTGGTTCTTCCAGTGGTTTGAAACTGATGATTTGATCATTTGTCCTGGTTTTCCCCAGCTAGGGATGCCAAACCAACTGGTCTTTAATTACCAGGATCGTCCCTTACACCTTTTTGACATACGTTCCTTTCAAATCTAGAGGTGCTTCTCCTATTCAGGAGTTCTCTACAAAAACAACAAGCAGCACTGAAACAACATCAAAAACATTAAAAAGCATCATTTAATTGAATGTCTAACAGGGATTCTGAGTCACCTTTTGATATGATTCACTTGGTCACCCATGATAAACTGAGAGTTATTTACAGAACTCAGCTGATGAGGCCACCAACAGCCAAACCTCAACGTCAGTCATCAGTCAATCATATCTATGGAGCGCTTACTGTTCGCAGAACATTGTACTAAGCATTTGGGAGAGTACATATACAATAAACAGACACATCCCCTGCCCACAATGACCTTACAGTCTAGAAGGAGAGACAGACATTAATATACCCCAGCCCTGGATTTGGCCCTTGGCTTTTGACCTCAAACTCCTGATCCCCATAACAACCTGGAGAATCAGGAGAGCATTGAGTGGGGAGTCAGAATGTACTGGATGAGGAATGGGGAACATCCTCATCCAGTTCCCTTTTTCTTTGCTTTACTAAAACCATTTCTCACACTGATCTACTTAATCAGGTTGGGCACAGTCCCTGCATCACATGGGCTCAGAGTGTGAGTAGGAGGGAGTAGGATTTAATCCCATTCTACAGTGATGAAGAACAGACAAGTTAAGTGACTTGTCCAAGGTCATGTGGTAACCCAAATGACAAACTAAGACTGAAGATGAAAGTCATTTTGGAAGAAAGAAGAATATATATATATATATACACATATATATATTCCCTTATATTAAGTGCTTATTAAGTCTTTATATATTATAAAATTATAAATGATATATTATTTCATATTAAGTGCTTTCATTTTATATATATAAACTATTCCAACAGTCAAACAAAGCAGGAGGCCCCATTTGAAAATCAGAATCTTGGCAAAAATTCATCTTTAAAATTTGGCCTTCAACCATTTTAGTATCATCCATGCTACACTTTGTTCAGAGATGAAGCCAAGAAGAACACAAATTCTCAGATGAAAAATATTTATCTCATAATGTTTTCCATTCCAATGGAGGCAGGTCAATTCTCAGAACTATTTTGGATACATCTAGTCCAATGAGGCTCACTATAAACCTCTGTTTGCTGAAGTCATATGTGTGAAATTTTCTTTCTAGCCCAGTGAGTTCAAACCTACAGGATGAAGGCATTGTGCTTCAATTTCAGAAAAATAACAATCCAAACCCCTGTCAACTGCTTCTAAGGCTATTTTGCCAAAACATGAAACTGACACATTTTTGGAGTACTGACTCAAATTATGAATATTGCATTACTAAAAACCTGAACATGTTGCAAAAAAGCAAAGGGTTAACAAGTGTGTTTTCAGTAGACACTTGAACACTGTATGTGTTCCTTTCAAGCAAGAACAGCCATTGGGGAAAATGAAGCCTTGTTGGATGTTTTGCATTGTTCAGAAATGGAATAAAATGATTAAGCCCAACAATACAGAATTTGAAATGGAAGCATCATAAGCTACTAATAATTACTCAAAGCTTATGCCACACTGTCTTTAAAAGTAATTTTGTCTTTTGTTTTGCCAGAAATATTTAAGTAGAGTTAATTTTAGGTTTCCTTTCCGTGATAACAGTGTGCTTTATTTTTTCATCAGTCAACATGGAGTTTATTGGTGTGAGAAACATAAAGAGCTGTTTCCAACTGAGAAAAGCACAGCACAATTCCTGGGAGCTTGGCCCAAGCAAGTGTTCCTTTGACCTGGAAAAGCAGATTTTGGGTTTTCACTGAGGCAAATCAACTCAGCAGACACATGATACTGCTAGCCAGATATCCTATCCTCAGGGGTAACAAATTTACCACAAAAGGCACATAATTTTCAAGCACTTTGCAAGAGTGATCCCTACACAGCTTTTTTTCATAATAGGCATAGTTTTCTACAATACTGAAGTAAATGAAAAAGATACACTGACTTCCAAACCAAAGAGGTCTTGCCCTCTTTTGAGATAATTGATGAAAAATGTTATGATGTCAACTGTTTCACTGTGATCAGGTCTTTAGAGGAACTCTAGTAGATAATTAGGCCCCTGGATATGCTGAGAAAATGGTATTACATGAATTGCAAAGAGCCCAATGGTTTTTAAGGGGGCAACTGAATGCCCCACTCAGCAGATGTGAAAAAAGTGGATGAGCTGTTGTTCCTAATAATAATTATTGTACTTGTTAAACACTTACTGTGTGCCAAACACTGTTTTAAGCACTGGGGTAGATATGACTTAATCAGGTTGGGCACATTCACTGTATCACATGGGCTCGGAGTGTAAGTAGGAGGGAGTAGGATTTAATCCCATTCTATAGTGAGATAACTGAAGCACAGAGAAGTTAAGTGACTTGTCCCAGGTCATGCAGCTGACATGTAGCAGAGATGGGACTAGAGCCCAGGTCCTCTGATTCCCAGGCCCATGCTCTTTCCACTAGGCCATGCTGCTTTTCCCTCCTACTTTCACTGTGAACCCCATGTAGGGTAGAGACTGCACAATCTAATTATCTTGAATAATAATAATAATAATGTTGGTATTTGTTAAGTGCTTAATATGTGCAGAGCACTGTTCTAAGCGCTGGGGTAGATACAGGGTAATCAGGTTGTCCCTCGTGAGGCTCAGAGTCTTAGTCCCCATTTTACAGATGAGGTAACTGAGGCACAGAGAAGTTAAGTGACTTGCCCACACACAGCTGACAAGTGGCAGAGCCAGTATTCAAACCCATGACCCATGACGCCACGGTACCTCAGAGTTTAGAGTAGGGCTTGCTTGACCTTGAAACACATAAGAGCTTAACAAATTTATTATAATTGCAGAGAAGCAGTGAAGCCTTGTGGATAGAGCATGGGCTGGAAGTCAGAAGGACCTGGGTTTTAATGTTATCTCTGCCACTTGTCTGCTGTGTCACCTTGGCAAGTCACTTAATTTCTCTGTGCTTCAGTTACTTCATCTTTAAAATGGGGATTAAGACTATTAGCCCCATTTAGGACAGGGACCGTGTCCAATCCAATTAGCTTGTATCCAACCCAGCTCTAAGAACCATCCCTGGTACATAGTAAGTGTTTTATAAATACCATAATTATTAATTATTACTATTAATAATCATAATAATAGTAATGATAATTTTACAGCAAGATCTGGCTGAATCTTCTCTATGGCCATGGAGGGTTCTAAACAGGCATTTAATTCCAATGTAAGATGGGGAAATCGAGGCACAAATAAGTTGTGATTTGTTCAAGTTCTCTGCACACAGTAAACACCCACTAATTAATTAATTAATTCATTCAATGTATTTATTGAGCGCTTACTGTGTACAGAGCACTGTACTAAGCGCTTGGAATGTACAATTCGGCAACAGATAGAAACAATCCCTGCTCAACAACAGGCTCATAATTTCCATTGACTGATTGATTGATCAATTATAATCCAGGTCTTCTGACTTCCAGGCCTGCGCTCTTTCCATTTGATCACTCTGCACAGATTGATAAATTAAATGGAATATTATTAGCCATGAGCTCCCTTAAGTGCAAAGTGGCTTTAAGGTAAAATAAGTATTTCCTTTGCAGCACACCAGATGCTAGAAAAATTCAGGGAGAAAAACATCAAAGACTCATTTTTTTTTTTTAGTTTACAAACACATTTAGCACCATAAACCAACTCCTAAAAAGCTCTTATTGTCCTGACACATTTGTCAAGATCCTAAGCTTCATCCATGACAATACAACAGGCTACTTCAGAATTAGACAGGTCCTTTTATCCTCATGAATGGAGTAAATCAGGACTGTATCATCACTGAGGAAACTAGGTTCAATCTGGTTCAATTTATCCCCCATTCTTGAGAGCCAAAATAGTAAATGTTTAACTGAGAAAGTTCATCAAATTCCCGTGGGATGATATGTCTTAGAAGAGAGACTTTGAGAAGCTTATAACACCTAGAGGAATAAGTGAAACTAGTGCTTGCCACAGTTCGTAACAAATGTATTACTTCAACAAAGGGCAGTCTTTACATCCACCCATTGTGAAAGAGATTCTCAGCCACATCAGAGTGCACTGATAAAATCTGTCTGTAATATCAACTTTGCACAGAAAGTTGAACAGTTTGAACAATGAAAGTTGAACAATGAAAATATTTAATGCATCCTTGATGCCACAAAATAAAGTTCCACTTCTCTAGCCACCTGATTTATAATAATAATGCTGGTATTTGTTAAGCACTTACTATGTGCCGAGCACTTATCTAAGCGCTGGGATAGACACAGGGGAATCAGGTTGTCCCACGTGGGGCTCACAGTCTTAATCCTTATTTTACAGATGAGATAACTGAGGCACCGAGAAGTGAAGTGATTTGCCCAAAGTCACACAGCTGACAAGTGGCCGAGCAGGGATTCGAACCCATGACCTCTGACTCCAAAGCCCGTGCGCTTTCCACTGAGCCACGCTGCTTCTCTACCAGTAAGGGATTTAATCCCAGGAGAGGACTAGGATAATTAGTAAGTACAAATATGCTGATAAATGTGCTCTGCACATCTGGCAGATCATATTATTTCATACTGATTGTATGAGGTATTCATATGTACAAGAATACATATGAAAGGACACAACATACAGGCATTTAAAATTAGAAGAAGACACTAGTTCTACTACAATTTATTCTTTCTTTTCTATCTGGGTTAGCCTTCAATTTTTACTTTCTAATACTTTTTGATTTAAGGTCTCTCTATAATATTCTAGTTAATCTGTAGGTATCTTTTGTCACCTAAATTATTGCTATAATCTATAAATCACTGATTTCAAAGGGACACATTTTATGCTCAGGTTGATGACTCCATAGTCTTGTCATTTCTTATACCCACTGACATATTTTAGGCTATTGGCTTTGAAATGTACAGGTGTCATTGCTTAATGAGAAATATATGCAAAACCCATCAAGACAATCATAAAAAAATGGCATGTACTACCTTAATATATTCTTTTTATTGATTTATGTGGGTTGGCTGTCCATTTTGTTTAAGATTTGGTGGAGCACCTTTAAAAATTACAGAATTTTAGTTTAAAAATACAGTGATTGGTAAAATTCATGATACAAAGTGGAACTTTTCAGGTGTTCATAAAGTTCGATAACTTTTTAAAAAATTTCACCAAATATGGCCAAGAAAACTTTAAATGTTTAAAGACAAAAAAAGAAAATAATTTCACTACAAATAAGGTCAACTCTGAAGATAAATGTCACATATGTGGTCATATAATTATCTAGATAAGTTAGGTGCCTTGTCCAACTTTACATAGCAGGTAAGTGGGGAAGTCAGAATTATAACCCAGATCCTCTCTCAGGTGTGTGCTCTTTCCACTAGGCCAACTGTTTTCCACAGTAAGTGCTCAATCAATCTCATTGATTAATTTTGCATTTTACATAGATTGTGAAATCTTTGTGGGCAGGGATCATGTCTAATACCTACTATACTGTAATGAGAAGCAGTGTGGCTCAGTGGAAAGAGCCCGGGCTTGGGAGTCAGAGGTCATGGGTTCAAATCCTGGCTCTGCCACTTGTCAGCTATGTGACTGTGGGCAAGTCACTTAACTTCTCTGTGCCTCAGTTACCTCATCTGTAAAATGGGGATTAACTGTGAGCCTCAAGTGGGACAACCTGCTTACCTTGTATCTACCCCAGCACTTAGAACAGTGCTCTGCACATAGTAAGCCCTTAACAAACACCAACATTGTTATAATTATTATTATTAATTTCCCAAGCAGATAGTAAAGTCCTCTCCAAATAGTAAGTGTTCAATAAATAGCACTGACTGATAGAATGGTATGTATGGCCTAGTGGATAAAGCACAAGACTGGGAGTCAGATAGACCTGGGTTCTAATCCCAGATTTGCTATTTGTCTGCTACGTGACCTTGGGCAAATCACTTCACTTCTCTGTGCCTCAGTTTCCTTATCTGTAAAATGGGATTAAGACTGTGAGCCCCATGTGGGCCAGGGCCTGTGACCAACCTGACTAGCTTGTATCTATTCTAGCACTTAGAACAGTGCTTGACACATAGTAAGTGCTTAACAAATACCATAATTATTATCATTTTTATTATTAAGACTTTCTAAGAAAACAATTCTTAGATTCTTAGTGGCTGAAAAGGACTCTGCTGTTTTTGCATCTGACTCTTAGTATCTTTCTATTTCCAAGGACTCTTCTCAAGGAGCAACATTCCTCTTCTGATACGCTGCATGCTAATCTGATATTATTTTAATTGTTTAAAATTGTATCTCTTGAAAATATTTTTCTTGCACAGGCCCACTTTTTGTTCAACAAACAGGAATAACTGTTGGGGAATCTATTTTTCTCATGTGTCCAGTCTCATGAAATCCTGTTTCAAGTTAGTATACTGCTATAACAGGGGTTTGATCCCCTTCTTTGAAGCCCTTATCATCTGCCTCTACCATCCCCTCCAGATTCTTGTAGCCATTATCTACCACCACCCAGGTCCTACCTCCAACTTCTTTAATCATCTTGACCCCTTTCTCATGCTCCTTCTCTCCTTTTCTATTCCCACTTTGATCCTTGGAGACTTCAACATCCACATAGATGTACCTGGTGACCCTATGTCACCCACCTTCTATTCATTCATTCATTCAAATGTATTTATTGAGCACTTACTGTGTTCAGAGCACTGTACTAAGCACTTGGAAATTAGAATTCATCAACAGAGACTATCTCTACCTTCAATGAGCTCACAATTTAGAAGGGGGGTAATAATGGTATTTGTTAAGTGCTGACTATACACCAAACACTGTTCTAAGCGCTGGGGTATAGGCAAGCTAATCAGGTTGTCCCATGTGGGGCTCATAGTCTTAATATCCATATTACTTAAGAGGTAACTGAGGCACAGAGAAGTTAAGTGACTTGCCCAAAGCCACACATCTGATAAGTGGTGGAGCCAGGATTAGAACCCACAACCTCTGACTCCCAAGCCCGTGCTCTTTCCACTAAGACCGACTGAATTACTGCAATAGCATCCTTGCTGATCTCCCAACCTCCTATCTCTCCCCACTTCAGCTATATTTCGCTCTCCTGTCCAAATTATCTTTCTAAAGAAACACTCTGGGCATGTCACCACCCTCCTCAAAAACCTCCAGTGGTTGCCTATCAACTTTCATATGAAGCAAAAACTCCTCCCTATTGGCTTCAAAGTTCTCATCACCTTGGCCCTTCTTACCGCACCTTCATTCTCTCCTTCTGCATCCCACACACTCCCCTCCTCTGGTGCTAACCTTATCACTGTGCCTCAATCTCACCTGTCCCTCCATCAGCCCGTGGCCCAAGACCTGCCTCTGGCCTGGAATTCCCTCCCTCCTCAAATCCACCAATTACACTTCCCCCCTTCAAGCCGTTACTGAAGGCTCACCTCCTCCAAGAGGCCTTCCTAGACTAAGCCCCCCCTTTTCCTCAGCCCCTCCCCCCCGCATCACCTCGGCTTGCTCCTTGTGCTCTCCCTCCTCCATTTATGTATATAGCTATAATTCCATTTATATTTATGCCAATTTACTTGTTTTGATGTTTTTCTCCTTCCCTTAGACTGTAAACCCATTGTGGGCAGGGATTATTTCTATTTATTGCTATATTGTACTTTCCAAGCTCTTAGTACAGTGCTCTGCACACAGTAAGTACTCAATAAACAGATTGAATGAATCAAGTATAATTGTGTGGTTGATCTCCAAGGTTGTACGGGAACCCTATCAAGCCTACCAACCTTAAGGTGAAGGGGTGAAATTATTTTCCTACATGGTATTGCCTCTCACACCCCTTCCCTGAGATATGATGCAATCCACATTGCATGAATTTCACATCCAGAGTGAAAAATCTTTCTCTGGGGTCCCTGTCCATTTCTCAAACAGCAGCCTCCACTTTGCACTTCCTGGAATCTGAGAAGGTCTTGATCACATCACATTACTTCTAGCACAATATACTGCCTCCCTTTTCCCTGGAGCCACTCCCTTAATATCCCCAAATCTCCTGCTGCTGCCCCAATCATGCAGACAGATGGAAAAGAGAAATAGGTAGTCCTTATTCTATTTTTTAATTTTATTTGTTCTTTTTCACTTTTCTTTTTTCTTTATTTTGGAGGTCTGGAAGTTTTACTCTGTAATAAGATGGAGATGTAAAAGCAGCTTGAGGTGGGCAGAAGAGAAGCAGGGAGACGGAGAAGAAAATTAAACTAGTCTTTTTTATATTTTCTGTATTCTCTTTGTTGTTTTTTTACTTTCTTTTTTTTTCTTTATTCCACAGGTTTTACTCAAGAGACAAGATGACAGAGAAAGAGTGGGTGGAGACAGGCAGGAAGGAGTAGAAGAGAATTAAAGTAGTCCTTTCATTAGTTTTTACATTTTCCTTATTCTTTTCTTTTGTTTTTCTTTATTCTGAAGGTTTTACTCTGAAAGTTAAATGGAGGTGGGCCAAACAGGAAATCAGCAGACACAAACATCAGTATGTGCTTAATAGTATCCTGGGCACTGGAGAAAATGGCTGTAAATTTTAATGTCCTACTTAGTATGAATTAAAGGGGTCTTTTATTTTTTTTTCTGGATCTGTTCATTATTCTAACCATCTACTCTCATTTCTGATCTTGATCTGTCTTTTAAGCCAACTCTGCCTTCTACACATAAAGTTGTTCCCTTTAAGCACTTAATATTCACCCCACCCTCGGTACTTACCTCATGGATTGATTGATATGAAACTCAGTGACTGCTTAATCAATTGTTTTGTTAGCAAGAGGAAACTGAGAGACAAAGAAATTAAGTGATTGCTTCTTGCTTCTATCTCACTATACCCCAGCTAGCAATCCCGCTCCACCCCCACTCATCAAATACTTTAGATGCATTCTCCTCAGTGCAACCAGAGGAGTTGTTTTGTTGTCTAAAGTTTCTTGTCACCAGCTGCAAGATTTTTTTTGCCTCCCAGCAGTCCCGCCCTACAGAGAGATGCAGCCACTGTTAGGTCTCTTGGTAATTTCGAGAAGCTTTAGAGAAGCAGCGTGGCTCGGTGGAAAGAGCACGGGCTAAGGAGTCAGGGGTCATGGGTTCTAATCTCAGCTCTGCCATCGGTCAGCTGTGTGACTTTGGGCAAGTCATTTAATCTGTAAAGTGGAGATTAAGATTGTGAGCCTCACATGGGGCAACCTGATAACCTTGTATCTACTTCAGCGCTTATATCAGTGCTTGGCACATAGTAAGTACTTAAACAAACATTATTATTATATTATAATTTAGTTTACCATTGAGAAGGAACATTGAAGGTACTAATTCCATCCAACTTTTTGTAGTTATTTGGAGTCTTTTTATGAGAACTTCTGGTGTCCTTTGTTCACAATTAAAATGATTCAGAGTTCTGGGAGAGGAAGGGAAGATCCATAATTATGGGCATTACTTCCCCAGGGTTGGGGGTCTGAAGCACCACTTCACTGGGGGGAGAGCCTCAGAGCTAACACTTTCAGACCCTTCCTCCACCTACTTTCCAGCTGCCTGCTGGAAATTTTGGGGCCATTCAGATATATCAGTAAATTAACAGCATAATACTAAATGCATGTAAACACACAATGGGGAGGGGTAGTGGGAGGAGGATTGCAAGGTGTGGTGTTGTGAGAGAGAAGCAGAGAAAAATAACTTCACTTCTTTGTGCCTCAGTGTCCTCATGATAATAATAATAAAAGGCAGTCACTGAGATTTATATCAACCAATAGATGAGGTGAGCTTCGGAGCTTCCACCCACCCACTCACACAAACACACTACAGGGAAAGAACTCAGAAAATCAAAGACCCAACCCACATGATAATTTCTTTAAAATATATTTGGGAGAGAGTAGCCCACACCCTTCAGGGGCCCCTGCTATTATTCCCCACTTCTCCTGCAGTTGCCCATGCTCTGTACTGCCTAATGGATATTTAAGGAGCCTTAACTGGATGTGGAGCACTAAACTAAGTTCTTGGAAAACTACATTAAAACAGGGTTGATAGACATGTTTCCTGTCCACCAGGAGTTTGTTTAGAAGGGGCGAAAGACATTAAAATACATCACAGATATGTACATGAGTGCAGAGGGTGGGATGACTATCAAGTGCTTAAAGGGAACATCTTTATGTGTAGAAGCTAGGGTTGGCTTAAAAGACAAATCAAGATCAGGTGTAAGAATAGATGGTCAGAATATTGAACAGATGCAGAAAAAACAGACCATTTTATACTGTTTAAGTGGGATGTTAAAATTTGTAGTAAACTTCTCCAGTGCCCAGGACAGTATTCAGCACAAACATGTTTGAATGACTCGTGCTTCAAAGAGAGAGATGAAAGACAGAGTCCAAAGCAGATGGACTCCTATCAATTCATTCCCACGTAACTGAAATTAGGACATTGTCCCAAGGTGACTCTGGGGTACCGACCACCTCAAGGTCAAATGCTATCTTGTGACCTCCTGAGCCAGCAGGGTGAACTCAGAAGTGACGGGTGGGATGCCGTCCCCACCACCAAAACTGCCAGATTGACAGCCCAAGCTGAGAATATGGAAGGTGCCGCTCATCCCCGTGACAATAAAATGAGGTATGATGGAGGGGGGAGGGCAGAGATTGGATAAATTGAGGCTGGAAGCTGGAATGTCCTAAGAGCACAAGGTGATAAATACCTGCAGCCTCTAACCTTCTGGGTGGAGGATGGAGACTGACAGTAGTCGGCTACAGGTCACCTCTGTCCAGAGCATGAGAAGGCCACTCCGCCTGCACCAAAGGAGGAGACATGGGATGGATGGGTGACTGTCCCATCCTGCCCAACAATCATGGGGCTGGAAAACAGGAGCTTTGCCAGGGGTATGTAATGCATCAGTGAATTTAACCTGAGTGGGGAGTGCACGTGTGTGGGAGCTAGAGGCTTCACCACAGGTGTGTTACACAGAAGTTAATTTAAGGCCTAAGTGGATTCCTCCCGAGTGAGGCGTGCACATGGTGGGAGCTAGCCGCATCACCAAGTGTGATTAATGCATAAGTGGAGTTAATGCTTAAGTGGATGTAACAAGTAAGTGGATTCCTCCTGTGAGGGGAGAACAGGTAGGTCAGAGAGAGGTAGCTGCCAAGCCACGTGCCAGCAAACCCTAAGGGAATGAGGCCAGGTAGGCCTATGGGTTCTGCCCCACACTACTAACCTACGCTCCTCCCCTTAGGGAACCTCTACACCACCCACCAAGCATCATATTCCTCCGGAAAGGGAAGCTCAATTCCTTGTGTCTAAATAATCAAATAATTCAATTGGCCTCACAGAATAAACATACCTCAGGCTTTCTGAACCTGGCCTCTCCCTCCCTCTCTCCCTCACTGTGCCGATTCCCGAACGAACCCGTTCCCGAGCAACGGGGGACAGACATACTTTGACTATTTGTCATTTCTCTCTCACAAACAACCCCAGCCTCCAGGTTGGCATTTATTCATTCAATCATATTTATTGAGCGCTTACCCTATGCAGAGCACTGTACTAAGTGCTTGGAATGTGCAATTGAGCAACAGAGACAATCCCTGAACAACAACAGGCTCACAGTCTAGACAGGGGAAGGATGACTGAGAAGACCTTTAGAATACTGAATAGATCTAGGAAAAAAAAAAGAGACCATTTTATTTCTCTTCTCTGTCTGCCTGCCCACCCCATACCCCATTTCTCAACTCCAGTTTACATCCAGAGTGAAACTCTTTTTCGAAGGTCCAGCCTATCTCACTAGCAGCACCACTTGGGGCCTGAGATGGTCTGGATCGCATCACATGACTTTCATTCATTCCTTCATTCAATTGCATTTATTGAGTGCTTAATGTGTGCAGAGCACTGTACTAAGCACTTGGGAGAGTACAATACAAGAATAAGCACATTCCCTGCCCACAGCGAGCTTACAGTATAGACAGGAGACATTCATTCAAATTTATTGAGTGCTTACTGAGCAGACATTAATATAAATAAATAAATAGAAGAGAAACCCAGACAACTAACAGAGAGGCAATAGCACGATGCCAAGGAAAGGTATGCTGGCTCAAAGTCCTGCTTCTCTCCTCTCCAGTGCACTCCATGTTCATAAAGTCTGGTGACTTTTAGACTTAGCAGATATTTGTTAGAAAAATAATAATATTGATAATGTTGGTATTTGTTAAGTGCTTACTATGTGCAGGGCACTCTTCTAGGCTCTGGGGTAGATACAGGGTAATCAGGTTGTCCCAGGTAAGAGTCACAGTTAATCTCCATTTTACAGATAAAGTAACTGAGGTACAGGGAAGTTAAGTGACTTGCCCACAGTCACACAGCTGACAAGTGACAGAACTGGAATTTGAACCCATGACCTCGGACTCCCAAGCCCTTGCTCTTTCCACTGAGTCATGCTGCTTCTCTATAAAAAGTTAGAGTTAGAACGACTCCATGAATCACTGTCTAATAGTATCATCTTGAAGGATCAAGTTTCATGGCTCAGTGGCAAGAGCATGGGCTTAGGAGTCAGAGATCATAGGTTCTAATCCTGGCTCAGCCACTTGTCAGCTTTGTGACTTTGGGCAAGTCACTCAACTTCTCTGGGCCTCAGTTCCCTCATCTGTAAAATGGGGACTAAGACTGTGAACCCCACATGGGGACAACCTGATTCCCTCGTATCCCCCCAGCACTTAGAACAGTGCTTGGCACATAGTAAGTGCTTAACAAATAGCATTATTGCAAAGCACTGTACTAAGTGCTTGGCTGCTTTGTGCACAGTAAGCACTCAGTTAATAGGATTGACTATACTAGTGTAGATGGCTAAAGCTCACCTCCTCCAGGAGGCTTTCCTGGACTAAGCCCCCCTTTTCCTCTGCTCCCCCTGTCCTCCCCATCACCCCCACCTCCTCTCTCTACTCTACTCCCCTCCCTACCCAACAGCACCTGTGTGTCTATATGTACATATTTATAAAACTATTTTTATTAATGATGTGTATATATCTATACTTCTGTTCATTACTATTGACCCTATTGATGCTCATTTATTTGTTTTGATGTCTGTCTCTCCTCTTCTAGGCTGTGAGCCTGTTGTTGGGTAGGGAATGTCTCTATTTGTTGCCGAATTGCACTTTCCAAGCACTTAGTACACTGCTCTTCACACAGTAAGCACTCAATAAATACGATTGAATGAATGAATGAATGAATGAACAAAGTCTGGAAAAATGCTGTGGAACTGTTTAGTACACTATATTTTAGTAACTCATTGGAGGTGAACTTACCACACCTTTGATGTCACTTTTGGCTCATAGTTCCACTGGTGAAAATGCCCAAGAAACTATAAGTCTTTCATAGCTGAACCAGGTCTTCTGGTAATGTAGAAGATTGAACGACTCTACGGCTATATAGACCTTGAATTTGATGCCCCACTGTCACTTACTTTTGTCAATTTTCCAGTTGGTACTTTGGCCTTCTCGATTCTATTCACTATGTCTTTGAGAATTCTTGCATTATTGAAATTGTGTTCCAACTATGTTGCAGACTTCTGTGATGGCATTTGGCTATGATTACCAATGAACATGACTATTTGTGGGTATAGTTCCATGAAGAAGACTTGGAAAAAAAATGACAGTTTTTTAAGGCTTTTCTCAGTACTCAAGTTAAGTTATAACATACGAATTATGATCATATTCGACTCTTTGCTTTTTAGATCATAAATTCACTCAATCCAAATAAATGTTTGTGGTCAGTAGAATAGTCCCTAAAACCAAATCATCCCCTTTGATAGAGCTTAATTGTACATGTCAATGTACTGACTCTGTAAAGCAATTTATAAACATTTTTGTATCGTATTGGGTCTATGTTTTAAGAAATGCTCATCAGCATAAAACAGAATGCATCTATTTATTGTTGTACTGCACTCTTCCAAGCACTTAGTACAGTGTTCTGCACACAGTAAGCTCTCAGTACAGAGCACGACACCAAATAGAGGGTCAAAAAATAGAAGTCATACTAATAAAACTAGTACTACTACTAATAATACTACCCTAATGACAAATAATTTGTTTTTAAAGATTATGACTATTATAACATTTTTATTAAGGCCACAGGTATTTTTGCCTGTGGCTTTCTGTGTGAATATCATTAAATTTTAGGGTTTATGATGTCCCTGGCCTTGACAGAGGCAATAACTTCCTCAGAAGTCACACCTTCACGTTTAGACTGCTTTGATCTGTTTCCAAAGTTTTTCTCTTCAGTGGTGGAAGGTATGTGTGGAAAATCATAGAAGTGTTTGTGCCATTTGTGCCATGGAAGCAGCGTGGCTTAGTGGAAGGAGCCCAGGCTTGGGAGTCAGAGGACGTGGATTCTAATCCCGGCTCCATCACTTGTTGTCTGTGTGACTTTGGGCAAGTCACTTCTCTGTGCCTCATTTACCTCATCTGTAAAATGGGGATTAAAAGGGTGAGCCCCTTGTGGCACAACCCAATTACCCTGTAACCACCCCAGCACTTAGAACAGTGCTTGGCACATAATAAGCACTTAACAAATACCATCATTATTATTATTATTCTTTTTACCTGACTGTGATGAGGCTAGATTCATCTTCAGCCATACCAAGATAGCTTCCCAAGATATACAGGGCCATTTAGCTTTTTCACAGGTGCATGAATTTATGTACAGAGAATCCTCAACTTGACATTATGAATTGACAAACAACACTTGGAACATTTCTAAGTTTAAATTTATTTCAAATGTATTTAGCACTAGTTTCTTCATGGTATCAGCTCTGTGGGTACATGTGACGGTGAAGGAAACAAGGTTACTACAGGGAAATGGGAAAAAAAAACTTAAAAGCTATGGTGTTGGTGATGAAAGAGGGAAAAAGTTAAATAGTATGTAGGGAGGCAGAGTTTGAGAGGTTGACATAGGTCGATCATCAGGGCGAATTGTCAGGGAGAATGAACATTTCCATTTTACTTCTAATGGAGTAAAAGCCGGTTGGTTACCCAATTTTGGAACCTCTCTGACAGTGTAATTACATGACTGTAGCTTAATATGTATCTATAATTGAATGAATGCAAAGTTATGGATAATTTTGGTACACTTAGAATTTCTGTCATTGATTGAAAAACCATTCCTCGATTGGTCGTTTACAGAAGTTGGTATTGAAAACGTATGGATGTAAATTGCAGTTTGCACCCATACCTACTGTGCCTGTATCTCTCAGATCAAGAGGGAAAAAGTGAAATATGATTTGCCTTGTTTATATGTACATTTGACCAATTCCTACATACAGTAAGACAATACAATGAAGATAAATTGCAGAGTAGCATAGTCAATATTTTCAGCTATCCAGTTTCTTTCCATTTCTTACCCTTTGGTTTCTATTCCCCCATTCCAACTCTCTACTCCAGAATCTTTTAGACTCTTCTCCCTCCTTGGACCTGCTCAGGAGAGAAGTGACACTGAGTATGAACAGGTGAGAAACTGAATACCCCCTCTTCCACTGTGGCAAAATAGTGGTAAAAAGCAGCACAAAGTGCCAAGAACTGGGTCAGAAAAACAGAAATTCAGGAAGGCTGGGACTTAGAGATCTGCTTCTTTTCACTCATTTAGAGGCCCATATAATGTTCCAAAATGATGAATGGATGATTTATAAAGATCTCAAAACAGTATAATCATTATGAAATGTATTTCTCAACAATTTCCCTAAAGATTATAAAAATTCAACCACAAAAGTTCATTATTAAAAATTAATTTACACTCTACTCCAATATTCTCTAACTCCCCTTCTTATAACATATTATTTTAGATGCTAGGTATATTTTAGCTTTTAAAAACCCAAATTGATGTTTACTTCTACAATGTGAGTTTAAGCTTATTAATGTAAAAGAAGCAGCATTGCTGGTGGCAAGAGCACTGACTTGGGAGTCAGAGGCTGTGGGTTCTATTCCTGGCTCCCCCACTTGTCTGCTGTGGCACCTTGTGAAAGTCACTTCACTTCTCTCGGTTTCAGTGACCTCATCTGTAAAATGGGTTCTAAGACTGTGAGCCCCAAGTGGGACAACCTGATGATTACCTTGTATCTACCCCAGTGCTTAGAATAGTGTTTGGCACTTAATAAATGCCATTATTGTTGTTATTAATTAATAATAACAATAAATTATCTTTGTTTCCAGAATTATTCAGAGCAAGTTATCATGTCCTTTCCATTAGTCCTTTCCATTATCAAGAACATTCCATGAAAGTGTTTTAGTTTTTTTCCGTGGGAGAAATTATTCAATTATACTATATCGAATACTATATCGATACAAAAAATCCATATGATGTCTTAAGGTCCTGTGTCTTTGTCTTCTAATAGTTTACAATGATAAACATCTAGGAAAATAATGTTTTTTTAGGAAATAATCAGGATTTGCATCTTTTTTTTTGAGGAAAAGGAGATAGAGGTGTTGTCCACTAGGATGCATCTTTTCAGAAAGGGGCACATCTCTTAATATGAATCAATAAAAGTAATGGAGGACTTACTGTATGTAGAAGATTGAACTAAACTTTGCATAGAATGAGACAATAGAGGTGGTAGACAGGATGCCTATCCACAAGAAGCTTAAACTCTGGAGGAAGAGACATACGTTAAAATAAATTAAAAAGAAAGGGGAAATGGGAGAGTATAGGGTAAGTCTTCTAGACTTTGAGCCTGTTGTTGGGTTGGGATTGTCTCTATTTGTTGCCGAATTGTACTTTCCAAGCACTTAGTATAGTGCTCTGCACACACTAAGCACTCAATAAATTCAATTGAATAAGTGCTGTGGGGCTGTGGTGAAGTGAATATCAAGTGCTCTTAAACTGTACCCTTAGGATACAGAGCCAAGTAACCTAGAAGAAAGGGCAGGTAAATAAAATGAAGGCTTAATCAGGGAAGAACTTTAGAAAATGTAATTTAAGTATGATTTTAAAGAGACTTTGAAGGTTGGGAGTTGGGTGGTCTGTGAGATATGAAAGGGGAGGGAGTTCCAAGCCAGAGGGATGATGTGGGCAAGGGGTTGGTGGAGAGACAAAAAGGATGAAATTTCAGTGACTAGTTTGACATAAAAGGAGCAGTGTGAAGTGTGAATAAAATAAAGAATAAAATGAAGAATAAATGTGTGAAGTTTGGGAGGTAAAAGAAAATGATAAAGGTCTCATGAGGTCTGATTGGGTATTTTTGCTCATTTTTCTCATCATCCCTCCTATAATATTCCTAACTATCCTATTTCTGTTACTAACACCAAAATATTCCAGGAGTATGTAACCATGGCCTCATTCTTGACTCATCACAACCTTTCAGCCTTCACATTATCAACTGTTTATCTTGCCAACCAATCAATCAATCAATCAATGATACTTACTGAGTGCTTAATTTTGTGGAACACTGATGTGCGCACTTGGGAAAATGCAATACAATAGAGTTGGTACATGTGATCCCAGCCCAAAGTGCACAGGACTATACTGTTTTGTATAAGTTTATTTTGACATACTATTTTGGAAACGTCGGCTACAACCCAGTCTGCACACTTCAGTCCTCTCATGCCACCCTACTCACTATATCTCAATCTCATTTATCCTTCTGCCAACTCCTCACACATGTCCTGCCTCTGGCCTGGAATGCCATCCCCTTTCAAATTCATTCATCAATTCATTCATTAAATCCTATTTAGCAATTACTGGGTGCAAAGCACTGTACTAAGCTCTTGGGAGCATTCTCTCCACCTTAAATCCTTATTAAAAGCACATCTCCAAGACGCCTTCTTCAACTAAGCCCTTATTTTCTATTCACCAACTCTCTCCTGTGTCACCCTTGCACTTGGATTTGTACCCTTTATTCACCCCTCCCTCAGCCCCACAATACTTATATATATCAATAATTTATTTATATTAATGTCTGTCTCCCCTTCTAGACTGTAAGCTCATCGTGAACAGGAAACCTGTCTACCACATCTGTTATAGTGTACTCTCCTATATACTTAACAGGGCTCTGCATAAATAATAATAATAATGATGGCATTTGTTAAGCACTTACTATGTTCCAAGCACTGTTCTAAGTGCTGGGGGGGATACAAGGTAATCAGGTTGTCCCACGTGGGGCTCACAGTTTTAGTCCCCATTTTACAATTGAGAGAATGAGGCCAAAAGAAGTGAAGTGGATTGCCCAAAGTCATACAGTTGACAAGTGGCAGAGCCGGGGTTAGAACCCATGACATCTGACTCCCAAGCCCGTGCTGTTGCCACTGAGCCACACTCAGTAAATATGTTGATTGATTGACATTGCTAGGGAGTTAAGCATCTTTCATCTGAAAGGACGACTCTGTTTGGATCCAGATCACCAGTGTCTGAATGTCAATGTTTGACACACAGACCAGTGAATTCTACCTTGTAAATCTTTCTTAATTAGGAATTCTGAAGGATTACAACTTCCACATTATAGAACTAGATGGACTGGAAATTATAAAACACATCAAATCATAGTTATTTTGTCTAGAAACTTAAGGACAATATCAGGTTAACAGGTTTAGACTTATAAACCACACGAGAGGTAGTTTGAAAATGTGTAGCTAACTCCTGACTCGGCAGACTTTACAGTGAACCTCTATTTACTTGGTGAATAAATTAGCAGTTCTTCTCTGTAGTCAATGAGTGGCTAGGGAATAGAAAAATTTTACTCCAGTACCACAACAGACTTACTACAGCTGTAAAAGCATAGAGGGATGGGCAATAAAGTGATTTTATATTCTTTATACTTTAACCTTCTGTAAAGGGCAAACTAAGGAGACCTTGGTCACTTTGACCAGTAAAAAAATAGTCTCTTGCCTATAAAGATGCAAGGGGAATTGGATTTTCTATGCAAAGTCACCATAGCTGTTAGAGCTATGAAAAATTTCAAAGTTTCCAGACAATGATATTCTGGCTGAGATGTACAAAACAGAGTAATTGAATTATCGAGACATTTATGGGTTGGACTATGTGGAAGTGATGCTTTTACAGACATATTTATCTATCTATCTCTACATAGTTTTATCTTCTTTGTGCTTTGGTTGTTGAGGGCCAGAATAAAGATGTTGTGAGGGCAATCACTATTGCTGAGTGTGTTGTAAGCCAAGCCAAGAAGTCATAGTTTTAATGGTTACCTTCAAGAATCTCATCAGTTAGTGTGGCTGACCAGATATAGCCAAACATTTGAATATCCATCCATCCAATCCAATAAATAAGTGTTATTTACTGAGCAATTACTTAGCACTGAACTAAGACCATGGGAGAGTACAGTACAATAGAGTTGGTAAACAGGATTCCTAATCTAGAGGGAAATTATGACAGACTTTGAAATAAATCCAGATGGGGAAATGGGGGGAAATGGCAGAATATAAAGATATGTATATGAATAAAGATATGTAAATGTGTAACTCTAAAGAAAGTATGCTTAAAGTCATCTGGAAGTAGAGGTACTGTAGAAGATTGGTCTATGCACTTGGGTTGTGACCTTTGGACATTTGATATTCACCCCAACCTCAGCCTCACAGCACTAATGTAGATATCTATGAATGATATATTATAAATTATTTACTTATAATAATGTTGGTGTTTGTTAAGCGCTTGCTATGTGCAGAGCACTGTTTTAAGCGCTGGGGTAGATACATGGTAATCAGGTTGTCCCACATGAGGCTCACAGTTAATCCCCATTTTAAAGATGAGATAACTGAGGCACAGAAAAGTGAAGTGACTTGCCCACAGTCACACAGCTGACAAGTGGCAGAGCTGGGATTCAAACCCATGACCTCTGACTTCCAGGCTCATGCTCTTTCCACTGAGCCACGCTGCTAATAATGTGTGTCCCCCCTCTAGAATGTAATTGTAATATGGAATTATGTCTTTAGAAATGAATGTATGAATGATGCCTGTCTAGTCTGGTGTCTTACATATATTTAAATCAGCAGAGCAGAAATTAAGGCCTCATATAGGACTTAGTAGGACAGGCTCAATGGCACAAGAGGCAGAATGGGTTATCTAAACAGTCTATAAAAAGGCAACAACAAAAATGAGCTCAAGTACCAGCTCTGCCGTTGACTCACTCAAGTGAGTTATTTGGTCCTTCTGGGCCTTATTTTATTCTGTTGTAAAATGAATCAACTCATCCTTCTTATTGGGCACTTGAGAGATAAAGCTAACAAAAATGATTCTTTAGTGGCATGTTATAGAATCCCTTAATGATCAAAGTGGCTTGCACTCACACTGAAAGCAGTCAAGCAAATTCTATTTTTCATTCTGCTGGAGGAAACAAAACTGAAATACATCAATTTGAGTTAGTGAAGCAGGAGGCCACTCAGTCAACAATATTGGTTGAGCACCTGCTGTGCCCACAAGAAGATATAGTCTTAATGTTTAACTTCAAGAATCTCATCAGTGTGGTTGACCAGATAAAGCTAAATATCCATGGATATCCAGCTTATGAATCAACAATCAATCAGTGGTATCTACTGAGCGCTTACTGTGTGTAAAGCACTGAACTAGGTCCCTGGGAGAGTACAGTACAATACAGTTGGTAAACATGATTCCTAATCTGGAGAATTCTGACAGACTTTGAAATAAATCCAGATGGGGAAATGGGGGAAATGGCAGAGTAGAAAGATATGCTGCCCAATACTGAGGGTAATGGGGGCCACCCACCTGAATACTGTTAGTTGGCCTGCTGGGCAGAGCCCAGGATCTCATCTATGGATGTGCCCGTGGTGGCTGGAGGGAAAGAGTGGGAGTGTTTAGGCATTCCTGGGATGTGGGAGAATGATGCCATTGGACAGGATCAGATCTGTAATGCTGGAAAGAATGGTGGGGGGTGTGTGTGTTGGGGGGTGGTGGTTGTGCATTCCACACCGAGCGCTCAAGCTGCCATGGTGGGTGGGGGTAGGGCAACCTTGTGTCTGGGATATGGGCAGGAGTGAAACCAGGTGCATGTGCCATGCTGAGAGCTTGGGCTGCCACTGGCCTGGCATCTCCTTTCTCCTCTCCTCAGAGATTGGAGGCCTGGATCCAGCTCCCTTCAACCCTTTCTCCTCTACCCCATGCATTCTGGAGTGGAGTGGTGGGTGGAGTTCAGCTTGACCCTCCCCGGGTACCTTCTTCTCCTCCTGCTTCCCAGCCCTAGCCCAGCCACATCAGGGACCCGAGGTCCACCCCTCTGGACTCTGGAGTCTGGTGGGGGTCTGAACCGGAACCTCACTTGGACACGGTGCTCAGGTTCCCGACTCCAGCCACATGATCATGGGGAATCCAGGATGGCAGGTCCCAGCAGGTCCCACCAGGAAGAGTGGGGCCTCCTACCTTTCATTCATTCAATAGTATTTATTGAGTGCTTACTATGTGCAGAGCACTTTACTAAGCACTTGGAATGTACAATTCAGTAACAGATAGAAACAATCCCTGCCCAATGACAGGCTTACAATCTAATCAAAATAATAATGTTGGTATTTGTTAAGCACTTACTATGTGCAGAGCACTGTTCTAAGCACTGGGGTAGATACAGGGTAATCAGGCTGTCCCATGTAGGGCTCACAGTCTTCATCCCCCATCTTACAGATGAGGTAACTGAGGCACTGAGAAGTGAAGTGACTTGCCCACAGTCACACAGCTGACAAGTGGCGGAGCGGAATTCGAATCCATGACCTCTGACTTCCAAGCCCGAGCTCTTTCCACTGAGCCACACTTCACCTTGCTTCTCTCCTACAACCCAGCCCACATACTTCACCCTTCTGGTGTTATCCTTCTTACTGTGCCTCGATCTCACCTGTCTTACCACCATCTCCTGGCCCACGACCTGCCTCTATTTTGGAACGCCCTCCCTCTTCAAACCCACCAGACAATTACTCTCCCCAACTTCAAATCCTTACTGAAGGCATATCTCCTCCAAGAGGCCTTCACAGCCTAAGCCCCATTTTTCCTTATCTTCCGTTCCCTTCTGGGTCACCCTGACTTGTTCCTTTTGCTCTTTCTCCCTCTCCCCACCCACAACACTTGTATATATATCTGAAATTTTATTTATTTATACTGATGTCTATTTGTTTTGATATCTGTTACCTCCCTCTAGACTGTGACCTCGTTGTGGGCAGGGATTGTCATTCTTTATTGTTGTATTGTACTGTATTAAGTGCTTAATACAGTGCTCTGCACACAGTAAGTGTTTAATAAATGATTGAGTGAATGAATGAATGAATGTGCCAACATGACTGTTCCGGGGAGGGATTAGGAAAATGTCCAAAATCTATAAAATATAAAATGACACATTTGCAGGCTATTTGTGCTCAGCACCTGGACCCACGGACAGGTCTTGGGATCTCCCAGGAGGGAATGGGAATAAAAGCACTTGGACTGGAATGAACTGGTCTTCTGGTGTTTTCCACACTATGCTCTTCTGGGGAGTGGTAGCAGCTTTAATACATGTTCTCACTCATACTCTGAGGCCTCTTACAGACAGGCACTGGTTATGACTTGGTTTTCTGTATCTACCCCAGTGCTTGCAAATACCACAATACCAGGTCCCCCTCTCTACCCTCCAGAGATCTTCCAGCTCCTCACCCTCTGGGAGACCAGCAGTTGGGTCTGAGTCATGGAGGAAAGCTACACAGCTAAGCTAGATGCCCAGGTTTATGTTTCTATCGCGGCTGGCTCATGCATGGTTCAGCATTCCTGACCCATCAACTTCAGTCCTCCCACAGCCAAGTCAGGAGACCAGGGTAGACAATTCCTGGGAAACCTACTTTCAGATGGGGAGCAGGAAATAATAACTGGAACTCTTGAAGGCACAGGAAAGGGTTGGCCCAGAAGGAGGTGTGAGGGGTACCATGTGCACCTCCACCTACCCTGAGGGGGTCTACTGAGATTTGAACCTAAGAAGAGAGAGTGTCAGAGATCCCAAGTTTGTGAGAGGGAGCTGGGGGAGCCTGAGAGAGGATGGAAAGGAGGACACAAGGAAGTTGGAGCCTTGACTGAGGCTGTGTCTGGTATCATTGACTGAGAAAGCTGCGTAGCGCCTTCTCTTGCCTTCTCCCTGTCATAGGCCCATCTCCCAGAGGGTCAGAGAATGGAAGAGCCTGCAGAAATTCTCTTATTCCTGTTTCTGGGAAACACTGGATGGTCACAGGACTGCTCTTTCAGAGAATAGCCCCAAGAAAGCCTCCCCTCCCCAACACAAACCACAGCAGTAATGGTTGGTTGCTAGTCTAATAATAATAATAATGTTGGTATTTGTTAAGAGCTTACTATGTGCCGAGCACTGTTCTAAGCACTGGGGTAGACATAGGGGAATCACGTTGTCCCACGTGGGGCTCACAGTCTTAATCCCCATTTTACAGATGAGGGAACTGAGGCACAGAGAAGTTAAGTGACTTGCCCACAGTCACACAGCCAACAAGTGGCAGAGCTGGGATTCGAACTCATGAGCCCTGACTCCAAAGCCTGTGCTCTTTCCACTGAGCCACGCTGTCATAATTCTCACTAAGTGTGAACAGTGAAATAGCGGGGAAGACAGCAGGAAGTTTTGGAGAGTTATGGAAAAATTCAACAACTCTAGATTCCTCAATTCCCAAAACTCAGTTCATAAAAAAATTCATTTCTAAGTTTCTTAAGATGGTTAGGTGGGTTAGATAGATAAAAAGGTGAATTATTGCTGAATATGCATAACTTCTTGCTTTAGAAATAAAATACTGAGATGGCCATGGTAAGATGGCCAAGTTTCTAAGGGGAAAGTTGAAAAGGTATATTTGATGTAGGAACAATTGGCCAAAAACATGCCTACCTCTATCTTTAACCACTGAAAACAAAACCATCTTCATCATTACATACACCTATAGATATACATCTCAATTAGTGCATATGCAAATATATGGACTATGCATTATCTATGTTATATGTGAATAAATGCACTCTCTGGGACTGCTATCTACCCTTATTCCTTTAGCCCTTTTCCAGGCAGGAGACTTTTGAACCGTTGAGTAATAAAGAGCAATTTTCATGCTCTTCAAAATATGGAAAACTATTTTTGTGCCCTGATATTTTCTAAATTGCATTTCTAGGTAGATACCGCCACATGGCTAAACACATGTAACGAAGAAAACCACTTAGTACTCCTCATGAATTTAAAAGTTGTGAGCTACTATTGAAAAAGTTCCTGCCAATATACAAGATATTAAAATATCTTTAAGTTATAATTTTTAAAGTTTTCTTCTCATATTCAGAGTTTTTCATTTTGGTATGATGCACATTCTTCCTTTTATAATCATTTCAAGCATCTTCTCCAGCTATGAGCCTGACTTGCCATTATTGTTAATTGGGATCACTATCATCAAAACAACTAATTTTTCAGTATTAGTTTAGAAAATTGGTAAGCTTTTTATAATAATGCTATGATATTTTTGCTCTTAAATTTTCACTGGCTTCCCTATGGCCAGTAACAGTTCCCTATATTGTAACAATAGATGCTAGGCTAATCCATAAATCCATAGTTTCATTGAGTCCTTACTCTGTTCAGAGTACTGTACAAACCACTTGGGAAAGTACAACACAGTTGGTTGACAAATTTCCTGCCCATAAGAAGCTCAAAGTATAATAATAATAATTATAGTAATAATAATTGTGGGTTTTGTTAAAGCACTATGTGTCAAGCACTGTTATAAGTGCTGGGGTAAATTCAAGGTAATCAGGTTGGACAATCTCTGTCCCACATGGGGCTTACAGTCCGAATTCCCACTTTCCAGGTAAAGTAACTGAGGTCCAGAGAAGTGAAGTGACTTGCCCAAGGTCACAGAGCAGACATGCGGCAGAGCTGAGATTAGAACCCATGTCCCCTGACTCCCAGGCCCGGGCTTTTTTCCATTAGATCATCCTGCTTCCCAGTCTAGAGGATGCATTTACAGCATGACTGTTAAACAGCTATTACCTTTAAACACGTTAAGCAGTTACCTGCCATACTGAGAGTGTGATATTTTGTAGTTTCCTAAATGATGAAGTGGTGCATTTAGGTGAATGAAGTGGTGGGAGAGATGTCATGGTGAAAGCAAAGCCATCTTAGGCACTATATTAATCCATAAATATGCATTATAATTAGTGTAAATGCATATATACATATAAATTAAATATGATGTGCGAATAATATTGAGAAGCAGCATGGCTCAGTGGAAAAAGCCTGGGCTTGGGAGTTAGAGGTCATGGGTTCTAATCCTGGCTCCACCACTTGTCAGCTGTGTGACTTTGGGCAAGTCACTTAACTTCTCTGGGCCTCAGTTATCTCATCTGTAAAATGGGGATTAAGACTGTGAGCCCCAGATGGGACAACCTGATTACCTTGTATCCCCCCAGAGTTAGTAAGGGCTTAACAGATGCTATCATTATTGTTATGATGATTATTATTATAATAATTAGCAACAATAATAATAATAGTATTTGTTAAGCACTTACTATGTGTCAAGCACTGTTCTAAGTCCTGGAGCAGTTACAAGTTAATCAGTTTGGGCACAGCCCCTACCCCACAACAAACTCACAGACTAATTAGGAGGGAGAACAGGTATTAAATCCCTATTTTACAGATAATAAAACTGAGTCATAGAGAAGTAAGTAACTTCCCCGAGGTCACAGAAAGAAAAAAGGGACAGAGTCAGCAATAGAACCCCAGGTCCTTCTAAGGCCTGGGCCCATGACCTTTCCACTAGGCCTCACTGTGTCCTTAGGAAAAGAGGATAGTTATAGAAATTAGTAACTAAGTAATGGGGCCAATCAATGGCATTTATTCAGGGTTTACTGTGTGTAGAGCACTCTGCCATCTGCTTTGGAGAATACAGTACAGTACAGTTGGTAGACATGATCCCCTCCCATAATGAGCTTTCAGTCTAGATGGGTCCATAAGATGTGCATATAAGTACCCCCCAAAATGAGTAGAGGCCACAGGGGCATCCAATGTGCTTCCCACTGGCCCACGCTCTCTTATTTAGATGCAGAGACTCTGCCTTGTACTTTCACACCATAGAATATGTAATGTATATCGTGTACATGAATTTATGAACTCAGTTATTCACTTGTATATTCACCTGAAACACTAGCTGCATCTATGTTCTGTATCTCACTCCCACAATTTTTAAACCAATTGTGCCTGCCTATCTTTCGTTAAATTATGCTATTTGTGGCCAATCAATCGATCAATAATCTTTATTGAGCATTCCTGTATACAGAACATTGTGCTAAGTGCTTGAGAGAGTACAATTAAATGGAGTTGGTAGATGCATTTCTGCCCAGAGGAACTTACAGTCTAGAAGGGGAGAAGGGTTATGTATAGAGAAGCAGCATGGCTAAATGGAAAGAGCCGGGCTTGGGAATCAGAAGATGTGGGTTTGAATCCTGGCTCCTCACTTGTCTGCTGTGTGATTTTGGGCATGCTACTTCACTTCTCTGTGCCTCAGTTGCCTCTTCTGTAAAATGGGGATTAAGACTGTGAGCCCCATGTGGGACACCCTGATTACATTGTATCTACCCCAGTGCTTAGAACAGTGCTTGGCATATAGTAAGCACTTAACAAATAACACCACCATCATCATCTTTCTAGTCTATACTTTTAACTGCTAAACACAGTGCTTTGTATATATAAGTGCTCAATAAATTCTACTGATTAACATTAGACCTGACTGATTCTGAAGGTCTCATAATATTTAATGGTTATGTTCCATCTGAAACAAGAACGGCAAATCTTGTTTTATAAACCAAATATTATTTTATAAAAGCTGTAATAGTCTTCTAACTTTGAAATTATGTATTTAGTAGTGATTACTGAAGAATTTCACAGATATCAGAGGCTCTAAACCTATTGATGGATTTGACTTTTGGAGAGCTAGCTTTCCAAGAGAAAATATCTTGAAAGACCTGATCCAAAGCACTTTTTACATGGAAAAACAAACCCCCAAACTGAGATCTGAAATAGCATAGCATAATCAACTGTGATTACTATATTATGCCATCATCTCCATCTCCAGCAAGACCTCAGACTCAATTAGAAATCCCTCTTATTTTTTCACCAATCTGAAGAAAAATCCCAGTCTTCAAGTGATGAAATGAAAACCAACAGAATATAAAGATTGAAATTTTTCACAACTGTTTGGAGCCTATCAATCACATCTGGCACCTGTCCCCTTCATAGGAACTGCCATCTCAAAGGTCAATCAGTCAGTCAATTGTATTCAACACTTACTTTGTCACAAATGACCTCCTTCTTGCCAAATCCAGCCCCCTCTACTCCATTCCAATCCTTCTTGACCCCTTAGCTGCCTTCAGCCCTGTCGACCATCCCCTTCTTCTGGAAATATTATCCATCTTCAGCTTCACTGACATTATCCTCTCCTGGTTCTCCCCTTCTCTCTATCAATGCTCATACTCAGTCTCCTTCATGGGCTTCTCATCTATCTCCCAACACCTAATTCTGGGTGTCCCTCAAGGTTCAGTTCCGGATTCCCTTCTATTCTCGATATATGCCCACTACCTAGGACGACTCATTTGCTCACATGGCTTCAATTACCACCTCAGTGGAAGATTCCCAAATCTATATTTCCAACCCTGATCTTTCTTCCTCTCTGGAGTTTAGCATATCCTCCTGCCTTCAAGACAGCTCTACTTGGAAAGCCTGCCATCACCTCAAACTTGACATGTCTAAAATAGAACTCCTTTCATTCTCACCCAAACATTGTCCTTCCCTTGATTTTCCCATCATGATAGACAGCACCACCATCCGTCCTGTCTCACAAGCCTATAACCTTGGAGTTATCCTTGACTTCTCTCTCTTATCCACTCCATCACTAAATCTTGTTGGTTTGACCTTCACAGCATCACGAAAATACACCCTTTCTGCTCCATCCAAACTACTACTATGTTAATTCAAGTTCCTATCCTGTGCCACCTGGGTTACTGTATCAGCATCTTTGCTGACCTTGCCGCCTCCTGCTCTGCTGCCAAGATCTTTTTTTTTTTTATGGAATTTGGTAAATGTTTAATAATAATAATGATAATAATGGCATTTTTAAGCGCTTACTATGTGCAAAGCACTGTTCTAAGTGCTGGGGAGGATACAAGGTGAACAAGTTGTCCCACGTGGGGCTCACAGTCTTAATCCTCATTTTACAGATGACATAACTGAGGCACAGAGAAGTTAAGTGACTTGCCCAAAGTCATACAGCTGACAAGTGACAGAATCGGGATTTGAACCCATGACCTCTGACTCCCAAGCCCGGACTCTTTCCACTGAGTCACACTGTTTACTGTGTGTCAGACACTGTTCTAAGCACTAGGGTAGATGCAAGGTAATTGGGTTGGATACAATCCATGTCCACAGTCCAGGGTTCACAGTCATAATCCCAATTTTACAGATGAGGTAACAGGCACAGAGAAGTCAAGTGACTTGTCCAAGGTCACACAGCAGACAAGTGGTGGCGCCGGAACTAGAACCCAGGTGCTTCTGATTCCTAGGCCCAGGCTTTATCCACTAGGCCACTCTGTTTCCCTCAAGCCACGCTGCTTCCTATTTTTCATAAAACACTCAGGCCATGTTTATCCACTCCTCTAGAACCTCCAGTCATTGCCCATTTACCTCCTCATCAAACAGAAACTCCTTGCCATCAGTTTAAAAGCACTTAACCACCTTGCCCCATCCTACCTTACCTCCCTACTACAACTTTCCTACTATAATTCAGCCTTCAAACCTCTCTCCTCTAATGCCAACTATTCAAAATACCTCACTCTCATCAACCTTGCTACCAACCTCTCACCCATATCCTCCCTGAATGGAATGCCCTCCTTCTTCATATCCAACAGACAATTACTCTCCCCCACTTCCTAAATCTTACTGAAGGTAAATCTCTTCCAAAAAGGCCTTCCTTGACTAAGCTTTTTTTTTCCTTTTCTTCCACTCTCTTCTTTGACACCTTGACTTGTTCCCTTTTTTCACCCCCCCCCCCCATCCTATCAGACATACATATCTGTAATTTTGTTTATTTATGTTAATGTCTATCTCGTCATCTATACTGTAAGCTCATTGTGGGCAGGGAATGTGTCTGTTTTTGTTTAACTGTACTCTCCTAATCATTTAGTATAGTGCTCTGTACATAGTAGGCCCTCAGTAAATATGACTGACTGACTCAATCAGTGGTGTCTATTGAGTACCTATTCAGCCACTCAACAAAACAAAATTAATGGCATTGAGTGCCTCTAGGAGAAAAAGCACTATTTTAATATTTGTCTCCCCCTATAGACTACAAAATCCTTGTGGGAAGGGATCATGTCAACCAACTCTGTTGCACTGTACTCTTCCAAACACTTAGTACAGCTCTCTGTACATAGTAATCAGTCAATAAATACAGCTGCCTAACTACAGTACAGCAGAAGCAAAACATGCTTTTCCTTCCTTCTGATGATTACAATCAGAGCTGTGCTAGGTAATTGGAGACACTCAACATTGAGGTTTCCCAACATTGCCTGGCCAAAGGCTTCTAGTAAGCTGTGAAATTGAATTATCTGATGAGCTTAAAGAACAGCAGAGATGTAGTCATTTGTCATGGGTGATTTAAGTACACTCCTCCATGAAGGATGCATTCAGTGACTTCCAGGTTCTCTATTAATTCTAAGATGCTACAATGATCACAGTGCCATGCATTTGCTTAGGCCAACTGTATATTCATCATATCTTTAAAAATGACATATTTAATTCCCTCTCTTAAAAAAAGATAGGTCAAAAATGTGTATATGGGCAAATGTTTCAAAAGCGTTTAAATTGCCTTTGGGATTTGTGTTTCAATCATCAGAAACAAATTGCTAACGGATGGTAAAAGTGTACAAGCAGCTATGCCTGACCAACGGTTCAAATTAGTACAATACATTGCATAATTAAAATGACCCAGGACAGGAATAACCAAGTCTCTGCTCAACTAAACAGAACTGTGGGCTTATCTCTAGGGTGAGGGTAATAAAGCAGTGGGAACATGGTTGCATATTTGTCTGGGTGCCTGAGATAAAAATTCTACAAATACTAATTATTGATGTGCAGAAGGCTAGTAATGTCTAAACCCAGCAAATTCTTTTCAAAATGTAATGAAATCAGTGATTTCTTCATCCACCTTTGTGCAGTTTTAAATAACATCATTCTTGAAGAAATTGTATTAGTATACCTATCATGTCATTATATGAGGGATTTGTAATTTGATTCTGAAACTCTGAGGTAATAGTGTGATTTATGCCTGTGCAATTTATATAAAGTCTTTTTCTTCAGAGTAACTACAAAAATGCAATGCTTCAGTAAAAAGGATCTAGGAAATTAAATATTTTGACAGTTTGCAATATTCTTGGAGGTCTTTGAACTATAATTATATTAACTTTTACAGGTGTACTACAGTAAGAGCATGCTATATTACAAAAATTCCATTTATTTTTAGTGGGATAGATTTGGTGCAATTAGAGTAGTTCCTAATCCCAAGCCCTTACTAATAACACTTTGAATATTGGCACGGAGTTACAAATGTCATTTTTAATAAGAACAGTTCCAAAACTCATCGGAAGAATTCTAAAAAATGACACAAGCCACACGAATCGTTCTTTTTCTAACTTTCAAGGAGCCATTAGGGCCCTATGCTTTGTGACGAACTTCTGAAAGATGTAAAAGAAGTGCACAATGAATTTTGAGAGTAAGAGACAGATTTTGTTTAGCAAATATGCAGTGATTTGAACTCTTTCCTATACGTTGGTGGGTAGACTTTGCTGCATAAATCCCATCTTTCTCCACAGCTAACCAGATTCTTCTCAGTAAAGTCTTCACCAAAGGCAGGCACTGTGTCTTGGCCTAGTGCAAAGAGTGCATGCCTGGGAGCCAGAGGGCCTGGGTTCCAATCCCTGCTCCAACATTGTCTGCTGGGTTACTTAACTTCTCTGTGCCTGATTACCTCATCTATAAAATGGGAATTAGGACTGTTAGCCTTATGTGGGATGGGGTTGTGTCCAATCTATTATCTTGTATCTACCCTAGCTCTTTGTACAGGGCCTGGCATAGAGTAAGCTCAAGGCAACTCTACTTGGATGTCCTCCCGTCACCTCAAACTTAATATGGCTAAAACTGAACTTATCTTCCTATCCAAACCCTGTCCTCCTGCTCACTTTGCCATCACTGTTGATGGCACCATCATCCTTCCTGTATCACAAGTCCATAACCTTGGTATTATCCTTGACTCCTTTCTCTCATTTCACCCACATGTTCAAGCCATCACTTAATCCGGTCAATTCTATCTTCACAACATCGTCGAAGTCCACCCCTTCCTCTCCATCCAAACTGCTACCACATTAATGCAGGCATTTATCTCATCTGGCCTTGGTTATTGTATCAGCCTCTTGCTGATCTCCCTGCCTCCTGTCTCTCCCCACTCCAATCCACACTCCACTCTGCTGCCTGGATCATTTTCCTTCAAAAATGCTCAGAAAATGTTTCCCCACTCCTCAACAAACTCCTGTGGTTACCCATCCACCTCTGCATCAAGAAAAAAACTCCTCACCATCGGCTTTAAGCACTTAATACCTGGGCCCTTCCTACCTCACCTTTCTTCTCTCCTACTACAACCCAGTCCTCACATTTCATTCCTCTGGTGCTAATCTTCTCACTGCACCTTGATCTCGTCTATCTCACCACTGACCTCTTGCCCAGATCCTACCTCTGGCCTGGAACTCACTCCCTCCTCATAACAGACAGATAATTACTCTCCCTCAATGTCTTATTGAAGACACTTTTCCTGGAAGCCTTCCCTGACTGAGCCCTTCTCGCCTCTTCTCCCACTCCCAATTGCTGTACTCATACTTGCTCCTTCATTTATCCTCCCTCCCTTCTCCATAGCATGTATTATATACATCTGTAATTTATTTATCTATTTAATTATTTATTTATATTAATATCTGTCTCCCCTTCTAGACTGTGAGCTCGTTGTGGGCAGGGAACGTGTCTGATGTTATATTTTACTCTCCCAAGTGCTTAGTACAGTGCTTTGCACACAGTAAGCTCTCAATAAATATTATATTATTAATGATAATAATAAATACTCTAAGAAAAACAGTGTTAAACAGGGAGTTTACATGCCTGAGATGGTATCCCAAGCTGTAATTTATTCAGCCTGGAACCCATGGGGGAAAAAAATCTATTTACAATATTTATTAAACATGATTTTAGCATTGTCCTTGACTCGTCTCTAACAGTATACATATTCAGTCACCAAATACTGTTGTTGTTTATCTTCACAACCTCCAAACTCTCTCCATCCCAAACTGCCTCCATTGTGTTTATTCCTGCTAAGGCTCTTGTCCTCTGCTATGTGCCTAATTTTTTTTTAAATTTCCATTACCATTGGCTAAGAACTGAACTCCTGTTACAAAGTTCTTTGGGTCAAGGGGAACAGCTGTGTGTGGGAAGGATTGTTGAGTGAGAGATGGCGAGAGAGGAAGAAAAGATATGAGAGGGAGGCTCCCCCTTACTTCTTGACACAGTCATAGGGTCCTCTCTCCTGAAGGTCTGTGCTCTGTGAAGCTTCCCCTTCTAGCCCAGTAGGCTGGCAGTTCCTTTAGCAGTTTCTGTTAGAAATCCTGGGCGCACTTGTGGTAGCCAATACCCTTGTATATGCTAACGAGCTGCCCTCCGATACTCAGGCACTGTGGCCACTAAGGTGGCCATTGAGACCAATAAAGAATACCCGTTGTTCCCTTGCCCACCCAGAAGCAACAGATGTACATGATGTGTGAGCTGAGTTTCATAAAGTAATGTAATGGCATCATGAAAACACATTAAAATGCCTTTGAGGAAATCCACAGAACTGAGACCATATCACTGATAGGACTCTTCACTTCTCAATTGATCCAGGGCCACTGTGTCCGCATATCAAGTTCTTATAAACATGAGCTCCGGTGCTGAGCTGTGGGGCTTCTACGGGGCAATAACCATTGTCATCCTGCTATCCCCTGGTCCCTGGAGTGCTTATAAAGATATCAATCAATAATTAATTAATCAGTGTTATTTATTGAGAGCTTATCATGTGTAGCACACTGTACTAAGCACAAGGAGGAGTACAATAATAATAATTCAAAGAAGCTGAATAAAGTAAAACATAAAGTAGATGTTATCCATGCCCACAAGGAACTTGGCATCTAGAAGGGAAGACAGACATTAACACTAACAAATAATTTATAGATACATACATAAAAGCCATGGGGCTGATATACTCGGTTGCTTCCCCTAACTATAGTGTAATTTACTGTCTGTCTCCTCCTCTAGATTGCAAGCTTCTCATGTGCAGGGTAACATCTACTAACTTTATTGTCTTGTGCTCTCTCTAGTGCTTAGCACAGTGCTCTGCACACAGTAAGCACTCAATAAACACCATTCATTGATTGATGGCTTGGGACTGGATGTTTAAAATAAAAACTGGACAGAAAGGCATTCGGTCCCACATAAGTCCTTGTTTGATCCTTTTAACCACAGTCCCATCTAGCCAAAGGGCAGGTCTGGGACTCTTTCTGGTCTAAAACTCCTAAGACATTTATTATCCCCTTTTGTAAAACTGAGAAAGAATTAATGTCTACAATCACCTAATAAAACAATTTTCAGATTAATTAGGTAAAATTTGTAAGATGACCTTTGGGCTAAAGTCCCTCCCAGGGGAGCTGGGAGGAATCTGTTGGACAAGTAGAAGGCCTTGTTAAACATGTTTGTTCTAAATGTAAGGGCAAAATGGTATATGCTCTCAAGTAAGATGAGAGAAATACAGAAAGTAACACTGTCAAGCAATCTCTGAGCAGGATAAAGCTGAATATTCGTAGAGTTTTCTTAACATTTTTCTTTTACTCCTTGGAATTCTAGAACCTTTTAAAATTTTAACAATTTAGTGGAATTAATCTTTTTTAACCTTTTCTTTCTCTTTATCCTTCAGGTGATCCACTGCAAAGAACTCTGCAGATGATGTTGAAAGAGCTCCAATTAAGGAAGACATTATTTCTCTGCTCAGAGTTCATTTAAGCTGAAACAACTGTTTCTGTATTCGAAACACACTTTGCTCTAATGCCTGCAAATGCTGTGGGATAATGATTAAGTTAAGGACAGAGTGAAAAACAGAGCCAGAAATGTATTCACTTCTGCTGGTTTTGCCCTGAATCAGAAAGAAGTCAGGGCAATTCAGAGTTCTTAGTTGTCCTGTCACCCACAGTCATTATTTGGAAAATCAATTCCACAGAGCAAAACGTGTTCAAGAGTTTCAAAAACAACAGAAATGCAGGATTGTTTATATCCATCAAGCAGGCAATCCTGCCTTTCAAATGGAGTGTTTTCAACTTTCAAAAAGCCTACTCTGCCTATGTCGTCTCATAAAATTTAACTGACTTCAGATGGGTTGCACTGAGAACACCATTTTACCTGGCAAAATGGATTTAGGGGAGTCCCATGTTATGAAACATTAAATAAATATTGACACTTTGACTTTCGCTGATGGATTACTGTTTATCCAGAAGTGATTTAATAATAACCTGTGTTTGATTACACCTGTTTTATTCCTACCCTGAAATTCAAAGTGCAGAACACCAAAGTGCAGTAAGGCCTGTACTGGAAGAACCTAGGTCAATGAATCAGAAGATCTAACTTCTAGTCCCACTTCTGCTGCCTAACTAGGGTGTTGATTTAGGGAAGGCAGTTAATCTCTCGGGGGCTCAGTGTCCCCATTTTTAAAATGAAGAGACAATCCTACTTTCACTGCTCCTTAGATTGTGAATCCTAAATGGGATAGGGATTGTATCTGATATGATTACCTTCTTCCCACATTAGTATTTAGCACAATGCTTGGTACATAGTAAATCTAATTACCATAATTAGAGGATAATAGCCACTCAACCTCTCCCTCCTGATAATTTCAGTCAATCCATCAATGATGGCACCTGAGCATTTACTATGTGTAGAACACAGTGCTAAGCATTTGAATTACAATGGAATTAGAAGACATGATCCCTGTCCTCAGGGACCTTACAGTTTAGCAGGGAGGATAGACACTAAAATAAATAACAGATGGGAGGAAGAGGAAAAAGGGGATATGTATAGAGGTTAATGCTTAAGGAATAAAGTACATCAAATAGGTACATATGTGCAACGGCATGTGGGAGCTGATGCAAAAAACGCATTGCTCAGGAAAAGGGAAGGAAGGCTTCTCAGGGAACCCATCTAGAGGGGATGAGTTTTGTGAAGTGTTTTGAAGACAAGGAGAGCAAAGGTCTGACAGATTTGAATGAGATGGAGTTCTGGGTTGGAGGCCGTGAGGAAAATGATAAACTGTGGCCAAGAAGAGAATGAAGCACAGTGAACAAGTTCACTGGAAGAACAAGAAATATGAGTTTAGATGTAGGGGAGAAGGGAGTCGATAAGGCATTCAGTTAGCTCTCTTTCTTCTACCTGACCTCGCTGATCCCCTAATCTAAAACAGATTAGGATTACAGTATATTGTACTATGAGAAGTACTTCCTTCCCTGAGTGAGCCTTCTCTGAGTTATGCATTTTTTGCATCAGCTCCCACATGCCGTTACACATAAGTACCTATTTTATGCACTTATGTAGTTTATTTTATGTACTTTATTCCTTAAGCATTAACCTCTATACATATCCCTTTTTTCCTCTTCCTCTCATCTGTTATTTATTTTAGTGTCTATCCTCCCTGCTAAACTGTAAGCTCCTAACCCTAAAGCTAAACAAATCTCCACACTTTGTTCCTTTAACTCCAAACTTCTCATCTCTCTCCCTGCCGACCCCTCGTCTCTATCCTCCCTTTGAACTGGAACTCCCTCCCCCTTCATATCTGACAAACCATCATTCTCCTTATCTCCAAATCACTACTAAAATTGTATCTCCTTTTAGAAGCATTCCTTAATTAACCCCTCATTTCCCCACCCTATACTGAAAGCTCATTATAGACAGAGAAAATATCTACCAACTCTGTTATATTCTACTCTCCCTAGTGCATAGTATAGTGCTCTGCACACAGTAAGCTCTCAGTTAATACCACTGATGATGATGAAGATTCACACTCCTCTATATATTATCTATGCACCCTAGCAAGTATATACCTTTTAAGCACTTTGATACTCCCCTCCCCTCCAGCCCCAGCACATAAGCACATATCTGTATACACTATCATTTCTCCTATTTGTAATTATTTTATTATTTGTCTCTTTAGATTGTAAGCCCTTTGTGGGCAGGGGTTAGGTCTACCAACTCTATTGTATTGTTCTCTTCCAAATGCACATAGTAAGCACTCAATCCTGTCAATTGAATGACTGATTTTAAATCCTCAAACCTAATCATCTGAGAACCAGGGTTATGTGTACAGAATGTAATGGAAGAAAAATGATCCAAGCAATGGAGTGAAGTGAAATGGAGAGGGAAGAGACTGGAAATAGAATGAAGACTGTGATGCAATAATGCAGCAGTCAACCTTGGATTTGACAAGAACCTGGATCAACATTGTGTTAATTTTCAATTTTCAGAGGAAGGGATGGAACCTGAAAATATTGTGGAGGAAGAACTATGAAGATTTTGTGACAAACTGGATAGGAAGGTTGAAAGACAAGAAATAGTTAAGGACCATGCCAAGATTGTGGACTTAAGAGATGTTGTGGACAGAAGGAGCAGCATGGCCTAGTGGATAGAGCACGGGCCTGAGAGTCAGAAGGTCATGGGTTCTAATCCCAGATCTAGTACTTGTCTGTTGTGTGACCTTGGGCAAGTCACTTAACTTCTCTGTGCCTTAATTCCCTCATCTGTAAAATCGGGATTAAGACTGTGAGCTATATGTGGGATAGGGACTATGTCCAATCTGATTATTTTATATGCAACCCAGTGCTTAGAACAGAGCCTGGCACATAGTAAGCACTTAACAGATGCCATTATTAAGATGATGATGATGTAGAGGATGAAGGTGTTGATGGTGAGGGGAAAGTCATTTGGAGAAGAGGGATTTGGGGAAGAAGATAAAAAAGTCAGTCTTGGTTATATTGAATTTAAAGTCCCAGTGGGACATACATGAAGAAATGCCCAGGAAGCAGTAAGAAATGTTAAAATCAACAAAAAAAGAAAGATGTCAGGGCTAACAAGGTAGATATGGATATCACAATATTGGTACTTGTAAACCACTTATTTTGTGGCCAAACAGATTGCTAAATCTTGGGGTAGATTACAAAAATATTAGATTGGACAAAGTCTCTGTCCCACTTGCAGACCAGAGTTAAAAAGGCAAGGAAAACAGGTGTTTTATTCCTTACTGATGAGCAAACTGAGGCACAGAGAAGTTAGGTATCTTAACCAAGGTCACACAGCAGGCAAATAGCAGAGGTGGAATCACAACCCAGGGTTCCTGACTACCAATCCTGTGCTCTTTCCATGCTGCTATCTTCTATAAAGAGATGGTAGTTGAACTCTTAGCAGTACTGCAGATCCCAAGGAAATGAATATAAATTGAAAATAGAACATCTAGAGGAGAATGTAGGTAGGGAGTGGTAAATTTATCCCCCTCTTCCCATTACCTGACCCTCATTTAAATCAGTCAAGCAGGCTGTTCTCTATCCCTCTCTCTCCCTCTCTCCCTCTCTCTCCCTCTCTCCCCCTCTGTCCCTCTTCCTCCCTCCCTCCCCCCCCCTCTCCCCCTTTCCCCCCACCCCTCCCTCCCTTCCAAAGTGGCTTGGAGGGGCAGGTGATTTGCGTGTCATAAAAAAGCTCAGCTGTGCATTCTAGCAGTACACACAGGCTGCTCTTCCCCAACCCTTCTCTGGGCATGCCTCCAGACTATACATGCTGGGAGCTATTGGAGTTGTGCCTGCAAATTTTTCTTTTGCAGGACTCATCGAGTGGGACAATCAATACCTCTTCCTCTGAGATGGTTCTCAGTCACCACCAGCAGGAGAGAATTGAATAAAGGAGGAGAGTAGGGTCTTAGCAGTAACTTTTCCATAGTCATTTGAAATGGATGATAATATCAATAACAACTACCAAGCACAGCAGCATACTTCAATCCTCTGAAGAGAGGAAACAATTTCCTTTACTACTTCCTGTTTCCTACTGAAGTAGGCTTGGACCATCTCCGACCTGAGGATCATTGTTAGCACTAGTGTTCTTGCTGCCTCATCATCTAATCCCTCTGAAAACAGCTCGATAAACTGCATTAAGGAGATATCAGAGAGGATCAGAGAAGCAGAGGCTGTTTCTACAGCTAAATAGCTTGCAAAATAAGACCCTCTAACACACAAACTCATTTCTCTCACATCTCCATGCACCCTCTGAAAAGTGTTACACAGTCATGGCTGTGATCCAAAGTTGCAAACTACTTGGCAGAAAAAAAAGTGAGGAATATGCAATAGTTTAGAGTGAGAGACAAGACAAAAGGGATTCGATAAATAGCAAATGAATAGATAAATACATGAATGGTTAAAAGGGGAGGATAATTCAGGAGAGGGAATGATGTGAGACATGGGTTACAGGTGCTGAATCAAGAATTAGGTATAGTTAGTTGAATTTGAATGCAGTGGGAGAAGAGAGCAGAGTGGAAAGAAGGAGTCAGAAGATGGAGAAGCTTGAAGTTGGCATTGAGTGAATTTGTTTTGTTTTGTTTTAAATAACATGAGCCATGGAATTTTTGAGGACAGGACTGATTTGTCCTGATGTGAGTTCTGAAAATGTGGTATGTGTAGCTTCATGTAAGACAGACTAAAGAGGGGAGAGGCTGGAGGCAAGGAAACTAATAAGGTAAGTTATAATTCAATACAGTGATACAGTATCACTAGTAATACAATCTAAGACATCAAGAAAATGAATCACAGCATGAAGAAGTAGGTATACAATACAAAGAAAGAAGCCAGAATTGCCAGAGATGCATTAAAATTCTCCAGATCCCACAGCTTTTTATCTGCCTTACAGCAAACTGGCTTACCTAGGGACACCAAGTTATTAGACTTGGTAGCTTGTACTTTTAGAGATTAAGGTTGGGCAGTTTAACTGTTCAAAAGCTAATATTAAATATAAAATGAATAGTTACCTTTTTCAATTCAGAATAATCCAAAGGAAAATAGATTTGGGCCAAGATTTATCAACTAATTATTTAAAGGCCCCAGAAATCATGACTGAGCCTGATTTTCAAAAAGAAAAATAGTTTAAATCATGGTTTTCCCAGTATTACAAATTACAAAGAATACCAACAGAAAGATACAACTATAGAAGTATACAAAATGATATTTCAAGTCACCATGATTCAAGCTGCAAATGCAAAGCTTGAATGACTGATTACCAAAGCCACTTATTATGTGTTTAGTTGCATGTATGTCCTAGGAGTAAAGCTTTGATATGAAGGGAAGGAGATAGAAAATTTGAGATTGAAATTATCAATCAGGGTTATTTTTTAAAGGCTCACTATGTGTAATACACTATACTACATGCCATACAACAGTAAAATATGAGAGTTTCTAGACACATTCCCAGCCCACAATGAGCTTACAGTATAAAGGGGAAAATTACCCAAAATAAACTCACCCCAGGCTACTTTTAAAGCAAGTACCATTTAAGCAAAGGGATAATGAATCCATCCTAAATTCAGCTCTGCACAGAGGGGAGGGAGGTAGGGAACACTTCTGCCATTGGCCTGGGAGGCAAACTCTATATCCAAATGGTTTCCAGAGGTGAAGACAAAGCAACTCCCAAACATCCTAGGTTTTGTGGTTTTTCATGTCATTTACTTCCATATGATTCTTTGGCCAGACTTTTATAAAGGGCTGTTTGAAAACAGTTTAAAACACAAGGCTGTAGCATGACCATGATGTCCAGCATTCCAACACATCACATCCTCCAAGAGACAGACATTTCCAGAATAACCCCAGCTCTACAACTCCATCAGCCAATCTGATTGAAAGTATCTTTTCTATTGATTGATTAATTACTCACTTTTTTAACATTTCTACTGATTCTCACACAATTACAATATATCTCAATTATAGCATTCAGTGTCTAGACAGCTACATTAAATGCCCACTGGACTATGGGTTGGACTATGGCTACTGCATTATGGCAGCAAGAATGTGTGTATTTCATGAAGTAATCAATCAATCAATTATATTCAATGATCACTGACTGTGCGCAAAGCACTGTAAAAAGTGGTGTTTGGGAGAGTACAACGTAGAGTTGGTAGACACATTTCCTGATTAAAATGAGTTTACAATCTAGACGATGGATGATAATATACAAATTAAAAATGGAAATCAGAATTAGGGTATAAAAATGCAGTTAGTAGAAACTTTGTTCCACACTAGTTGAATGAGTTAGGAGCCTCGTTTATCCACAAAATATGACACTGTGAGTTATGAGGCAATTTGTATTTTATTGCAAAGAATACAAAAAAATGCAGTGCACAATTTAATTTAAATTACAAAGAATGGAAAAGAAATATCCACTATAAAAACAGAATCAATTTCAAATATTAATAATTGAAAGGCTAAACACATAAAATTGGTTGCCATAACCAAAGGGATCAGGATCATTTTTGTTTTGTTTTGTTTTCTCTTTTCCTGCCAAATACTTTAATGTTCATCCTATTAAAAATCATTATAGCTATAAATAAACAGCAAAGGAGCTGCTGCAGTTTGGTTCATATGCTCATGTTAAACATATAACTGGACTTAAAGAGAAAGGAAATAACGCATTGACAAATCTTTAGGTCCCTCAAGAAGATGCTATTTAGCACTTTAGAGACCTTTGTCTGAAAATAACTGCAAGCTGTTCTCCATTGTCACCTACCCCAAATCCTGTGCCTTAACCACATCCATTATATGGAAGCTCTTGAGACCAAGGATGGTGTCTACGACAGTATTGTACTCTCCCAAGTCCTTAGGACAGTACTCTGCACAAAATGCTCGGTAAATACCATTTACTGAGTAAAAACATTTACATTGTGCTGCACTATATCTTCAAAATGTTTCTTCTACTTTACTTGCAATTGTCTACACTTATGCTCCCTATTTAACTGCAGCTTTCTCTATCCATTCTCCTTAGCTGCTCCTCTCCTTGAAACTTGCTTCGTCACTGACAAAATGACTCATGTGGGTGATGGTAATGAAAACCGTCAGAAAGTCAGATGTGACACCCTTGACAAGTCCGGATCTCAGTAAGCTATGTCAGATATTGCAACAGCTCTGCCAAAATCCCAGCAGAATTTTGCTCTTCTTATTCTTTATCTATACTTCTTTATCTATACATACATCACTGTGTAACAACTAGGTAGCAGATTTCAAATAAAATTCTGAATGACGGACAAGTTCTGATTATGAATTGGACTTCCCTACACTGCAGAATCTTTGTAAACAGTAGTACTTTTTTTAAATGGCATTTGTTAAGCACTTACTTAGTGCCAGGCACTGTACTTACAGCTGGGGTAGATTCAAGTCAATCAGTACTTCCTGTTTTATACTCTCCAAAGTACTTAGCATAGTGCTGTGAACACAGTAAGAGCTCAGTAAGTACCAGTGATTGATTGATTGATTTGTGAAATCTGAATTCTGCTGCTTAGATAGGGCACTGTCTCAGAGAGATTGACAGACAAGAAATAAGGGTGCCATTAAATGAATTGAGAGTCAGACCAAACTACAGTTGTAATATCCAACATTCTTTTTTGGATGCTACAGTGATTACATCTTACTTATGCAGTAGTTCCATGAAAGTAATCCCCCTTCCAATATTAATATTAAATTACAAACTTCTAGAGCCAACTGCAAGGCAGCTCCTCTCAAATTAGTAATTACGGTAGCTGTCCTGAGTGAGTGTGACTGCTCTCTGCTCCCAGTGTAATAGTCAAGGGCACAAGGTAATAATCATCCCACATCCCTCTCATCTCTATTCACCACTATGGCTATAAGAGTCACATCTATTCTCACCCTCAGTGGTTTGCTTGTAGAAACATGGATACATGCCTAGACATACCCATTCAATTCCAGTGTTTAGTATCTCATGTGTAATCCCTTTGGGACACATTTGTGCAGGTTTGTAGAGAAGTAGTGTGGCCTAGTGGAAAGAAGTAGTGTGACCTGGAAGACAGAAGACCTAGGTTCTAATCCCTGCTCCACCACGTACCTGTTGTGTGATCTTGGGCCTAACACTTAACTTCTCTGTGCATCAGTTCCCCCATCTGTAAATGGAGAATCAATATCTGTTCCCCTTCCTACTTAATAATAATAATAATAATGTTGGTATTTGTTAAGCGCTTACTATGTGCAGAGCACTGTTCTAAGCTCTGGGGTAGACATAGGGGAATCAGGTTGTCCCACATGGGGCTCACAGTCTTAATCCCCATTTTACAGATGAGGTAACTGAGGCCCAGAGAAGTTAAGTGACTTGCCCACAGTCACACAGCTGACAAGTGGCAGAGCTGGGATTCAAACTCATGACCTCTGACTCCAAAGCCCGTGCTCTTTCCACTGAGCCACGCTGCTTCTCTAGTAAGCCCCATGTGGGACCTGATCATCTTGTATCTTCCCCAGTGCTTAGAATAGTACTTGGCACATAGCAAGTGCTAAACAAATACCACAATTATTTTTATCATTATTACTATTATTTATATGTTTTGATGCAATTTTAATAGCACTTTCAATTCTCTGAAAAGCAAAATATTAATTTGAGGTATATGTGCCATCACTTCCTAAAAGACTTTGTCACATTTAGATGAGTCAATTAGTGAAATGAAGGAGGAACAGATGGAAAAAAATATCTTGAATGGAATCATTTTTAGTGTATAAAACTCAACTCCTTGAAATGAAGTAAAGTGGCCAATCCACTCAAAATTTTAAGCTTCGAGTTTCTATTATTCCCTGTTCTTGTCTTCTTTTCTCATATTTTCTTCCTTTTTTTCCAGGAGACAGGGCGATATTCCTTTTTTGAAAGATCACATAAGCTGAGATAAATGCAATATGTGCAGGGTCGATCTGTTTTCAGGGTAAAGCACTGGTGTGCCTCAGAGGCCTAGGCCATGATTTCATGGAAAAAATGAATCAATTTGATGCATTTTGAAGCACTACAAAATAATGCATTTTATTTTGTTGAAAAATGTTTAAATCAAGTAGTAGTATGTCTAGTCCTGAAAGGTGTTCTTTGTGCTGACCTTGTGATATTTCCATCATTGATGACTGATATATTTTAATTATGTTTTAATAGCTCCTAAAGTCATCCTAAATCTTCTCCAGTCATGTGCCAGGTCAACCATACTAGGACACCCCTGAGATAAAACAGACACTGATTTAGGTTCTCAGAAGCCAAACAGCATATCCCTAGCTAATATCTTGGGTATTTCCTTAGAAATGCACTCATTTTGAAAACACAGTGGATTTTCTTAATCAATCAATCATTTTCATTGAGTGTTTACTATGTGCACAGCACTGTAGCTACTGTCTGTTTGCTATGTGCAGAGCACTGTAGCTACTGTCCTTGAATTTGGCAAGCCAGTGTTATGTCTAAGGGATACAGTGAGTTTTGTAGGGCTCAGTGAAATTGCACTCATCCTTTCTGTACACTACCCAGTCCATACACAGAGAGCTCCATCACTGATAGCAGAAAATCACTCCTAAAGATGATGCACACATTAAAGTTGTTTTGAATGGGGCAGGGTACAGGCAAAAACGTGGTCATGTAGCCCATGAGAAGCAGCGTGGCTCAGTGGAAAGAGCACGGGCTTTGGAGTCAGAGGTCATGGGTTCGAATCCCAGCTCGGCCACTTGTCAGCTGTGTGACTGTGGGCAAGTCACTTAACTTCTCGGTGCTTCAGTGACCTCATCTGTAAAATGGGGATTAAGACTGTGAGCCCCACGTGGGACAACCTGATTCCCCTCTGTCCACCCCAGGGCTTAGAACAGGGCTCGGCCCATAGTAAGCGCTTAACAAACAAACAAATACCAACATTATTATTAGCCCAGACCTCCAATGCTAAGGGTCACAGGAAATCATCCTATCTATCCTCTTGGAGTCTGCTTCCTGCTAAACAGGATAGGAGCGAAGCCTATCAGCCTATCACTAGCAGTACTGAATACACTTTACTAAGCATGTGGAAGAGAACAATTGAGCTAAAAGACATAATCCCTTTCAATTCTAGTGATGGCAAAAACACCATTTAATCAGGGGCAGGTAAACAAAATTATTTACAGTAAGTAGGAAAAGGACAGGTTCATATGGCTATAACTTGAGAATGAAAAGAAGGATCATTTAATAAATAAGGTTTAAATAGTAGAACACATAACTCAATAAGTACATGCATGGTGTAAGTAGCTGTGAGTGCACAAAGTGCTCAGAACCTAAGTCCTGAAGGTGCTATTTTCCCAACTTTTAGAACCTCAGGATTATTGTGGCAATTTTCTCATTGAGGACTGTTTGGCCAAAGCAGCAAACTAAGCAGGGACTGTGTCCTGAATTACCTTTTAAATTTCATATTGAATGTTGTTTTTTTTTTAAAAAAAGGTAATAATGATGATAATAATGATTTTTGATATCCTGTGCGCCATCTCCAAAACTTTCCCTGCCCCCATCCCTGTCATCCTTACCAGGCACCACCCTTCTTTCTCTTCCTCCTACACTGGCCCCTGCCAGCTCAGCCCTATTCAACCCCTTCCTACCCCTCGTACCACTCCTATCTCATGCATCCTCCCCATTGCTTCAGCCAAGTGTGGCCTGTGGAACCCCTGCTTCATTATCGGGAAGTTTCTCTTCATTATTGAGCTGTTACTACTCCTCATCATCATCACTGAAACCTGGGTCTTCCCAGATGACACAGCCACTGTTATTTAAAGAATGTAAAATTTGAATATTTTTTAAAAATTACACTATTATACCATGTCCAACCCAAATACTTTGTATATACCCTAGTGCTTAATACAGTGTCTGGCACATAGTGATAATAATAATAATGATAATAATAATAACTGTGGTATATGTTAAGTGCTTACTGTGTATCAGCCACTGAACATAGCACCGGGGTAGATAAATGCAAATTGGGTTGAACAAAGTCCCTGACCCACTGCTGCCAACCTATCACTGCAAGCGTTTCTCCAAGCATGGGACTCCCTCCCACTCCATTTCAGGCAGAACACAGCTCTTCACATCTTTCCAGTCCATCAGAAGGCCTTCCCTGATTGTTTTTAAACTTTCCACTTTATATCTCTTCTCACATTTGTACCATCTAAGCACTTCAGTTCTCACAGACTCCCATAGCACACCTTATTAAGTGGCCACTATTACTTCCTCCTATTTGTATTTTCTGGTTTCCTGAAACCTATAAATTTCATTCTGGTCCAAACCAGTCGCTGAAAATTGTATCGTGTAGAATCAGGCTTGTCAGAGTTTTGCTCCAGAAAGTCTTCCTCTAGTCATAATGATAACAATTAATTATAGTTAAACATATTGTGTGAGGAATCCCTATCCAAAGTGATAAAATTCAAGTGGTTTCTCCACTCAGTTTCTGATCAAAAGCAATCCAGGTAGCAATGACTCTTCACTGATTTTATTCAATGTTGGATTCCCCAGCAGTATTGCCGAATCTGAACTCTTTAAATCAACTCTAGGGCATGGGTTAGCTAGGAGTAATAATTAGATTCCTGGAATGGGAACTCATTGGGGATTCACAAAGTAAACTCTACAACCCAGTAGATGATTGAAAAATAATTATCTGTCCTAGGAAGGATGGAAGATTGTCAAAATAGTATAAAGGAAGCTATTTATTATCTGGAAAGTTCTTTCCAAACCCTTGCATTTTTGCATTTTCATTTGCTTTTATTTATGCATGATGCATCTATACGCTTCAGAAGATACTTGTGAGAAGAACAACTGGTTGTTGGAAATTACTTTTGTGTGTTAGGAAGCCAATAAAAAAGAATATTTTAAAAAAATTACACTATTATACCATGTCCAACCCAAATACTCTGTATCTACCCTAGTGCTTAATACAGTGTCTGGCACATAGTGATAATAATAATAATGATAATAATAATAATTGTGGTATTTGTTAAGTGCTTACTGTGTATCAGGCACTGAACATAGCTCTGGGGTGGATAAATGCAAATTGGGTTGAACAAAGTCCCCGACCCACATCGAGCTCACAGTCATAATCCCCATTTTACAGTTGAGGTAACTAAGACACAGAGGAAGTGAAGTGACTTGTCCAAGGTCACACAGCAGACAAATGGCAAAGTTGGGATTAGAACCCACAAATATGTGACTCCCAGGCCTGTGCTCTATCCACTATGCCATGCAAATACCACAAATTTATTATTATCATTATTATAAACATCACTATTATTTGCAGCATTGTTAAGCAGTCTAGAATTTGCTTGGTGTTAAATGGCCAAGGTATTCCAACACACCATTCAGAATCTGTAGCAGTTAAGGGTGATTGATGCAGTATAATGGAGAGTGGAGTAATGCAGAAAGTATGATTCCAGTATTCAATGTGGAAAAATTGTTGTTTAATAATTCAGTGGTTGAATGACAGTAATGTAAAGAGGATGAGTCATGCTTTTTCATTGGATGCTTTTCATAATAATGGTATAATTTCTAAGTCGGAAATTTTTTAAAATCATATATTGCTATTGAAATGTGTTTTCCATTTTTTTTCCCCTAAGGCAGAGAAATCATTTAGGGAGTCAAGAGCTTCTGATGAAAGACCAATCAGCATTTAATGGTATATATTACCTGAGAAATTCAATATTGCTTCATGAATTGGATTTCCTTTCTCTTAGTGTTAATGATATAAAAATTATTGAAGAGAAATCCCCCCTTTCAATGTGCTATTTTTCCAAGCTTACAACATATAATAATAATAATAATGTTGGCATTTGTAAAGGGCTTACTATGTGCAGAGCACTGTTCTAAGCACTGAGGTAGATACAGGGTAATCAGGTTGTCCCATGTGAGGCTCACAGTTAATCCCCATTTTACAGATGAGGTCACTGAGGCATAAAGAAGTTGTGACTTGCCCACAGTCACACACCTGACAAGTGGCAGAGTCGGCATTTGAACCCATGACCTCTGACTCCCAAGCCTGGGCTCTTTCCACACAGCCATGCTGCTTCTCAATGCTTCTCAACATACTGTAGAGTAACTATTTTATATATGTCTAAAATAATATACTTATGATCCCCATTTCCAAACTGAAAATAGTAAGTTGAAATAATTAAAATAATGCTTCCCTGAAAAATCTCACTTTAGAACTAAGCATTTAGACTTTGTGCTTCATTTCATGCTTTTAGGTGAAATTCAGGAAATATTTTCATGATTTGTTTTAAAATTTAAATGTTTTTGTATATCCCCAAACCCTTAAAACTGTGTTATATACAAAGAAGGATCCTCTTATTCAGATTAAATTTATAAATGCAGTGATCATATAAAAATAGTGATAGTAATAATGATAATTCTGGTATTTGTCAAGTGCTTACTATGTACCAGACACTGTTCTAATTGCTGGGCTAGATTTAAGCTAAGATATAAAATATAGATATAAGGGGTAGTTAGGAGTTAATCCGTTTGGACACAGTCCCTGGCCCACATAGGGCTCACAGTCTTAATTCCCATTTTACAGATGAGATAATTGAGGCCTAGAGAAGTTAAGTGACATGTCCAAAGTCACACAGCAAATAAGTGGCAGAGTAGGAATTAGAATCCAGATCCTTCTGACTCCCAGGCCTGTGGTCTATCCACCAGACCATGCTGCTTCTTTAGACTATAGCTTGGAATATCACTTATTTGAACTATAATTTGGAATATTATTAGCCTTCATTCTCAGTGAAATGAAACAATCTCACTATATATATACCTATATTCACATCAGTAGTTTCTAGATAAGGGGGGCATTTCTGCTCAATAATTTCATATCATTAACACTAAGAGAAGGGAAAATACAATTCATGAAGGAGTATTGAATTTCTCAGGTAATATATACCATTAAATGCTGATATATGTATATATATATATGAATATACACATATATTTATTCAATCATAGCTACTGAGTGCTTACTGCTTGCAGAGTACTATATATATATTATATGTAGTATATTAAGTAATATACATTATATATATATATCATATTAGTTATATGTGTATTATATATACTTAGTGAGAATATACTATACTGTATACTATTGCCACTAAGGTCCGTTTATCGTGAGGAGAGCCTTCATTCAGGCTAATGGGAATACTCCAACAGGGCACCAAACCAGTCTTATCTTCAGAAATGTAGATTTCTCCCAATGAGGAATATAGAACAATTTGTTCAGTCTTTCATTTGATGTTTGAATCTTGTCAAAGAATTAGAATGTAGTAAAGACTGATTGCATAAAGAACACGGTGGATGAAAATATGCCAAATTCTCCATCGTGGTGTCTGAAAAGGAAAATAAGAAGGTAGGAGGAAATATATTTTTATACTGAAATGTGTGAGCCAAAGAGAATATTTTCAACATTAGTGAAGTGAGTGTTTCCATGATGGTGAACATCTCTTGACACCTACAAGCTGGCAGAAACCAAACTGCTCCTTCTGGAGAAATAGGTTGGTATTCTCACAAGTGGGTGAGTGGGTGATTCTCCAAGGAGAGAGAATCTAAGGAAAATTTTTCAGAAGTTCCAATTAGCATCCTCATCATTATGATAATTCATGAATTTAATGCATACTGTTTACAGAATACCCTATTGCATACTTGGGAATATACTCTAGACTTAAAACACTGTGTCTGCTCTCAAGGATCATACATTTTAATGCGGGGTGGGGATTATATTGAAACTACTTATTTGGAAACTACTGATGTGAATTCATTCATTCATTCATTCATTCATTCATTCATTCATATTTATTGAGCACTTACTGTGTGCAGAGCACTGTACTAAGGGCTTGGGAAGTACAATTCCGCAACAGATAAAGACAATACCTACCCAACAATGGGCTCACAGTCTAGGGGAGGGAGACAGACAACAAAACAAGTAGACGAGCATCACATCAAAATAAATAGAACCACAGATAAATGCACATCATTAATAAATAGAGCAATAAATATGTACAAATAAATACAGGTGCTGTGGGGAGAGGAAGGGGGTAGAGCAGAGGGAGGGAGTGGGGAGGAGGAGCAGAGGGAAATGGAGGGCTCAGTCTGAGAAGACCTCCTGGAGGAGGTGAGCTTTTGGGCTCTGAAGACAGAAGAGAGATAGTTTGGCCTGTGTCCAATCTGATTAATTAGTATCTATTCCCAGCCTTTAGAGCAGTGCTTAGCATATAGTGTTTAACAAGTACCAATTATTATAATACTATAAGTATTATTATTACTCTGTGTACCCTATGCATAGTAAGCACTCAGTAAATATTATTGGTTAATTGATTGATTGATCATGTACTTCATTAATTCTTGAAGATTTTAATTTTTATCAAAAATTTCATTTGTGAACAAATCAGAACACATTTCTTCCTAAAGATAAATGATAAAAAATGAAAGGAAACTACCTTCTGGTGAATAGAATCCTTGTCCACTATACTAATTCCTCCAAGAGGTCTTCCCAGACTGAACTTCCCCTTTTCCCTCTGCTCCCTCTGCTCCCTCTCTGCCCCGCCTTCATCTCCCCTCAACTAAGCCCCCTTTCCCCCCTTTCCCTCTGCTCCTCCCCCTCTCCTTTCCCCTCCCCTCAGCACTGTGTTAATTTGTATACATTTTTATTACCATATTTATTTTGTTAATGACGTGTACATCCCCTTGATTCTATTAATTGTGATTAAGTTGTCTTGTTTTTGTTTGTCTGTCTTCCCCCATTTAGACCGTAAGCCCATCAATGGGCAGGGATTGTCTCTATCTGTTGTGGAATTGTACATTCCAAGCGCTTAGTATAGTGCTCTGCACCTAGTAAGTGGTCAATAAATACTATTGAATGAATCAATGAATAATTCATGCCTCCAAAACCCTAGCATACTAGTTAACATTCATTATCACAGTCAGTATTCTTTTGTTGAGAGACTGATTTCCACCCGCTCCTCTTCCTCCTTCTCCTACTTTCTACATTTTGTTTCTCTAAGGCCAACCTACTCACTGTACCTTGATCTCATTTATCTCATAACCCATCTCTCACCCACATCCTGCCTCTAGCCTGGAACGCCTTCCCTCTTCATATCTGACAGATGATCACTCTCCCTACCTTCAAAATCTTACTGAAGACACATCTCCTCCAAGAGGTCTTCCTTGATTAAATCCTCAATTCCTCTTCTCCAAATTTTTTCTGAGCCTCCCTTGGATTTGGACTTCCAACCTTTATTCAACCCTCCCTCAGTCCCATAGCATTTATGTACATGCCTATAATTTATTCATTTATATTAGTGTCTGTCTCCTCCTCTAGACTGTAAACTCATTTTGGGAAGGGAGCATATCTATCAACTCTGTTAAATTTTACTCTACTAAGCGCTGTGTACAATGCTCAGCAGACAGTAGGCACTCAATATCTATGATTGATTTGAGTCCAATCCTCCCCTGACTGACCACTCCTACTCTCTGTTTTGACATCCCTTCACTTCTAGCTCACCTACCAGATGGTAAGAAGTGTTGAACCAGAGAAAGAATTAAATTCAAAACCATCTATTTCTCCATTAATTAGCATTTGTTATGAAGTTTTGGTGGGGGTGGAGGTGAAAACATGAATAAAATTAGATTTTCAGACTGTCTATGGATTTCATTAATTATGTTCTCTGTTCCCATTATGCAACTGGGCTGTAAATATTGTTTCATTTTCCTACTAGTTCTCAAATAAGTGATTATAAACTTCAGTAAAAGCTGACAAGATATAATTAGGCAGAAATCCAAACAAATGAACAATTCTTAATGAACTGGTTTAAAATACATTAATTGCTCCTGTAACACATGGGTTATATTCTTCATAAACCCACATTAGAAAAATTTGTGTTACTGTACACACACAGTTTGTGTGTCATCACACATGTGCAAAACCATTTCTTTTGTCAGCATTTTGTCACCTAGATATATGTACTTATGTAGAAGAAACTTTCCTAATTCCCTAATTCCTAATTCCCTAGCAGCATTCAACCCAAAATGCTTAGTAAAAACATGTAAGGAAGAACTATGTATAATTTTAATAGATTAATTACATATATGATGCAAAATATAGATAATGACATTTTCTTCTATTCTGCTTTTGACTATGCTAGCAATATAGAAATTGCACAAAGCACTAAAAGAGCTTTATTCATGTATGGTATCCTTTGTCTGTAAGATTCAGTAATCTAATTACTTCTATGTAGTAATAGCAGCAGCAATAACAGTATTAGCCTAGTGCCCTGGATTGATTGGTTGAGAAGTACAGAAAAACAAAGTAACATAATCCCTGTCTACAAGGATCTTACAGTCTAATGAGAGATTATATATATATTTATTTACAACCTTAGTATTCTTTTACAAATTTTTTTGACTACTATTGTTGATCATGATATTGTTATTAATATCACAATGGCAAAGGACAAAGAGAATGTTTATTTATGGTTTCCTTTGAAAGATTCACCAGTATAATTATTTCTCTCTTCCTGGGTGAATCACTAATTTTAGTAACAAGAGATCTCCTGCCTCCTCTCAAAATTTGCTCCTTCACCTGCTCCTTTGGCCCTATCACTTCATGACTTTTTTTTAAAGACTTACTACCTCCCTTCTTCCCTCCCTCACTGCCATTTTCAAATGTTCATACTCCAGTGGTTTCTTCCCCACTGTTTTCAAGCATACTTATGGATATTCTATCCTAGAAAACATTTCCTTTGACACCATGGCTCTCTCCAGTTACTGTCTGACCTCCCTACTTCCATTCCTCTCAAACATCTTGAGCCAGGTGTCTGTACCCATTGTCTCCACTTCCTCTCCTCCCTGTCTTCTTGACCCCCTCCAGTCTAACTTGTTCCCTATTTGGTCCATGGAAACTGTCCTTTAAAATGTTACCAAAGAACTCCTTCTTGCCAATCCATGGCTTCTTACTCCTACTCCTCCACAGCCTCTCAGCTACCTTCAATGCTGTGGACCACCCCTTTCTCATGGAAACATTATCTAACCTTAAGCTTCACCCTATTGGTTCCCTTAGTTTTCATCTTATCTCTCTGGATGCTCATTCTCAGTCTCTTTCATGGGCTACTTCTCTGCCTCCCACCCCTCACTGTGGATGTTGCTCTAGGTTCAGTCCTCTGTCCCCTTGTATTCTCTATCTTTACCACTCCCTGGCTTCAACTGCCATATCTAAAGTCAACAATAGGATAAGAGAGTTGTGTTAAATGGCAAAAGAAAGGGGCTTACTAAAGATTGAGCAATTAGGAAGAGAAACAAAATGTGTGCAGGTGTTTTTAGAAGGAGAGAAGGGATGCGTTCAGAGGGTCAAGAAGAGAGCTAGTGGAGAAGAAATTTAGGTAGAGGTTGCACACGACCCATGGTAACGGTTTGATGATAAATGGAAGCTGTGAGTTGGGATAAAAACTGAAAGGGGACTGTGGGGTGAAGAGAGTGATGGTTTAGAATGTGAGTTACTTGAACACACTTTAAGGCAGAGGAGAAGGAACATCGGAAGTGAGAGGTTGAAAAATGACAGTTTGGGAAAGGAGATTAACAGATCTGAATTTACCTGAATTTATGAATCTAGAAACATAAAGATAACATCTCTGCAGGTGGATACAATCTATTCAGTATGTCTGGCCAGCAGTGGGAGAGGCTGATGTAGTGAGATTTAGAGCATTTTGAAAAATTTTCATTTTAGGATGGGAGAGTTATGTTCAATGGCAAAGGAAAGGGGATTAATAGAGATTAAGCAATTAGGAAGGGAAACAGTGTTTGCAGGTGTTTTTAGAAGGAGAGACTAAGGAGAGACTGTTGCTTCACCAGCCCAGTTTCTTCCCTCAAGGGCACTTTCCATCTCAAAGAATATCTAAATATTGTAGTAACTGGAAGACTGTATCTCTTTCTTTGTATTTCACCTAATGTTTGCTGAGGGTCATGCTCTAAATGATGCTAATGATACATTTTGCTCAGAAAGGGCCAGCTATTTTACATTACAATTTAGTAATAGGCCATGAAAAATCTTAGGAATTGTGCCTGAATGTCAGATATATGACTCACACACACATTACAGACTTGGAACCACTCTCTCTCTAAGATGACTTCTAGGAATTAATGGTATTTCCTCTCTTTTCTTTCAATTGCAATGCACTATTGTTAAACTAAGAGACATCTGGAAGGAGATGAGCAATAGCTTATTGTCTCCACTTGGTTTCTGGCCCAGATACCTTTGCCTTTTCAAGAGAGATAAAAGAAAGAGTGTCTTTGGGTCACTGGTCATCTCCATTAGTGTGGGTTAAAATATCTCTGGCATAAGAACAATAGTAGCACAGTTTTTTCCCAATTAATAAATCCTATGTCAAGTGTTTCAATTAGAGAAAATGAAAAATGTCCCAAATGCAGTCATTTTGAAAAGTGAGAGAAAAAGAATATGCCATTAGGGAAGATTGCAAAACCAAATGGAGGAAGAAAACATTCCACTGTCCCTAGAGCTTCCTTAAGGCGATGGCAAGAGACTGTTTTTAATAGGATTAATAAGTTTCCCTTGCTTTAGGGACTGTGGGTGAATGATGGTTTGAGGAAGGAAAATAAGGATTAAAAAATATAGTCTGCAAGAAAAGATAGTATTAGTATAACCTTCTTATTTGTGCAAAGGCTTACGATGTCAATTTGATTTGCAGGCTCAGTCAGTGGAGGAAAGTCAGTGGTAGAAACATTCAGAACCTTGAGGAGCCAGTCTTGGAAAATTCTCAAACTGACATCCACTTTGGTGAGCATGAACAGAATTACCCAATAGCACAGACTGCATATTTAGCCCCTCTAAAGCCAACCTACTCATTGTACCTCATTCCCGTCTTTCTCACTGCCAACTCAAGTCCATGTCCTCCCTCTGGCCTGGAACTCTATCCCATTTCAAATCTGATAGAATACTATTCTTCCCACCTTTAAAGCCCTCTTAAAATCACATCTCCTCCAAGGGACATTACTAACACCCATTTTCTCCCTTTTCACCTGTTTTCCATCACTTATGCACTTGGATCTGTACCCCTTAATCACTTGATATATTCCCACACAGCATTTACGTGCCTAACCCTCTTCTCTTCCTGTAATTTATTTTAACATCTGTTGCCCCCCTGTAGACTGTAAGTTCCTTGTGGGCAGGGTCTCTGTCTACCAACTCTATAATAGTGCATTCTCACAAACACTTAGTACAGTGCTCTGCACACAGTAAGCACTCAAAAAATGTCATTGGTTGATTGACTCATTTAGCACACAGTTTTCCATGCCATTACCCAGTCTTTCTTCTTGACACTTCACATTGGTGGTCCTGCTCTCCCAGAAGATCCCAACCCTCTCTCCATTCTCACATAGCTATCACCAGGACCCTCTCCTTTCACTAGCCTCTCCAGCTCCTGCTCCAGCTTCTACTCTCTACATGGCCCCATTCTCCAGCTAATACTTTTTACATTCAAATAGTTGATAGCATGATAATATCTACAGGATGAGTTGGTTATCCCACATTGGTGTCCTCGGATGCTAATCAGGTTAATCATAACATTGCAGCACTCTTTTCTCAGTCCCACATCCTCTCCTTTCCTAGTTGCCCCACCCATCCTGCCTTTCTTCAAACCTTCCCTGTCCTCCTCATTACCCATAGCAGAATTATAATCTGTTTGCTCATTTCCCCACAGCACATATGTGCATCTCCAGTCCTATGGTTTCCACCTCATTCTTCTGCATAGTTTGTGTTTTTGAACAATCAATAGTCTTTATCGAGTGCTTACTGTATGCAGAACATTGTAATAAGTGCTTATTAAGTTATTTACTTGGTTCTCCAATGTGTTTGTCCCTTCCCCCAATAGCTCACAGCCTCTGATTGTGGAGAAACTAAACTAGTAGTGAAAGTAAATTGGAACTCACTGAACCAGAGTTCCAGGGGGAAATAAAAAGAGCCAGAATGGACATTGTGGTATGAATTATTTAGACACACCAAGCCTTACTTTTCATCATGGCTTTACCAGACCTCACACTGGCCTAGAGGAGAGAGCTAAACGTAGGTGCAGAATGGGATATGTGGGCATGTGGGGGCTTCACTTCACTTGAGGCTTGCCTGACATAGTTCCAGATCTCCAGTGGGGGGGATGTTGTACAAAGTGGGGTCTGCACCACTGAAACACTTGTAGGAAGTGAATTTTGATAGGGAAGGTGCGAGGGTGAATAATAATTGTGGTATTTGTTAAGCGCTTACTATGTGCCGAGCACTGTTCTAAGCGCTGGAGTAGATACAAGGTAATCAGGGTGTCCCACTTGGGGCTCACAGTCATAATCCCCATTTTACAGATGAGGTAACTGAGGCACAGAGAAGTTAAGTGACTTGCCCAAAGTCACACAGCTAAGTGGTGGAGGTAAGATTAGAACTCACAACCTCCGACTCCCAAGTCAGTGCTCTTTCCTCTAAGCCACGCTGCTAAGTAGAGATAAGGCTGTTTGAGGAATGCAGTGTTGCACTGTGTGGCATTTCTCCTATATGTCCGATTCGGCTCCACTCTCATTCATTCATTCATTCAATCGTATTTATTGAGCACTTACTGTGTGCAGAGCTCTGTACTAGCACTTGGAAAGTAAAATTCAGCAACAGATAGAGACAATCCTTACCCAACAATGGGTTCACAGTCTAGAAGGGGCAGACAGACAATAAAACAAAATAAGTAGACAAGCATCAAGAGCATCAGTATAAATAAATAGAATTATAGATATATACACATCATTAATAAAATAAATAGAATAATAAATATGTAAAAATATACACAAGTGCTGTCGGGGGTGAAGGCAGTAGAGCAAAGGGAGGGATTAGGGACAAGTAGGGAGGGGAGGAGGAGCAGAGGGAAAGGGGGTCTCAGTCTGGGAAGGCCTAATGGAGGAGGTGAGCTCTCAGTAGCTTTGAAGAGGGGAAGCATACTAGTTTGGTGGATGTGAGGAGGGAGACCATTCCAGCCCAGAGGTAGGACGTGGGCCAGGGGTCGACGGTGGAACAGGCGAGAATTAGGCACCGTGAGGAGGTTAGCAGCAGCAGAGGAGCAGAATGAGTGGACTGGTCTGTAGAAGGAGAGAAGGGAGGTGAGGTAGGAGGGGGCAAGGGGATGGACAGCTTTGAAGCCCAAAGTGAGGAGTTGTTGCTTCATGAAAAGGTTGATAAGGCAACTACTGGAGATTTTTGAGGAGGGTGGTGACATGCCCAGAGCGTTTCTGTAGAAAGATAGTCCTGGTGGCAAGGTGAAGGATAGACTGAAGCAGGGAGTGACAGGAGGTTGGGACATCAGAAAGGATGTTGATGCAGTATCCAGTCGGGATATGGTGAGAGATTGTACCAACAAGGTAACAGTTTGGATGGAGAGGAAAGGGCGGATCTTGGCAATGTTGTGAAGGTAAAACTGGCGGGTTCTGGTGACAGATTGGATGTGTGGGGTGAATGAGAGAGTGGAGTCAAGGATGACACCAGGTTTGTGGGCTTGTGAGATGGGAAAGATGTTAGTGCTGTCCACAGTGATGTGAAAGTCAGGGAGAGGCCAGGGTTTGGGAGGGAAGATAAGGAGCTCAGTCATGGACCTGTTGAGTGGTGGTCCCCTCAACGGTGGTGGGCGGACATCCAGGTGGAGATATCCTGAAGCCAGGAGGAGATATGAGCTTTGTGGGAAGCAGAGAGAACAGGGGAGGAGATGCAGATTTGGGTGGCATCTGCATAGAGATGGTAGACACCTCCTACCATCTGCCTAGCTACTCAGACATCAAGCCCATTGCTGATCCCTACCCCTCAGCTAGCCCCCTCCTACAAGCTTAGAAGTCAAGGTGTTTTGGGGGTGGAGGGGATGGTGGCCTGCTCATTCCTTCAAACTTTGTTCCCAACCTTACACACCCTGTTGCAGTAACAGAAAGACTGGGAAAGGAAGCCAGGGCTGGTTCAGGGAGGAGGCAATCAGTGATCTTCCTTCAGTGAGGGAATACATTTGAGGAGGAAGAGGGAGACCTAGGAGAAAGGACACCTTGGGTCAAAGCAGGAGGGGCCATCCCAGCCCTTTAGCATTTGCATAACCTCAAATGCAAGCCAGTGTTGCCATGGCATTAAGGATAATAGAGACACACACTGAGCATGAGGAAGAAAGCTGGAGAGGTATAGAGACTTTTCCTGGGGGACTTTGTCCCCTTCTAGCCGGTGGAAGGCTAGGGAGTGGCTGACTTGAGTGTCAGCCTCCATCCCATGGCATTCCCTCTCCCAACTTTATTTTGGCCACTCATTAATCTGCCCTAGCCCCTGTCATACTCCTATTACACTTTTTGCCCAGCATACCCTATGTGACATCACGGTTATCAGACACCACTTCTTTTCCCCCTGGCTAAAAGCAAAGGGATGGACCAGTTTGGGCAGGCCTGACATTGAAGAAGAGGACTGGACCCAGAAGGGGATCCATCCCAAACCGCTGGAAATCTTATGGTTCTGGAAGTTGAAGAAGAGGCCAGCCATGGTGAGGAAGGAGTGAATAATAATAATTAAGTGGCATTGGGTGAAGGAGGAGGAGCAATGAATGAGATCCCTGCAGGGATCAGGGAAGCAGATTCACAGCTCTCGGTAGGCAGAAAGTCAGTGGCAGGAAAGGTGTGGATGGGGGGAAGGAGAGAGTCAAAGTTGTAAAGGTCAACTGGGAGGGTTGGGATGGCAAATGGCAGGGGCAGGAGAGGATCCGGGAGTGGGGGGCTCAGGTGGAGCCGGGGCGACAGGGACTGAGTAGGCTCGTCTGCTCACCTTGACCCATGGGAATAAGAATAATAATAATAATAATGGAATTTGTTAAGTGTTTACTATGTGCAAAGCACTGTTCTAAGCACTGGAGAGGATACAAGGTGATCAGGTTGTCCCACGTGGGGAATCAAAGTCTTAATCCCCACTTTACAGATGAGGTAACTGAGGCATAGAGAAGTCAAGTGACTTGACCAAGTCATATAGGTGACAAGCAGCACAGCCAAGATTTGAGCCCATGACCTCTGACTTCCAAGTCCGTGCTCTTTCCACTGGGAATCATCGCTGAGTCATATTATTAGTCCGTGAATGAGGCAAAGGCACCTTTTCCTTATAAATAAATATTAGATATATAAATTCAAAGAAAGAAGCACTTCTATTTAGGAATACATCACAAGAAGCCAAGTACCCCTATTAAAAGACCACTACTACCTCAGTAGTTAAGTGAGTTGAGAGGCATTGAAGATGTCAAGTATAGCATTTTAGCTTTTATTCCTTTCTTCCACCCCTACCCTACATCACTCTAAGGTTGGCATATTAAAGCTTCAAATGTTGTGTTTATTTCTGTTTGTCACTTGCCAAAAAACTACCTGCTAAATCTGTAGCTCCAGCATGTTTAGTGGGAGAATTATTTTACTGATCAAACGTAAACTCAAGTTTTGGGCCTTTTCTGCCCCTAAAATATCGCTATTTAGGAATTCATGGCTGATGAAACTTCAAAGTTTTTTATCTATTTCTTGAGTTTATTTGGAAAAAATCCATTCAAAATTGTGAATTAAAAGTGTGGGCAAACCAATCTCTTTAAAATTTGAGTGACATAGGCTTTTTTGCCTCATCCTCTCTGCAGTTCTCTTGCTAATCTTTAACCATAACAGTCTGTAAGGTTTTCATAGCATGCCACTTTGGCATGCTTTTCTGTGACTGTTGGGTGGCTAGATCACAGCCACTATGACTCCACCAGAGTTGAAGCTGCCTTGCCTTTAAACATCATTACCAGTTGGAGATTTTCTGTAGATAACTAGACAAAACACGTTGTGGGCAGAGAATGTGTTATATTATGTCTGTTATATCGCACACAGTAACCACTCTATAAATATGACTGGCTGAAAATGTCATTGAAGCATATATATATATATATATATATATATATATATATATATATATATATGTATACACACACACAGAAACATGTTTATACATTTTGTAAACTCTGTGTTGTACATATTTGATATAATATAATAAAATTATGGTTTTGCTAAGTGCTTACTATGTGTCAGAAACTTTACTAACCACTGGAGTGGGAACTAGCAAATAGGGTTGGTCATTGCCCCTGTCCCACGCGGGGCTCACAGTCTCAAACCCATTTTACAGATGAGGTAACTGAGGAACAGAGAGGTAAAGTGACTTGCCCAAAGTCCCACAGCAGACAAGTGGCAGGGGCAGGATTAGAACCCATGACCTTCTGACTTCCAGGCCGGTGCTCTATCACTATGCATACTGCTTCCCATGCCATATTGCTTCCTTTATATATCTATCTATAGATATAGATTTTCATTCATTCAATAGTATTTATTGAGTGTTTACTATGTGCAGAGCACTGTACTAAGCACTTGGGATGTACAATTCAGGCAACAGGTAGAGACAATTCCTGCCCATTGATGGGTTCACAGTCTAAACCGCGGAGACGGACAGCATATAGATACATAGATATAGGTAAATATACATATGACTCTACCTATAAAAATATACACACATACATATATATATATATGTATATTTTTTTTGCCATACACTATGAATAATGGAAACCTGAAGGACAACACATTTCCTACTGTTTAATGTACCTCTAAGAGAAACTGGTCAATAAAGTGTAAGACATGCGTCCTTCCCCTTACTGATAATCTAGGATTAATATGAGAATGATTGAAGGTCATTATATAAATCATATAAAATATTACAAATGTCACAGAGTTCACATGAACATCACATTCACATTTCAGAGATGTTTTGTTCACTTCTTGTATTTTATGAATAACACTTAAGCAGGAAATTTTCGCATTGGAAATATTCTCTCCCTCAAAATAAATCCTTGGTAGAGGAGAGTCTTCAATGATTATACTTATGCAGCATCACACTCTCGACTGGGTGGGGACAATTCTTTTAGTTTTATGATACTGCACACTGAATCCTCAGCTTAGCTGAAGTGAAAGTGAGCCCTTTCATGTTGGCTTTAGCTACTGACCTGAGAGATATAGAAAAAAAACTTTAAAAGAAAAAGCATAATGGTCTGGATTAATTAAGCAGAGGCCACAGGATACTTCAGCTATATTCACCTTCCGGCTTTCTCCTGAAATAGGAGATCTTTTCTTGTTTTATTCCATGGTGTAAATAGAAACAGCAAAGTCATTATTATGGCTTCAGCTATTCAACCTTAGGTGATAATCCTCATAAGCCTTCCTGGAAAGTCTACAAAATCCTTTGAACTTCTGAATTGAAGTTCTAACAGCATAATGTCCTTGAAAAACTAAAGAATGGAATATAAAAGACCACCCTTCAATCATTACCAACTGTTCTAGATATTTTAAAAATGTAATAGAAGTCCAAATATGGCGTTTGTATAGTTTCCAAGATTTCAGGCTGGTGGTATTTACAAAGGCATATTTCTATGTTGGAGTATCATCTATTTTCGTTAATTAATTCTGTCATTTTGTTCATTCTGTAATAGAGCTTCAGGAGATAAAAATGAGCATTCTTCCTACATACTAACAAATCATGAACTGAAAAGGCGATGTAGCAACTCCCCCAAATTAATTTTTATAGCATTGCTGATGTTTCTGGGGATCAAACGATTGGATACTTTACTAAACAGAAAATGTTACTTGTCTCAACTTTGTATATGCAAAAGGCAAAAACGAACAAAGGAAAATCTTCCTCTTAAAAATTAGATGTGTTCATTATCCATCATCCGTTAAGGAAGGTGTACCCTGGCAAATTAACTAGATAATTTAACCTTAAAATATAAAGGATATTTAAAGTAAAAGTATGTTTTTTTCTTGAACTCTCTGGGAAATTACCATAATTGTTAGCAGCAGCAGAATTTACAGAGCACAGCAATGTATTAGATTCGTAACACAAAAATAACAAAACAAAACAAAAAAGCATACAAAATATACATAAAATATGCAATCCCTGCTTCACAGGTTCTTATGGTCTAATATTCAGAAGTAAAATATGAAGCTAAATGTTGGCTGTAATCCTTCTAGGCTATGTAATTACATGCATTTATACTCTAAAGACACAAACTAGATTGCATGCTCAATGAGGATAGGAATCATTGTGTATCAATTATCCAATCAATCAATCAGTCAATCAGTCAACGGAATTTATGGACTGTTTACGGTGTGCAAAGCATTAGACTAAGAGTTTGTGAGAGTACAGTAAAATACAGATGGTAGATACAATCCCTGCCCATAAGGAGGTTACAGTCTAGATTAGAGAAGCAATTTAGCAATTTAGGTCATGGACCTGGGAATCAGAAGGTTGTGGGTTCTAATTCCAACTCTGCCGATTGTCTGCTGTGTGACCTTGGCAAATCACTTCACTTCTCTGCTTCTCAGCTACCTCATCTGTAAAATGGGGATTGAAATTGTGACCCCCATGTGGGAAAGGATCTGTGTCCAACCTGATTTGCTTGTATCCATCCCAGAGCTGAGAACAGTGTTTGGCACACAGTAACTGCTTAACAAATACCACATTTAATATTATTATTATTATTATATTATGGATTCAAGGGGATTAGTCATTTAGATAGCAGTTTACTTGTTTACCCCGAACCAGATACAACCTACTACCTTTTCATGGCAACGTTGACTGGGTGGGCAATTGTGATCACTCTATTTCCTGTCAACCCTAGATCACCTGGGTCAAATTATCTTTTGGATAATTTGACCTTTGACTGGAAATCATTTCTATATTCCCTTATAACCTTCTAGAAGGAAAGAGAGAAGAGACAATTTGGGTTTGAAGCATCATTGTACAATGTTCAACTAGATAAGTGGGAAGTATGAAAGCAGTGTGGGCAGGGATTGTTCCTTTTTATTGCTGATTTGTACTTTCCAAGCGCTTAGTACAGTGCTCTGCACACAGTAAGCATTCAATGAAATTAGAAAAAAAGAATTGTATATTGGATGTTTTTGGTTTTTATGGTATTCGTTAAGTGTTTACTATGTGTCACACACATACTTCTAAACTCTGGAGTAGATACAAGTTAATCAGGCCTGATACAATATCTGCCTCACATGGCATAGGTAGTGCAGAGGACATGTACTGAATTCCCATTTTGGAGTTGAGTAAACTGAGGCAGAGTGACTTGCCCAAGGACACACAGCAGGCAAATGACAGAGCCGCTATTAGAACCCAGGTCCTCTGGTCCCCAGACCCACGCTTTATCCACTTGGTCAATTTTACAAAAAGAATGTGAAATTCTCTGTCCGCTTCTATTCTCCATCTACAGTCATTCCCTTGGAGAACTCATTTGCTCCCACAACGTCAAGTACCATCTCTATGAAGATTACTTGTTTTGTTGTCTGTCTCCCCCTTCTAGACTGTGAGCTCGTTGTTGGGTAGGGATTGTCTCTATCTGTTGGTGAATTGTACTTTAATAATAATAATAATAATAATAATAATGGCATTTGTTAAGTGCTTACTATGTGCAAAGCACTGTTCTAAGTGCTGGGGATGATACAAGGTGATCAGGTTGTCCCACATGGGGTTCACAGTCCTCATCCCCATTTTACAGATGAGGTAACTGAGGCATAGAGAAGTGAAGTGACTTGCCAAAAGTCAAAGAGCTGACAAGCGGCAGAGCTAAAATTTTAATCCATGACCTCTGGCTTCCCAGCCCAGGCTCTTTCCACTGAGCCACGCTGCTTCTCTGCTGCTTCTTCTTTCAAAGTGCTTAGTACAGTGCTCTACACACAGAAAGCTCTCAATAAATACAATTGAATAAATGAATGAATGAATGCAGAAGATACCCAAATCTACATTTCCTTCCTTGATCTCTCTCTCCCTCTCCAGGCTCACATCTCCACATGACTTGGAGACATCTCTAAATGGATGTCCTCTCAACAACTCAAACTCAACGTATCCAAAACAGAACTCCTTTATCTTCCCACCAAAAGCCTCTCCTCTCCCAGAATTTCCTGTCACTGTGGATGGTACCACCATCCTTTCCGTCTCACAAGTCTGTAACCTTGGCATTATCCTTGACTCCTCTCTCATTCAACCCACATATTCAATCTGTCACCAAATCCTGTCGGTCCCACCTTCACAAAATTGTTAAAATCCACCCTTTCTTTTCCATCCAAATTGCTACCATGTTAATACAATCACTCATCCTAGATTACTGCATCAGCCTCCTTGCTGACCTTCCAACCTCCTGCTTATCCCTTCTTTAATCTATACTTCACTCTGCTGCCTGGATCATCTTTCTGCAGAAATGTTCAGGACATGTCAACCCCCATCCTCAAAAATCTCCAGTGGTTGCCTATCAAACTCTGTACGAAACAACAACTCCTCACCACTGGCTTTAAAGCACCCTATCACCTTGCCTGCTCCTACCTCACCACACTTCTCTCCTTCTTCAACCCAGCCCTCACACTTCCCTCCTCTGGTGCTAACCTTCTCATTATGCCTCAGTCTTGCCTGTCTCACCACCAATCCTGGCCCATATCCTGCATCTGGTTTGGAACACCCTTCTTCCTCAAAACTGCCAGACAATTACTCTTCCGCCCACCCCCGCTTGAAAGCCTTACTAAAGGCCCATCTCCTCCAAGAGGGCTTCCCAGACTAAACCCCACTTTTCCTCATCTCTCACTCCCTTCAGCGTCACCCTGACTTACTCCCTTTGCTCTTCCCCTTCTCCCAGCCCCACAGCACTTACATAAGTACCTGTAATTCTATTTATTTGTATTGAAGTCTGCCTCCCCACCTCTAGACTGTGAGCTCATTGTGGGCAGGAATTTTCACTCATTGTTGTATTGTACTTTCCCAAGCATTTAGTATAGTGCCCTGAACACAGTAAGCACTTCATAAATATGATTGAATGAATGAATTAATTAATTTCATGGGGGTCATACTTGATAATGTCAATTTTCTTCATAAAGTAAGTGGCCAGGTCATTGGGAGCAAGGCATGAGGGAGGCAGGGGACAAGAAGTTTGAGGAGGGAGTTAAATGTCTGGAACAACTGGGTAGGGCGATGGGCATAGGTGTCAATAAGGGTGGAGAAATAATTTTCCTAGGCAGAGGAGAGGTAGAGTTAAATCATGCAAGGATAAACTTGAAGTGGACAAAATCAATCTGATGTCTATTTTTCTGCCAGCAGTGTTCTGCGGCTCGCACACAAGAATGAAGAAGGGGGAATGTTGAGGTGATCCAGGGCTGTGGGTTAGCAGTATGAGATTGACAAAGGGGTAAGTGAGTGAGTGAGTTGAGTTCAGTACAGAGGGTGGTACTTAGAGCATCAATTTGGCCATAAAGGGAAGGAAGTTGGGGTATGGAGGCTAAGTGGGGCACGATGAATTTAGAAAATCGGATGGGGTCAAAAATCAGAGGTCTCCGTTGGGAAAGAGTGCACATTTATGGAGGGGATGTGTGTGGGAGAAAAACCAAATGAGGACTACCGAGGAGAGTACAATATACAAATATAACAGATACATTCCCTGCCCACAGTGAGTTTACATTCTAGAGGGGGAGACTGACATTAATATAAATAAATAAAATTACAGATTTGTGCATAGTGCTGTGGGATTGGGAGGGGGGATGAATGAAGGAAACAAGTCAAGGCGATGCAGAAGGAAGTGAGGGAAGAAAGGAGGGTTTACTAAGGGCCCACCTCTTGGAAGAGATGTGCCTTCAATCAGGCTTTGAAGGAGGAGAGAGAAATTGTTGGTCGAATATGAAGAGGGAGGGCATTCCAGGCCAGAGATATACTGTAGGCAAGACGTCGGCAGTGGGATAGATGAGATTGAAGTACAATGAAGTGTCTCATCAAGAAGAGATTATTAGCATGCATGAAACCTTTCTAAAAACAGATTCTATATTCAAAACTACACTTAATAATAATGGAAACTGTTATTCTGAGAAGCAGCCTAATGTTCTGAGAAGCAGTGTGGCTTAGTGGAAAGACCCGGCCTTGGGAGGTAGAGGACGTGGGTTCTAGTCCTGGCTCCGCCTTGTCTGCGGTGTGACCTTGGGCAAGTCACTTTACTTCTCTGGGCTTCAGTTACCTCATCTGTAAAATGGGGATTCAATTTTAACTGTGAGCCCCATGTAGGACAACGTTGTTTCTACCCTAGTGCTTAGAACAGTGCTTGGCACATTGTAAACGCTTAACAAATGCCATAATTATTATTAAGTAGCATTATTAAACTGTTGTAGAGACAAATGACAATTTCCGTGGTTGGTCCAACAGTTATCCTGCTCCCCTACTTTCCAAATGTGATAATTTATTTATTGCTGAAGAAAATAGAAAAATGAAAACCAAAGTCCTTGAATCCATGTATTTCATGATTGACTAGAAGTACTCACCATTACTAACAACAAAAAAGATTTAAGAAACCTATGGAAAGATTTAATAATCTAGTTTTTGAAGTGTATTATAATAATCTAATAAGTATACCTACTCTGTTACAGGAATATTTTGTATCATATATGTGTTCTGCTTTTAAATTAAAGTTACAAAAGAAAAAAATAATATTTGAAAACTTGTTATGGCTTTTAATTAACTGACTAGCCTACAAACTCTTTTGCACTTTCCCAAACAGTATACAAGGCATGGTCAGTAAACACTACTGATTAAGTAGGATATAAAATGATAATGATAATTGTGGTATTTGTTAACCTCTTACTCATGCCAAACACTGTACTAGGTGCCGGGGTAGATACCAGATAATTAGGTTGGACACAGTCCCAGTCACTGACCCACAAGGGATTCATAGTCTTACATTTCCCTCCTTACATTTACAGAATGAAAATTTAAAGTATGAGAGAATCAGTTTGATTTCGGGCTCTTTGAAATATCTAAGGTCCAGTTTTCACACTACAGGAGTTCAGTGTGAAAGTTAATCTATTCGAATAAATTATGCTGGTATTAAGTAAAAATTGATGGTTGCTCCAACCATTCCCAAACCAACTCAGAAGTCTGATCACAGAAATTCAATGTTTATTCAAAGGCATAGCAATAGGAGAAAAGCAGATTGATTGAAATGCTGACATTGTCCTAATAATACAGTCTTCAGTAAATGCGGAACCTTTTTAAACTTGCAAATTTCTATCACTGAACAAAATTCTCCAAGCACATGAACTTTGTGGGGTCTGAGCATATTTTATCACATACAAGCAGTTTGAGACTGGAGGAAAAGTCAGTAAGTGAAACATGAAACCTCCCTTTCCTAAATTTAAAAAGTTCCACTCACCTTGATAATTTTCCACTGTCATCATATTCCTGAGGATCTGGGAAGTTTGGTCCTAGTAAACATTGGGAAATGGAGTTCCCAAGAAGGAAGTCAGCAGAAATGAACTTTTTAATATTTTTTTTTATAGCCCCAATGTCTACAGTAATTTTTCCTACAGGAGTCTGCATATTCCCCCACAAAAAAACAGTCAATACAATTTATAGAGCTAAAATGATTATCTGATCCAACCGTCTCTAGGCAACTACATGAGAAATAGGTACCTACCATCCCAAAATTATCTATAGAAAAGCTACTCCACAGCCTCACTTGTAGTACATTCCTCAAACTCTCCATGTTATCACTTTTCAACTTCTGAGCCTTTTACTGCAGGTGGGATCCTCTGATGGCCCTCTAACCAGCATTAACCTTGAAAAATGGGGGCATTTAAGTGTATAAACTGAACTAAGACTAAAATTATTGTACACCATATGTTCTATGTGATCCATGTAAGGTTAGTGATTAAAAGCTTCTTCCGGCATCCAATTGAGAGCTCTGTGAAAGTTCCCTGTAATCATGGCTAAACCAGCTAATAACCAAAGTCTGGATTGATTCAGTACTACAATTAGGAATAACAGCAACAAAAAAATACCAAAGCCAAGGCTTACAAAATGATATTTAAGATCACTGAGGCTCAATGCTGCAAGGGTCTGCCTTGATGATCTGATAACCAGAAAAGAGAGGCCAAGTATTTTCACCTACAACTGCCTGAGGTTTTAATTGGGGCAATGGGGTAATTGAGGAGCAGTGTACCTAGTGGAAAGATCATGGGCTTGCAAGTCAGATGACCTGGGTTGGGTTCTAATCCTGCCTCTTCCACCTACCTGCTGTGTGACTTAGGCAAATCACTTAATTGTTCTGTGCTTCAGTCTCCTTATTTGTAAAATGGGAATTCAATTTCCTGTTGGAAGTCCTGCTTAAACTAAGTCCCACGTGTGAGAGTCCTTTGTCCAACCTAATTAACTTGTACCTACTCCAGTGCTTAGTGCTTGATACATAGTAAGCACTTAATACCATAACTACATGATTAATTATTAATAGCTAGAAAAAAATTGTCTGATTGATCTCATATGAACATGATCTAGCTCAAGTAGAGACTACGTGGAGAGCAATAATTTGCCCGGTGGAGGTTTTCTTAGAGTGCAGCTCCTGCCAGGCATGATCTCTAAGCATACTGCATGGCAGTAATAGTAGTGGTAGTAAAAAGCACTTACTGTGTGCAGAGCACTGTACTGGGAAAGAATGCACAATTGAGAATTAGATGTAGTTTCTGTACCTATGGAAGCTCACCATCCAGCTCCACCACTTGTCTGCTGTGTGACTGTGGGCAAGTCACTTAACTTCTCTGTGCCTCAGTTACCTCATCTGTAAAATGGGGATGAAGAATGTGAGCCTCACGTGGGACAACCTGATTACTCTGTATCTACCCCAGCACTTAGAACAGTGCTCTGCACACAGTAGCGCTTAACAAACACCAACATTATTATTATTATTATATATAAAGTGGGGGAGGGGTTCTGATGGCAGACACATAAGGAGAGATGACATAACTGAGTAGGGCACCATGTGGACAAAAAGAAAGATCAGCAGCAGAGGAAGCTCTAAGTGACTTCCTCTTCAAGTTCTCAGATGAACACAGAACTCTACTTCCAAACTGTTCCAATATCTTCTGAGAAATGTAGGCAAAACCATCACCTTTGCCCCATGGGAATGGTAGACTGTGCTATCTATTGATACCTGTCTACTATGCAATTGATGCCTGTCTACTTGTTTTGTTTTCTGTCTCCCCCTTTTAGACTGTGAATCTGTTGTTGGGTAGGGACTGTCTCTATCTGTTGCCAAATTGTACTTTCCAAGAGCTTAGTAAAGTGCTCTGGACACAGTAAGCACTCAATATCAATAAATACAATTGAACAAATGAATGAATTTTATCTTCTCTCCCATCCTCGCAGCATTCCTGTTTTGAACTTGATACATATCACCCTGCTCCAGCAGTGGGTTTTTCTCTCTAAAAAATGCCTAACACTTTTTGTTTCTACCTCTTTGTTCACAGTTTGCACAGTCTCTACTATAAAAAGTCACCCCATATTTCTGGTGGTTTTATGCCAGGCTGACCTGTCATCTGTCAGTGGCTCCCATCAATCTTATATTTATAAAAAACAATGAAAACATAATTTACTGACACTCATATGAAACTACAGGTGTCAGAGCATTTGCAATTGAATAAGGAAACAATCGTTGCCATAATTACTCATCTTAAATTCTCTTCCGGAACATAGCACTCCTACGGCTAAGATTATGCTCACTGTAGATGAAGAACCAGCCAGCTGCTATCAAGAGATCCACTGAAATTTTCCCCTCTGAAGCCCTCTCCAACAAATCATGTTCTTTCTATGCCTCAAAACCCTACCAAACAGCTGACTCCTCTAAACTTGACTCCAGATGAACTCATTTGGAACAAAACACTCTGATCAGTCTTATCTGATGAATCAAACTTTAAAGTAATCAATTAATCATACTCACTGAGAGCTTACTGTGGGCAGAAAACTCTACTAAGTGCTTGCAAGCCTACAATATAAGCAGGGTGGTAGACAAGTTCCCTGCTTACATGGAGTTTATGGTCTAGAGGGGGAAGCAGGCATTAAGGTAAATAAAGAAATCATATATGTTTACAGGAGTGCTTGCTGTGGGGCTGAGGGTGAGGTGAATAAAGGATGCACAAATCCAAGTGCCAGGGTGATGCAGAAGGGAAAGGGTTAAGAGAAGAAATGAGGGCTTAGTTGGGGAAGGCTGATTGGAGATGTGCTTTTAATATGGTTTCAGAGGTAGGGAATAAGGCTTTAAAGGTGGGAAAGGAAAACTACATGCTTCTATCATTCAAGTACTTATACTTGAATCTGTCACTGGTATGTCATGATTCTTTTTGCATATTATTTTTTATCAGTCTAGTTTCCTTCAAGAGATTACAAGTTCCTCAAGTTTGGGAACAATTAACTTCTCTCATAGACAGTGATGGTATAAGAACAGTGGTTTTCTCCGCTGAAACACTCAGCTCTTTTGCTTGCCTGCTTTATCCCCATGGACAAATGACTAAACTACTCTGTGCCTCAGATTGCTCAGCCATAAAATGGGGATTACATACCTCTTCTCTCCCCTACTTAGAATGTCAGTGCCATGTGGGACAGGGGCTGTGTGACCCGATTATCTTTGATCTACTGCAGTGCTTAGCACAATGCTTGACCCTAAATGCCAAAGGACTGTGGTATTAAGAAATATCACAATCATTATTACTGATGATTGCTTATTCTCCTCTTTCTTTCCTTTCCGCTTAACTCTACCGAGCCGTATATGATGTGCTTTTCTGTTCATGCAAAGGCTCTGGCCTTCAGCTAAAGTGCTCAATAAATACCACTGGTCGATTGATTTATGTTGGTGCGTGCACCCCCCCGCCCCCCCCCCCCCAAAAAGCAGGAGAATGGTGATGCAAAAAAAGTACAAGACTGGAAGCAGCAAATCAAATAACTAATAGCTCAGGCATTCCTGATTGACAGCCATTCCTGTTAACTTTGTTTCATTATTAAATTACTGATAAATTTGGGAATATATTCACTCCAAGTTACTCAATGTTCTGTTATCAAGTTGTTTGGCTACTGCCACCTGTGATATATGCTCCTACCGTAATATGGAAGCCATGGTCTCCATCTGTAAAAGTGTTTAGGTGCTTCTGTATCTGTTTACCTGCCTCTGATCATTGTACCAATTCTACTATACTATACTCTCCAAGGGATTTGTACAGTGCTCGGCTCACAGTAAATGCTTAATAAATATTATTGATTATGTGCAGCATCAGACATTCCCAGGGAGACTTCAGGAATATGTCCAATAGCTTGTGGCCTGATCATTCCCAGGGCTGACCCTTGGCCTAGGTTACACAGAATTCCCTTTCTCTCACTATTCAAATTGTTATCATTCTGGCCGAAAAATCTGCTAAACTATTGCAGTTAGACTAGTGCCTCAGCTTCTTCACTGGTCTTTCCCTTTCAAACTACAGCTCACACTGCTGCATGGATCAACTTCTTGGAGTATTGCTAGGCACAGAACTCTCTACTCTTCAAAACCTTCCATTATATTTCCATATTTCTTTACATCTAGTACTTTGTCCTTATATCTGGCCTCAAGGCCTTCCTACCTACCTACCCTACCTACTGCTGCTTTCCTAAACTATTACTCCCCAGTTTGCTTTTTACATTCCATTTAAGGTATCCTTCTAACTGTATGTCATCACCTTTCTTATACCTACCTCTTTGTCTATGCTTGTTCTTTCAGCTTGGAATTTCCATTTTTCCCAAATTCAACAGAACCCAGCTCTCCCCATATTCCATGACCCGCTAAAATCTCACCTTCTCTAAGAAGCCTTCCCTGATTAGTTCCCAGTGTTTCAAGTCATATAATCCCACTAGCTAGCTCCAGCACTTAAATACTTATTCTACCCATCTTTTGTCCTTCTGTATATTCTACCCATCTTTTGCTCTTCAGCTGTATATTCAGGTACTTTTATGATTCCATTTAAATATTTTAATGTCCATAGTCCCTATTACAGTGCAAAATACTAGTAGATCAGGAAGATGTCATTTTGTCATTTCTCTAATTTGTATTTCCCAAACACTTAGTATAATACATAAAACTCAGTTGTCATTCAGTAAATACTATTGCTACTGTTACCTTTGGAACAACAGATCATTAATTATCAATAACAACCTAAGAAAATAGCAGAGATCTAACTACCTGACCTTCTGGTAGATCAAGAAGAAATGAGAAGGGGACAAAATATCAGGGGGTGGGAGAGGAGGAGGAGAGGACCTGGGGAAGAATAGCCACCTCATCTTCTCTAAATCATTTTTGCTGGCCTATCCAAAGGCCCACGTCCTCCTCATTTGCAATCTCTGAAAACACTGACTTTCCAGGCTGTAATTCATTCCAGAGGCTTTCTCTCAGGAAATTTTCCCAGAGGCCCTGCATCAAGGGATCTTTTTTTTTTTATGGTATTTGTTTAGCACTTACTATGTACCAGTTACTGTTCTAAGCTCTGGGGTAGATACAAGATAATCAGGTTTGGAACTGACCCAGTTAGATGGTTACCTTGAAATAATCCATCACACATCTGTTTCAGTTTCTTCCTATATGTATAGGACCTTTTGTGTTCTGTCTGTGTGTTTCCTTTAGTACCTGAGTTGTTTAGCCTTGCGTAAGCAATATTCTTGATTTTCTGTCCTTCTCTGGCTGGTTCTGAGTGAAGAACAGTTCTGCTCCCACATGGGCCCTTCCACTGAGTTTGCTCCCTTCCTTCAGCATGCAGAAATGATTTCCAGTTCATTTAGACTTCAGTAATTACATTAAACAAACACACCTAAGAATTGACTTCACAGCTTTCCACCAGCTCTTCCCATCTCCCATCTCCCTCTACCACTGTTCATTTTTCCTATACCCAATCAATAAAATAAATAAATGGTGGTATTTGTTAAGCACTTACTATGTGCAAAGCACTATTCTAAGCACTGGTGGATACAAGGAGATCAGGTTGTCCCACTTGGGGCTCACAGTTTTTAATCCCCATTTTACAGATGAGGTAACTGAGGCACATAGAAGTTAAGTGACTTGCCCAAAGTCACACAGCTGGCAAGCGGCAGAGCTGGGATTCAAACCCATGAACTCTGACTCCCAAGCCCGGGCTCTTTCCATTGAGCCATGCTGCTTCTCTCAATCAATCATATTTACTGAGCACTATGTACAGGCACTATATTAAGTGCTTGTGAGAATACAACACAACAATACAGCAGACATATTCCCTGTCCCCAGTGAGCTTACAGACCAGAGGGGAGACAGACATTAATATAAATGAATAAATTATGTACATAAATGCTGTGGGGCTGGAGGTGGTAGATGGTGAATAATGGGAGCAAGTCAGGGCGATGCAGAAGGGAGTGGAAAAAGAGGAAATGAGGGTTTAGTCAGGGAGGGCCTCATAGAAGAGATGTGCCTTCAATACCCATATTCTAATTGTACCTTGCTCTTCAATTGCATGAATTCATTTCTACTTAGGTATGCTGTTTCCTCAGCCTGAAGCCCTTTCCTCCTCAAAATCTACCTGATCACAGATCTCTCTTTCCAACTTCACAGTCCTTCTAAAACCATCTCCTTCAAGAAGCTTTCCCCAATTGCTTCCCAACAACCTAGTCATGTCAGCCTATCAGCAACTCTTAACACTTATGAATTTTATTTCCATTTTCAGCACTCATATATACATGTCTATTTTCATTTGCATTCTCACTTGTGTATTCACACACAATAGGTGCTCAAAAATAAAATTGATTGATTGCATCATAAAGTAACAGCTAAGTTCCTTGAGGACACAGATCGTGTCTACCAACTATTGTTCTGTATCTTTCCAAGTGTTTAGTAACATACTCTCCAAACAGTAAGTACTCAATAAATACCATCAATTGATTAATTAGATCAAAATGTGTTTCCCTTTGATAGGGAAATGGGGAGAAATGTAGGGAGCAGGTCTACTAAAAATGTGTCTTGTTAAAGAATTTCTAATGCTATTCAAGAAATGGGTAAATATCACGTTACTGAAATTAATTACTCTATGTATGTGTATCTTGTGGCTCAGTGGAAAGAGCCCAGGCTTGGGAGTCGGAGGTCACGAGTTGGAATCCCGGTTCTTCCACTTGTCAGCTATGTGACTGTGGGCAAGTCACAACTTCTCTGGGCCTCAGTTACCTCATCTGTAAAATGGGGATGAAGACTGTGAGCCCCACGTGGGACAACCTGATTACCCTGTATCTACCTAGCGCTTAGAACAGTGCTCTGTACATAGTAAGTACTTAACAAATACCAACATTATTATCCCCAGTGCTTATAACAGTGCTCTGAACATAGTAAGCGCTTAACAAATACCAATATTATTATTATTATCTACATATATACATATTTTATACATATATTAATATTTGAAGAACACAACATTGACAGTAAAGTTCACCTATGAGTGCGTTTGTGACTGAAAAGACCAATGCAGCTTCCATAGTCTTGATTGTATTGGGTACAGAAAATGGTCATCTCATATTGTGTTGTACTTAATGTTTCTTGCATCTGGCTCTATTCTCCCTTTGCCTTCTTGCATCTCTTGCCAGATGAAGCTTTTGCTTAAAGAGAGCTGTTCTCTTTGTGGTGTGGTGCGCCAGGCAGTTCTGTCCTCAGTAAGTGACTCCCCATATTCAACTGGGATGGAGCATTGGCTGAGGTTTTGTTTTACCTAGGCCTTAAAATGTTCCTTGCTTTAGTTTTTCCAACCACCACTCTGCATATAGCAACCTGTCGCTCATTTTCCTCACATGTCCTTCCCAGCATAGCTGTGTTAATGGTGAGAATAGCGTCTATGATAAGGAACTGACAATGTTCCAGGAGCTTGTGATGTTGTCTTAATAATATTGATGGTATTTGTTAAGCACTTACTATGTGCCAAGCATTGTTCTAAGCACTGGGGAAGATACAAGGTAATCAGGTTGTCCCATGAGTGACTCACAGTCTTAGTCCCCATTGTACAGATGAGGGAATGGAGGCGTGGAGAAGTTAAGTGACTTGCCCAAGGTCACACAGCAGACAAGTGGCAGAGCCAGGATTAGGCTCCCCCAGTCCAGGAAAGTCCTGGTTGATGTGAGCCAGCGGGATGGCTCACAACATTAACCCACAGGGTAGTTGAAAAAAAGGTGATGTGTTTATGGTGCAAAGCCATGATGCCTATGAAAATGCGTAGTTTAGTTAAAAAAAATTCTTCATGGATGACTTAGATTTTTCCACATAATCATTTAATATAGTCTAAAATACAAATAAAAGAGCTTGCATCATCACAAAAGTTTTTGTTTCGCATTTAGTGGGAGACAATTTACATGTTCATATTAAATCATCCCATTGTAGCAAGGGTACACGACTTTAATGTTCATATTAAATCATCCCATTGTAGGAAGGATACTTGACTTTAATATGCTAACATTTTTAATGATCTTCAATTTGTCCTATTTTTCTTTCCATATGTAAAGCATAAAGTCAGGCAAAGTGAATAAGAAAAAAATATGTTCCTTCTAAAGTGGGAAAATGAAGATGCAAGGCAGCTTGATAAAATTCCATAAAAGTTTCTATGGGCTAAAGAGATTTCTTGCTTCTTAGTATCCCATTTTGTTTAAGATTAGAAGATTTGGAAAAATAGGCCTGACCTTTTCACTCATCACAGAGCAAATTAAATGCACCCTGGTTTTAGGTGAAAGGATTTAATTTTTTGCTTCTGAAGCTAAAATGAGGTTTTGGTATTCTCCTTAGGATCTCAGAAACAGCCCCTAATCTTAAAATAGGGAATTTAAGAGAATTATTTCACCCTAAGTAGTGTCCCTCTCTTCTTCCTCTCAACCTTTGGAAGCTAACCACTTCTTCCTCTTCATTGTCCCTGCTGTACTACTCCGTCCCCAGCACTTGTTTCCTCGGCTTGTTGTCTGCTGAAGGGGAGTTCAAAGTCCACTCTCTGGCTGTGAGCCATGCAGAGAAAATAAGCCTTAGAGTAAGCACTGAGCTCTACTACAGCCGGGAAGCAGAGAGACAACCAAGTCCACTCTAATTCTTCTTTTTCCTGTTCAGCTCTTTACTACCAAGGAACTAAAGCCTAATCCATAGACTTTATATGATCCAGACCACTGTCTCTACTCCTGCTACTGCTGCTGTCACAACTTTCAAGTTAAAGAGAAAGAGGAACTAAAGACTGTGCTTCACTGTGCCTGTGCCTTAGGGAGAGTGGTCCCAGCAGGGATATGCACATTTTGTCCTAAAAAACCTTAATCAGGGAAAATCCTTCAAGGCAATCCCACAGAGGAGTGGTTTTAGCACAGCCTGATTGGCAGTCTGTGAAGTTTCAATTATGAAATCAACTGAACTTCCAAGCTGGGGACAGTGCTGGGGAAGCGGGAGGTGGATGTCCTCCAACTGATCCCCGTCGGAGGGGTAGGAGGGAAAGGAGTTCATCCAGGGACATGTAGGGTTTGTGGGGGCCCTGCTATGAAACTTCACAGCTGCAGGGGCAAGAAGACACCAGCCTGGGCCACCACAGCCAGGGCATTCCTGGCAAGGCATGGAGAGCTGCATTTCTTCCCCAACCTCCACACCTCATCATATATGCAAGCTAAGCTCTTCCAGGCTCTGCCACTTGTCAGCTGGGTGACTGTGAGCAAGTCACTTAACTTCTCTGTGCCTCAGTTACCTCATCTGTAAAATGGGGATTAAGACTGTGAGCCTCACGTGGGACAACCTGATTACCCTGTATCTACCCCAGCGCTTAGAACAGTGCTCTGCACATAGTAAGCCGTTAACAATTACTATGCGCCAAGCACAGTTCTAAGGCAGGGATAGATACAAGTTAATCAGGTTGGGTACATGGTTCCTGTCCCACATGGGACTCACAGTTCAAGTAGAAGAGAATAGGATTTAATTCCGATTTTACAGATAGGGTAACTGTGGCACAAAGAAGTTAAGTGACTTGTTTGAGGTCACACAGCAGACAAGTGGCAGAGCCAGAATTGCTGGTCTGGAGCCCATCTCTTGCATGTATTTCGGGCAGCTTTTCCTCCAATTCTTCTCTTCTGTCAGTGATAGTGGAAGCTCTGACAGAAGAGAAGCAGCCTGACCAGTGGATAGAGCACAGGCCTGGGAGTCAGAAGGACCTGGGTTCTAATCCCAGCTCCACCACTTGTCTGTTGCTTGACCCTGGGCAAGTTACTTTGTCTTCTCTGTGTTTCAGTTACCTCATCTTTAAAATGGGGATTGAGTTCGCGAGACTCATGTGGGACACGAACTGTCCCCCATATGATTAGTTTGTATCTGCCCCAGAGCTTGGTACAGTGTCAGGCACATGATAATAAACACTTGAATACCACACTCACCAAAAAAAAAAACCACAAAAAAAACCCAAGACAGGGGAATTACGATGCATATGCTGCAGTGTAGTCCTAGGTGCAGCAGGGTAACTTTCTGCATCTTGGCAGGAAAACCCTGACTGCCACCCCTCCCACAGAGGCATCCCCACCCCCACTGCAGCTCCACCCTCCTGAGGAGCCACTTTGGTTTTTCCTCTGCTTCCTTTCTATTAGCAGTCGTCGTGGAAGCCCAGACAGAGAGAATTTGAGGCATGTACATAGAGAAGCTGTGTGGCCTAGAGGAAAGAGCAAGGGCCTGGGAGTGCTTGGGTTTTAATTCAAATCAGAGTCAATTACTCTATTCAAAGCCTTATGGAAGGCACATCTCCTCCAAGAGGCCTTGTGAGACAAGGTTCCCCACCTTTCCTCTTCTTGTACTTCCTTTTGCTTCAGCCTGCCTTGCTCCCATTGTTCTTCCCCACTCCCAGTCCTACAGCAGTTATGTACATTTCTGTAATTTATTTGTAATGATGTCTAGACAGTAAGATTATTGTGGGCAGGGAATGTGTCTGTTTATAGTTGTATTGTACTTTCCCAAGTGTTTAGTATAGTGTTCTGCACACAGTAAGCACTCAATATATACGGTTGAATAAATGAATGAACTTTTTATTTTTTCATCCCTTACACTGTGCAGAGGTGTCTATCAGACAGAGGAGAGAAGATTAATAAATATATAACTCTAAGATTAAACAATGATTTTCAAATCAATGTTTTCTAATTCCATTCCAGGGACTACTCATTCTAGTTTATAGGATAACTACCTGTTTATTAGTGCCTAAGATTTAGTTTCATATGTAAAAGGATTATATTTTAACTTCCGGACAGTAGTAAAAAAATGTATTTCTTAAGCACTCATTATGAGCAAAGCACTGTACTGAAAACTGTGGTGTTCAGTTAATCAGGTTAGGGGAGATTAATAAAAAGATGATCTTTTAGGGCATTATTTTTTATACTCATAATTAGATGGGAAATCTATGAAGTGGAATTTATAAATCACTCAAACCAAGTGCAATGTGAAATTAATGAGTACATTACCTCTATGTTAACATTCACAGATTCAGGACCCGAAACCTGGTAGATTAGAGTTCTTTAAAAAATGAAAATCAAAAATGCTGCCTTAACCCATATTCTAGTATAGCCTGAATAACTTTTAATTCATTGTTTTTCAAATGCTTGCTCCCACTATGACAATAATTATAGTTCCTCCAATTCTGGGGCTTGTCAAATTATCATTCTTTTTCTTCATGTCAAAGATCTAACACAGGGCAGTCGCAATCATTGACAGAAAATGGCTTTTCAGTTGGGATATTCCTATTTAGATGAAAACTTGCATAAGCAAACTCCAGCCTGAGGAAGCCCCATCATTACACTGCAAATGATATGATTTGCAGCTGTGATTCCTCTACAATTTCATATCCAAAGCCATACTTACCTAAACAAATGAACAAGTAGTCATTAACTCATATGTGTGAGTACAACTCTATGTGGCTTTTATATTGATCGCTCAAGCTAGTTTTCTCAGGTCTAAGATCAGAGAGTGAAGATAGATATCAAGTGTTGATTTTCAAAATGTTATCTCACAATTTAAAAAGTGACAACAACTGAAATGAAATAGACTATATTCTTCCAGACACCAGAGTGATAATGACTTAGCAATAGTTTTGACTGGCTTGTGAAGGGCATAAGGAGGGTGAATAGGTTTCAAGAGGTAGACTTATTTTACATGAATTGCTTTTGAAGTTGTTGGTTCTATGTTGGGAAATGCTATCAATTCAGAGGAATTAACTAAGACAGACTGCTGGAAGTGCCTGAACCTTGAGGAAATAACTACCAAATCGTTTATAACTAATCAAATACTTTACCAAAAAGACCCATAGCTATGAGAGTAAATACCTATACTACATCCTCAATACATTTCATTGCTCATCTATCTGAGCCTAATCCCAAAAGAGTCATGATGTTGAACCCTTATCCCTGTGCTTTCATTCTTCCATTCAATTGTATTTATTAAGTGTTTACTGTGTGCAAAGCATTCTACTAAGCATTTGGAAAATACAATACAGCAATAAAGAGAGACAATCTCTGCCCACAATAAGTTGGGCAGATGAGGGGAGACGGACATCGTAACAAGTAAACAGGCATCAGTATAAATAGAATTATATTGAATTAATAATAAATAAATAAATAGAATTATATTATATAGCATATATATACTAGTGGTATTTATGGAGTCTGATGCTTGCAAAGTGCTTGGTGAAAGCACAACAGAAAACAAAACATATAATCCGTGCCTGCTAGTAGTTTCCAATCTAAAGGGTGAGAAGACACACAGAGTAAGCCTTTATCTGTAAAAGGAAATCTCCCCAGAAAGGTTTCACAATAGGGAAGTTACTGGGCACCATCTGCAGATAGTAATGCAGATCATCTACAAGATTTCAAGAATCCTCAAGTAATTCAGTCCAGTCAGCTATAGGGCTCACAGATCCATTTCCTGACTTCTTTACCCTCCTAGGATTACCAGAGAACAAGGGAATCTAGGTATAATTAGATAACTCTTCATTTTTTATTCTGTTTAATTCGGGTGGTCCTACATTTTCATTCTAATTCCGGCTTCACCACTTGTCTTCTGCAAGACCTCTAGCAAGACACTTTACTTCTCTGGGTCTCAGTCACCTCATTTGTAAAATGGGGAATAAGACTGTGATCCCCATGTGGGTCAGGGACAGTGTCCAACCTGATTACCTTGTATCTACCCCAGAGCTTAGAACAGTGTCTGGCACATAGTAAGCACTTAATAAATACCATCATTATTATCATCATTATTATTATTGTATGTGAATTTAGTGATTCTCTTTTCCTTTCACATTGGGTCATTAATTTAAATCTTCTCCTTTTAGATAAGCCCGAAATATCTTTAGAAGCATAAGGCACAGGTTTTATCTAAAGGGCTGAATTGTGCTGTTTTAGGAATTTTTAAAGAGCTAACATAACTCAGTTTCATTTAAAAGAACTTGGAACATTATGTCCAGATCCTCAAACTATCCTCATTAAAACTTCTGCTTTCTATGGAGATAGGTGGTGCCTAAAAGTATTTTTGAGCGATTTTTTTTTTTTGCCCCCTAAGCTGAATTTATATTAAATGCAAATAAAGCAGAGTTCTTAAAAAGCTCATCCCATACAAATTGTGTTAAAAAATATAACCTTAGAATAACATAATGTAGAATTGATTCCTTCTTCTGAAATTTAATTACCTTATTCAAAAATGTATATGCCATGATGTAGCTAATACCTTCCTGAGCTAAAGAAAATCATGTTAGAAAACAAGATACTGCTATGAGGTTTCTTTTAAGACTGTCACAAACTTCATCTTTTGCTTCCCAAATAAATGAAAAATGTCCCTGATACATCCACAATCCAAACAGTGGCATTCATTGATTGCACAAAGTGCACAGAGTGGCAGTGGAACCACAAAGATATAGAGCTTACATCAGCCATGCACGGGGCGGAGTGTTGGAGAAATGACCATCTCATCTGCTTTAAAGTCACACTGTCCTTAGAACCACTGTGTCAATAACTGGCCTCTGACCCACCCAAACAGCAAGGCGTTAAGCTCCTGGAGAACAAAGACACCCACAAATAATTCAACACAGCAACACTGTTGAAAAAAAATAAAGTCAAACAGCAATCCCTTTCCATGATGATATTTTCTAGGCAGCTGTCAAGGCACTGGGCCTGTTGAGAGAAGGCACCAAAATTGTTTTGTTTCAAATAACTTTGAGGTCAAGACCTATTTGCTGTGAAACACCAGTTGTCCCTGCAGCATCCAAGAACCTGTGAACTCATACAGAAATAAGGCTTTCAGAAACCTACAGTGAGACTTACAAATAAAATTAAGAAACTCGTGCAACAGATCTGGACTGCTGAAGCAGAAGACATCCAGGGTGATGCAGAGTGCCACAAAACCAAAACCTTGTATGCTTTGTTGCAGATATGATATGGAAGGATTCTGAAGAGATGACAAGATTATTTTAGTGTTATTTTCAACACGTCCTCTACTACTGAAGATGAAACCTAAGCTTCTTACAGGCTCCTTTTTGTTTTGAACTTCCTTTGTGTTTAGTATATTGGATTGCATTCAATGAGCTCTCAATAAATGCTACTATTAAGGCTATTTTTTAAAAAAATTCCAACATTCAAAGATATGGCACTTGTCCCAACGACTGGGGATTTCACTAGAGTGTAGTCAGTACCATTAAAAATGGAAAAAAAACAGACCCAATGGCCTGCCTGCTGATATCCACAAGAATGATGGGGGACACCCTAAAGCAGCACCATTACCAACTCTTGTTGAACCCATGGACCACTGGAGAAATGACGCAGGATCTCAAAGATATCATCACTGCCTAGGAGAAAAGTGTAAGATCTGACTTAAGAAACTCCAGTGGTTGCCCATCCATCTTTGCATCAAGCAAAAACTCTTTGCCATTGACTTGAAACACTTAACCACTTTGCTTCCTCCTACCTTACCTTCCTGCTCTCCTACGACCCAGCCAGCATTCTTCCTGGTGCTAACCTTCTCACTGTATCTCTCGACCTCATCTATCTCACCACTGATCTCTTGCCCACATCCTACCTCTGGCCTGGAATGCCCTCCCTCCTCCGATCAGACAGATAATTGCTCTCCCCCACTTCAAAGCCTTATTGAAGGAACATCTCCAAGTGGTTTCCCCTGACTGAGCCCCCTTCTCCCACTCTCTTCTGCCCCACTCAAACTTGCTCCTTCATTCATCTTCTCTCCCTTCCCCATGGCACATATGTATATATCTGTATATATCTATATTTTATTTCTGTATTCATTTATTTAATCTATTAATTTATATCAATGTCTATCTCCCCCTCTAGACTGTAAGCTTCTTGTGGGCAGAGAATATTATAGTCACCCAAGCACTTATTACAGTGCATTGCACACAGTAATCTCTTAATGAATATGATTATTAATAATCATAATCAGACCGTCATTTCCAAAGGTATACCATTACTCCCTCACTGCTGGCAAATCCTAACCAGAACACTCCTGCATCAGTTACTAAAGAATATCACTGAATCCTCCAGGGATCACCATGTAGCTTCAGAATATAGAATAGCCCAGTGGTGGTCTTGATCTTCACTGTGCACCAATCCCAATGGAATTGTGTGAATGATAATAATAATAAACAACTGATATTTGTTGAGCTCTTATGATGTGATAGATACAAGACACTCAGGTCTCACATAGGGTTCACAGTCTAAGTAGGAAGGAGAACAGATATTGAATCCTCATTTTTCAAATATGGGAACTGACTCACAGAGAAGTTGTGACTACCCCAAGGTAACAAAGCAGGTAAGTGACAGAGCTGAGATTAGAACCCAGGTCCTCTGACCCCAAGGCCAGTTTTCTTTCCAGTAGGCCACACTGCTTCCCATATCTTTATGTAGACAGATCTTCATACTCCACCACTTCCCTAATCTGTGTTTTGTGTTTTTTTTCAATTGTCTGTCTCTCCCAACTAGATTTTAAGCTCCTTGTGGTTAGGGATCATTTCTACCAATTCTATTCTGTTGTACTCTAATAAGTGCATAGTACAGTACTCTGTACACAGTAAACACTCAATAAACACCATTGATTAACTTTACAGAACCACCAAGACCTCTCCATGGTTTTCATAGACCTTATGAAAACATGTTTTAACATCAACAGATCTATGTTCTGTAAATTAGTGAATTTTACTGGTCTGAAAAATTCATTCAGATTCTGAGACCACCTGAGGATGTCATACTGGCAGTGTCAGAGCAACGGGACCTTTTTAATCCAGAGGGAGACCTTAATAAGACTTTGAATGTGGGCATTGCTTGTAAGCTTCTGCTTGTTTCTCTCAAACAAGATCTTATCGGAGGACACATCTGCCAGTCATGGACATATGCTCTTATTGGTCATTTCAAAATAGAATAATGATAATGATAATAATAATGGTATTTAAGTGCTTACTCTAAGTCAGGCACTGTACTAAATTCTGGGGTGGATACAAGCAAATCGGGTTGGTCATTGCCCCTGTCCTCAGGGGCTCACAGCCTCGATCCCCATTATTAAGATCAGGTACAGAGGCACAGAGAAGTAAAATGACATGCTCTAGGTCACACAGCAGACAGGTAGCAGAGTCAGGATTAGAACCCATGGCCTTCTGACTCCCAGGCCTGTGCTCTACTCACTATGTCATGCTGTGTGTGTGTGTGTGTGTGTGTGTGTGTGTGTGTGCATGTTTTGTGGGGTGGGGGGGTAGATGAGGGGACTGACCATAAGGACTGTGTAAATGTGATATTTTTAGTGACTACCTTGCAGTTTATATTTGCTGAAACTTTATTAAAAGCCAGATAAAAGAAGTTAAAAGAGCACTGTATGCCTCTAAGCTCCCATCCAGCTCACCCTCTCCCCAGAAGCAGTGTGGCTTAGTCGAAAGAGCATGGGCTTGGGAATCAGAGGATGTGGGTTCTAATCCTCAGCCATTTGTCTGCTGTGTGACCTTGGACAAGCCAATTAACTTCTCTATGCCTCAGCTACCTCATTTGTAAAATGGGGATTAAGACTGTGAGCCGCACATGGGACAATCTGATTATTACCTTGTATCTATCCCAGTGCTTAGTACAGTGCTCTGCTCAAGTAAGTGCTCAATAAATACGATTAATGAATGAATGAATGCTTGGCATATAGTAAGTGCTTAACAAATACCATCATTATTACTATTAACCACTGGTTTTGGCAGCCACCACCACCATCGCCAGCTTTGTGTGCAGCTCCATGCCCAGCTCTGTGCCCAGCAACCAGATAAGCAGATAAGAAGCATCTGAAAAGCAGCAGGGCCCATGAGAAGCAGCATGGCCTAGCGGCTAGAGTACTGGTTGGGAGTCAAAAGGACCTGGGTTCTAATCCCAGTTCCGCCACTTGTCTGCTGGGACTTTGGGTGAGTCACTTCACTTCTCTGTACCCAATTACCTCATCTGTAGATTAAGACTGTAACCCTATGTGGGACCGGGATTGTGTCCAACCCAATTATCTTGTAAATATCCCAGTGCTTAGAACAGTGCCTGGCACATAATAAGCACTTACCAAATACCATTAAAAAAAAGAAGCCCAACACTGCTTTTTTACCCATATGCCAATCTGCCAAATACCAGCAGAATCTGATCATTAACAGTTCTGAGAAGAGTTGTGCCAATGAGGAAATGCAATATATAATCAAATTATCTTGAGGGAGTTCACCAAATAGGAAGATCACTGCTCATAAAGGCAGTCTTTCTTTGTGAAACCATTCAGAATAGTGTTGATCTCACTATTACATTGAATTTTCCATTCTTGAAACTACCTCTCCTGAGAGTGGGAAGTGATAATTGTTTGATGATTCAATCCACAGGCAAGCTAGCTAACTAAGGAAACTATTAGAAAATCTCCCTGTGGTCCATTGCTGGTAAAATCATGGCTAGAATATCCCTAGACCAGGTACTGAAAAACATTTTGGAAGTCATGGTGTGGCTTTAGACCACAGTGGGGCAGTTCTGACAGTATCTGACCCACTCATCAGATAGAGGAGAAATGGAACAAAGGCCTTCAAAGCCTTATGGCTTATCTGTGCATAACACAAAATAATTTGAGATAATCAATTATCAAAGCCCTTGGCAACAATATAAAGTTTACTGTCTTCAAAAAATTATTAAAATCCTGAATTTGTTCTGAAATGATAGGACTGGTCATTCAAAATTGAATGGGCCTTGTCTGAAACCTTTCCCATCACTGATGAAGGAAAGCAAGATAAGGTCATTCAACCAATCAGTTTTAATTATTGAGCCATCACTGGGTGCAGAGCACTGTACTAAGCAATAGATGAAAACGTACAGCCTATTATTTCCGCTAACAGCCTGGAGAAGTTCAAGGTAAAGTCATACTATGCACCAGTAACATAAAATTGAATGTTGACATTGAACTATGCTACCTTGGCAATCTGTTCATCTTGTTTTACACCAGTCGGGTTTGCCCTCACCCTCACTGCTATGGCACCAGATGTTTTTATGTCTGGTATTTCCTTCAAACACTACCTTGGCTACTGATGCTCAGTCCCACTAATCAAATAGGTTATTATGTTTCCTGGAACCTGGGAGGATATTACACTGGATCTCAAGCAAAGGTGTGTTGAGGATTCCCCCATAGTCTAGATGCTGTAGCATCCCCCCCGCCCCAGATTCCATGAGTTTTAACTATGTCATACTGCATGACTTGCAAAATCCATGTATCATAATATCTGTTAGTTCCAGGTCAGCATAAGGGTGTCTGCTACTCATAATTGCTGCATCTCCACTGCACCCATCACTCATGAGATGTCATCCTGCAGTGCCTCATTCTCTGTACACAATTGGAAATGTCAGTCCTGTGTAATAGTCAGACACAGGCACAGTGTACCACTTTAATACTACTCCATTTAATTTAAATGTTAGCAAAAGGCAGATGATTGTGTCTCAAATGGTGCTCATGGCTCTTTTCTCATCTTTAAATTGCTGGTGATTCCTACTGCTAGGCCATGGTGTTTAAACCACACACACAGTCCAAACTGTGGGTAGTCTAATCAAGATGACCAATGGCCATGTTGATCTCTGCAGGGGCTTCAATATAATGTGCCATTTAAGTGAATTCTTCCAGATAGGCTCATTCTTTGTCACTGCACTTACACAGATAAAAGGAAAAAATCCATAATATTGGCTCATAAATAATGCAAATAAATTTTTTCTTTTTTGTTTATAACAAAACACATTCATGAAGAGTTGAATTATAGAAAGTAAGACATTCATAGCTGTGAACTTTAGAATTGTAGAGCTACTCAAAATAGTTTGGAAAATGCAGGTATTAAAAAGATCACTGATATAGAAAGCAAGTTAAGTTTTCAGCAACTAGACAGATATTTTAATGAGAGCTGAATTCTGTATGATACAGAATAGTAAGCACTGAATGTATATAATGGTATTTCATGTCTTTTCTGCAGAAACATGACAGCCCAAAGTTAGCAGCATGCCACAAAAGACACCAGCACAAAACAGAATGCCTCTGTATGAAATTAAATTGAACATTTTTATTGGAATCCACAACTTTTCAATGCAGAGTCATCAGTCACACGGTAATATGACATAAAAACATAATCAAATCAAATTTAGCATAATTAATCAGCATTCAAAATTGTAGTACTGATAAGATGAAGAACCAGGGCCAGTAAGTATGCATATTAACTGTGGTGTCTGGCAGAGACTCCAAGAGGAGCCTCATTAAACAGCTGGAGAGGAAGCTAATTTAATTCAGGCACAAACACCCACATATTCCTCTACTCCTGTTCCATGCTCATTTCTACTCTTGCTGCCACTCTGTTTGCACAAGAGTTTCTGGAGGTGAAGTCAAAACCTGTGCACTTTTCACCTCACTGCTGATTCAGGCTGAAATGGTAAATAAAAATTACTTGCTTACTTTTGCAGTTGGGGTGCAATTTTTAATTATGTGCCTAGTCTATAAGCTTCTTGTGAGTAGGGATCAGGTCTTTTGTACATGTCTATTGCCTTATACCCTTTCAAACACCTAGTACACAACTCTGCCCACAGTAAACACTCAATAAATACCATTGATAAATTGATAAGTTGATTGTGGGGGAGGGGGCTCCAAGTGGGGCAGGAATCTCCTTTTATAATATTGACACAATGAATTTAGCAAATGACTATGGAATCTTGCAGATCACTTTTTGGCCACTTTAGGAGACACTGATGGGGGGAAGTGTGAAATGCCAGTTCTCTTTTAGATCCATTACAGTCAGCCTTATGGTTCCTTCAGTTCACAGACATTGTGCTCTTAAAAGTCACCTTGTCTTGCCTTATGCTGCCAAGTCGTTTCCGACTCATAGCGATGCCATGGACACATCTCTCCCAGAACGCCCCATTCTCCATCTGCAGTCATTCTGGTAGTGTAGCCATAGAGTTTTCTTAGTAAAAATATGGAAGTGGTTTACCCCTCTCTTCTTCTGTGCAGTAAATTTGAGTCTCCACCCTTGACTCTCTCACATACCGCTGCTGCCCAGCACAGGGTAGTTTTGACTTGTAGTAGATTGCCTTCCATTTGCTAGCCATTGGCCAAGCTAAAGTTTCTCACTCTGACCTGGAATGCCCTCCTTCCTCACATCTGCCAAACTAACTTTCTTTTGAACCCCTCTTCAAAGCCCTACTGACAGCTCAACTCCTCCAAGCAGCCTTCCCAGACTGAGCCATTCCTTTCCCTCTGCTCCTCCTCCCCTCCCCATTGTCCCTACTCCCTCCCTCTTCTGTACCCCCTTCATCTCCCCACAGGACTCGTATATATTTGTACATATTTATTGCTCTATTTATTTTATTAATGATGTCCATTTGTCTATCGTTCTATTTATGTATTTTGATGGTAGTGATGCCTGTCTACTTGTTTTGTTTTGTTGTCTGTCTCCCCCTTCTAGACTGTGAGTCTGTTGATGGGTAGGGATTGCCTCTATCTGTTGCCAAATTGTACTTTCCAAGTGCTTAGTACAGTGCTCTGCACACAGTAAGTGCTGCACAATAAATATGATTGAATGCATGAATGAATGGATTGGGTATTCCTCTACTTGACTCTCCCTCCTGTAGTTAAGACTGTTGGAGTACTGGAAACTCTCCAGGTGAGATTCTGAGAGAGGGCAATAGTCACCAGTGACCTCCTAATAGGCAAATAAAAAAGCTTATAATATTTTCTGATCCTCCTTGACCTTGTCAGTTACTTTTGACATTGTGGACCACTCTCTCCCCCTTGGCACATTATCAGTTTAGAAGACATGGTTCTCTTCCTACCATTCTGTTCCTTCTCAGTTTCATTTCCTGATTCTTCTAAAGTTTCCCATCCTCTTACTCAAATCCAATCATGAATTGTGAATGTATATTATTTATTTATATTAAAAATTAATATCTTTTTCTCCCACTAGACTGCAAGCTCACGGTGGGCAGGGAATGTGCCTACCCTCTCTGTTGTACTTTCCCAAATGTTAGTGCAGTCTCTACACACAATAAGTACTTAATTAATACCACTGATGATGATGATGAAGAATCCCCAACAAATTTTCTTTGTATACTTGATCTCCCAGGAGGCTCATCAGCTCATAATGCTTTAGCCACCACATCTATGAGGAAAACTCCCAAATTTATCTCTGTAGACCTGATCTCTCATCTAACGTAAAATCTAGCATCTTCTCTTTGCCTAAAGAATATTTCCACTAAAATATCATGCTGATAACTCAGACTCAGCACGATTACAGAACTACTCATCTTCCTTCATAAACTCACTCCTAATTTTCCTCTCTCTGTTGACTACATCACTAACCACACTGCCCCAGAAAGTTGCAATTGTGTTATACTACAAGCCTCATTGCTGTCCTTTAACACTCACATTCCACTGCAAAATCCTGCTGGTCCTTCTTTCCTCACAAGATCCAGATTTGCCATTTATTCTTTACCCTAACAGCTACACATTCTGGTCAAAATGCAGGTAGTTTACTGTATCCATTTCATTATTGGTTTTCCTTCTTCTAGTTCTCTTCCCTCCAATCTATATTGCACAATGTTGCAAGAATCATCTTCTTGAAGCATATCTCAGTATACATCTCATCATATACTAAGCAGCATGGCTTAATGGACAGTTGCATGGGTCTGAGAATTAGAAGGACCTGGGTTCTAATTCTGTTTCTGCCACATGTCTGCTGTGTGACCTAAGGCATCATTTAACTTACCTGGGTCTCATCTGTTAAAAATGGGGATTAAGAGTTTAGCCCAATGTGGGACAGGGACTGTGTTCAACCTGATTAACTTGTAACTACTCCACTGCTTACAACAGTGCTTGACACATAGTAAGTGCTTAACAAATACCATAATTACTACTATCTTGATTAGACTGTAAGTCTGTCAAAGGGCAGGGACTGTCTCTATCTGTTACCGATTTGTACATTCCAAGTGCTTAGTACAGTGCTCTGCACATAGTAAGCACTCAATAAATACTACTGAATGAATGAATCTTTCCACTCTTAAAAAACCTTCCACTGATTTCCTATGTCTCTACACATCAAGCAAAATCTCCTCACAATTGTCTTTAAGGATTTTCTCTAATTTATCCAATCTTTCATTTCTTCTCTAGTCCCCTACTACTCCCAAAGTTGCACTCTATTCCTCCCAAACTAACCTTCTAAACTGCATTTCACTCTAAGCTTTCCCGCTTCTGTACCCTTGTTCATGATATTTCCTTCTCTAGGAATTTCTTCCCTCCCCAAAATTACAAATCCCGCTCTCCTTACATCTGAAACCCTCATGAAATTCCACCTCCTCCATCGTAGCTTCCCTCATTAATACTCAGCACCCCAAGGCATATGAACACTTCAGACATTTCTTGCACTTGCACTTATTTCTGAACACTCATTTGAACATTCAATCAGTTATTTTATTACTCATTTATAAATATTTTTATATCTGTCTTCCCCATTAGAATGCACATTGCCTGCTGGCAGAGAATTTGCCAGTGCTTTTTCTGTTGGTTTCTTTTGTACTTCTGAAACACTGAATCCAATGTATTTCATTCAGTTGGTCTTCTGTAAATGCTATTGCTAATAAATATTCACCTAAAAAAAAGACACGATTCTCAGCCTAAAAGATTTTACAACCTAAAGTGGAAGACAGAAGCACACCATCATATTTACTGTAGGTTAAAAAAGAATTCTAAGAGAAAGGAAAAGTGGATGAGTGAATAAATGATTGCTTAAATAATAGAGTTTGTTAGTCAGTATTTGCATAAGAGGCTGTGGCAATGAATGCATACTGAATGATTTGGTAGCTGGGAAAATCTGATCCAGGAAGAAGAAAACTAACTTGGAAATAACTCCTGGAGGAAGTGGGATTTTAGGAAGACTTTGAAATTAAGCAGAAAGAAAAAAACCCCATAAAATCCAGATTTTTTCTTAGTCTCTCACACACATACATCACAAGTTCATTCAGAAACACACACATCACAAGTTCATTCAAGTATGGTTTTCAATTATTTCCTAGAGAGGATTTAAAGGTCATGGATAAATGAACCTTTCAGAAACCAGTTCTTAGTTCTGCTGTAGGAATTAAGTATTTCAGACCTTCTAATTTCCCATATTTCTTTTTCTTCTAAGGGTTTCCGCAGCTTGGATGCATATTTACATTTTTTATGATTTCTGGTCTTTAAGAGCAATGAGACTGGGATTTGTCACACACGACTTATATGATAAAAATAAGGTACAGACACTAACTGTCTAAATGCATAAAAATAGTACAACTCCTAAATCTTTACTTGAAATGTTATTGAGTTACCTCTATGAAGTGATTTTAAACTTGATCCCAGCAATTTGATTTTTTTTCCTTTTGCTCTGGCAAGAAACCTTTGGAATTATTACATTTTCAGAAAATGATTTATATAACAGCCATCCCAGAAATGCAATATTCTTTAAATAATGTCTAGTAGCACGGAGGATCTGCTCTTAACAAATATGACATAATGCATTTCTGGCACATAAAAACTGAGAGTATTTTATTCTGACACTGACTCTGCTCTGTGCTTGTAATCATCTCTGTGAATAGACTTACTCCTGCAATAGATACACATCAACCATTCATATCTGCTGGCTTATCAACCTACAATTTTTGTCAACATGGAATTTAGCAAAACATCATTAGCCACAGACCTTTCCCCTCATCCCCCTACCACAAACATACTGTGTATCCTTGAAACCAAGGAGGTAAATAGCCACAATTTATAAACCAAGCAAACCCAAAATATTTTACTGAATGCAGCTCAAAACTCATACTTGTGTTGTCTTAAGCTGAGGAGTCATCTCTGACCCATAGCGACGCCATGGACACATCTCTCCCAGAACGCCCCACCACCATCTGCAATCATTTTGGTAGAAAAAAATGCATGTAGAAAATATAGTCATATAATAATTTAGGCTTCCTTTTTAGAATAACTAAAGGTGCCAGTTGATGCTATTTACACATATACTTGAGTTAAAATCATCCATAAATGAAAATGTACATATTTTGAGATGAGGGTAGACATAAAGTTATCCTTACAGCTCTACAATGTCTTCCCGAAATCTCCCTTCCTCAAAGAAGTCTTCTCCTTTATCGGCTTCAAGCTTTCCACCAAATTGCCCCATTTCATTTATCTGTGCCATTCACTTGCTATTCCCCAACTTATTGTCTTTCCAAGCTAAGCAAACAGTACATCATTCTCAACTCTCCCATTTCTTTCCTCTCACTCTGTTCCCCATTGTAGAAGTACTTTCCTTTCTCCCCAAATTCACAGTTCAAATCAATTCAAATCCCCAAGGTCACATTTCTCCTTAAATTCATAGCTTTTCTAAAACTTTCAAAGTTCACACACAATCTACTACCAAATCCTGCCAGTTCTTCTTAAACATCATTTCCTAGATCTACTTCTTTCAACTTCATCCAGTTAGGTCTAGTCACATCACACCTAGACTACTGTATCAGCTTCCTTATCTGTAGCCAGCTTCTCTCTCCTCTAAACTAAACTACATAATACTGCACAGGTCATCTTCAAGAAGCATGGTTTGACACTAATCTCACTTCTTTTCAAAACTCTACATTGTCTTCCCTTTGCTTTCTGCATCAAGCAAAAACACCTCACATTGGGCTTCAAGATTCCCTATCAAATTTCCACATTTTACTTATTGTCTCTCTTCACCTTTACTCTCAGCTTGTTCACTTTATTCCATCTAACCTAACCTCATTTTTAATTACTCTTGTATCTCCTCCTTCCATCCTCTTTCTCACACTGTTCCAACAGCCTGAAAATTCCCTATTCAAAGCCCATCTAAAATCTCATCTCCACCAATGAACTTTTCCCACTTAGTCTCCTACACCATCAGCTGTAAAGATATATCAGCCATTTCTAGTATGTGCAAACAATAATAACAATAATAATAGTAATTATTATTATTGTGGTATTTGTTAAGCTTTTACTATGTGCCAGGCACTGTACTAAGCATTGAGGCATGTACAAGATACTTTAGTTGAACACACAGCATGGCTCAGTGGAAGGAGCATGGGCCTGGGAGTCAGAGGTTAAGGGTTCAAATCCTGGCTCAGCAGCTGGTCAGATGTGTGACTTTGGGCAAGTCATTTGACTTCTCTGTGCTTCAGTTACCACATCTGTAAAATGGGGATTAAGGCTGTGAGCCCCAAGTGGAACAACCTGATTATCTTGTATCCTCCCCAGCGCTTAGAACAGTGCTTTGCACATAATAAGTACTTAACAAATGCCATTATTATTATTATTATGGGGCTAATTGCCTTAATCCCCATTTTGCAGATGAGGTAACGGAGGCCCAGGGAAGTGAAGAGAGTTACCCAAAGTCACACAGCAATCAAGTGGCAGAGCCAGGTTAGAACTCATGTCTTTCTGACTCCCAGCCCTAGGTTCTTTCCAATAGTATTTACTTATACCTATCCTCAAGACTTGTTTACTCAGTTGTACATTAAATTACTTAGTTTTGATTATTCTAGGTGAAAATACTTTTATGCCTCTCTTCTCCATTAAAGTGTAAGATCCTTGTGAGCAGGAACCCATCACTTCTTTGTGATGTACCTTCACAAGTCCTCCAAAGCCACTCAGAAAATACTACTGACTGATTGTCTTCGAGATAGAACAAAATATTTAGGTTTTGCTCAAACAGAGAGATTACCATGGACTAAACCCAACTTTCTTCCAAAATCTTATGTTTGCATGTTTCTTTTTAAAACCACCATTGTCTTCTCCATTGCCTTTGCCCTGAGTGGCTGCACTTCTGGAAGAATTGGAGCTATTTAAAAAAGGCCATAAATCAGGGGGGGAGACCAAACTGGATGGGAATGCAAAAAGTGGTAGCATCATGGAGATCGAATGGGAGGGAATCAATACATTTTCACCCAGATATCTGAAGAAGAGAAGGACTTTGAATGAGGATGGAAACTAGTACACAAATTCATATGGGCAAATAATTAACAGACTCAGCTGCTCTGTCAGCTGACCACCAAGCCAAACATCCCAAGCCTCTGATTAGACCTGTAATGTCCCCTAATGATGACTTTCTGGTCTGCTAGTTCTCAAAAGCCTGTCCCAGTGCAGTTCTCATCACTGGGAAAATGCCTGGTCCCTTCTCACTCCTGTGTTCCTACTGAAAGGCTGCACTCTCTAGTATGAGTCCAAGTGGTAAAGACCCAAGTGCATCGTGAGATATCATACAGGTCTCCTCTTTGTGAAGAGGGCAATCAATGAATTGGGAGAAAATTCTGAATAAAAATTTCTCCAAGCATTCTTCCCAGTTACTAAAAATTATAAGGACCTGGGATAAGACCAGGGGAGGCACAAGTACCAGAACATGGATGAAGAGTGTCCATATTAGCTCAAGAAAAAGTGCTATATCCTACAAGTATTGAGTCCCCAAGTCCGCACCGGAGAACACAAACCCAAATCTGGCCTGAATTGGGCAATGGCCTGAACTTTCCCCACCTTATTAAGGTCACATCTCCTCCAAGAGGCATTCCCTGAATAAGCCCTCTTTTCCCGACTCCCTCTCCCTTCTGCATCATCTATGCACTTGAATCTATAACTTTTGGGCACTTGACATTTACTTCACCTTGTGATCCCTACAGGAATTGTGTACATATCTGTAATTTATTGATATTAATGTCCATCTCTCCTTCTATGATGTAAGCTCTCTGAGGGTAGGAAATGTGTCTAGTGACTCTGTTATATTGTACTCTTCCAAGCTCTTAGTACAATGCTCTGCACACAGAAAGTGCTCAATAAATACCACTGATTGATTGGCTTTAGTTGTAGGGATGAACACATATTATGGTCTAATTGCTAAATAGATTTTTTGTGGTTTTTGCTAAGTGCTTAGTATGTGCCAGGCACTGTTTAAATTATCGTGGTAAATACAAGACTAGGTACAGTCCATGTTCCACATGGGGCCCTCAGTCATAATCCCCAGGTGAGGTAACTGAGGCACAGAGAAGTAAAGTGTCTTGCCCAAGGTCACGCCACAGACAAGTCGGGTAGCCGGGACTAGAACCTAGGACTTTCTTACTCCCAGGCCTGTGTTCTATCCACTAGGACATGCTGCTCCTGATTCAAAATATCCAGTTTGGACACTAAACTCAATCTATTTTTTACCCATATTATAGATGCTGTATATCTGAGGCTCAAAGAGATTAAGTGACATGTCCCAGGTCACATAGCAGCCCAGTAGCAGAGTTGGGACCAGGGTGCAAGTGTTCTGGCGCCCCTTCCCATCTTCTATACACTAGGACAAGCTGTTTCCTAAATTTCCCTATTAGCACCACTTAGTGATTTCCTGGCCTCCTCAAAGACTCAAGAGACCAAACATAAAGAGGATTTTCTTCACTCTGCAGTCCTTTGTGGTTTGATTTTTAAATTCCTTCTGATCCTAAAAGGGAAAATTTAATTTGGAGGAAATACTGTTAGCATTATTAAATGTTTATTAAATGTTTAGAATGAATTTTTATATCTAATGCTTAAGTATCAATTTACTAATTCTAACCAAAGTGTAAAACCCCACTGGACCCCCATAAACATGATGTTAAAATGACCCACGTTCATCATGCCCATTTATATTAAATTCTCCTACCTGCCTGACACCGATCTTTGGTGGCTTCTAAGGTTAATCTGCTTCCAAAAACCCTAGGAAGGCTCAATGCCCTCATTAATTTTGTATTCCAATTTGGGGCTGCCAAGAAAATCAGTAGAGTCAAACAGCACTGAGCAGCTACATTTACCTGGTCCTCAGGTTTCCTTGCCCAGGCCCTTAATTATGCAATCCAGACATTGTAAAATTTCATTCTCACAAAACATCCACATTTGCATAAGTGAATAGCATATTTTTGGTTCTGTAATAGTCAGAAACAAAAAGACACCACAGCCTTCCACCTACTCCAAAGGAACAAGGACTGAAGCTCATGAAAATCATGTGCACATACAACAGAAAGAGAAGAGGTAAAAACTAACAGATCAATCTCCCTGAAGATAATACCTGTGGATAAGAAATGGGTAAAAGGGAGGGTCTCCTTGCACTTTTTCCCCAAAGAACTCTAAGAGACAATTTTATATTTATTTGTTATCTCAGAGTTTAAAGACTCTCTTTTCCCATCACTATCATCTGTCCATCCTCCTTTCCAAATTTCCCACCATAAGGAATTTCCTTCCATGTATGTTTTCATTTATTTTGACTTAGCTCCAAGACCAACTCATATATTTCAATAATGTCTACTCAAGTCACCTATGTTCCTCTAGTGATGTGTCACACATCAACATGCCATTAACCCTAATGTAGATTCTGTCTCTGCTGGGAAAACCATCATAAAATACTTGGGAAATGGAACCCTAGAATAATACCTTCCAAATGGTATAGTTCTAGATTCTTCTAATGGTACCTGCCAGCACCATGGAGTTGCATCCAGGAGAAAATAAACATTTGCACCTTTCATAGTCTCTAAAATTTTATCTCTTTAGGAAATAGAAATATATTATATTTGAATACATGTATTCAGTTTTGTGTTGTTCACACACAATTTTAACAATTCATCTTTTTCTTCCATAAAACTATTTCCTTTTAAAAACTATGGCACAATTTTTCAAGCATGCTTTACCATAACACGATTTTACTCTATCTCAATTTTATAGCTGCATGGCAGACTTGGACTTTTAATACCTTTTTATATGTACATATACATACACTTAAACAAGCACATGCGTATGCACGTACACACACACACACACACACACATATATGTGCTATATATATATGCATATAAAATAATTCAACATCTACTTTGCCTTCTTGGGGAAAATTATGCACTCTTTTCAACAAAACTAATTGCTAGATGTGTTTCTAATCTCCAATGATCACATTCAATTCCCTTCCTAACAACAATAAAAGTTTCCTGTACATTTAATTAGTTTTAATATTAAGAATCCACTTCTGGAATATTACTTTCCTAATCACAACAGGCTTTATAAATCCTCAGTTTGTCTTTCATGTCCACTGTAAACTGCTCAGAAAAGTTGTTGTAATTTGCAATTGACTATAAATGTGCCTCTTTGTGACTCTAAGCTCTTTTGACTTGGAAAACAATGACAAGTGGTTATATTCACTGCAGATGTAACATTGTTTCCAAATGAAGAGCATCTTCATTGTTGAAAATTTCTACTCAGTTTGGGAGCAACTAAATTAAATTCATTCATTCAATCATATTTATTGAGCATTTACTGTGTGCAGAACACTGTACTAAGCACTTAGAAAGTACGATTTGGCAACAGATAGAGACAATCCCTACTCAATAAGGGTTCACAGTCTAGAAGACGAAATGCCATTTCCATTCTGGATGACATTATCATGAGAAGCATCATGGCCTAGTGGAAAGAGCATGACCTTGGGAGTTAGAGGACCTGGGATTTCATCCCGGATAAGCCACTTACCTGCTGTGTGAACTTCTCTCTGACTCAGTTCTCTCAACTGCAAAATGGGATTCAATACTTGTAATCTCTGGGACCTGATTATCTTGTATCTATCCCTGCACTTAGTAATTAAGCACTTAGTAGTAATTGTTAATAATAATTAGAATAATTACAATAAGCACTTAACAATTACCATTGGTAATAATAACAGTCATTTTCTTAATTTAAATGAAATAAAACAAATTCTGGTTTTTCTATGCCATATAAGCTTATTTTTTTTGTTTCTATGAATTGCATACCTAAATATTTTAAACCTAGTTCACACGTCCACATTTCACAGTTCAACTGCCATTTGATCTCTAATAAAGAAATTGCTACAGTTCCAAAATTGCAACTTTGCCTTAGGTAACTACCCATTTTACCCTAACTCATACCGGGTGGGTCAGCACTGCTCCTAGACTGATAGGACGTAAACAAATTCAAAACTATCCTATATAGAAAATTTTAAAAATCAAGCTAAAGTATTTATTGAATGTTTACTCTTGGTTGGCACTGAATTAAGCAATCGAGAGTACACCAGAGTTAACAGACAAGATTTCTGCCTTCAAAAATCTTACAGACAATTCATAATGAAAGCAAGAGGACTTAAAGATACGTACGCAAGTGCTACCGGAGGAAAGAGATGGTGATGGAGGGAAAGATAAGTACCCAAATAGGTGACAGAAATACAGATGTGGAAATGGAACAGTAAATAGGGTGAGGAGATGAGAAATTAATAGGGGATGACCTCTTGAGGAGTTGTGATTTTAGAAGACCTGGGAAGATAGGTAGAGCAGTGATCTATGGGAAGTAAAATTGGGGTAAATTCTCAGAAGGAGGGAGGAAGTGTGTAAAAGCTTAGTGGTGAAAAGACAGGATAAGTGAGTAGGCTGGCTTGAGAGGAGTGAAGTGTGAGAGCTAAGTGTAGTGGGAATGGGTCAAGGATAAGTAGCAAGGAGAGAATGAACTGAATGTGTTTAACCGAATGGTCAAGAGTTTCTGTTTGATGAGAAGAGGAATTAAATATTTCTGGGTCCAAGCTAAACCAAGATCTGAACTCATTTTCACTTTAAGAAGCATCTCACTCTTTCTATCTATTAATTAACCAATGACATTTAGTGAAAGCTTATCATGAGCAAAGCGCTATACAAAGCACTTGGAAGAGTAAAATAGAGTTGGTAGGCACAATCTCTGCCCTCAAGGGACTTAGAGTCTAACCAGGTAGAGAGACTCAATACAAATTATAGGTATGGGAAGTAACTGAGTAAAGGGATATGCATAGTGCTATAGGGATAGGGATGGAGTGAATGACCAAGTGATTAGGGGTGAGGCAATATGGAGGGAAAATTAGGTAGGGGGATGAGCGCTTAGCCAGGGTAGACTTCCTGGGGTAAGATGAGTTCTGAAGGGTTTTGAAGATGGGGAGGATCCTCATCTTTAGGTGCATACTACATGTTCCTTTCAGTGAGCCACTTTATTTTGAAGCATACTGTGGTTGTCAAAAAACTGCAAGCTCCTGGAAAAACTGACTCCATGACCCTTGACATTCCTTGAAAAAGGATAAGGGGATCTCTACTGCTTTGGGATGTTTGCTGTTGGTATTTCCTGTTTGGAGAAATTGTCATTTGAAAAATATTTTACGGTATATCACCCAACTCCAACCCACTTGGAGCACTTGCTTTCAGCAAGTTTCCAAAGCCTCCACTCATCACAGGTTCCAGTAAAAAACAGCAAATCTGTGTCCAACCTGATTATCTTCTATCTGCATAGTGTATAGAGCATGGGACTGGCTTAGCCTCTTGTCTGCTCTGTGGCCTTGGACAAGTCACTTCACTTCTCTGTGCCTCAGTTACCTCATCTGTAAAGTGGAGATTAAGACTGTGAGCTCCATGTGGGATGGGGATGGTGTCCAACCTCATTAGCTTGTATCCACTCCAGCGCTTAGTACAGTGCTGTTACATAGAAAGTACTTCACAAATAACAGCATTATTATTATTATCATAGTCCATATACAGGGCTCGGCACATCGTAATAATAATAGTGACATTTGTTAAGTGCTTACTATGTGCCAAGTACTGTATTAAGCATTGGGGTAGATACAATACAACCAGATGAGGCACAGTTCTTGACCCACATAAAGCTCTCAGTATAAGGAGGAGGGTGATCAGATATTTTATTCCCGTTTTACAGATGATAATTTGAAGCACAAGTAAGTTAAGTGACTTTCCCTAGGTCACAAAACTGGCAATTGAGAAGCAGCATGGCCTAGTGGATAGAGCAAGGGTCTGTGAGTCAGAAGGACTTTTTTTCTCATCCTGGCTTTGCTGGTTGTCTGCTATGTATTCTTGGATGAGTCACTTCACTTCTCTGTGCCTCAGTTCCTTCATCTGTAAAATGGGATTTAAGACTATGATCCCCATGTGGGACAACGGCTACCTGATCATTCCCTCTGGACTTTACAGAGGGAAACTCGTTGTGAGCAGGGAATATTTCTACCACAACTGATATATTGTGTTCTCCCAAGCACTTAGTACAGTGCTCTGCACACAGTAACCACTGAATTAATATGATTGATTGATTATCTATCTTAAATCTACCCCATCAATTAGTACAGAAACTGGCACATAGTAAGCATTTAGCAAATACCAAAAAAAATTAAAATCCTGGTGGTCAGAAAATCATCTTCAAGAGAAGGGGGAACATAGTCACAAATGATGAAATTTTAATGATGGAGTCTCCCAACAGGAAGAATAGATAGTAGAGTAGAAAGAGAAGGAGAAGGATAAATAGCATTTTTTAAGTGCTTACTGTATGCAAAGGACTGTACTAAGTGCTGAGAAATAATTTACAGGTCAGAATTTGACACAACCCTTCCCCTTGTGAGACTCACAATCTAAAATGGGCTTTGATCTGAGAACCAGCACAGAAAAATTGATTACACTGAGAGTGGTTTGTGTAGCATCACTTAAACACTCTCCTCTCTTCCAGTAATGGATTCTATGGAATACAGAGTGCAATGAGCAGGTAGATAGGCAGGCGTGCAAGAAGCACATTGCAAAGTCTGCATGCAGTTGGTGCTCAGGTTAGTCAGCTACACACAGAACTGGGGTGCCATGCAAGTCTCAGGGGAAGAAGCATGGTCTAGTGGAACGAGTACAGCCCCTGGGAACCAGAAAACCTGGATTCTAAGCCTGGCTCTGCCACTTACCTGCTGAGTGTGTGAACTTGGACAAGTCACCTAGCTACTCTGTGCCTCAATTCTCTCATCTGAAAAATGGGGATTCCATATCTGTTCTTCCTCCTATTTAGACTATGAACCCCTGGTGGGACTTGATTATCTTGTATCTACTCCAGATCTTAGTAAATTGATTGGCTCAAAGTTAATTCTTAACAAATATTATATCAGTATTATTCGGACATACAGAGCAGTGCTGTTTTCAGCAGGCCTGACAGCACCGGAGATCTTGTATAGCTGAGACCCCTGCAGCAGACTAAGACAAGAGGTCAGAAATTGTGAGATACTCTGGTCCCCTAAAACAAAGACTTCATAAACCTTTTGATGAGTCATTCCTTTTGTGTGCACTTAATCTATAATTGTGCACTTAATCTATAATTGTGGTTGTGATCAATCTGCATCAGTTGTGGATAGGTTTTCTCAGAACCTTTCTCAGAAGGTTTACTCTCCTGTATTTAAAAACAAGTCTCTACATTCCCCAGTGCCATAGAATCATTAATATGTCAAAACGTTTAAATGTGCCTCTAACTGCACTCTTTCTGCTCACATTTGCTTTGCATTTTTCCTGTAGTCTGTACTTGGTTTTCATTATCCCATCTACTTCTTGCCATGAATTTAATACAGCGCTCAAATGTATGAGCCAAATGAAAAAAATTAAAGGCATATTTCTAGTTCTTTTTAGTTAAAATGCACATCACTCTAATCAGTTCTCAAGCCCCATGTCAGTGGAAACATAATGCTTTCCCTGTTCTTGGACAATGAGGTTTATAGTATTATTTTATTTGGTGGAGACCAGTAGGCTTATATCCAGCACATCAGAGGTGTAGACAACCCTCAGTCTAGTATTTAAACCCATTTTGGCATATGTAGAGTGTACCTGGAACTGGATTCTGGCAGGCCAAGCTACCTAAGTGACTAGCAAATGGAAATGGCAGATGAATATATGAATTTTAAGATTATGCACCTGGATTTCTTTTTAGGAGGAATCGTTGTATTAACCTTTATTTGACCACGAACATAATCCCACTCGGGCAACTGGAAAACTTCGTACTAAGGTCTTTTTTTTTCACCAACAAGGAGAGGAATATTGTAAAAATAATTCAGGGAGGGCCTGGAAATGCCTCTTTTCAAGCTACCATCTCTTTTCAGATTTTACGCTCCATCTGCAAGAGGGTAGTGATTGGGTTTTGGGGGCCAAGGGCAGGGAAATGGATTTATGAATCCGAGTCTCCACTACAAATTGAACAAATCCAGCATGTAAACATGAAAGATTGCATGAAGCAGTTATTACAAAAAACATATTCTACTTATTCAAAGCAAATGGAGACAACTAAATAGAATTCAGTCCAAGCTTTAAAAACTGTCCCAATCGTCACATGTTAGTATTATTAGCTGGAGAGCATTTTATATGCCTCCAAAAAGTACAGTTGAAAATTACCTTGGGTATGGATGGCAAATCTGCCTGAATTTAAACGTCTCAGGTGCCCTGTAATTCTGGAATACTACTTTACTGCAAAATAAGTTTTCTTGGCTCTTTTATGTGTTGCAACCTGGCAGAAGTCTGTTTTTTAATGCACTTTTTACTTCTTTACTTTTATTCAATATCTTATTGAATTTCCTTAGTTATCTTCCTGCTCGGTTACGATATATTTTTTTTCTGTCATCTATATTTACTAGTCACTCAGAACTCAAGGTTCCCTTCTTGCTCTCATAAAATATGCGAACAACAAACTGGAGATATAAAAGAGAGTTGTGATCCCGTCACCGTTCCTTTCCCTCCCCCACTTCGAAGCCCCACTCCACCATCCAGGTTGGCAGCAGAGCTACTATTTGACCGTGCTTTGGGGTCCTGGAAAGGAGAATGGAAGGAGTGGCACTGGGCCTTGGGCTCCAGTAATCCTGCAAGTTTGTTGGGCTACCCAACAATCTGTTTACTAAGTCCACCTGGAAAAAAAAGCTCTGGGAAGCAAAGACTGCATCTGTAAATGGCCAAAGGACTCTTTTGAAAGGAAATTCTTTGCTTTAATAATAATTGTGGCATCAATCAATCTGTATTTATTGAGCACTTACTGCATGCAGAGCATTGTGCTAAGCACTTGGGGGAGTATACTATAACTTGGGAGAGTATACTATAACAATATAACAGAGTTGGTAAGCACATACCCTGCCCACAATGAGCTTACAGTCTAGAGGGGGGATCTGGCATCTGTCAAACACTTACTATCTGGCAGGCAGCATGTTAAACTCTGGCATAGACAGGAGATAATCAGATGCAACCTTCGTTCTACCCTGGGCTAACAGCCTAAGAGGAAGAAAAAACAGATGTTTAATCCCCATTTCACAGATGAGGAAACTGAGGTGAGAAGAAGTCAACTGATTTGCCCAAGATCACACGGCAGGAAAGTGGCAGATTTGGGATTAGAACCCAAGTTCTCCTGACTCCTAGTCCAGTGCCCTATCCTCTAGGACATGTTTCTTCTCTCCTAATTGTCAAAGGGACATCCTTAAGGGGGGCAGATTATTGGACAGATGAGTAGGAGAGGAGTGGGGAGCAAAAAGGAGGCTGAAACAGAGAGGGAAAAGAAGAACAGGAGCTAGAAGGAGGCAACTGAGATGGCAGAGAGGGAATGAAGAAAAGGGGAGAGTGGAAATGGAACAGGATGAGAGTAAAAGAGAGAAAGAGTATGAGTGAAAAGGAAAAGGGTTCGGAGATAAGGGAGGATGTGAAAGTGGAGAGAGGTGTGATAAAAGAGAAAACAACCACCCTCTCCATCTCTGCCCCTGCAATCTTTTGCTACGCCCACTACCCAGATGGATGTGGTGGTGACCAGACTAGAATGAGGAGACAGCTGGGGTTACTTCTGCTTATACCCAGGTGGTGGCACTAATACTGATAGTGATCACACCTAAAGCATGCTCCCACTTTGCCTGATGGGAGCTGCTGCTTTTGTGCCCGGCAACAACCCAGTCCAATTCATCAGGCCATTGCTGGCATCACTGACATCTCCCAAGTGGAAATGGCCTCAGCCCTGGCTGCAGTCCCAGCTAAGCCAACCCTAGGTCACTGTAGGAGTGAGAGTCGCCAGCTTCAAGCTGATTCTAAAGGGAACTGCTTATTCCTGTAAGAAAATGCCTCAGGACCATAGGCATCACTGTAGCCTCCTGATTGTAAGACAGTGCATCAGTCTTTATCATTTTCTGACATTTTTCTCCCCTCTGTAGGTTGGCAGTGGGATAGGGCAGGATCATAGAGAGATGTCTAGTACCCAAGGAAATAGCAGTCCCAAGAGATAATTCTGTCTGCTCAGGGGGATCCCACACAATGATTGTCTCAGCCTTTAAAGAGTTATCATCATCTCCCTATACCACCTTAACCTGATGCTTTACAGTCCTTCTGTGCTGAATTGCCACAAAAATTCCCACCAGCAATCCCTCTATCATTAGCTGGCTAATGAGGCAGACTTCATTAGGGCTGTAAAAGAATATGTAGATTTTACAAAATACTAGGAAAATGATGCTGGGTTTACTCTTGCAAACTCTGCCACAGTGTTTTTGGATTTTTCTTATTTTTCAAGTATTTTCTGACTCCATAGGTATAAAATTAAAGAATTCCCCCAAATTTGGCACAATAGTACTAAAAAACTCTGTCGAATGAATCTCATGTCAAAATGTGGTAATTGGCACAATGCTGACTGAAGTGAATTCACTTGATTAAAAAACATTGAATTTAATAAGGGCAGTGAATGAACATTTCCAGCTTCTCTCCTGGGCCTTTAAACAATTAAAATAAGTCCTCAATGAAGAGGAAAGCTACAAGAACTTTTAAAATAGTTTAAAATAAACCAGTTTTGGAAGAAAAATTGGACAAACTCCTGGTGTGAGCATCTCTAGAATTCAGAGTGATTTGTAAATGACTCTACAAAATGAAGGCATATCTTCCCAAGGAATTGCCAACCATCCTATAGTGTTTGTTTCTGTGATAGTTCCACTATGCCCACATTTAGGAGAGGCATAAGAACTTCAGAAGAATAATTCCTTGGTGCCCTTCCCTGAAGTGTAAAACTAACCAATCAGAAAGAAGGATTGGGAAGGAAGAAGAGAGGCAGGTTGGGAAGCTTTAGGAGAAACTTATAAGCTGGCTGGTCTACCTGGGGAATCAGGACACAGCTCACATTGCGTATCCTGAACAGACAGAGGACACAGGGAGAGGTTGGAGTGTCCCAAACCCCAGAGGAGCAATGCTACTGACCCAAAGAAGAAGAAACTGAGCCCCTGCACACCTTCAGGTAAGTACTGAGGGGCCTAGTGTGAGCATTATTGGGAAAATGCAGCTTGACTTGCAGTTGCTTTGTCAGTCTTAATCATATTTATTGAGCACTTACTGTGTGCAAAGCACTATACTAAGTGCTTGGGAGGGAGTATACAGTATAACTATATAACAGACACATTCCCTATCCACAATGAGTTGCTTTGGTTGTGACCTTATTAAGAATAAATTAAATATTATAAAGATCACAAATCTTGGTATCTTCCTACAGTAGGGCTCGGGATGAAGCTCCGGGGTCCAGGGAGACACAGGGCCAAGGGAGCAGCCTGTGAGAGTGCTTTGCCCATTTTCTTTTTTTTAATGGTATTTGTTCAGCATCCAATATGTGGCAGGTGCTCTACTAAGCAGTGGGGTAGATACAAGCAAATCAGGGAGGACAGGGCTTATGTTCCACCTGGGGCTCACAGTCTTATTCCCCATTTTACAGGTGAGGTAACTGACGCAGAGAAGTTAAGTGACTTTGCCTATTGTCACACAGTAGATAAGTGGCAGTGCTGGGATTAGAATCCAGGTCCTTCTGACTCCCAGGCCTGTGCTCTGCCCACTAGGCTGCTCCAAGAATGGGGTGGTAAGCTAGACTCCCCTGTGACCTCTATGCCTTGGAGAGATACCTGAGTCAGCCAAAGAGTGGTGTCAGCTAGAGGGTTGCAGGGACTAGGGGATGCAGTGAATAGGACTCTTCAAAGCCCTGTGGTAGAAGAACAAGAAATCTAAAATTCTTTAGGACCCAGCAGAGGTGGACCTGAGTCCAGGAGCTCTTATAGTGATTCCTTCTGAGATCTCCATTCTTCTTCTTTTAAACTCTCTTCCCCAAACCCCTCATTACATCATGATGCTTAAAACTGTCCTCCTATATCCTCATGTCTTCCATTCCCCCAACCCCACTATGTGCATTGCAGAGCTACTTCCAGAAAGGAGGCTAATGTTGTAAAGTTGAAACCAATACGTAAAACTGAAACAGTGTATAAATTCAGAAACGTTGTAAGTGTTCTTCATCTAAATTAGAAACAAATCAAGTACTTTCCATATTGGCAATTTGTAATAGGAAAGTCGAAAAAGTCAGGGTTTTTTTTAACCTTCTCCCCATATCACCCAACATTCATTATGCAAATAAGAATATTTAGGAAACATGAACTGATGATGATGAGGAGGAGGAGAAGACTGATGATGATGATGATGATGAATACGGAGCCTAATTATATGATACATATGAGGCAATGATCTGTTTTATAGACCCCAATGAATTAAACAAATTATCTAAAGTGATACCAATGATAACAGGTGTTTATGATATATTAGTGTCCTTTCCTGATGAATATGTCAAATACCAACTCAAAAGAAATATTTGCAGCCAAATGTTAGCTTTCTGGAAAAAAAGATTTAAAATTAAAATGCTGACAGATACTTAATTTTAGGAAAACCAGTAGGTGTCTGCATGATAATTGAGATATATAGCTTTGTAAAATTGTCTTGTTTTTCTATAGAATTGTACTAGCTTGTTTGATTTTAATATAATGTGATTTCATCAGCTCATTTTTCTTGGAATGAATGATCATAACCTGAGAGTGCTAAAGTTAGTGTGCTGAACATTATAAACATAATTGACATTAAATTTCAAATCATAACACAACACAGGTAATTACTGGCAAGTTAATTTTCTTTTTTAGCATTTAATCAACCTCCCACTTGCAAGAGAAAAATTTTACATTCCTTATTTTCTAATGAAATTTAAGAGGCAAAGAAGGAAGGAATATAGCTATTACAATTATTGGAAATGTGTTAGTTCACTGCTTGCGCAGTGCTTCCCAGTGATTTCATAAATAAAAATTGAATTGAGATTCTTAATTTATGTGCCTTCCCTTTTTAATTTTGAATTTGCACTTACTTTCATTGCCTTAAGTCTTGAGCAGCATTCTGGGACTAGTTCAGAATTTAACACGATAAAGCAGAGTAAGAGAGAGAACAGGCAACCCCAGAACTCAACATTTAAACAAAATAGACAAAAATGTTAACTAGAGTACTGTATGACTCAGGCAGGGATTGATTTATTTTCAATTAGTTAGAATCAAAGTCATGGTTAAAAAGGGACTTGAACTATGCAATAAGCATGCTCAGATATATTTCTGTCATCATAGTAATTTCTGCTCTATGAAGAAATCACTGTGAGAAACAGCTCTTAGAAAAACATTGGCGGATGCATGTAAGGAAAGTTGCTTGATCTAACTTGGAGCTGAAGTTTAATTTCAGATTTAGGCTAATTAAGTCATGGTGAAGAGTCATGGTGAAGAGCCATGGCAATGACCTGTTGAAGTTTTCACTTGGCTTTCGGGAAACCAACATGAAGATGTTCATTGAGATTACTTAGGTACTCCTCCACATATGGTTTTACACGTCTGAAACCATGTACGAGATGTGTTATGTTGTGTGCACTAATAATTATGGCATTTGTTAAGTGCTTATGTGCCAGGCACTATACTAAGCTCTGGGGTAGGTACAAGCAAATCAGGCTGAACACAGTCCCTGTCCCACATGCGGCTCACAGTCTCAATCTCCATTTTACAGATTAGAGACCTGAGGCCCAGAGAAGTGAAGTGACTTGCCCAAGGTCACACAGCAGACAAGTGGTGGACCCAGGATTAGAACCCATAACCTTTTTACTCCCAGGCCCGTGATCTATCCACTATGCCATGCTGCTTCTCACTACACCATGCAATCTAACTCAAAAAGCAGAAAAAGGGAAGCAATGGGACCTTGTGGAATGAGCATGGGCCTAGGGCCTGGGGAATCTGAATTCTACTTCTGGCTCTACACTTGCCTATTGTGTGACTTTGGGCAAGTCAGAGTACTTCTATGGACCTCAGTTTCATCAACTGTAATATAAGGATTGAGTACCTGTTCTTCTTCCTTATTAGACTGTAAATCCATGTGGGACAGGAACTGCTTACATTGTATCTATTCCATTGCATAATATAGTGTTTGGAACTTAATTAGCACCTAAGAAATCCTAAAGTTATTAAAGATGAGTCTCTTCCGAAGATGAGACTCAATCAAATAATTGTATTTATTGAGTGTGAACTATGTGCAGAGCAGTGTACCTGTCCACAGTAAGCTTACTATCTAAGGAAAACTTTTATGGTGAAAACCTATCCACTTTTATAAATGAATCTTTATGGAAACAGAAGTAGGAGACAAAAAGCAACATGAATTTAGATGAATTCTTTATGTGTGATGCTAAAGCTAATTTAAACCTCTGTCATCAACAATCTTCGTCCTATCCCCATCCAGGGTTCATTTAATTAACTCTGCTTTCCTTCTTTCCCAAGTATGTTTGAACTAGAGATCTGCAATGCAACAAAACAGACAGTTCTTTTAAAGAGTTTGGTTTAAATTCTCTAGAGCACAATAGTTTACCACTAATAGGCAAATGCATAGGAAGAAAAATTTTGATCTTTAATCACGAAAAGACATTATTTCCTGGAAAAGTTCCAGCAACCAAAGCTGAAATAATCAGCTCACACATCCAGGGAGATTTTGCCAAGGAGTGGGTGAATAAACAAGGAGTGGGAAAGGGTTATCCTGGTAGCATGGTGGCATTTAGCATTTCTTCCATTGGACAGGATAATCTGTGTGCAGAGCACTGTACTAAACACATAGGAGAGTACAATACTACTGAGTCGGTAAGCACATTCTCTGCCCACAAGGATCTTAGAGTCTAGATACAAATCTGACAATAAAAATGCTTGAAACTAATTCCAGACAGTTTAATTTATGAGTTCAATCCCTTTATCAAATCCTCCAGTTGAGGAATCATGAAGATAAGAAAGGTTTTCAAAGAATGCTTCAATGTAGTATTGAACTTCTAAGGGTTTTTGAAATATTTATCCAATCATGAATAACATAGTTTCCTTTCCTCCTGTCCTCTAAGTCTCTCATCCTCAGACTGTGGCAAGAATCCAGCTGGAGCCTTGAAAACAAAAGTTAGATCAATTTGCAGTTTGTTGATCTGTGTTAGAGAAGTCGTAATACTAAGAATGTATACTGCAAATGGCAAACACAGCAGTACGGCAAGGAACTTATCTTTACTTGCTCCTAATGTGTGAAGCAGTTAGGCACGAACCATTTCAGCTTACATCTCAAGCATGGATAGGCTCTCAGCACCAATAGTGAAATCAAAACAAAATTTAAAGTGATTCAATCAGACAATAGAGGAAATAAAGTGCTTCAAAAATAACTTCTGCCCAATATTTATGATTCAGGATTATTTCACCATGTCCTACAGAATAATTTCTCTAGGTCAAGAGGAGGATGGAAATGCCAGATTTTAAAATCCATTTGTCTGTTTCCACAGGCAATCTCTAGTATGGTGATCAAGTTTAAAAAAAATGAAAAACACCACAGAAAGATCTCTGAAAACAGAAAAGTTAATTTTTTTAATGGAGAAACACTTTTCCCACATGACATTACAACATTTTCAACATATGAATATAATTTTGTTGTTTCCATGAAATTTTAGTTCTAAACAATGAATTTTTCCCAAATTTCCACAAAAATTGATCTTTCACAAAATATTATTAATTCTACCTTAATGTTCAAGGGATGCAATGAACATTATTAGAGTTCACATTTATGTCACTACTTTGAAAACTGAATACCTTCCAGGTTTGTATTTGGTTTCCATTTCTTTCCATCTTGAAATAAAGCATATCCAGCTTTCTCAGTAATAATGTCAGTATGCTCGAATTTATTTTTGATTAGTTCCTGTCCGGTGGTTCTTGATTTTGGCATATTTCTGGCAAATTGCTCTAAGTCTGTTTTCTTCTCCAATTTTGATTTTTTTTAAGAAAAAGTTAGTATTTTGGGAAGAGAGAAGACTGATGATTTTGTCTGTGAAAAATACTTTATATGTTTCCATTTCTGTAAAGCAATAAAAAGTCTTTAAGAGATTTTTCCTCTGTAGTATCTACATTATTTCTCAAATATTTTATCTGGCCATTTTATATTTACCAATTGAACTGAAAAGACATTGCTAAAAGGTTCAGGGTCACTTTTATGTTGTGCAGGATAAACATTTCCAAAGAGAAATTTCATTAGAAATTTAATCAAATATTGCAGTTCATATAATGTCCTAATGCTTTCCATATATTTTGGTAAATATAATTAAGAAGGGCTGTTGAGTTGTTTTTGATTCATAATGACTCTATGGATATACTTTCTCCAGAATGTCCTGTCCTCTGCCATAATCCACAACTTCTCTAACAGTTCTTCTGTCATCATTGTTATGGTCTCTATCCATCTAGCTGCAGGTCTGCCATTTCCACGTTTTCCCTGGACTTTTCCTAGCATTAGTCTTATTTTAGTAATGCTAGAAGAATAATTGCTACTATCAAAAAATTGCAATAATAACTTTCCATGACAATCTATAAAGCATAACATATATGTTTACATTTATGAATATTATGTGATAGGAATTTTGGCATTAGTTTGTTATACAGATCAATGTGATTTATATCAATTTATATATATATATATATATATATATATATATGCCTATATAATATATATAATAAATTAATATCTTTATATAAGCCTGAAACTATATCCATATTCTGGAATGGTTCTGCTGGTTAGGACTTTATTAAAGTTAAGTTTTCCCTGCTGTTATTAACGTTCCAGTAAGTCATCTAGAATTTTTTCTCATCTTATTTCATCAGTATCAGAGAACCTTGTAAGGGAGTGGAAAGCTCTTTGGCTATAGGTCATCAGTTAACAATTCATCAACAAGAAATAAGCAGGTATATAAAATTTGATTAAATAAATGGCAACACCAAAGCTCCCTGAAAATAATCTAAGAGCTTCAAATGATGTATGTGATTTGAGACAGAGATCTACATCCTGAATATACAGCTCTCATTTCCTTTCTTCTTTGATAATAATGTTGGTATTTGTTAAGCGCTTACTATGTGCCGAGCACTGTTCTAAGCGCTGGGGTAGACACAGAGGAATCAGGTTGTCCCACATGGGGCTCACAGTCTTAATCCCCATTTTACAGATGAGGTAACTGAGGCACCGAGAAGTGAAGTGACTTGCCTGAAGTCACACAGCTGACAAGTGGCCGAGCTGGGATTCGAACCCATGACCTCTGACTCCAAAGCCCGTGCTCTTTCCACTGAGCCATGCTGCTCCAAGCTGGTCTTCATTAGCTCTCTAGATGCCTGCGCCCCAGTATGTCAAAATTACTCAAAGCTAGGCTTCTGAAGAATGATAAGATATGCAAGAAACTTCCCACCAACATCACAGCAGCTCTACTGGAACAAGAAACCCCCACCACAGCCTTCAACGCACACTTGGTCACTTCTTCCCATAACTATCTACCTTGCAAGATATACAGACATTAGTCATGGTTAGTTGAAGCTGAGGCTGACTAATGAAAGTGACTCAGAAATAGACTATTTGCTGAAAATTAACAACTGCATTAATGTTATCTCAAACCACCTCAGTGCCTTCAGACAAAGAGAGCCTTTTACAGATCCATGTGATGACATGGAAATTAGGTTCAGTAACATGTAGTAGAGTGGACCTGATGGTACCATGATGCCAAAATGAATTTCTTGAAAAATGATCCTCATAGTTAATATTTTCATCAAATACTGAAAATTTTAGAATCAATGTTTCCAAGCAATTAGTTCCTGACTCAGGCATATTAAGACTTGGTTTCAGCATTACTAATAAAGGAGGTGGGGGGGCGGGGGGGAGGTGGAGCAGGGTAGGAAGCAGGGTGGAACAGGGTTCCATTCAGTTTTTTTCATACACCAGGGTAGGGAAGCAGGAGAAAAGTTGCCCTAGAAAACAGTAATTTCTCCTTTCCCTTCCACTCATTTGCAGTTTACTATCAGCTCCTACCAAGGAAAAAAGCCACTGGTATATCACAGATATTTGTGCACAAGCAGGAGAAATGCTGCAAGAGAAAGCATTATTTTCTGCTTTCTATCCCATGTGCGTGCATTTTATTATAGGACTTCAAAAGGCATTGAAACTAGGAAACAAAGTGCCTGCTGCCTTAAGAAGCAAGATACAGTGGGTTCTGAGTGACTGCTGTACCCTCCCACCCAGATGCAAAGCCAGAGGGGATTACCTCACTGGCTCAAGGGACTCAAAAGGAAAACTGTCCCAACAATCATATTTTGGTAAGGAATAACAGGCATATTTGCCCATCAATCAGGTCCTGGTTGAAGGACCAATCAAATGGGGGTGGGGGTCAGAAGGAGAAGATCTAAATATTTTAACCTAAATATGCTTGATTATTAGATTGTGTGAAGAGCTCCTAAAAAATCCTAAAGGGCCCTCTTGCCCTTGATGTTTAAAGACCAGAGAGACCTTCTTGGAATTGCTGTGAGAGTAAGGGGATCCCAAAGTTCCTGTCACTAGAACTAGGCTGACTGACACTCTAAGCAGCCTCACAGCCTCTCCCCTCTCCAGACACACACACACCACCTTTTATACTTCCCCTTCCTCATTGTTCTCCAGGCCTTGATACACCTGCAAGGATGGAGGGTTGGTGGAGAGACAGATTGAACCATTCAGCAGGACAATATAATACCAATAGTAAAACTAGGCTTAAGAATCAGCTCACTGAAAACAGTTTCAAAGGTATGGGCAATTCAAATCTAAGTGTCGATCATATGAGACATACAGCTGTGGCTATAGACAGAGGAAGATTTAAATCCCCTGAGCTCAGAATGTCTTTGCTCCTGAACTCTACTGACCCAAAGTGGTAGAAGTGTGATTCTAGTTGCCATGGTTACTGAATTTCTGCTTCATTATCTAAGAATTCAGCTGAACTGAGATTCTAAGCAATAGAAAGATCCATAGGGAAAATTTCATTTTCTTTCGTGGGGAATAGGAATACACACATAGCTAACTGATCAAATTTAGGCCACTAAGGAGACTCCAAATAAAAGTCATGTGTAATATGGAATAAAGCCTGGAAAGTCTGTAGTCAACCCATAGAGTCTTTGGGATCCAGGCTTGTAAGGTCCAGTCGAGCCATCCAAGCCAGAATCAAATGTATTGTACTAAGCTGGGGCAAGCTCCCCCAAACACTCATTCATTCATTCAATAGTATTTATCGAGCACTTACTATGGGCAGATCACTGTACTAAGCTCTTGGAATGTAGAGAAGCAGCGTGGCTCAGTGGAAAGAGCACAGGCTTGGGAGTCAGAGGTCATGGGTTCAAATCCAGCTCTGCCACTTGTCAGCTGTGTGACTGTGCGCAAGTCACTTAACTTCTCTGTGCCGCAGTTACCTCATCTGTAAAATGGGGATTAAGACTGTGAGCTTCACGAGGGACAACCTGATTACCTTCTATCTACTCCAGTGCTTAGAACAGTGCTCTGGACATAGTAAGCGCTTAACAAATACCAACATTATTATTATTATTATTATTATTTGCCAACAGTTAGAGACAATCTCCTCCCAATGACAGGCTCACAGTCTAAATGGGGGAGACAGACAGCAAAGCAAAACAGTACAAAACAAAAACAAGACAACATCATCGAGATAAACAGAATCAAGGGGATGTACACCTCATTAACAAAATAAATAGGGTAATAAATAATATATACAAATAATATATACAAATGAGCAGAGTGCTGAGGGGAGGGGAAGGGGGAAGAGCAGAGGGTGGGGGGGAGGGAAGAGGGAGCAGAGGGAAAGAGGGGACAAGGAGGATAACTCCAAAGTTATCATTTTCACCTTCACTTTCAGATAATATAATAAAAATAGTGGCATTTGTTAAGTGCTTACTATGTGTCAAGGCCCGTACTAAGGGCTGGGGTGGATACAAGCAAATCGGGTTGGACACAGCCCCTGTCCCAAAGGAGCTCACAGTCTCTATCTCAATTTTCAGATGAGGTAACTGAGACGCAGAGAAGTGAAGGACCTGCCCAAGATCACACAGCAGACAAGTGGCAGAACCAGGATTAGAACCCATGACCTTCTGATTCCCAGGCCCGTGCTCAAGATCACACAGCAGACAAGTGTCAGAGCAGAATTAGAATCCTCTGACTCCCAGGCCTGTGCTCTTTCTACTAAGCCACACTGCTATATGCCATTCTACACAAGCTACTTATTCCCATTTATTTATACATCGGTTTACTCTTTCTATACTGCTACTACTACCAGATAGATCTGCTCTTGCTGCTGCTACTGTTGGTAAATAAGTTGCTTCTGTCTGTTATCTCCGTTTGGCTGGCTTCATTTCATGTGTTCTGTTGTACTCTCCCAATCTCTTGAAACAATGCTTTGGTTATGGTAAGTGCATATTTGATACCACAGACTGATTCACTCTGCAACAATCCAAAGTGGGGGATTTATGGTTAAAGCAAGAATATAAGACTATTCAGTGATATGATAGGTTCACGGTCCGTTCAACACAACACGTGGCTCAGTGGAAAGAGCATGGGCTTTGGAGTCAGAGGTCATGGGTTTGAATTCCAGCTCCGCCACTTGTCAGCTGTGTGACTGTGGGCAAGTCACTTGACTTCTCTGTGCCTCAGTTACCTCATCTGTAAAAATGGGGATTAAAACTGTGAGCCTCATGTGGGACAACCTGATTCCCTTGTGTCTACCCCAGTGCTTAGAACTGCACATAGTAAGCGCTTAACAAATACCAACATTATTATAACATCTGTTTTCAGTGGTGATGAAGGATGCTTGAAAGAGCAGTATCTTCGGTGTCCTTTTTCATCCATCCACACGATTAGGGATGGGTCATTTAACAGCCCTAACTTTTTCCCTTTAACAGTCATCAACTTTTGCTCCATGAATTTTATGTTGCTGAACCTCTGTGCCTTCCTCATCTTTTTCTTCTAACTTCCTTAACTTTTTTTATGACAACTCATTAGGGCCCTCTTGCCCATGAATGTATTGAAAACCTTCTTCAAGGTTCTGATTTTTTTCTACTGCCTAACTCCCCATGACAACCAATTCCATATGCTTGCCACCTGCTGTGTGAAAAAGCTTTTTCCTTTCATTTTCTTTAATTTTCCCAACCTTCAAGGTTGAAAAGGTGCCCCTTATCTTGGTGATGTGGGTTTTGGTAACCAGCCAATTCTATGTTCATCATATAGATGATTTTGCAAGTGTCAATCCTATCCCCTAACAGGTTTCACAACCCAGTGGGGGTTTGTAGTCACACCCAAGGGCAGGGGCTGAGAGACTACAATAACTATCCTGGGCAGATGTTAAAGGTCCATGTCCCATCAGAACCACCAGGAAACAATGCAGAGAAATGCCCACAATTTTGTAAAATATAACAATTTTAATATTTGGCTGGGCTTTAAAAATGGGGTTTGGGCAGAAAGATCACAAATTCTACCAATATTCTTGAATTTGGGCTTGTTTCAGGGTAGTAAAGTAAGTTGAAATAAGGCAATGATGATAATGATGAACTCTACTTTAATTCCCTTCTAGACTGCAAGTTTCTCATAGGTAGGGATCATTTCTACCATGATTCCTTATCCTATCCATCCTTGATCACTTTATCAGCCTTCTTGCTGACCTCCCTGCCTCCTGTCTCTCCACACTCCAGCCCATACTTCCCTCTGCTGCCTAGTTCATTTTTCTACAAAAATGTTTAGGCCATGTTTCCCCATTCCTCCTCCAGTGATTGTCCATCCACCTCCAAATCAAACAGAAACCCCTTACTATAGGCTTTAAATCACTCAATCAATTTTCCCCCTTCTACCACAACTCTCTACTTCCCTACTACAACCCAGCCTGTACACTTCACTCCCTTAATATTACCTGGAATCCTGGTTCACTTCACAGCACAATTTCTCAACACCTGTGCTCAAGGTGTAGCTCTGCTGATAGAAATCCAGCATTTCTAATTCATCCTCACCTCTTTCAAACCTTCCCTTTCCTCTGTGATAACAGTACTTCTCCATCTTCATTGACCCTATACCTATTGTCCATGCCATTTGTTCCAGATGTTTAAACTCCCTTCTCAAACACCCTGTCTCCCCCTCCTCACTCCTCCCAATCTCTTTCCCCTAATAACCTGATCACATACTTGATTGATAAAATTGAAACAATCAGGCATGATCTTCCTAAAATCTTTTCTGATCCTTTCCAGTCCCTCCCTCCTTCCTCCTCCTGTTCTCTTCAACTTTCCCAACTTTTCCAGCAGTCTCTCAAGAGGAAATTGAACTCCTCCTGTCAAAATCTATCCTCTCTAACTACACCTCTGATCTCATTCCTTTACAACTTATCAAAACACTTGAGTCCTCCCTTCTTCCTTCTACAGCTGCCATATTGGTTAAGGGCTTACAATGTCAAGCTGCTTCCAGGCACATTTGGACTCTTGGATCACCTCCAAGAAAAGCACTGTGGTATCAGCCACTTTACTACCCACCACCCAAGTCCCTACTCCCAGGATGTCCCTTGCATCGTGGGCCGGGGATTAAAGCTGCTCCCATGCAATCTCGGATTCCTCCATCCTCATCAAGAAAAACACGTTAGTAACCACAGCCTTCCCTTCCACTACCGAGGGACAGATCTCCTGCTTCCTCACAAAATTTACCCACTCCATCTGCCCCTCCAACCCCATCCCTTCATACCTTATCAAAACCCTTGCCCCGTCCTTTCTTCCCTCCCTGGCCTCCATCTTTTTTATGGTATTTGTTAAACACTTACTATGTGTCAAATACTGTTCTAAGGGCTGGGAGGGTACAACCAGTCACTTTCCAATAGCTTCTTCCCCATTGTTTTCAAGTATTCCTATGTATTCCTGATCCTCAAAAACTGTCTCGACCCCACAACTCCCTCCAGTTAAAACCCATCTCACTGCTACCATTCCTCTCCAAACGCCTTTTACAAGTTTTCTACCCTGATTCCTCCAATTCTCTCCTTGACTCCCTTCTAACTTGTTTCTATTCTCATCACTTCATAGTAACTGTCCTAAGGTCACCAATGACCTCCTTCTTATGAAACCCAATGGCCTCTGTTCTATCATTATCCTCAATTTCTTAGCTGCCACAACAGTGCAGCTCACCACCTTCTCCATTAAACATTATCCAACCTTGGCTTCACTGATACTGTCCTCTCCTGGTTCTCCAATCTCTCTGGCCATTCATTCTCAGTCTCTCCAGAAGGCACCTCCTCTGCCTCCCATCATCCAAAAGTAGGAATTTCTCAAGCCCAGTTCTAGGTCCCTTTCTAGTCTTCATCAACACCTACTCCCTAGGAGAACTCATTCGCTCCCACAGCTCAACTGCCACATCTGCATCGATGATACTGAAATTTACCTCTACAGTTCTGACCCATCTCCTTCACTGCAGTCTCACATTTCTTCTGCCTTTGGGACATTTCTACTGGATGTTACTGAAACATTAAATTAAACTTATCAAAAACAGAGTTCCTCATTTTCTCACCCAAATCCAACCCAGTCTTTTCCATCACTGGACAACTACACAATCCTCCCTATCTCCAAGCCCATAATCTCCACATTATCCTCAATTCAGATCTTTCATTCAGTCCACATATTCAGTGTGTCACCAAATTATGTTGATTCCACCTTCACAACATGGATAAAATCTGCCCTTTCCTTTCCATCTAACCTACTGTACTGATCCAAGCATTTTTCTTGTCATGCCTTGACTACTGTATCAGCCCCTTTGATGACCTCCTTGCAGACTGTCTCTCTCCAAGTCATACTTCATTCTGCTGATCACTAGATCATTTTTCTAAAAAAAAAATCAGCCCACATTTCCTCACTCCTCAAGAGCATCTAAGGCTTGCTTATCCACCTCTTCATCAAACATGACCATTGGAAAGAGCACAGGCCTGGCAATCAGAAGACCTGCATTCTAATCCCACTTCTGACACTTGCTTGATTGGTGACCTTGGGCAAGTCACTTAACTTCATTATGCATCATTTTCCTCAACTGCAAAATAGGAATTCAATACCTGTTCTCCCTTCTTTTTAGACTGTGAGCCCCAGTGGGACAGGTACTCTGTATGACCTAATTTTCACATATCTACCCCAGTGCTTATAACAGTGATAGACAAATAGTAAATGCTTAATAAATACCATAACTACTATCATCAGCTTTAAAACACTCAATCAGCTTTCCCCCTCCTACCTTATCTCTCTGATTTCTTATTATAACCCAATCTGCACACTTCATTGTTCCAACATCAGTTCATTCACTTTACCTCAATCTCATCTATTCATTCAATAGTATTTATTGAGCGCTTACTATGTGCAGAGCACTGTACTAAGCGCTTGGGATGAACAAGTCGGCAACAGATAGAGACGGTCCCTGCCGTTTGACGGGCTTACGGTCTAATCGGGGGAGACGGACAGACAAGAACAATGGCACTAAACAGCGTCAAGGGGAAGAACATCTCATAAAAACAATGGCAACTAAATAGAATCAAGGCGATGTACAATTCATTAACAAAATAAATAGGGTAACGAATATATATACAGTTGAGCGGACAAGTACAGTGCTGTGGGGATGGGAAGGGAGAGGTGGAGGAGCAGAGGGAAAAGGGGAAAATGAGGCTTTAGCTGCGGAGAGGTAAAGGGGGGATGGCAGAGGGAGTAGAGGGGGACGAGGAGCTCAGTCTGGGAACGCCTCTTGGAGGAGGTGATTTTTAAGTAGGGTTTTGAAGAGGGAAAGAGAATCAGTTTGGCGGAGGTGAGGAGGGAGGGCGTTCCAGGACCGCGGGAGGACGTGACCCAGGGGTCGACGGCGGGATAGGCGAGACCGAGGGACGGTGAGGAGGTGGGCGGCAGAGGAGCGGAGCGTGCGGGCTGGGCGGTAGAAAGAGAGAAGAGAGGAGAGGTAGGAAGGAGCAAGGTCATGGAGAGCCTTGAAGCCTAGAGTGAGGAGTTTTTGTTTGGAGCGGAGGTCGATAGGCAACCACTGGAGTTGTTTAAGAAGGGGAGTGACATGCCCAGATCGTTTCTGCAGGAAGATGAGCCGGGCAGCGGAGTGAAGAATAGACCGGAGGGGGGCAAGAGAGGAGGAAGGGAGGTCAGAGAGAAGGCTGACACAGTAGTCTAGCCGGGATATAACGAGAGCCCGTAACAGTAAGGTAGCCGTTTGGGTGGAGAGGAAAGGGCGGATCTTGGCGATATTGTAGAGGTGAAACCGGCAGGTCTTGGTAACGGATAGGATGTGTGGGGTGAACGAGAGGGACGAGTCAAGGATGACACCGAGATTGCGGGCCTGCGGGACGGGAAGGATGGTCGTGCCATCCACGGTGATAGAGAAGTCTGGGAGAGGACCGGGTTTGTGAGGGAAGATGAGGAGCTCAGTCTTGCTCATGTTGAGTTTTAGGTGGCGGGCCGACATCCAGGTGGAGACGTCCCGGAGGCAGGAGGAGATGCGAGCCTGAAGGGAGGGGGAGAGGACAGGGGCGGAGATGTAGATCTGCATGTCATCTGCATAGAGATGGTAGTCAAAGCCGTGAGAGCGGATGAGTTCACCGAGGGAGTGAGTGTAAATGGAGAACAGAAGAGGGCCAAGAACTGACCCTTGAGGAACTCCAACAGTTAAAGGATGGGAGGGGGAGGAGGCTCTAGCGTAGGAGACCGAGAATGACCGGCCAGAGAGGTAAGAGGAGAACCAGGAGAGGACAGAGTCCGTGAAGCCAAGGTGAGATAAGGTACGGAGGAGGAGGGGATGGTCGACAGTGTCAAAGGCAGCAGAGAGGTCAAGGAGGATCAGAATGGAGTAGGAGCCATTGGATTTGGCAAGAAGGAGGTCATGGGTGACCTTAGAGAGAGCAGTCTCGGTAGAGTGGAGGGGACGGAAGCCAGATTGGAGGGGGTCTAGGAGAGAATGGGAGTTAAGGAATTCTAGGCATCGATTGTAGACGACTCGTTCTAGGATTTTGGAAAGGAAGGGTAGTAGGGAGATAGGACGATAACTGGAGGGGGAAGTGGGGTCTAGAGTGGGTTTTTTTAGGATGGGGGAGACGTGGGCATGTTTGAAGGCAGAGGGGAAGGAGCCCTTGGAGATTGAGTAGTTAAAAATAGAAGTTAAGGAAGGAGGAGGGCAGGGGCGATGGTTTTAAGAAGGTGAGAGGGAATGGGGTCTGAGGCGCAGGTGGAGGGGGTGGCACTTGCGAGGAGGGAGGAGATCTCCTCTGAGTACTCTTCCCACTCTCGACGAGCGGGTCTCCGCTCTCAACTCCACCCTCTCTACTCATCTTGACCCTCTCGCCCCCCTTTCCCTCCGCCGCTCTCGCGCCACTAACCCACAGCCCTGGATCACCTCCTCCGTCCGCCTCCTACGCTCCTATGCTCGAGCTGCTGAGCGCTGCTGGCGAAAGTCCAAGCACCAAGCCGACCTCACACACTTCAAATTTATCCTTTCCTGCTTTAACTCTGCCCTCTCCTCCGCCAGGCAAAGCTTCTTCTCCTCCCTCATCGACACCCATGCCCGTCACCCCCGCCGATTGTTCAGGACCTTTAACTCTCTCCTTAGGCCCCCTGTTCCTCCCCCTCCCCCATCTCTCACCCCCAATGATCTGGCCACCTATTTCCTCACGAAAATCAACACGATCAGGTCTGAGCTCCCCAAAGTCACCCCTCCGCCTCTCCCCTCCCCCCCACCGACCCCCTCCCCTACTTTCCCATCCTTCCCTCTCACCCCTGATCTCTTGTCCCCATCCTCCATCTGTCCTGGAACAACCTCCTCCTTCATATAAAACAGAGCACCACTCTCCCCACATTCCAAGCCTTATTAAAATCATACCTCTTCCATATGACCTTTCCTGATTAAACTCTCTTTTCCCCTACTCCTTCTCCCTTCCGTGTCACCTATGGATTGGATCTGTACCCTTTAAGTACTTGATATTTATCCTGTCCTCAGACCCCGAGGAATTATTCATATACCCATAATTCATTTCTTTATATCGATGTCTATCTTCCCCTTAAAACCACCACTTGTTTATGGGCAGGAAACGTCTATCAACTCTGTTGTATTGTACTCTCCCAAGCACTTAGTGCAGTGTTCTGCACATGGGAAACACTCAAAAAAATGACCATTTATTTATTGATAGATTGATATGTGCCTATATTTCTGTATAAAATAAGTTCTTGCTAAGTTACAAGGTAGTGGATATTTAACACCAGGAGGTATCTTAGTCATAGGATGAGTTAAGCTATCCCTGGAGTACCCAGAAAATTGCAACACGTAGACTTGGCGAAAATGAAACAACATAAATAATCCTGGGAGGATATGTCTAAGTATGAAATAAGAAGGAGTTGGTATATCAGGGGTATTGAAAGGTGAGGTGTTCCTGTTTCCTAATGGGACAATAGATAGTTGTCTTTCATTTTTTGCAAATGAAACCACTGACAGATGATCAATAGTCCTGACCCATCCCTGTGCACACATAAATTTTGTCCTTTATATCCTTTAGCAATTGCTCTAGGGGGTATGTGACCCTGCTTTCAATTTTATTCCTTGCCTCATGATCTTTCTAAGTTTCCGATTAAAAAGAGATGAGCCATTCTGGACATCCACTCTTCAAATCTACCTCAGTGCTTAAATCAGTGCTTGGCACATAGTAAGCACTTGACAAATACCATTATTATTATACAAATACAGAGTTACCTTCATGGAGCCATCACTTCTTTTTCACCTATAATGCCATACCCTGGTTCAAACACTTATTCATATTTAATAATGTTGGTATTTGTTAAGCGCTTACTATGTGCCGAGCACTGTTCTAAGCGCTGGGGTAGACATAGGGGAATCAGGTTGTCCCACGTGGGGCTCACAGTTTTCATCCCCATTTTACAGATGAGGGAACTGAGGCACAGAGAAGTTAAGTGACTTGCCCACAGTCACACAGCCGACAAGTGGCAGAGCTGGGATTCGAACACATGAGCCCTGACTCCAAAGCCCGTGCTCTTTCCACTGAGCCACGCTGCTTCTCCTAATTGAATTGAATTGAATCTCCTAATATTTGAATTGGACTACTGCACTTACCTTGGTCTCTTTATTTGTTCCTCTGTTTTCAGCCTTATTTTAGTCCATATTCAATCAATCAATTTTACTTGGTGTGCACTTTCCATTTGCAGAACACTGTAATAAGCTCTTAGGAGAGTACAATAATTCAGATTTAGTAGACCTCCTCCTCCCCAGATCACTGTCCTGTAATATACTTCAGCACACTTTTCTTTACTCAAAACTAATAATTGCCCATCTCCCATATTAATCAATCAATTGTATTTGTTGAGCACTTACTGTGTTCAGAGCAATGTACTAAGCACTTGAGAGAGTACAATACATCAGAATTAGTAGACAGGTTCCCTGCCCATAATGAGTTTAGACTCCTTGCCATTGGATTCAAGGCTCTCTGCCTCTCCACGGTACTCATCAGCTCTCCTCATCCATTACCCTTGTGTTGATTAATAAATTAATCAGTGGTATTTATTGAGTACTACCATTTACTATTCATAATAATTGTGTTTTTTGTCAAGCAAAAAAGCACTGAGGCAAGATACAAGAAGTTAATCAGGTCATACATGATCCCTGTCCTACATGCAGCTCACAGTCTAAATGGGAGGGAGAGCAGCTATTGAATTTACAGATGAGGGAACAGAGCCACAGAGGCTTGCTCAAGTTTGCCCAGCAGGCAAGTGGCAGAGGCAGCATTAGAACTCAGGTTCTCTGACTCCCAAGTGCATGCACTTTCCAGTAAACCATGCCATCTTAAGCACTTGGGAGAGTACAACAGAATTGGTAAAGACAATACCGGCCCTCAAGAAGCTTACAAAGTGTTGGGGAATAAAAGGTTTAACACTGAAATGCCTTCTATGAAAGGGTACTGTTTGCCTTTCCAAGGCAACCAGCTCCCCAAAATAATAGTAGTAAAGGAGATTGTGTGCTCTTCTAAGAATACTTCAAGATAAAGCAGAAGGCACCTAATCAATGCCAGTTGGAAACTAACAAGAAATCCCACTGAGATATATGTGAAATTGACTACCTGAAAGCTGGCCTGTTTCCTCACTATGATGATGAGACATGCAGGGGGCAAAGATGAGGATTTCTATGTTTCAAGATACTCATATGAGTGGTCATGTCAAGTGCATTTAACATGTTGCGGCAGGAAGGTGAGTGATGTTCACTCCACCCTCTGCTGGCATGTGAACTGTGGGGGATAAAATTGTGAGCCCAGGTGCAGATGTGGGTAGAGTGTAGGTGGTAGAGAACAGGTTGCAGAGAGTGGTCTGGTAAGGGCCCCGGCTGGAGATCATCTACTAAGGGACTCAGGCAGTAATCTTAAATCAGCTCATAAAACAGATGCCTCTTATGGCATGATAAATCGGGGAGGTGAGCCAGACTTAAGACGAAAACCACAAGCATCAGTTGCTAATGAGGAACAGGGAGAAGAAGCGCCTGGGGTTTTGGCTAGCATGAATTATTGGTGAGGTAGCCATTAAAGTAAATTACAGATAGGGGAAGCAGCAGAGCATCGGGATATTTACATAAAGGCTTTGGGGATGAGGAAAGGTGAATATCTTAGGGCATGTGGCTGGAGTGCACAGATTATAAAGAAGGGAGGGAAAAAAGGGTAGGAAAATGAACAGTTAGTTTTGGAAAGCTTCCTTGAGGAGTTGTGATTTAAATAGGGCTTCATTAGGTCATGAAAGGGGAGGGCATTCCAGGCGGGTAGGAGGGTGTGAGTAGGGGGTTAATGGGGTGAAAGATGAGATGGAGGCACCATAAATGGGTTGGCATTTGAAGAGAAAAGTGTGCAGGTTGGGTTGTACTAGGAGTGGAGAGAAGGTAATTAGGAGGGAGAGAGCTGCTGAGTGCCTTGAAGCCTAGAGTGAAATGTTTCTGTTTGATGTGGAAATATATACCCAATGGAGTGTTCACATGTTTCATTGCTCCCAAGTCTACTTCTTGGCTGAATCCCATTCTCATCTTGTCCACATCCCACCCCTTTGCTCACATGGGAAAGCAGCATGGCCTGGTGGATAGAGCCTGGGAGTGGGAGTCAGAAGGTCATGTTACCTAATCTCAGCTTTGCCACTTGCTTGCTGTGTGACCTGGGGCAGTTCAGTTTACTTCTCTGGGCCTCAGTTACCACATCTTTAAAATGGGGATTGAGACTTTGAGTCCCACATGGGACAGAGACTATGTCCAACCTGCCTTGCTTGTATCCACCCCAGTGCTTAGTACCGTGGCTGGGACATAGTAAGTGCTTAACAAACACTATAATTATTATTATCATTATTATTGGAGGAGCACACTGGAGGAGCGGCATGGTTTAGAGGAAAGAGCACAGCCTTGGGAGTCAGAGGTCTGCCAGAGAAGCAGCATGGCTCAGTGGAAAGAGCACGGGCTTAGGAGTCAGAGGTCATGGGTTCTAATCCAGGCTCCACTGTGTGACTGGGCAAGTCACTTAACTTCTCGGTGCCTCAGTTACCTCATCTGTAAAATGGGGATTAGGACTGTGAGCCTCACGTGGGACAACCTGATTACCCTGTATGTACTCCAGTGCTTAGAACAGTGCTCAGCACATAGTAAGCGCTTAATAAATACCAACATACATACATACCTACATACACCTGTCAGCTTTGTGACTTTGGGGAAGTCACTTTACTTCTTTGGGCCTCAGTTACCTCATCTGTAAAATGGGGATTAAAACTGTGAGCTCCACGTGAGACAACCTGCTTACCTTGTATCTACTCCGGCAATTAGAACAGTGCTTGGTTCTAGTTAGAACAGTAAGCACAAAACAAATACCATATTATGATTATATTTATTTTATTATTATTATTACTGTTATTGCCCACAGTGTCTAGAATAATAATAATAATAATAATAATAATAATAATAATAATAATGTTATTTGTTAAGCGCTTACTATGTGCCGAGCACTGTTCTAAGCGCTGGGGTACCTTTTAAAATGCACCCGGTAGCCAAGCTAATTGTAGGCAGTGGTAGCAATTTTCCTTTTGTTACCTGGACTAACAAGTAGCAAAATGGTCTGATTTGAATTCCACCCCCTTTTACTAACTCTCTTCCCATCCTTGGTGGAGATGCTAACAAGCAGTAAAAGAGCCCAAAAGCAATCAGCAGGAGGGAGAGAGAGGGGAAGCTTAAGGTTTACTTCTCCCCAAACCGAATAAACAAGATCTGGCTATTATTGCTAAAAACCTGGTGTATGCAAGCTGTCTGTTCCCATCTTCCAATAATGATGTTAACAATAACACAGCAGGCTCACACTCTAGCACGGGGCTCAGGGTCTATAAAATCTGACTGCATTATGATATGAGCAGAACTGCAGTGGAATGGGGACTCACTGTATTTTGAAACTGAAAAGGATAGGAAATCTGAGAAAAATCTTCCCTCCTTCAGCTAAAAGGGAAGGGATTCCTTCTCTAGGCTGGATTTTGCACATTCAAGGATTTTCTTCAGATTCCAGAGGTTAATCCTAGAATAGGAAAATTATTCAGAAGCTAGATATGCAATAGATGCTAGGGCAGAGTATTCAGAACAGGAGTTTTCCATTCGGTGTTGTTTCCTAGGGCAAAGATAGTTCCTCAGTTGGAGCAGAACAACTCTTGTCAAACTTTGCCATGGGCACGTTATTTTAAATGGAAAATTGGGGGTTCAACAGGCAGCAGGCAGGATCCCAGAGGAAAATCAAAGTGCCCTAGGGAAGGTCCCTCTAAGAGTCATTTGTTCCACATTTCTACAATCTTGCACCCAGTTGGTCTAGGAAAGATGCTACAGATATCATGAACAAAGACAGACAAAATTAAGATGAGAAAGATAGATAATGTCTAGGATCGCAAAACACATTAATGACAGGTTTGAGATTTGAATCAGATTCTAGTCTCAGCCCACATCTCCACCCATGATCACTGCTTTTCAACTTTTTTGAGAATCCTACTTCTGTGATAATTGGCCTGAAACTGTTATAATAATGATGATGTTTATTAAACGCTTACTATGAGCTAACCATTGTACTAAGCAGTGGGATGAATGTGTAGGACACAATCTCTGTCCCACATAAGCCTCAGGCTAAGGGAGAAGGACAATAGGCACCTTTGGGGAAATTAAGGCATAGAGAGGTTAAATTGCTGACTCAGGGTCACACAGCAGTCAAGTGGCATAGCCTAGAATAGAATCTAGACCTTCTGATACCCAAGAATGTGTCCTTTTTTTAGAGCTCTCTGCTTTTCAAAAACAAGGACGATTTGATCGATCAATAGTATTCATGAAATGCTCAATGCATAGTAAGCAATTGGGAGAGAACAATAGAATTAGTACACGTAATCCCTGCCCTCAGGTGCTCTATAATTCAGTATCTATCATTCAATCAATCATTCAATCATTAATTCATTCAATCATATTTATTGAGCACTTACTGTGTACAGAGCACTGCACTAAGCACTTAGGACAGTACAATATAACAATAAACAGACACATTCCCTGCCCATAAGGAGCTTAAAGTATAGAGATAGGCAGACAGATATTAACATTAATAAATAAATTACAGATATGTAAGTGCTATGGAGCTGGGAGGGGGAAGAACTAAGGGAGCGAGTCAGGGTAACTCAGAAGGGAGAGGGAGAAGAGGAAAGGGGGGCCTTAGTGAGGGAAGGTCTCTGGGAGCTTCATTAAGGCTTTATCTGCCTGTCAGATTGTCTGTAGGATTTGAGGAGGGAGGACATTCCAGGCCAGAGGCTAAAAGTGAGCAAGGGTTGGTGGTAGGATTGAGGCACAGTGAGATGGTGAGCATTCGAAGAGCAAAGTGTGTGGGCTGGATTTTAGTAGGAGAGTAATAATAATAATAATGTTGGTATTTGTTAAGCGCTTACTATGTGCCGAGCACTGTTCTAAGCGCTGGGGTAAACACAGGGGAATCAGGTTGTCCCACGTGGGGCTCACAGTCTTAATCCCCATTTTACAGATGAGGGAACTGAGGCACAGAGAAGTTAAGTGACTTGCCCAGAGTCACACAGCTGACAAGTGGCAGAGCTGGGATTCGAACTCATGAGCCCTGACTCCAAAGCCCGTGCTCTTTCCACTGCGCCACGCTGAGTACTGAGGTGAGTAGGGAGGGGGCAAGAGTGTTTTATTAAAGCCAATGATAAGGAGTTTTTTTTAGATGTGGAAGTGGATGGACATCCACTGGTGGATGGGCAACCATTGGAGTTTTTTGAGGAGTGGGGCAACGTGTCCTGAGCATTTTTGTAGAAAAATAATACAGGCAGCAGGGCAAAGTATGCACTGGAGGAGGGAAAGACAAGAGGCTGGGCAGACAACAAGGAGGCTGATGGAATAATCCAGGTGGAATAATATGAGTGATCATAGTAACGTGTATCATATCCCAATACAGTCAATTAGGGATGGGGGAATTCGTGGCAGCTTTAGCAATGGAAGAGACCACAACATTTGTTATTACAGAAAGAAAACATCTATTAGCATCTACAAGACATTAATAGTAAAGGATCTTGCTTCCAATAAGCCCTTAATCCAGGGGTCCTGAGATCTCTGATACTTGAAGCCTCTAACCGAGGGGCACTGAGAATTTCCTACAGCAGAATGATCAGTCCCAAGTCAATATTCAGTCCAAGTATGGGCATAAAACCAACACGAGTGTCCTCAGTTAAAAGGTCTCTTCCTGCCCTGGATGTCTCTCCAGTCCATTCAGAGGACAGCGAGCAGCCAAGTATGGGCCGAGACCAGTGAGGGCATCCCTGGTTAAAAGGTCTCTTCCAGCCCTGGCTGTCTCTGTCATCCACTGGGATAACAGCAAGCCGCAAAGACAGGAGTTTCCCCTAACCTTTTATATTACACTTGTTGACCATTACATGGAGCTTCTTCCACCTAATTATCCTAATCTATCAATTACAATTGCTTTGTGTTCTATACTTAGTAGGTGTTTCACTTGGGGCCTCTGCAGTTGTGTTAACATTTGGTCTTCCGATGAGACTGTCTGGCTGGTGCAATCACAGGAAATGATACAGGTAAAGGCATTATGTTTAACAAGTGATTAATGCAAGGTGAAAACTGTACTCTTCAACATGGTAGCAGTTTGGATGGAGAGGAAAGAGTGAAGTTTTGCAATGTTCTGAAGGTGGTACCAACAGGATTTGGTGATGGAGTGAATATGTGGGTTAAATGAGAGAGAGGAGTCAAGGATAATTCCAGGGCTATGGGCTTGTGAGAAAGGAAGGACAGTGGTGTCATCTACAGTGATGGGGAGGTCAGGGGAATTCAAGATGTCGGTGTGAAGATGAGGAGTTCTGTTTTGAACAGGTTAAGCTTGGGAGGACATCCAAGTAGAGATGTCTTGAAGGAAAGAAGAAATGCGAAACTGCAGAAAGGGAGAGAGATCAGGGCTGGAGATGTAGATTTGGGTTTCATTCCCACAAAGGTGGTAGTTGAAGCCAAGGGAGCGAATGAGTTCACCAAGAAAGTGCGTGTAGATGGAGAATAGATTGCAGAACGGTTGCAGATGGAGGTGGGACATTCTGGGAGAGATGTGTCCATGGCATCGCTATGGGTCGGATACTACTTGACAGCATAAGACAATAACAACAACATTTTGAATGCACTTTTAAAGGTTTAGAATTATATATATATATATATATATATGACTATTCATCAGAGTCGAAGGATGATGCTACTGATGAAGATATTTTCAGCATATATTAAATCAATAAATCCTAGGCATTTTTGTGCTTGCTCTGCAGAATATTAACCTAAACACTGGAGAACATTAGCAAGAAGCAGCATGGCTTAGTGGAAAGAGCCCGGGCTTAGGAGTCAGAGGTCGTGGGTTCTAATTCCAGCTCCACCATTTGTCTGCTATGTGACCTTGGGCAAGTCACTTAACTTCTCTGTGGCTCAGTTACCTCATCTGTAAAATGGGGATGAAGACTGTGAGTCCCACATGGTACAACCTGATTACTTTGTATCTACCCCAGTGCTTAGAACAGTGTTTGGCACATAGTAAGCACTTAAAAAATACCAACATTATTATTATTATTAGTTAGTAGATACGATCCTTGCTCTCAAGAGCTCGCAATATAGAGAAGTAGCATGGCATAGTGGATAGAGCACAGGCCTGGGAGTCAGCCAGTCATGGGTTCTAGTCCCCGATCAGCCACTTGTAGTCTGTGTGACCTTGGCCAAGTCACTTCTCTTCTCTGGGCCTCATGTGTAAAACAGGGATTGGAACTGTGAGCCCCATGTAGGACAGGGACCTTGTCCAACCTGATTTGCTTGTATCCACCCCAGCGCTTAGTACAGTGCCTGGCACGTAGAACGTGCTTAACAAATAGCATAATTATTACTAGAAGGGGAAGACAGATACTAAATTAAATTAAAAGTGGAAGAAAGCAAAATAATTTGTTCAATAGTATTTATTAAGTGCTTATTGTATACAAAGCACTGTACTGAGTGCTTGGGGGAGTACAATATAAAAATAAAGAGACGGATTCCCTGCCTATAATGAGCTTACAGTATAGGGATGACCTTACAGTCTAGAGTGTAACTATATGTATTTTGATTCACAAATTTTCAAGTTTTCTAATCTGAGCAAAAAGACTAAGCAATAAATTACACACTGCATGAAAGTGTCCCTTGAGTCCCTCACATTTCCTACTTTCAGTATTTATTTCCATTTCAATGCACCCCATTTGGTGTTAGGATCTCCTTGAAACTTCCATTCTAAGAGAACCAATTTATTTGCAATTGGAGGAATTCTTTGAGGCTACTGCTGTCTCTCAGCTATCCACACCTAGGTGACATCTTCATCTTGAGGATTTGGGGAGTCAGTATTAGAACCCAGGTTTTCTTTCCACTAGGCCACAGGACTTCATCTTTAACAGGTTAACTGTTCATCCATACTACTTTTATCATTAGAAAACGGGTCATAATCATCCTGATATCTCCTTGAGTAGTGTTTCTTGAATACAGTTAGCTTATAATAGCTTCTACAGGAGTGACTCAGAAATTTTTATAATGTTTGCAACCTATTGATTTAGAGGGCTGTCTCTAAGGACTGGAATTATATTTTAGTGGAAAATTCATGATTCCTTGTTACATCCTTAAGCATGACAATGTAATGGAAGTTGAGTAAAAATGAACTGGTAAACGATGATACTTTACTCACTGTAAGTTCCTTGAGAGCAAGGATCATGTCACAGCCTAATCAATTGTATTATTTTCTCCCCTGTGCTTACTATAATGTTCTGCACATAGTAAGTGCTCAAAAAATATCCGTAATTGAGTGCATGATTGATTGAAAAGTCTAGGCAAGGTCCCTTAACATATGACTCAACAGTCCATTTCCCCTAAACTTGCTTATAGGTTGGGCAACCCAGGCTGCAAATAGTTTAAAACACTGCTTTATGCTATAGTTTTTTGAGGTCTTAATGCCATTATATGGCACTTCCTTTATATCAGAAATGCAACCCACATCATGCCTGCTGTGCCTTTCTTGTAATTCAGTCCTATCTCCAAAAAAAGGTATTTGGAATCTATGGTTTTAAGTAAGCACCTCTTTCTTCAGCAATCAGACAGGTCACAGTGACCCATATGAAATGTATATCCCCTTGCACTGATTTAGCTCAGCGCTTCACCAGGGGAGATGGTGCGGACACTTGGATGGTGATTTTTTTACTCAGTTCTCCTGAGCTCCATCTGAGGAATATTCCTCCCATCACCCTGAAGTGAAAAAGGCTAGGCAACTCTGTCAGCAGCCACACACAACTCAAATGAAGTTGATGAGGGTTGCTAAGCAACCACTAGCCAAAAATATACTCAAAGTCAATTGTCAAACAAATTCCAGCTGTCAAAATACTAAAAATTGGGATCAACACATCAGTGAAGTCATCTTTCACAAATCATTTCCTAGCTCAAGTAGACAAATCAATAGACGAGCCTGGATCTTGAAATGGCCCTCTATGATAAGCTGGAGGAGGTTGATTGCTATATCTGTTTAATTGATCCAAGCATGCTCTGATTGCTCTAGCCTCCAATAGAAGTCAATTGGAGGCCACGAACATTGGTAGGAGATGTGAATTAATCACAGACTCTCTCTTAGGGGTTAAGAAGGTTAGGAGATGAGAAAGAATGCAAGTTGAATCCACTCTCAGGCTGCAAGTGCCCTCTTTCCTGCTGCTGTGAAAGGTTGGGGGAAGGAGCCATATGATTAAGGGGGCTATGTCTTGCCCAATCCAATGAGGCACAGGTCATTACTCAGGTCACCATCCTTCTCTCCATCTTCACTGGACATAGTAATGGCATGCTCAGGCTTCTAGAGTTAATCCTGTGAGCACTTACTAGAAAGGTCATGTACTTTCTTTTAGGTGTGATAGAAAGTTACTCCATCATCTCCTAGGAATGGATCATGACATAGTGGAAAGCGCACGGTCCTGGGAGTCAAAGGACCTGAGTTCTAATCCCAATTGCCAGTTGCCTGCTATGAGGCCTTTGGCAAATCACTTAACTTTTCTGTGTATTTACTCTCTGTGGGTAAAATGGGGATTAAATACCTGTTCTCTCCTGTTTAAACTGTGAGAACTATATGGGACAGAAATTGCATCCAACCTGATTAACTTGTATATACCCCAGCACTTAGAATAGTGCTTGACACACAGTAGTGGAAAAAGTAAGATCACTGTGGGCAGGGAATGTCTATAGATGTATTGTACTCTCCCAAGCACTTAGTACAGTGCTCTGCACACAGTAAGCAGTCAATAAGTATGATTGAATGGATTTATTAAGTACTAAATATGTGCAAAACACTGTGCTACACTTTGGGAAAGAATTCAGAGGTGAAATTAAACATGGACCCTGTCCCTCATGGGGTTCATAATCTAAAAGTTTTAATCCTGGAAATGGGAAGGGAGACAGACACATCAGGATTAATGAAACATTACTTCTGTAATGATACTCCTGCCGCTCGTCAGCTGTGCAACATTGGGCAAAATACTTAACTTCCCTGTGCCTCAGTTAACTCATCTGTAAAATGGGATGAAGACTGTGAGCCCTATGTGGGACAACCTTATTACCTTGTATCTACCCCAGCACTTAGAACAGTGCTTGGCACAGAGTAAGCATTTAACAAATGCTAACATTATTATTATTAAAACACAACACAGACAAAATAGACTGAGTTTCAGAGGTGAAGGAGGAGTACAAGAGCATGGAAGACAAAGCCTCAGTAGTGGGAGAGAAGGCAATTTTTACCACTGTATTTTCCTTAGTGACAATGGCAGAGTTGGAGAGCATGGGGGGAATATTTACTCCTGGCTAGTACAAGTGGAGCAGTGGGAGAATGCTGCAGTTAACAGGTGCATTTCTTGGTGGTAGTGAGAGTAGTGGGATATGCCAGAGCACCTTTCATCCCCAGGCCGAGATGAAATCAGTCAATTAATGGTATTTCATTCATTCATTCAATCGTATTTATTGAGCACTATGTGCAGAGCACTGTACTAAGCGCATGGAATGTCCAATTCGGCAACAGACAATCCCTGCCTAACAACAGGCTCGCAGCCTGAGCGCTTACTGTATGCAGAGCACTGTATTGAGCATTTGGGAGAGTACAATCTAAGAAAGTTGGTTGACATGCTCCCTGATATTAAAATAAATTGCAGGTATGTACATAAGTGCTATGGGGCTGAGGGTGGGATGAATAGTGAGTGTTTGTACTGAACAAATCTAAGTGCAAGGGTGACTCAGAAAAGAGGGGGAGTAGGAGAAATGATTCTTTAGTCAGCGAAGGCTTCTTAGAGGAGATGTGATTTGAATAAGGGTTTTAAGGTGGGTAGAGTAATTGTCTTATCTGAAGGGTGAGGGAGTTCCAAGTCAGAGGAAGAATGTGGGCAAGAGTCAGTAGAAAGTACAGTGAATAGGTTGTCATTAGAGGAGTGAAGTATACAGGCTGTGTTATAGTAAGAAATCCGTGAGATAAGAAAGGATGGGGTAAAGTGACTGAGTGTTTTAAAGTCAATGGTACAGAGTTTCTGTTTGCTACCAAGGTGAATGGACAACCATTGGAGGTGCTTGAGGAGTTCCTAGATGTGCACTGAATTTTTTGAGATAAATGATCTGGAGAGCAAACTGAAGAATGGACTGGAGTGGGGAGAGGCAGGGAGGTCAGTGAGGAAGCTGATTCAGTAGTCAAGGTGAGAGAGGATAAGTGATTGGTTCAGCATAGTAGCAGTTTGGATGGAGAAAAAAGGTGGATTTTAGCAATATTGTGGAGGTAGAACCAACAGGATTTGGTGCCAGCTGAAGGTGCAGGTTGAATGAAATAATAATAATAATAATAAGAAGAATTTGTTAAGTGCTTACTATATGCCAGGAACTGTACTAAGTGCTAGGGTGGATACAAGCAACTCAGGTTGAGCACAATCCCTTTCCCATGTGGGGCTCACAGTCTCAATCCCCATTTTACAGATGAGGTAACTAGGCACGGAGAAGTGAAGTGTCTTGCCCAAAGTAATACAGCTGATAAGTGGCAGAGCCCGGATCAGAACCCATGACCTTCTGACACCCAGGTCCATGCTCTATCCACTATGCCATACTGCCTTCCCATATGAAAGAGGATAATGTTAGGGTTACAGGCTTGTGATACAGGGAAGATGGTGATGCTGTCTTCAATAATGGGGAAGTTCAGGGGAGGATAGCGTTTGAGTGGGGAGATGAAGAGTTCTGGTTTTGGACAATAAATTTGAGGCATTAGTGGGACATCCAAGTAGAGATGTCCTGAAGGCAGGAAGAAATGTGAGACTGCAGAGAAAGAGAGATAAGGCCTTGAGAGTTAAATTTGGAAGTAATTTGCACAGAGATGTGATGAAGCTATGTGAAAAAAGAGCTCTCCGAAGAAGTGGGCGTAGCTAGAGAACGAAAGGGGATCCAAAACTGAGTTTTGAAGGACTCCCACAATTAGAGTATGGGATGTAGAAGAGAGGCCTGGAAAAGAGACTGCAAATGAGTGGCCAGAGATATAGGCCAACCAGGATAGGACAGCGTCAGAGAAGCCAAGGTTAGATAACGTTTCAAGAAGATGAGGGTGTCCACAGTGTTTTAGGCAACTAGAAAATAAAGAAGGAATACGATGGAATAGATGAAGGGTTGAAACCAGATTAGAGGGGGTCAAGGATGGGATGGGAGGCCAAGGGGCTTTGGAGAGGAATGATAGTCGAGAGATAGGGAGATAACTGGAGGGAGCCATGGAGAAAAAAGAGGTTTTGTTTTTACAAGGGATGCATGAGCATGCTTAAAGCTGTTAAAGATAGCAGTGAAGGAGAGAAGTAGGTGGCAAGAATGTGTTTTGATAAGGAGTGAAGGGATGGGGTTGGAGGTGCAAGAGGAGGGGGCAGATTTAGAAAGGAACTGGGTGATCTCCTCTTCAGATACTTCTGAGATAAATGCGCAGAGCACAACAGAAGCAAAGATACCTAGTGGGGGAGGAAAGAATGTAATTACCACAGGCTGTTCTTGGTGGTGATGGAGGAGTCTGAGAGAGAATGAGAACTGCTTTTATCAGCTGCTCGGCATACACAGACAATGCTAGGATCTGGAACCCTCGGCTCTAGGAAGGAAGGTGTCAGTTAGCATACTGCTTTTTTTTGGTGGTGATAGAGGAGTTTGAGAGTGAATGAGAGCTTCTCTTATCCCTGGCCAGGCACGAACAGAACATGCTAGAAGCTGGTTGGGAAGTAGTGGGAAGAAAGGGGTGGTTACGACAGTGCTTTTCTCAACAGTAATAAAAGAGTCTGATAGCCCACCAGAGCACCTAAAATTGTAGGCACTTAAATACCTTAACAATAATAATAACAGTAACACTTTTATTTATGCTTAGATCACTTTTATTAATAATTATTGTTGTCACTGTTATTTTATTATTATCAATTAAATGCTTCTAATTGAAAGGGAAGTGAAAATGGTATTAACTGAGAGGGAACCATCTAGTTTCCCAGTCTCATTCTCCTTGTGTTACCGCTCAGTGATTTTTGTATCCTCTAATTAGGGTTTGGTTTCCTTCACTGAAGATGGATCTTGACTGGAAAGAATCACTATCCAGATGGGGTGGACTGAGAAACCACTCTGGAGGCTCCATAGAGGATCCAGCTCTTTTTATCTTTGCTTCTCATGGGAGAAGGAAATAGTTATAATGCCAGTCAGTCAGTCAATCATATTTACTAATCACTTACTGTGTGCAAAGTACTGTACTAAGCTCTTGGAAGAGTACAGTATAAGAATAAACAGATGCATTGCCTGCTCACAAGCACACAGTCTAGAGGGGGAGACAGATATTAATATAAATAAAATTACAGATATAAAATACAGTTGACTGACTGACTTGCCCAAGGTCACTGACATGCCCATGGTCACACAGCAGACACTCTCCAGTGGAAAGAAAATGGGCCTAGGAATGAGGACCTGGGTTCTATTCATGGCTCTACCAAATGATTCCTGTGTGACCTTGGGGAAGTCACAACTTCTCTGGGCATCAGTTCTCCTGTTCTCCCTCTTACTTAGATGTGAGCCCCAAGCAGGACAGGGAATCTGTCCAGTCTAATACATCTGTCTTGACCCCAGAGCTTAGATCAGTGTTTGCCACACAGTAAGCACTTAATAAATACTATTAAAAATTTAGCATGTCCTGGGAAAGATTATGGGTCTAGGAGTCAGAAGGGCCTGGGTTCTAATCCTGGCTTTGCTGTCTCCTGTGTGATCTTGGGCAGGTCACTTAACTTATCTTTTCCTCAGTTTCTTCATCTGTAACATGTGTGTCCAACCTGATTAGCTCACATCTACCCCAGCACTTAGTACAGTGCCTAGCACATAGTAAGCACTTAAAATACCATTAAAAAAATAATAATAGAACTTTTTCCCTTTTTATGAGGCACTTTGAAGGAAAAAAATAGAGGGAGAAGAATGTGTATCTCTGAATTCCTCACCCTAGAAGACACTTGTACAACAGTCTTCTAGGTTGGGTGGGATAATTAAGCACCTTTTTATGCCTTCATCTCTAGGAGAACAATATCAGAAGTTTTGTTACAGCTTTAAACCATCCCTAATGGCAGAAACAATAGTGTCTAGGAATTCACAGTTTAGTTTGATAATGTCACTAATTTTGGAAAGGGCCATGATTATAGTTGGGCAGTAAATTAGTGGTCTTTAGCACCAAAGCCTGTGTAATAGCGATAATGGATACACAACCTGCATGTAGAACTACTGCAGCTCAATCCTATCTGTAAGCTGAGGACTACACAATAATTATATCTGAAGATCCTTCCAGCAGCAGATTCTATAATTCTGTAAGCTTTGTTTCAATGTTTGTCTACTGTTCCTCTCATATTCTAAATAAATGGAATACCAAGATTGGTTGAGGGAGACAGCTCAACATGGCTTAGTGAAAAGAGCACAGCCTGGGAGTCAGAGAGTCTGGCTTCTAGTCCTGGCCCCACTACTTAACTTGCTGTGTGATCTTGGGCAAGTCAGTTAACTTCTCTGTGCATCTGTTCCCTCATCAGTAACATGGAGATCCAATATTGTATTGCCTTCTATTTAGATTGCGAGCCCCACTGGGATCTGATAAACTTATATCTATTTCAGCACTTGTACAACAAGCTCTATATAGAAAACACTTAATCATTATTATTACTGTTATTATTATTATTTCTATTACTGGAAAAGTACCCTGAATTGTAACTGAGGAGACTGAGGTTTTCCAGTCTTGGCTCTGCCAGAAGCAAGCCACTTCATTCATTCATTCATCCATTCATCCATTCATTCATTCATTCATTCATGCATGCATGCATTCATTCAGTCTATTTATTGAGCGCTTTGTGTCTAAGTGCTTGGAAAGTACAATTCAGCAATAAAGACAATCCCTGCCCCCACTGGGCTTACGGTCTAGAAACAGGAGAAGGACATTAAAACAACTAAACAGGCATCTACATAAATAATTAGAATTATAAATATATACACTTCAAAACAAGTATACAGGCAATAATATATGTAACTGTCTGAAAAGACACTTTTGATAGTGACCCTTAACCAAATGTGTAGAAGAGGGATGGGGATGGGATGGGGAAAAAGGCACACACAAAAAATGAAGACCTTCCACAACAGCACACAGTGAAAGTCTGTTTGCTGTTTTGTGTTTAACTGAAATTGACAACTGCTGCTGGTGTTTTCAATTGACTTCAACTCTCAGTCGCCCAGGAGCCTTTACTTGAAACTCATTCTGACAGCTGAGACAAGGTATCTTCACTGTTCACACTCTAAGATGTAGCTAAAAATACTAGCCTTCATTGAAACCTTCAAGAATGTGCTAAGCACTATTTACATAAAGAGCTTGAGTTCCTTGAAAGAAAATGCCATATGACTCTGACATATTATTCTCATAAAAAGTTATTCCTAAATGACTCAGTGAGGACCTCGACAGGTTAATTCACTATTGGCCTTTTATTCCAGTGATGTATCAAGGCAATATTATCTATAAGGCTGACAGTAGGATTATTTGAATTCATGTTATGATTCTGCCCTTGAGTTTCTCTAAGACCTCATGTGTGTCATTTAACCTCATCATGTCTCAGTTTATCTCTCAGTAAAATGGGGTTAATGGTATTGACCCACATAACAGTGAAAGTGTGAGGAACAGTTCAAGGAAATGATTGTAAAGCACTTTTAAAAAAGGCACTATAAAATACTGAAACAATTTAATGCTTCAAAAAGATTGATAGTCAGGGAAAAGCCTGTTCCTTCATTAGGACTTCTTGGTAGTTTCAGTGGATCCTGAAGTGGTTGTCCACAAGATATTTTAATTGTCAAATCATGCGTAACAGAGAATTGAACATTGACTATGATAATGGAAATTATTATTTAGACTCATTGATGCATACAGGACTACCAAGTAACCCTGATGCATAAATAAAAGGGCAATTTTCACAGAACATCAATGAACTATTTGGAGTAAACATACACACACACACACACACATATATATATAATTATATAAAAAAAAACATATTAAATCATTTTCAGCATTTCTCAGAGTGGTTTTATATATAACTTTTTTAATATTTAGTTTCAAAACATTAGTTTTCATATTCAAGCTTCAAGCATAATATACGCTAATAAAAATTATTTAATAATTATATATTTTTTAAAAGGGACTCTACTGTATAAGAAAAGTTTTTATAATGTCCACATGTTTAAAAAATTACACTGTCTTGCCATTTGTTCTAGTAAGAAAATCATAAAACCTTAGGAAAGGAGAATTTAAAATTTTGCACTATATATTAGCTGAAGTCAGACCAGGCTAATTAAATGTGTTCTGGTTGCTAATTTAATTTAGCTGATGCTGTACTTAGAATAATGTCATTGGACGATAATGCATTTTTAGAGCTATTGGAAATTCATGTTTTAATAGACCTGAATGATTTTAGTCCTTGTTCATTGTGATAACATATACTTTGTACTAATATTTGTTTATCAACCACACTTCCTCATAAAAATTGTCACTCTCAGTAGAGCTTACTGCATATAGGAAACACTTTAATCCTTGGGAGAAAAAAATATTTTATTTGTTAAATCACAGCACTAACTTATCCAGTTTGCTTTCATGATAGAAAGAGAGTATGTGCATGAAGTGATGGGACCTTTACCTGCTTCTACTTATTAGGACAAGCTACCAATAATTTACCAGGCAGATCGGTAACATAATGCAAGGTAAAACACATATTACCAACCTAGGATCAAATTCACTGCAAAGTTAGCCTAATGACCCAAACCATTTCACTCATTCATCCATTCACTTATTCAACTGTATTTACTGAGCGCTTACTGTGTGCAAAGCATTATACAAAGCACTTGGAAAAGTACAACAGTAAACAGTCACATTCCCTGCCCACAGTTAGCTTACTTGGCTATATTCCTCCATAATTAATGGACTATTTTACCCTATTAGCACAGACAAAACATGTCCTAATTTCTGGAAAAATTTAGAGTCAACATAAAAGATGCATTTTTACCTTTTTTCAGGTACTTAACTTCTGTTTCATTTACATGGACAATAAAAAATGTTTGGTGACCATAAAATGCAGTCCGCACTGTTTGTATGAAGTAGAGGACACTATTTGAAATGAATAACTTTCATTCAAAGTCTTATTATCCTTCATAACCTGTGTTTATTAAATAAATGGGAAAATACAGGAGCCCTCTGGTGGCAAAAACATATTTATAAAACCTGTGTTACCTATCTATTCAATCTGGTTTCAAATAGATCCTTCAAAGCATTTTATAAACTTAAATGTAAATTGATGCCAGGAATGATCATTATTTTTGTTGACTAATGTTGTTTTTCTTTTTTTTTAAGTCAAGAGGCAAGGGTTTTGCATTTCCATTTGCCTCACTTCTTTGGTAAAATGAAAAAAGATGATACAGCAAAAACAAATTACTCTATATAATTTTACATTCAGAAACTAATGATTTAGTGATACAAACATGTTCTTTTCTCTCTGTTCATGAAGGCCAAACTTAATTAGGAAGCTGCTCTTTTATATGCTCCTTTGTGTAGTAATGACACTGTATTAAAGAAAATCAAAACATGGCCTTCATTTTCATCATCATATATATTTATTGAGCCCTACCCCATGTGTAATCCTGCAAATGTGAATTGACTGATTCCTTCCTTCCCATCATTTGTGGGAATAAATTTTAACTCATCTCCTACTATTCTGCTTCAACTCTGACTGTAAAGCCAAATCTGTCCATATCCCATTTTTGTCTTCTTCAAGGTTAGAATTCATTAACCTGCTGAATTAGAACTGCCTCTAGGTGTATGATACAGGTGTGCATTAGTTACCCTACATTTGATTGGATTACGAGTGTCCCTGGGTGACCTTTGTGATCTTACTCCATTTAGCTGAAGGGCTTGAATTACAGCATGCTCATGAGCTGCATCCTCAGATTGGTTCCTGCAGAAAGGACCTGATTGGTAAGTAATATATGCTAATCTTCTGAAACAGATTATTCTTCACATTTGTTGAATCTTTATTGCAGTTCCACCAGTTCCCAGGTAATAGTGGGATTGTAGTGGTATTCAGAGAAACCGAGTGACAGGGAGAATGTTTTTGAAAAATTGGTTTCAGTCACAACCACTGTGCTCATATGAGCCTTCCTCTGGAGCACGGGAAAGAGGTGAAGGGGTGCTGGGAATAAGGATGTCAGTGGAGGAGGTGCAGAGAGACCACTCCAGGAGGAGCAGAAGCTGGCCTCAATGGAAAGTCCCACTTCCCTCTTCACCAGCTCTCCCCTCTGTAGCTAGTCCAGCTGTTAATATTATTTAAACCACCTAGACAATGGATGAGGGGTAAGATACTCCAATCATATTGGAAGATTTTGCAAATAACAGGGTAACAGTTCATAATGGCCATAATTCTTCAGAAAACACTGTTTTCTATACAAACATAGATTCCCCTGTCACCCACCATATTGCAGAAAGGTGGGAGGAAAGGGAAGAAGAAGATGTGTTGGGGTATTTTGTGGTCAAGACTATCTTACTACAAAAGAGCTCATTGTGGGACAAAGTTCCAGCTTTCTTAGTGTGGCCTAATGGAAAGGTCATGGATCTGGGAGTCAGGGGACCTGGACTCTACCACTTACCTATGACCTTGGGCAAGTCACTTAACTTCTCTGTGGCTGAAAAATGGGGCTCAACAGCTGTTCTCCTTCCTACTTAGACATATGGGACTTGTTTATCTTGTCTTTAGTACATAGTAAGTGCTTAAAAATATTATCATGATTATTATTATGATTATCATTAGTATCACAATTAATGTTATGACTATCATCATTCCTCAGAGTAGTCAGTTGCTTAATTGATCCAGATTCTACTCTGACCAAATTTGTCATGCAGCTCAGTATAGGTAAATTAACTAAGAGGTCAATTGAGAACACTCTTCCCCAGGTGATATAGGTTGAGATATGTGCACGTCTTAGTTGATGAAAGCAGTGTGATGTAGAGGGATAGAGGAAAAGAATGAGGACAAGGTGGAAGAAATTGGTTGACGGCTGAAGGAGCCCAAGTACTGGACACAGGAATCCAGATGAGAAGACTTTGAGAATTGTTATAGCGCTGTAGCTTGGCAAGTGAAGTTTGAATTTCAGTCAGTCAGTCGTATTTATTGAGCTCTTACTGTGTGCATAGCACTATACTAAGCTTTTGGGAGAGTACAATATAACAATGAACAGAAACATTCCATTCCCACAAAGTACTTAGAGTCTAAGGGGGAGACCGACATTAATGTAAATAAATGAGTTACAGATACATGATTTGGGAGCTGGGGGGGTGAATAAAGGGAGCAGGTCAGGGCAATGCAGAAGGGAGTTGAAGAAAAGGAAAAGAGGGCTTAGTCAGGGAAGGCCTCTTGGAGGAGACATGTGTTCAATAAAGCTTTGAAGCTGGGGAGATTAATTGCCTGTCTGATATTCATTCATTCATTCAACCATGTGTGTTGAACACTTACTGTGTGCAGAGCACTGTACAAAGTGCTTGGAAAGTACAATTAAGCAATAAAGAGAGACGATCCCTGCCTACACCAGGCTTACAGTCTAGAAGGGGGGAGACTGACATCATCTAAATAAGTAAACAGGCTCAACATAAATAAATAGAATTATAGATATACACATATATACATAAGTCCTATGGGGCCGCGTTGAAGGGAAGGGAAAAGCAAAGGGAGCAAGTTGAGGTGATGTGGAAGGGAAGTGGAGCTAAGGAAAAGGAGGCTGAGTCTGGGAAGGCCTCTTGGAGGAGGTGCACCTTCATTCAGGCTTTGAAGGGAGGGAAGAGTGATTGTTTGGCAGATTTGAAGAGGGAGGGTGTTCCAGACCAGAGATAGGACGTGGGCCAAGGGCTGACGGCAAGACAGGCAAGATCGAGGCACAGTGGGAAGGTTAGCACCAGAGGAGTGGAGTGTGTGGGCTGAGATGTAGGAGAGAAGGGAGGTGAGGTTAGAAGGGGCAAAGTGATGGAGAGCTTTGAAGCCAATAATGAGGAGTTTTTGTTTGATACGGAGGTTGACAGGCAACCACTGGGGATTTTTGAGGATATGAAGAGAGAGGGTGTATCAAGCCAGAGGGAGGATGTGGGCAAAAGGTCAGTAGTGAGAGAGATGATATCGAGGTACAGTGAAAAGATTAGCATTAGAGGAGTGAAGTGTGCAGACGAAGTTGTAGTAGGAGAGTAGTGGGGTGACATGCAAACCAGGAGTGTGCCATATTCTCCCATCTGCTGGAGGCATTGCCAGTACTCTACCTATAGAATAGATCCCAGTTATCCTGTTACCCTTCTCCAGAAATGTGAGTCTTCAACTGATACTCAGCAGGTAGATACTCTCTCAATTTTTCACTTACTACTGGGAAATATATCATTCCAAAATATAGTTTCATTTCACACAGATAATTCATTTCCATCTCTTCCTATCTTTGGAGGATTTTTTTTCAACTGATTGGTCTCCAAGAAATTGGAGGTCATAAACCTTACAACTAAGCTCGTCTCCCTTCTTGGCTTAAATCAATCCAGTAATAGTATTTATGGGGTGATTTTTGGAGAATACAATAGAGTTGTTACACAGAATCCCTGCCCACAAAACCTGTTCTGAAAAGTTGGAGGCAAATTCTACTCTATCCTCTTGAACCCAACTGTCTTCCTAACTTGCCTGTCTCTGTCAATACACTACCATGTCCCCTGTCCCAGAAAACCACAACCTTAATATGACTGTCAACTCTTCACTGTCTTTCAGCACTCACATTTGAGCATCAGAAGAGCAGGAGAGCAGCAGCTGCTGTGTTATTTAGTATTTATGAGTGTCTACTTTGTTCAGCACTGAATGGAGAGTTGAGATTGAGAAAACCGAAAGTAAGGAGAGCAATTATGAAGATCCACTAAAACTAAACCTCAGACAGTGGTCCATCGCAGCTGAAAACTGGAAGTCAACCGCTGTGGACAGACTTGTATGGGGCACTGCCATGAAGAATGGAGTGACTCTATTTGCGTAAAAGCTTCATAGGGAAAGAAAATAAGAAAACAGGGGCTACACACATTAAGCACAATACCAAAAGGGACAACATTTTTGTGTGTCCAAGGTAGCCAGGTCTATGGATTTCTAGCTATTGGCTTTTCCTGCCAACACACACTGATAAATTTACTTCACTGTCAGTATTGTATTTGTAAATGAAGGACAGCTAAATACTGTATTCAGATCACTGAACTGTATACCTACAGCGCAGAGCATTATTCAGGCACTTGAAAGTATTCAGTAAGAGGAATGGAATAGACATCATCCCTGCTCTTGAAGAATTTACAATCTCTTTAATCTCATCCATTCAACTCCACTTCCAGTGGAAAGAGAGCATGGCTCTGGGAATCAAGGGAGCTGACTTACTTTAGTTGCTACTCTGTCTGTTAGGTCTATACCATCAGTTGTGAAGGATTCACACTGAAGAAAGAGCCAGTGGACATGTTCACAGGCATCCTGAAAACTGATGGCTAATGTGTGAATACTGCAACAGGTGACCACCTACTTGGGTTATGACTCTTTGCTTGGTCACCTGTACATAGGAACCACGAGTTGAGGTTTGGTCACCTACTCTCTAGTTATACTTCCTACTCCATTGAGAACATGAGCGATGGGGATAATAATAATAATAATAATTGTATTTGTTAGGGACTTACTATGCACCAAGTACTGCACTAAGCGCTGGGTTGGATATAAGCAAATGGGGTTGGACATGGTCCCTCTTCCATGTGGGTCTCACAGTGTGAATCTCCAATTTACAGATGAGGTAACTGAGGCACGGAGAAGTGAAATGACTTGCTCATGGTCACACAGTAGACACACGGTGGAGCCGAGATTAGAACCCCTCACCTTCTGACTCCCAGGCCTGTGCTCTATCCACTAAACTATGCTACTTCCATGAAGGAAGCATGAAAGAGTGCAAATAACACTATCTAAACCACTATCACTATAATCAATGATTCCTTCTCCTCAAGTGTCAGGAGAGACTTGCCTGTTTTTTCTCATTATTATATCATTATAATAATAATAATACTATTATATCTGCCTAATACTTCTCATATTTATGTACATTACCATTGTCAAAGCCTTTGATCAATAGGTTCCAGCAGCAGTTGACTAAATGCCACCCTAATGATCTCAATTAATAGAAAGTTTCCAAACATGTCTCATTCACTCAGAAGGAGTACCTTACCTAATGGAATAATGGGTATCCTTTAATACTGTTTTTATGAAGCCTCCATTGATACTATAATTAAAACTCAGATAAGGAACAAAAAAGAAACCTCAAATAACCATTGTGATTAAAGAGGTGTAGTGCAGATATGTGAAGATTCTTGATGAAATGATTTATGAGTTTCCTTCTAGGCTAGCAACTCATTAACAGGAGTCAAAGAAGTTAAAGAATCTTTTCAAAATGCTACTCATCTGGATGCATGATAATGAAATGCAATGGATACTGAAGTCACAGATTTCAATGAGTAACTGAACTTCTTAATATTTTTGAAAAAAAGAGTTCTTTTATGAGCCCAATCAGAATGACTAAAGATTGCTAACTTTTACATCCTTTTTTATCCTTATTCAGAACTTTGGAAAAAAATTTTTAAAAAGGCAAGTTTCTTCTTTATGGAACTACTGTTAGTTCGGCTATCTTCTAAACTACTTGAAGGCAGGGATCATGTCAACTAATGACACTGTATTCTGCCAAGCATTTATTACAGTTCTCTGTCCAGTAAGTATTCACGAAATACTACTGATTGACTGGAAATCTGGAATGTTCTTCACTGCGAAAATAAATCATTGGGAAAGTATGAGATGAATTAAAGGAATAAAATTGTCTTTCTTATAGTTGGAATATTGTTGTTGTTATTACAGAAGAAAACACTCTGAAGCACCTAATGAAGCAAAATTGGATGTTTCAGTAGCTGGGATAAGACAGCAGTTCAACGACCTCAACCATAGGTAATTTGATTTGTTCCAAGATGTCAGTCAATCAATTGCATTTATTGAGCACCTATTGTACTAAGCATTTAGCCCAGCACTAAGTGCCATATACTATCTGTCCATAAGACTAAAAAATCTGAGGCATGGTGACTGGTTCCATACAAAATAGCCACAGTCATAATCAAAGAATGTAAAACTCCTTTAAGCAGCGAGATTGAGTCCCACAGAACTTGGAGCCCCCTTAGGATCAAAGTTCCAGGTCTGCAATCACAGTCATATCTGGGGACCAGCTTTGCTCAGTTCTGTAGGAGAAAGCACACAGAAGGACCCATTTCCAGCTCTAGAACTCTGGGGAGCCTATATAGTTTGAACATATAGACTATCTGTCTGTGCCATGTGGAGCTGGGGGAGGTATGGGATCTGAGGAGTCATATTTCCAAAAACTGTTCATATACTTGTTTGAGGTTGTTTTCTTCATTTGTGAACCCTATTGCTTGTTGTTGGTTGCAACCATGAACCTCCGGTGTGCCAGGACTGTGTCTTATCTGTTATATGTGTATATATCCCATTCCTTAGCATAGGCTCTGTTCAGTTGCTGTGGACAGAGACCTCTAGTTCGTAAGCTCGTTGTGGGTAGGGAATGTGTCTGTTTTATTGTAATAATAATAATAATAATGTTGGTATTTGTTAAGCGCTTACTAAGTGCAAAGCACTGTTCTAAGTGCTGGGGGAGATACAGGGTAATAATAATAATAATAATGTTGGTATTTGTTATGCGCTTACTACATGCGGAGCACTGTTCTAAGCACTGGGGGATACCAGGTGATCAGCTTGTCCCACGTGGGGCTCACAGTCTTCATCCCCATTTTACAGATGAGGTAACTGAGGCCCAGAGAAGTGAAGTGACTTGCCCACAGTCACACAGCTGACAAGTGGCAGAGCCGGGATTCGAACCCATGACCTCTGACTCCCAAGCCTGGGCTCTTTCCACTGAGCCACGCTGCTTCTACTCTCCCAAGTGCTTAGTACAGTGCTCTGCACACAGTAAGAGCTCGATAAATACAATTGAATGAATGGAGTTACCATATAGTAAGGGTTTCATAATATCTTAATTAAGCAAAAAACACTGATTGATCACTAGATATATAGATAAAAGTATTCTTCTTCATGTTCAAAGTTTCCGCCTTCCATCACCTATCAACCCCTGCTCCAGCCTGCTCTGGGCCTCAGTTTTCCCATCTGTAATCCCAGGGAAGGTCTTAACCATTTCCCACCGAAGGGTTTATCAGCTGTCAAACTCGGAAAGAGGACCACCATGGCTGGAGCTATGACTTCTGTGACCGTCGGTCTGAACTGAGAGAAATCTTCCTAGACTTTCATTCATTCATTCAATCTTATTTATTGAGTACTTAGTGTGTGCAGAGCATACTAAGCGCTTGGAAAGTACAATACAGCAAATAAAGAGAGATAATCCCTGCCCACAATAGGTTTACAGTCTAGAGGGGGCTAGAAGCAGGTGGCTTAGTGGAAAGAGCATGGGCTTGGGAGTCAGAGGTTGTGGGTTCTTATTCCAGCTCTGCCACTTGTCAGCTGTGTGACTTTGGGCAAGTCACTTGACTTCTCTGTGCCTCAGTTACCCCACCAGTAAAATGGGGATTAAAACAGTGATCCCCACGTGGGACAACCTGATTATCTTGTATCGACCCCAGTGCTTAGAATGGTGCTTGGCACACAGTAATTGCTTAACAAATACCATCATTATTATGCTTATTAACATCAATACAAGTAAACAGGTATCAATACAAATAAATAGATTTATAGATACATATATACATAAGTGTTGTGGGGTAGGGAGAGCGGGGAAGGGCAAATGGAGCAGGTCAGGGTGACGTAGAAGGGAATGGGAGCTGAGGAAAAGTGGGGCTTGATCTGGGAAGCCCTCCTGGAGGAGGTGTGCCTTCAGTAGGGCTATGAAGGGAAAGAGTGATTGTTATCTCACATTTGTTATCGTTCTTGTTTGTTTTTTGTTTGTCTTTCAGTCAGTCAGTTACTCAGTTTTATTTACTGAGTGGATCACTGTACTAAGTGTTCAGGAGAGTACAATAGAAAAATAAAGAGACATATTTCCTGCCCACAAAGTTGTCAACCCTGTCTTAATTCTTAGACTGCGAGCCCCTTGGGGACCATGTCCATACCTCCTTTTTTTATTTCTTTCCTAGCACTTATTACAAGGTTTCGTACAAAGCACTAAATAAATATTATTACTACTGGTTCTTTAAAGCACTCCATCACCTTGCTCCTTCCTACCTCACCTCACTACTCTCCTATTAAAAGCCAGCCCGCACCCTTCATTCCTCAAATGCTAACCTTTTCACTGTACCTCCATCTCATCTATCTCATCGCTAACCACTGACACATAGCCTACCTCTGGCATGGAACACCCTCCCTCCTCATATCAGACAGATAATTGCTCTCCCCCACTCCAAAGCCTTACTGAGCACACATCTCCTCCAAGAAGCCTTTCCTGAATAAGCCCTCCACTCCTCACGCTGACTTGCTCCCTTCATTTCTTCTCCCACCCAACCCCACATCACATATGCATATACCTATTATTATTTATCTGTCTCTCTCTCTCTCTAAACTGTGAGCTCATTATCGGCAGGGAGTGTGTCTGTTTGTTGTTGTGTTGTACTCTCCCAAGCTCTTAGTACAGTGCTGTGCACAGTAATTGCTCAATAAATACAATTGAATGAACAAATGAACACTATATACTTAAAGTCAATATAAATAATGGTATTTCTAGATTCTGGTAACTAGTAGGAAGCATGGCCTAGTGGATAAAGCCTGGGCATAGGAAACAGGAGGATCTGGATTCTTGTTTGTTGTGTGACCTTAGGCAAATCACTTCACTTCTCTGGGCCTCAGTTATCCCATCTGTAAAATGAGGAATAAAGTGAGCCCCATGTGGGAAAAGAACTCTGTCCAACCTGATTAGCTTGTATCTACCCCATTGATTAGTACAGTGCACAGACACAGTAAGCATTTAGCAAATATCATAAGAAAATGGAAATATCAAGTACTTTCTTTCTAGATCCTTGAAATAGGTAACAGTGGAGAATAATCACCAAAGAAATGACAACAGCTAAAAGTGACCGGTCCAAAACATAGGAGTAGAACACATTTCATGTAACTCTAAATGTCAGCCGTAGAAGACATACTCCCATATCTTGTTCCTCAAATCTTTCTCGCTGAAAATTTTTCTACTGATATGCTGAGAACATTACAAAGGGAAAAGAAAATAACCTCAAATTGCCTAAATATTTATGAGTGGGACAATTTTTGTCCTGCATATTTTTTACTAGAATTTGAAATGATTTGGACAGCCTGCAGTTTCTATAAATATTCTGCATTTTAAAAATGGAAATATTCTTCAAAGTGAGTCCATAGGTCATTCCTCATCTCTTCTCTAATTAAATATGAGTGTCTGTTTGTTTTAAGGGTAACAAAGGATCATTTCTTTCATCCTGGAACTATAGCAAAACAGTTCTTTCCCCAAAAGGTAAATGTTACTCTGGAGTAGGAATTCCTTCATTGATCATATTCCTAAAATGTGCTGCTTCTGTTTCCAAAGGCAAAATTCACTACTCTAGAAATGCTTTTTCTTTGCTACTTCAACTTTTTCCCTCTTATGGCTTTCTCTGACTCAAGTCAAGTCGAGTTATGTGGTAACCTCATCTCCCTTTTCTTTACTGCATAATTTCACAGTGCTTTTTTTTTTTAATGATATCTGTTAAGGCAAAGAGAAGTTAAGTGACTTGCTTCAGGGTTACACAGCAGACAATTGGTGTAGCCGCAATTGGAACCCAGGTCCTTCTGACTCAAATGTTGTGCTCTACCCATTAGGCCACATTGCTTACACACGAGGGCCTCACTTTCCATTATCTTGACTATTTTGCATCTTCTTCAACCTTTACTATAATCTCTTCACTTTTATTTCCCACATGAAAATTACACCAATAGCTTCTCAATCACCTTCACACTTAGTGAGTCCTGTGTCAAGGTGAGCAGTGATTTGGCTCAGTCCCATTCCAACTTTTGCAAATCTTGCCCTGGTTATACTTCTGTAAATTAGTGGAAGAGCTGGGGTACAGAGATGATTAACAGATGGAAATGCCTGTACCTGTAACCAGGGTATCTTAAATAGGAGTCAGAAAGTCATGTGATCTAAAACCGGCTCCACCACTCGTCTGCTTTGTGACCTAGGGCAAATCACTTCATCACTTCACTTCTTTGTGCCTCAGTTATCTCATCTGTCAAATGGGAATTGAAACCGTGAGTCCCATGTGGGACGGGGACCATGTCCAAACCAATTTGCTTGTATCCACCCCAGCGTTTAGTACAGTGCCTGACAAACAGTAAATTCTTAATACCACAATTATTATTATTAGTATTGTTACTCCAAGCCTGATGCAAATGCAATCAGAATCTGTTGTTGCCAAATCTCTAAACTCCTTTTCCTATGGCAGCTTCTGCCCTTCTAACAGCCTTCCTCTCCCGCTTCTACCACTCTTCTTTCCAAAACTTACATTTTGGGGTTTTTAGAATGTTTTCCTTTAAGTAGGTATGTATATGTATAGCTCGTACATTTACATTTATAGGCGAGAACTATTTTTTTCAGGATATTAGTGGTAAATGCTGATAAAATGAGTTTTTTTAAAAAAAAATTGTTTTGTTGAAGCTAAATTTCATTTTGGAAAATACATTTTCAAACTCTAGAAAATTCATCATCACCATAATCACCATCATCATCAACAGTGTTAACTGAGGCCCAACTATGTGACAAATAATTGTACTAGGTGCTTGGAGACAAACCATAAATGCTAAACAGACAGTCTAGGACTTGAGACAGTGTGGGTTAATGGAAAGAACCCAGGCCTGGGAGTCAGGACCTGTGTTCTAATTCTGACTCTACCACTTCACAACATTTCTATCACTTAGTTTCCTCATCTGTAAAACAGGGGTTAAATATGCATATACCCTTCTGCTTATTGAAAGAGTTATGTGGGACAGGGAAATGTACCCGATTATCTTGCATAGAAGAAATGTGGTTTAGTGGAAAGAAACAACCTGATTACCTTGTATCTATCCCAGTCAGGATCTGGGTTCTAATTCTGACTCTACCACTTCACAACATTTCTATCACTTAGTTTCCTCATCTGTAAAATAGGGGTTAAATATGCATATATCCTTCTGCTTACTCTAAGAGCTATGTGGGACAGGGATATGTGACCTGATTATCTTGTATAGAAGCAATGTGGTTTAGTGGAAAGAGCACAGACGTAGGAGTCAGAGGACATGGGTTCTAATCCCTGCTCCACACTTGTCTACTGTGTGACCTTGGGCAAGCCACTTAACTGCTCTGTGTTTCAGTTACCTCATCTGTAAAATGGGGATGAAGACTGTGAGCCCCACGTGAGACAACCTGATTACCTTGTATCTATCCCAGTGCTTAGAACAGTGCTTGGCACATAGTAAGTGCTTAACAAATACCATAATAATAATAATAATTTGCATCTATCCCAGCACTTAACACAGTGATTGGCACATAGTAAGCCCTTCAAACATATTATTATTAGGGATTAAAATCCAATGAGGGATCCAAGCAGATGCATATTCCCAAATACACAAAAGATAAAAGCAAGATCAGGGAAAAAATTTTTAAAATAAGCCACTTAGGTAACAAATGTACCTAGAGTTGACTGCCAAAGTGGCTGTTTGGATAACATGGGTAGAAAGGCTGAGTTAATCAGAGAATGCCTCCTGGAAAAAGATGTCCTTGAGAGTTGGCAGTGCTCTGCACACAGCGCTCAATATGATGGATTGATTGACTGATTTATTAGGTTCTAATTTCGCTTTGCCATTTGGTGTGACCTTTGGCAAGTCATTTAACTTTTCTCAGCCTCAATTTCGATATCTGTTCTCCCTCCTTCTTATAGTGTTATAGAACAGGGACTCAACTAATTAGTGTTTTTCTTTACACCAATGCTTATTTACAGTGCTTGGCACTAAGTTAACACTTAACAAATATGATTGTGATTATCATTATTGTGTTCTTATTTCTATTATTTTCAGTTTCCATTTCCAACTAAAATTCAGCCATATGAAAAAGAGGAAGAAGAACTGAAGAACATCTTCCTTGGACCAGTTCAGGGACATTTATTTTGATTTTTTCAACTGAAAGAAAATCACAAGGATATCTCACTTGTAAGGAAATCATTCAACAAACTCAAAATGTTGCTGCTACTTGGAACAAAAAGTCAAGAACAGTCTTTATGCTTGGGGCCTCCCACACAGAGAAAATATGACAGGACTAGAAAAGCATCAACTATCTTTTTAATTGGCTTGCCTCAGTCTCCCTTGCTCATTCTTCCAAGTTGCCATCTTGACATCATTATTGCCAGTCACTTAAAACACAGAAAAGTATAATCTTTCAATTTCTTCAGGGCCTGGCTCAGAGTGTGATACGTAATTCCATGTAAATGTTGATTTCTCTAAGAGAATCACAGATAAGCCATATATAACACTTTTTGACTGTGTATTAGATTTAGTGCCATTAACTCTCAAGAATACACAAAAGGAAACACAGTTTGAAGGAGAATTGTTGCTGTGTCGGTACCAGTCATACACCCCTTCTGATAGAGAAGCAGCGTGGCTTAGTGGCAAAAGCCTGGGCTTGGAAGTCAAAGGTTGTGGGTTCTAATCCCAGCTCCACCACTTGTCTGCTGTGTGACCTTGGGCAAGTCACTTAAATTCTCTGGGCCTCAGTTACCTCATCTGTAAAAATGGGGATTAAAAAATGTGAGCCCCACGTGGGACAATCTGATTACTCTATATCTACGCCAGCCCTTCAAACAGTGCTCAGAACATAGTAAGTGCTTAACAAATACCATAATTATTATTATTTTAGTGAACCCTGAGGAAACTGCCTCACTCACCTCTTCCTTCAACAGCCATCAACACTTCTACCCCATCCCTGTTCTGGCTTCACTGGAGTGGTAAATCTTCCACTGTCCCTGGCTTGATGCATCCCAGGACTTACTTAGAACTCAAGGAAGGGGGAACAGCAAGACAATGAATTGAAAACATCAGGACCTGAGCCGGGGGCTGATATTTGTATTACATAATGTGGGAGGGATTGTCAGCTAAACCCAGGTTTTATTGGCCCAACTCAATCATCTGGAGAAAAAAGTCTTACTCTTAGCAGTCATCTTCTAACTTGAAGAGACAATCATAAACAAATGTATGATGTGGGTGTTTCAGAAGCAGCATGGCCTAGTGGTTGGAACCTGGGACTGGGAGTTAGGACCTGTGTTCTAAACCCAGCCCTGCCACTTCTCTGTTGTGTGACCCTGGAAAAATCATTCAACTTCTCTGTGCCTCAGTTACCTCATCAGTAAAATGGGGATTAAGACTTTGAGCCCTGTATGGGATAGGGACTCTGTCCAATCTGATTATCTTGATCTACTCTATCTTTTAGAACAGTGTCTGGCACATAATAAAAGCTTAACAAATACCATATAAAAAAAAACACCTTACTCATCCTCCTACTTAGATTGTGATCTTTGAGTGGTACTGGGACTGTGTGTGACTTGTTTATCTGGCCTCTTTCCCGGCACTTAGAACAGTGCTTGACAGAAAATAAGAGCTTAATAAATATTGTTATTATTATATGAATGATTGTATAATTATGTGTGCCAATCTAAGTAAATTTATATGAGTATGCATGTTTGAGTTTTAGCATTTCTGGGAGTGAATTCAGGTGTTATCTTAGTGTATATACGCTTTTCTGTGTATAAGGGAGACTGAAAGATCCTTGTAGACACATTTTCATATTCATTCAATAATGTTTATTGAGTGATTACTATGTGCAGAGCGCTGTACTAAGCATTTGGAATGAACAAGTTGGCAACAGATACAGTCTCTGCCGTTTGACGGGCTTACAGTCTAATCGCTAACTCTGTTGTATTCTTCTCTCAGCAGTGCTTAGTACAGTGCTCTGCATACAGTAAACATTCAATAATACCACTTATTTATTGATTTCACAAACTCAATATATAGATATATGTTTTAGATATATTCAGATGTAATACATATTGACATGCAATTTAAAAAAAAAAATAAAAGAATCATTGGAAGAAGGGATAAAAGAGTAGAACAAAGTTGGAGAATTCCTTTAAAGTGTGAAGTTTTTGTGGCTATTAATAGGTGTAAGGGGTTCACATTTTTGGTTTGATTCAAGTGTAGCATAATGTGCTCAAAAGCAGCTCAACAAAGACCAACCCATAGGGAATTCATACCATGGTTACAATTAAATCCACATGTATATTGCAATATATGTATATTTTTACAAATCTTAATACAGGTATGATAGTATATAATAATATTAACTATAATTATGGTATTTGTTAAGTGCTTGCTATGTGCCAAGCACTGTTCTAAGTGCTGGGGTTGATGCAAGATAATCAGGTTGTCCCATGTGGGGCTCACACTTAATCCCCAGATCAGGTAATTGAGGTGCAGAGAAGTTAAGTGGCTTGCCCAAGGTCACATAGCGGACAAGCAGCGGAGCCGGGTTTAGAACTCATGTCCTCTGACTCCCAAGCCAGTGCTCTTTCAAGTGAGCCATGCTGCTTCTCTATGCTTTCATTCATATAAACTTAAATGTTATGTTTGAATTCATCGAATATATTTACCCTTAATTTTAACTCTTTCTTTGACCAATTTATTTCCAATATAGCTCAGTGAAAGAGAATTGCTATTACTTTGCCAAACCTGATAAAGCTCTACTCCAGCTACATAATTTTAAGAATTAAAGTAATTAATAATAATGTCGGTATTTGTTAAGCGCTTACTATGTGCCGAGCACTGTTCTAAGCGCTGGGTAGACACGGGGGAATCAGGTTGTCCACACGTGGGGCTCACAGTCTTAATCCCCATTTTACAGATGAGGTAACTGAGGCACCGAGAAGTTAAGTGACTCGCCCAAAGTCACACAGCTGACAAGTGGCCGAGCCGGGATTTGAACCCATGACCTCTGACTCCAAAGTCCGTGCTCTTTCCACTGAGCCACGCTGCTTCTCAATTAAAAGGATGCTCACCACGCAGCAGTATTCCCACTTGGCTGAGGCCAAATTAAATATTTGAGTTCCTTTCCAGTGATGAGATTACAAAGGGATAAGGTGTTGTTTAAGGAATTGAACAATTTCTGCCACCTTCAACGTTACATTTAGATTTGTATATTAGCCAAGATTTCTGTTGAAACAGTTTATATTAGACAAGTGGCCCTTTAAAGTTATTTATTTCTTATTCATTAGCCTTTCATTTATATGGTCCAATTATTAAAAATAATCCAACTGTCAACTAGTCACTGACAACCTATAATGCTTCTTTCATCGTCATTATCATAATAGTCGTAGTAATAGTATTTATTAAGTGCTTACTCCAAGCACGGCAATGTAATCATCCTTACATCATAAGCGACAAATTGAATAGTAACTTCTGCTACTGGAACCTTTAGAGTTAGGTTAATGCAGGATGGCTGTCAAAGATTTCAATAATTTCTTTTAGGTAATGTTTAGTCCAGCAATTTGGAAAAAATGGTTCATTTGTCATCTAAACAGAAGAAATAAAATGTAACCCCATGATGTCATCTAAATAGTCATTTTTTCCAAATTAACTACATTAAAAGAAGCATTTTTAAAGCTGTTTCTCTAGTATTGTGACATAAGGTACACAGAGAAATTATGAGCCTGGCTAAAAGTAGCAATGGAATCAGTATCCTAGGTAACAGTTTGGGAACATAAATTCTCCCCTAAACGAGGAAGGCTAGTTTTATCAGTGTCCATTTTGTGCCTGAAAGCAGACACCCAGGACCATTATCTATGTATATTTTTATCCCAAAACACCCATTAAGAACACTTGAACCTCCTTATCATCATGCATTTATTAGTCTTTCCAAAAGCAATTGGAAACCTGATTATTATTGTATAAATGTATAAATACAGTATTCAAATAAAAATGAGATCCAATGGCACCCAAAGAAAAATGATAAAAACCGAGAAGATGCCTGAATTTACTTTAACTTTTTACCATGCTTCCTAGGTTTAAGAGCTTCTCAGACCACTTTAAGATGACTAAGTCCCTTGTGTACCTTCTGTATGCACCTTTCTCAATTCTCCATTCTCTTTGATTCTCTTTTCTTCCTCAGTCAAGGCTGATGTGTCCCAGTTACCCTGTAAGACATAACTTCCTTTTCCAAAACTGCTGAAGAGGCATTCATTAGCAAAATGATGGTCACCTATGAGATCTCCCCAAACAATGCCTTGAAAATCTGCCAGTTCCCTAAAGGCTGTAACTAACTGTGATATATTCCAAAATGAGTCTCTAATGCAACTTCTGAATCAAACAGAATTTTGAAAAAAAAGTTATCAGTTATCATTGTTATCATTAATTAAAATGTATTCAGTCCAATTTTCCTTCCTGCTGGGAGGTGAGAGAATGTGAGACTGCCTGAAGGATTCACAATATAGATAATTCTTTCTTGCCCTTTTGTGAGATAAGTGGGGAAAACTATTTTTCCCTCAAGAATGAAGGACTAGTTTGTCATGTTACTGTGGGTAGTAGGATCAGACTGCCCCAAAAACCTGAGGTGGATCCATAGGGTAGGAGTAATAACTCACAGGGTGGGTCATAGGAGACACCATTGTTCCACTTCTGAAGTCTACATTTCCAGCCACATCCTTCCACGGAATTCCACCCTGCACCCCATCCTAAGCATCTTCCATATGCCTAGGAGGTGGTTGAATCCCGGCTGCTCAGGAATAGTCTTTTCTGTTACATGCATTAGTCACAGCCAGAATGGCGACCCTTCAGCCAAAGCGGTAGAGGCAAGCTTGGCAAGAGATGGCAGTCAAGCAATTAATAATATTTAATAATAATAATAATAATAATAATGTTGGTATTTGTTAAGCGCTTACTATGTGCCGAGCACTGTTCTAAGCGCTGGGGTAGACACAGGGGAATCAGGTTGTCCCACGTGGGGCTCACAGTCTTAATCCCCATTTTACAGATGAGGGAACTGAGGCACAGAGAAGTTAAGTGACTTGCCCACAGTCACACAGCTGACAAGTGGCAGAGCTGGGATTCGAACTCATGAGCCCTGACTCCAAAGCCCATGCTCTTTCCACTGAGCCACGCTGCTTCTCGTGGGTACTCACTCTGTACAGAGTACTATACTAAGAGCTTGGTACAATGTCCTCAATATTTCCAAGGTCTTGTTACAGCAGATGGTACCATGAAGCTAGAGCAGCTTTATGGACAACAGCCCTCCTATTTGACAAATTCCTCAAAGATTGGTCATCTCTGAAAAATTATTGTGGTTATTATTATTATGGCATTTGTTAGGGGCTTACTATGGGTCAAGAACTATTCCAAGATCTGGGGTGGATAAAAATTAATCAGTTTGGACACAGTTGATTCTCCCATTTCAGAAACATATTAAAGCTTGGCTTAGGCACTTGTAGTGAAGAAGGGGAGGAGCAAAGGGAGGAGGCTGGGTGAGACTCTGTGCAGCCCATAATTCCTGGGGGAGTTGCTTCTCTCAATCAATCAATCAATGGCATTTATTGATGAGTTACTAAATTCAGAGAACTGTACTAAGTGCTTGGGAGAGTAGAGTACAACAAAATTGGCAGTCACTTTCCCTGCCTCCCATGCTCAGGACTTTCATTTCTCCTCCTCCCCACTCCAGTGGAGCTGGAGAAAGAGCTAGGTTCAGGTATAGGATAAGAAATAGCCCGTGCAACTAAACTTAGATACCTTTCCAATTGCACCAACCTGCCACCCATCCCCTCCTGCCTACTGATTTTGCTATGAGAAGGGCACTGGATTGGTAGTCGGGTGATTTGGGAAATAGAGTGTCTGTAAGATCTTTTTCCAGTTTCAACTTTGCTACTGAAAGAACTACTAACCCACCCCAAACTGCGGCACAGCAATGTTTTACTCCCCAAAGGCTCTCAACTCCACCCTGGTGGATGTTTTTCCACCAGTAAAATCATAAAGAACACTCAACAGGCCGGTTTGCCCAACAGTCAGATCCTGCCTATAGGACAGCAACTCATAAAGCAGTGTTTTAACCAGCGGAATCCAAGTAGCAAAGATTATCCAGAAACAATCATTTTCTGTTGGCATCATACTAACCTTCTGGGTTCCAAAGCAGGTATTTACAAACTGGGATTTTCACAAGATCAGTTCAGACTGGGGTCACAGTGAAGCAGCTCATCATAATCTTCAACATAGATTTAAAAAATTCTACAGTATCCACTTTCTGCTTCTAATCCTTGGGTCAGGTAGAAGAAAAGAGCTATACTATCGGAACTATTAAAACAGAATGCTGAGGAAATTATATCTAGAACTGTGAAGAAGGACATCCACTTCTCATGGCAATTAAGATGAAGGTATGAATGATGAGGACAAGCCGAAGAGGGGGACCTTAAAACACTTCTAACGAGCCTGGATTGAAGACAAACTGACAAGACAAACAAGCTGGCAAGAGAATTCCAGGAAAGGAAGGGCAAAAAATAACCTACCAGATCTAGGGTGCAAAGAGCTGGTTTCATCTATATTTCCCAGAAGCCATTGTTTTCTTTGTCTTAGCTCAGTATTGTGCAGATACTCCTCATCTCTTGAAGCTTCCAAAACTAACATTCCTCAAAACTAGAAAAAGTAGTTTATCACCTTAGTAGTTACCTTATTTTAGAGCAAGAATAATTGGGTTTAGAGGACTATTGTGACATTTCAGGTAATCAAAAGTGTAAACAACTGGTGCTGGCCTATGTGCAGAGGGGAGAAATTAGTGAGATATTTAACCAGATAATGTCCGGCACTAGACTCCATGGAATTTCACCAGCCTCCTCTCTTGGATAAACATGCATGTAGTGTGAAAAACCTATACACATTCAAAAATAATCACTGGGAAGCAGTGTGCCTAGTGGATTAACCACAAGTCTGGAAACCAAAAGGAACTTCGCTGTGCCTCAGTTTTTCTGACTGCAAAATGGCGACCCATTCTCTTTCCTACTTAGACTATAAGCTCATAGTGGGGCTGGGAATGTATCTGGCCTGATTAACTTGTATATACTCCAGTGCTTAAATCAATATTTGACACACAGATATACAAAATGCCATAGAAAAATTGGATTGGATTGGATGTTGGATTTCTCTCAATCACTGAAGAGTTTGGCTATTGTTCTGAAAGGCCTGCTTTGATATTGTGGCGCAGGTTGAGGACTCTCAATGAGGTTTCAGTCATGGTAGGGCCCTTCAGGCACCAGCTCTACTGCAAACCAAGTACAAGGAGCAATATCATGATCTCACTGTACAGTACATAGACTTTATAAAGGCATCTGATATCATCAGTGAATTTGGGCTCTTGCAACCACTGAAAAAACCTGGATGAAAAAAGTTTATCTAGAACTGGGTTTGCTTCATGATGATTAGATGGCCACAATGGACTGGGAGGACATATGTCCTAACCCAATCTCCAATGGGATAATTCAGGATTGTTCAATCAATGTCATATTTATTGAGCATTTACTGTGTACAGAGCACTGTACTAAGCACCTGGGAGAGTGCAATGCCCCAGACTTGGTAGACACATTCCCGGTGCACAAAGAACTCACAGTCTTAGTTTCCTTATCATTTGTCGTCATGATGGAAAACATAACAAGGAATCTAGAAGGCGGTGTTAGAATATTGTCTGACTGGCAATGTCTTTCAAGTCAATTGGCTGCAACATTTCTTCTGAAATTAACACAATTTCTACACTCAAAAGATACAGCATCTGTATGTGAAAAGACATGGCCTTTTGCAATATTAATTTTGAGTACAAATGTTTCAGTTTATTATCAGTCCTAAAATAGTTGCACCATTAAAATAGGTTCCTTTCTAGGTCCCCAAAATGTTAGTTGATCTCCGGTATATATTTCACTTTTCCAGAAGAAAGATGGGGAATAGGAATCCATACTAATCTGGGCCTAGCCACCTTCCCTATAATGCTGGCCCTGAAAATTCCAATATCCAGAAGTTCCATCTGTGCTAACCTGGAAGCTATTTGAGAACATCCAGCTCTCTACTTGGTTCATCTCAGCCATACACTGTATGTTTGTCTGAGTGGTCATGTTGTTGCCCAATTTCTAGATTAGTTTACTTGGAGAAAAAGCAACCATTTAAGACATTTTAGCTAGACAACGATAGAGAACATAAATAGTAGTGGTCAATTTTAAGCATGGACCGGAGGTGAGCTAGAACTGTGTTCGTAGAAAATAATTATCAGAACTGAACAACAATTCTGAGCACTCCTGTTAAATTATTTTTTTTTTATTTTTATAGGAAAAGAAATGGGAGTAGAATATTTTAAATGCACAAGAAATAAATAAGACTAGTATGGATTATTTGTTTTGTTCTTGTAATGGTAAAAGTTTTTGAAGAAACACATAAGTTGTGCTTAGTTTTCTAGACAAACTGGAATATAATCATCTTCAAAATTCAAGAATATTTACACTAGAACAGTAATATGCTCATTTCAAAAATGAATTCTTGTGAAAAGGTCTGGATTGACAACTCACAAATAGCATGTCCACAGGAGAAATTTTCTGTTTAATGGCACCTATGGTCCCAGTTATTTGTCAGTTCATTTAAAAGGGAATAAGTAGGTAACTCATAATTTTGGTCACAAGGCAGCATGGCTTGTCCTAGAAATGCCAGATTGGGCGTGTAGTAATAAGGCAGTGTTACTGTAGAATAGCTTCTTTGTGCATGCATTCTGATTACTCTATAAGATGCGCAACTCATAGTCAATATTTATGCATTAATAACCTTGTTCTCCTCTACTCCACTGTCAACTTCCTGAGAACTACTCTGGAGTCACTCCAGGTGTGCAGAAAGGTAAACGAAGAACAGATATTGGACTGAAAAGCCTACAGAGTTCTCACAGACTAAAGTCAATGTGGGACATGGGGTTTTCAGAGAGATGTCAGAAACCATGTGAGGGGTAGGTGCCTTTCTGCTAAACTATGGTATCTCTGGACCCCAAACATCTATTTCCCCTTATGAGAACTATAACTGGGATATTTCCTACTGAAAGATTCCACTGGAAAAAATATTAGGATTATGGTAGAGAAATAAAGAGAGATGACATGCAGTGAACTATGTATTATACATTCAATTCAAGGTCACTAAATGGCTTCCCAGAGGTTTAAAAGCATAATATGCCTCCCTAGGCACTTTCTACCAAATATTGAAATAGCAGGGAAAAGTGGGCTCAGGATCAGTCAATTAGTGGTATTTATTAAGTACTTACTTTTTGAAGAGCAATATAATGTTTGGGAATGTATGGTACAGTTAATAGACATGATCCTTGTCTCCAGGAAGTTCACTATATAACAGATGAGAAAACCTCATGGTTAGAATGATATTAGAAACAAGATTAGTGATTTATAGCTAAATCAAGCCTGACCATCTCAGGCACAATTCACATCAGCTACCACACTTGATTGAGAATATTCAAAGGGAAATTTAATGTTAAGCCCAAATTCTCTTTTCTGCTTTAAGTACACATGCATCATTCAACTCCATTAACAAAAACAAGTCCAATTATTGCAGTGTCTCGGAATGATCTCCAGGTTAACCCAGCTGCCATAATACTCTAAAATAAACAAGTGAATGTTATTTATCTTCCTGGATAATTTTAAAGTCTATACTGGGAGCTGTAAACCTGATAGATCCCAGGATTTTCTTTGATTGGCTACAGAATATCATGCATATTTCAATCCAGCCAGACCAAAAACATTCCCTACCTCTTCAAAACCAGACAGACCTGTTTTACGTTTCCTTTTATGTCAGTTCAGTTTTGTAGTAAGCAGCCCCTGGTCAGATGTGACATGTACAAGTAATAATTTATTATGGTGCAGTTTGCTTCAAGTTCTTTAGAAAATATTTTTTCCCTCCTCTGTTCTAGCTGCCCTTTGTCACACTTCCTCAATAAACTGCTTCCATCTCCTTTTATTTTTCTCCCATCCTCCCAAGTGTTCTCTCCCATGTGTGCCATAGACAAGAGGAGTCAACCTTGGTTTCTTTAACCTTCTCCTAACTTCTTGTCTATTCAATACCTCAGTTCAACTCTTCCCAACTCCTAAATAAATACTTAGATCAACTCTCCCCAACTGTCTAATAAATATTTGGTTTATTAACCCTCCAAAATTATAAGCAGCCCTTCCAGGGATACTTGTAACTGGATTACCAATACTCGATCAAGTAATTGTGACCAAGATAGTTGAATTGACAGGATTAAAAACTCCTAAAGGTGTTGCTTTATTGTTAGGCCATACTGATTTTGATGAGATTAAGTCTAATCTTTAGAAGAAATTAATATAATCAAAATGAGACTAAAAATCACATATAACTAAGTTTTTTTCCTAACTACACTAACATACTTAAAGGAATATTCAATCAATCATTGGTATTTGCTGAGTGCTTACTCTGTGTAGAGCACAGTTCTAAGGGCACTCCACAGTCATTTAAATAGTAGTAAAATATGTCTCATTTTCACCAAGACATGTACTCCACTCCTTCAATACCATGCTGGTGACAAATTTACTGAATCCAAAATATAGTTTTTTCAAAGCAACTAATGAATATAATGAATATTTTCTCAAAATTTCCCAAGGATTCATTTTACAATTCATCAAATATATGGGGTATGTTCTGTCTTGGGAGCATGAGTCTGTCAGTAAAAGACTTGGTTCACTGAGGAATGTGAACCTGATTTGTCTTTTGACCTTTGTTTTTTTTTAAAAAAACCCAACCAAAAACGCTTATTCATGTCAGATTCCTTTATTTCCACTTAGTTCAGTTGAAAAATCATTTTATGCAATCTCATGCTACAATTATTAAGGAATTTTAATAGCTACAGCTGCAGTTTGAACCTTGTGCATTAGCTCCTGTCTTTGATCAATGTTTTAAAGCTTCCACTCCTGATACAGTATATGAAAATCAATTAAGAAGCGTAACTGAGAAGTTATTTCAAGGTCCACTATACTTTTCAATTTCTTTCTTCTTCTGCTCCTAAGGAGAATCACCTGCTGTAGAGCACTAAAATGTGCAAGCTCTTTAGTCAGTAGCCACACCACTGTGACACTAGATGCTAAGAACACAATTGAAGAAAGTCTCAAACAATGCTGTATGCCGGCTGAAAACTGCATCAACTGCTGACAATAGACTTACAGAATACGCTGCCATAAAAAAGGAAGTGTCTCTCTTAGAGGAAAAACTTCCCATGGAGAGACAAGGAGACATATGACAAAACTGGCCCAGGCAGTACAAACATTGAATATAAAAACATAACAAGGGACAACCATTTTGTGTGCCTAATGTATCTGGGACTGTCGATTCTGAATTGGTCTTTTGAGCCATACACGGGCTCAAGGAACTTCATTATCAGGGGCGTCTTCTTTCTGTTGACTATTAGCTTCTCCAGTAGACTGTAAGAACCATATGAGCAGGGCCAGCATGTACCAAGTCTACTGCATTGTATTTTCCCGAGCCCTTGCTCTGCACAGAGTAAATGACCAATAAACTCCATTGATTGATTGATTCAAATTGTAGGACAACTATATGTACATGCTAATGTTTGCAGAAAAGTTTCATAGTTTGTCATTGACTTTCCCGGTCACAAAACGTGTGACAGTCTTTGCTGGTTTTCTGCCAGCCCATCAACTCATTCTTTACTGTATCCACTCCTTTATTTGGGAGGAAGGGAGGACGAAGGCAGAAGAAGAAATAAAGGGAAAGATTTTATTTCATATTCTTGCCCTTTGTCGATTGTCTGTTCTCCATTTCTAACCATGCAAGACATCAGTTCACATGTCTTTCCCTGAGGAGAGGATGTGTAAACAGCACTGCTCTGGGACCAGGGGAGACCATATTGCTCCGACACAGACAGTTGTTCGCCTGGCTCTTGAAATGTTGCTTTCTATTTCCCCTATCCTTTCAATAAATGGTATTTACTGGGTGGCTGCTTATTCTGTGCTAAGCACTGCATTAAGTACTTGCATAAGATAAGTGGTGGAACCAGGTTAGAACCCCATCACCTGAATCTGTGTCCTGTGATCATTCCAGTGGGACATGCTGCTACTATATTGTTCTTTCTCAAGTGCCTAGTACAGTGCTTGGCACACAGTCAGCACTCAATAAATATCACTGATAGATTGTTTTAAAGAGCATGTGTTGTTAATCTGACAGTGAAGCAAAATGCACTGCCCGAGTCACACAGTTTTATCTCCAGCTCTTGAACTAACAGTAAATCTCGGATTCATTCAGTCGGTCATATTTGTTGAACACTTATTGTGTGCAGAGCACTGTACTAAGTGCTTGGGATAGTACAGTGCAGCAATAGAGACATTCCCTGCCCACAACGAGCTTACAGTCTTGAGTGATCTTATTGTGTGCAGAGCACTGTACTAAGTGCTTGGGATAGTACAGTGCAGCAATAGAGACATTCCCTGCCCACAATGAGCTTACGTTGAGTGAGTTTATGAATTACATGACTTATAGGAGGGGGAACTGATATTCCCCTACAACTCTGTGGGAAGAGATTTCTACACTACAGTCAAATAAATTATAATCTCTACTACAGTCTCTCCCTCTATCCCTCCCCCTAGACTGTAAACTCCATAAGGGTGGGAACTGTATCTATCAAAAAGCCTATCATGAAGAATACAGTGGAAAGAAGAGGAGCAAAGAATAACACTGATAATGAGGTTTACCTAAAATGTTAATGACAGGAAAGCTAATGCTAAAATTGAGATAAAATGAGAGGAGGTGTTATGAAAAGGTGTTATAACCTATAAGTAGTCTCTCAGTTCCCTCCTTATATTCAGCTTTAGTCACTTCTATAAATATTATTGAGGAAGTGCCCCTTAAGCAATGGCAGTCATCCCATCCCTAGCACTTATGTACATATTTTTTTATTCTGCCTTTTCCCTCTCTCTAATTTAAATATCTGTCTTCCCCTTTAGATTGTAAATTCATTATGGGCAGGGATCAAGTCTACAAGCTCTATTGTTCTGTACTCTCCCAAGATTTTAGTCACAGTGCTCTATGCCCAGTAAGAACACAATAATACTACTTATTGATTGTTTGCTTCTGAAAACTTGGGCTCAGATGAAGATTTCAACAATTCCAGGATCTTTTAACTTTATTTTTCATAGTAAAAAAGCAGTAGGATTACCCTGACCTACTGGGACATGAGAAATGAATTTTCTCCTCAAAGTTAATTTTTGTTGTGGTATCTTGGTAACCTAATATAGTAAAGAACATGGGGCTAGGAGCCAGGAAACCTGGGTCCTAACCCCATTGATCTTCTGCATGCCCTCAAGGATGTCACTTGACCTGTCTGAGTTCCAAATTCTGCATCTATGAAAAATGGAACACACTCCACCTCTCCTTAATACACAAGGATGTTGTGAGGACAAATGAGATAACAATGCTCAGTGGAAAGAGCACGGGCTTTGGAGTCAGGGCTCATGAGTTCGAATCCCAGCTCTGCCACTTGTCGGCTGTGTGACTGTGGGCAAGTCACTTAACTTCTCTGTGCCTCAGTTCCCTCATCTGTAAAATGGGAATTAAGACTGTGAGCCCCACGTGGGACAACCTGATTCCCCTATGTCTACCCCAGCACTTAGAACAGTGCTCGGCACATAGTAAGCGCTTAACAAATACCAACATTATTATTATTATGGTGGGAAATCTTGGAAAATAAAATGTTTCTACAAATTTAAGAAATCATTATTTCAATGGAAGTATCATATGATAATAATGTGGGATTGCATTCCATTTAATGGATATTACTGAATGTAGCAGAATAATCTCTTGAGATAAGTCAGAATTGTTGGCAATATGCCTTCTCCCCAGTAAATTTCAAATGTTCCCAAGATAAAGGAAAACTATAAAGAGTCAAGGAACAGGGGGCAGAAAGGAGAAAGCTCAAAGTAAAGAAAAATCTACATCAGTAACTGTAATTTGGATTTCTGATGATGCAGTTAACCAAGTTTTAACCCAATTTAGAACATGAAGAGTATACAATGCAATTTTTTTTTAAACTATGGGAAAGTAAGACCATAATCTGCCTAAAATTTGAATGATGTATTCAAGCAGAAAGTAATACTTTATTTTTTTAAAAAGAAATTATATCATATTTTATCAGATAATCTATTATCAGATATTATATCAGATAATTTGTGGGGAGATCCTAACCATAATGTGAAATCAATTTAAGACTCATTTCTCATATTAAGTTTAGCTCCAGCAGATAAACCTCTGGGATGTGAGTACCAAGAGTTGGTGGGAGGAGCAGTGGCTGTTAATGAAGGGGGGCTACATACTATTCAGCCTGAAAGCAGGGTGGTAAACACAATCTTCTGTTAGAAATCTTTTATTTGATGACTGCTTACTGTTCACTATGACCCATATAGTTTTCTCTTCCCTGCTAAATAAAATCATTTTTTAAAAAATTCAGATGGCCACTGCATTCAAAGGCCAGATGGTAACAATGGGGTAAGACTCTTGTGATTTTGGGAAAGGGCTCAGTACTTTTCTTTTTCAATTACGTTAGGAATTTCCTCAATGAAATGAGATTAACAAAATAATTATTCAGAATAATTTCCTTAAATAGGTTAGGATAATTAAAAAAAGTGTACCAATTGGCTAAATGTATGTTTTTCCTTAAAAGATTATAATTCAATACTAAGGAGAAGCCTTGAATGCCTAAATGCACATAAATTAAAAAAAAAATAATAACCATCTAGAGCAGTTAAGACTTTCTTGATAAAACAAGTAATGTTTGATGCATAGGAAACTAATTTTTGCTTAAACATTATAATGTAGTTATTTCTTTCTAGATTGACTAGCTATAGGTGTCACCTTAAAGTAATTAAACTCACCAATAAAATGCAGGATTTAAAATAATATACACAGCAATTTGCAGCCCAATAAGGAGTTAATTTTCTTTCCCTTTGAATATAAAGGGGTAGCATTTTACTCAAATGAGAAATTTAAGATTCGTAATAATCTCTGGGAAGATGAGAGACCCAAAGGTATAATAATAATAGTATATATTTGAAATCTTAATTCAACTAAAACTTTCTAAGCAACAAGAGGTTAATAGAGGCTCTCCGTGCTCAGGGATCTGGTGTGAAGCTTTTGATCTTCACAGGTTAGGATTCAAGAGGTGATTCTTGTAGGAAGTTTTAGAATTTCCTACAATTTCCTATAAGAATGAAATATTATGAAAGAATAAAGTCAACTGATTGGGCCATTTAATTCATTTTCAAAAAATTAATTTCATCCATATTTCTTGGAAAAATGCCATTGATGAACTTTCCAAAGTAGTAATCCTGTCCAATTTTGTATATCTTTCTTCATATTTCCAATCTTTTTAATATCTGAACCAATGACATCATCTCCAGCTTCTTGAGCATTTTATCAGTTTCTTCTGTGTGCTATACATTATCATAAAACCAGTCCATCATATTTATTAAGTGCTTACAGTGTGCAGACCACTTTGCTAACCACCTGGGAGAGAATACAATATAACAAGTTATAGACACATTGCCTGGCTACAGCAAGCTAACATATAATAATAATTATGCTATTTGTTAAGCACATATTACGTACCAGCACTGTATTATGCGTTGGGGGAGACAGAAGCAAATCGGGTTGGGCATGGTCCCTTTTCCCATGTGGGACTCACAATCTGAATCACCATTTTACAGATGAAGTAACTGAGGCACAGAGAAGTTAATAATAATGATGGCGCTTGTTAAGCGCTTACTATGTGCTGAGCACTGTTCTAAGCGCTGGGGTAGATACAGGGTAATCAGGTTGTCCCACGTGGGGCTCACAGTCTTAATCCCCATTTTATGGATGAGTTAACTGAGGCACCGAGAAGTTGTGACTTGCCCAGAGTCACACAGCTGATTAGTGGCGGAGCCACGATTAGAACCACGACCTCTGACCCCCAAGCCCGGGCTCTTTCCACTATGCCATGCTGCTTCTCTAGTTAAGTGATTTGCCCAAGGTCACAGAGTGAATGAGGACTTAGAACACAGTCAGTTCTTCAGGATTTCACAGCATTCTCCCAACAATTAAGCTCCAAGCTCTGCGTAATAAACACGGAGCTATAGTAGTCGTAGAAGTAGCATTTATTGATCTAACTGTAATTGTGTCTGATGTGGTACTTACAGTGCTCTACATATAGTCAGCGTTCAGGAAATACCATTGATTGATTAGAGAGTTCTAATCTGGGAGGAAAAAAAATGAGTCAGAGGAGTTGAGGGTGTGATACAGCTAAAAGGTTGGCATGGGAGGAAGGTAGAAAGCAGGTTGGGGAATACCCAGTGAAGAGAGAATATGAGTAAGGTGGGCCAGATGGTGGAGTCCCTTGAAAAAGTAGAGATCTTTGAAGAGAAGAGAGATGTGGGCTAAGCAATCAATCACATTTATTGAACGCTTACTGTGTGCAGAGCACTGTACTAAGGACTTGGGAGAGTAAAATACAGCAAGTTGGTAGACAAGTTCTCTGCTCACTAGGAACTCCCCATTTTACAGATGAGGTAACTGAGGTAACAGGTACGTAGAAGTGAAGTGACTTGCCCAAAGTCATACTGTAGATAAGTGGCAGAGCTGGGATTAGAACCTAGGTCTTTCTGACTCCCAGATTTAGGCCAGGATGCTTCTTTCACCGATTGATTTATCTCATCCCTGCTAATGGTGTTCCACTGCCTCAGTGGGAAAGAATAAACCTGGTAAATGGGCAAAAGTACAGCACACTGTACTGTAGGTGGACAGTGTTTATGATGAATACCATGGTCTAGCCAAAGGCAGTTGATAGACCTATTTTAGTTGTCAAAGCTTGGGGCTCTGTGTTAGCACATCATAAAAAATGTTCTCTGTTCCCTTTTTAGGTCTCAATCTACTTGGATAACAACGAAAAACAAATGGAACAATTCCACAAACAGTAGCATCTGCTTGTTACCACTCTGTCTTTATTTTGCGGGTGTGTGCATGTTTTCAGAGGTCAGGATTCTTAGGCAGTGCAATTTGGCCCTTACTGTAATTCTGCTGAAAATTAAATTCATGGTTTTGTTTTCTTCTTTTTGATTATTGCATTTTCCTCTCTAAGTGCTTTTTAAATGTTCCATTCTTTAAACTTTTTGATCCTTACAATTCTTCTTTGGATCGCCTTCCTGAACTTAAAACATGATCAAATTATTGCTGTACTCTGAGATCTTCATCTGTGTCTAATCCACTTTAGAAGCAAATGCTTTCTTGTTTTCAGAATTATCCATGGACATAATGCATGGATAAGCACCAGAGTAAGTTTATAGTATTGTGCTGATTTGAATTCCGTTTCTTCCCTGCATCTTAGGACTCCTTGCAGATGCTGAAGTTAGCATAATCACTGTAGACAGTAGACTGTAAACAGTAGACTGTAGACAGTAAATTTTTTTTTTATTTATTGTCTAGTCTTCCCACTGTTCTATGGCTTATTGATTCTTTCATTCATTTTAAATCTAACTTAAAAATCAATTTTTCTTTGTGACATATTGGTCTTAATTGGAATTTAAAAAAAATTCCTCTTTTTAATCTCCCATTATTTGCCTTGTTTCAATTTAATGACTTGAAAGGGATGAAAAGAATGAAAATCTTTTTTCCCTTGAATTTCTTCCTTTATGATAATCAAATGAAATGGAAAGATATAGAAGCAAAGAGACAACGAGTGGCAGACTTTTGGTTCTTTGCAGCAAAGAGACCTGAGTTTGTGACTGGAAAATTACCTCTTCCCTGGCTCCATCCTTCCTCCAAAGACTTGGACTTCCAGTGGATCCCCAAAGCCCCATTTAAGGAATGCCACCATTTCATCTTTTGACCCTTTCTCTTCCCATCTTCAAAACCATCTGGAAAATCACACTTCCTCTAAGGGGCCATCTCTAAATAAGCCCTCATTTTCCTTAATGGTCCTCCCTCCTATTCCCCCTCCATTCTGTTTCACCTATGAACCTCACCCACCCCAAGCCCCACAGCACTTAAAATATTAAAATACATATTCTTATACTCCCCCAGCAGCATGAACTTGTAGATAGAGCATGGGCTTTGGAGTCAGATAGACCTGAATTCTAATCCTGGCTCTGCCACTTGTCTGCTGTGTGACCTTGGGCAAGTCACTTGGCACCTCTTGGCCTCAGTTACATCATCTGAAAGTGGGGATTAAGACTATGAGCCCTATGTAGGACATAGACTTTGTCCAACCTGATTAGTTTGTACGTACCCCAGCTCTTAGAACAGTGCTTGTCATAAAGTAAGCACTCTACAAATATTATTATTACCTGTAATTTATTTTAATATGTGCCCCCCACTCTGGACTGTAAGCTCTTTGCGGACAAGAATCTACCAACTTGATTGTATTGTACTTTCCAAGTGCTTCATATAGTGCACTACATACAATAAGCACTCAATAAATACAATGGCTTGACTGAATTCTGAGAGCATTATGCTCAGGCCCAATCCAGCTGGGTAGGTCAGTGGAAAGTAAATTAAACCCTGTGCTGGTATCCCAGATGTATACAGGTCTAGTTTTATCACAGACTCTTAACTGTCCCAGGAGTTGGGCAGCTTGAATCAGGCATCCATAAGTCAATTTCCGCTGACTTACCAACATCCTCTCTTCGATGGATAGAGATTTGGTAGGGAGGAGGAATAACTCTACCATTTAATCTCTTGACACTTTCTCTGACCTCCAAAGGCACAGCCTCCAAGCCTGCTCAACAGACGTCAGGGAGAAACAGATAACTGAGCTTCCCAATCCTAGATCAGCTGTAGGGTACTTCTTCTCTATGATGTTTATCATCATTCTACCAACTTATTCAGGTCAAAGCTTCCAAGAACTCTCTCCAAGATGACTGCTGCTTACTATTTTCTCTCTCAATTTACCATGCTGCCTTCCATTTTCAACTACCAATTAAACCTTGTCATTCCTATCAGCAACAGATTTATAATACTAAGAAGAAAAAGAATAATTGTGGCATTTGTTAAGCACTTACTATGTGCCAGGCACCGTTCCAAATGCTGGGATGGATACAAGCAAATCGTGTTGGACACAGCCCTGTCCCACAGCGGGCTAACAGTCTCAGTCTGCATTTTACAGATGAGGTAACTGAGGCACAGAGAAGTTAAGTGACTTTCCCAAGGCCACACAGCAGAAAAGTTGCAGAGACGGGGTTAGAACCCATGACAGTATGACTCTCAGGCCCATGCTTTCTCCACTACACCATGTTTTACCCATCATTTCTTTAGTGATTATTCCTCACTGTTGTCTATTTCAAAAATCTTAAAATACTTGATATTTCCTTTTTATTATGGTATTTGTTAAATGTTTACTGTGTACCAGGCACTGTACTAATCACTGGGGTAGATACAAGCTAATCAAGTTGGGCAGAGTCCATGTCCCTCTTAGGGATCACTTTATTCCTCATTCACAGATGGGATAACTGAGGTCCAGAGTAGTGAAGTGACTTACTCAAGGTCACACAGCAGACAAGCCAGAATTAGAACACATGATCTTCTGGCTCCCAGGCCCATGGGATACCTAGACAAGTACTACATCTCCCTAGGATGGGGCTGATTCCAATGACCACCAGGGCAGAGGGAAAAGGGGCAGTTTTCCTCCCCTCTGGGTGAGATTCCCAGTAAACCTTAGCTTGGGGAACAGGGAAGTAAATGGCACTGCAACCACCACCGGGGGCCTCTGGCCCTATCACTCTTGGATGTGTTTTTTCCCCTCGTCCCCTCTCCTCTGCTTGAAGTCACACACCTTAAGTCACACTTCAGGATGCTCTTTTGTGAGTTTCTTCCTCTGGCCCCTGTCCGTCCCTCTCTTCCCCTCACTCCCTGTCCAAGGTCCAAAGAAGGAGTCCCACGAATATGGCCAGCAGACCCTGGTTTTGGCCCCCAGGGCCTGGGTCTGAAATTACTGACTTTCCCCTCTTTCACCACCACAGGAACCCTTGTAAAGAGCCAGACCAGTGGTCCATCATCCTCCCCAATCCCCAACCAAGTGGCCCTGGTATCTCTTCATGGCCCAACTATCTCTGGCTGCTACTATGCTTTACTTTATGATTACACTAATTATCTTGAGTTAGGAAAGAAGATTTCATTAATAAAAGCATTAAATAATGAATACTGCTTCCCACTAGGCTGTCAGCAGCCCTTTGAACTTGAGCACAAAAGATGTGTTTTAAGACAGGGTATTTTATGCCTCAGTAACTGATGTGATACTGTGAAAATCCAGTGGGGAGGGTGACATATGTGTTCTCCTATTAATAAGGGTCAAGCTCATCACCTGTCTCTGAAACATTTAGAATCCATTCAGTTGCCCTCAGATTTGAATGATGAAGACATATCAACAACCTTATCAAATAAATTACTTAGTACATAAGAGACAAAATAATATTAAGCCTTATAAAGTCAAGACATATATGTACAAGGCAAATGCTTATGTCATATTGGGTTAATCTAGCTCAAGAGTACTGTATTTTCCTTTCATTCTTTTTTCTTCTTGCTTACATATAATAAAAGAGAATGAGAGATAAAATCAACTGCCTTTCTCTCCAAACAACTGACTCTCACCCTCTTGTCATCTATCATCATTGTCATAATCTTTATTATTAACAATGGTATTTATTGAGTGGCTACAGTGTGCAGAGCATTGTATTATATTCTTGGGAAAATGCTAGAAAAACAGCATGGCCTAGAGAGCATGGGCCTGGAGGAGGAAAGAACTGGATTAGGATCCTAATCCCAGATCTGCCAGTTGCTTGCTGTATGACCTTGAGTAAGTCACTTCACCTTTCTGTACTTCAGTTTCCTCAGCTGGATAGCTGTTCTCCCTCCTACTAAGATTCTGAGTCCCATCTGGGACAGAGACTGTGTCCAACCTAATCAATTTGTACATACTCCAGTACTTAGAACTGTGTTTGACACATAGTAAACCCTTAACAAATATCGTAAACACAGCACAAATGAAAGACTTGCCTTCTGCTTTCAGAGGTTTACAGGCAAATGGGGGAAACGGACATAGATATCAAATGCTAAATTCATAATAGGGAAAAAAATAAGAACACAATAAGAAAAGAATTAGTAGAAAAGTATATAGATAACAAATATAGACATATTTGCAAGTGTTAACAGAGCCAATATGGTGGCATGTCCATGAAGGTCAAATAGTAATCAGGGAGAAGAAAATGAGGTTTTGTGAGGGCTTTGAATGAGAGATTAATTTTGACTGAGATGAGGTCAAAGGAACTTCTAGACAGGGAAAAGGGCAATTAAGAATTGGAGAGTCACAAATGAACAACTATTTCAATTAGCTTGGGAGGAAAGCTGAACACATGCTGAGTCTGTACAAAGCATTGTGGATAGGTAAGAAGGAACCTGCTGGTGGAGAGCCCTGAATCAGTGATGAAAACATTTTCCATCCAGTGGGGATTAAGTGGGTGAGCATTGAATGTTTTTGATTTAGGAATTGATTCATTCAAAATACTGTATAAAGATGATATATTTGTAGGCTATACTCAAGAGAGAAAAGACTTGAGGTAGGATACCAATAAAGAGGCTGACAGAGTAAACTCATTTGCAGTTGACTCATCTCTCTGGCTGTTCATTCTTGGTCTCCTTTGTGGGCTCCTCTCTCCCTTCCTCCTCTCCCTCCTATCCACTAACTGTATGGGTTCCTCAAGGGTCAGTTCTTGGTCCCCTTCTGCTCCACATCTATACTCACTCCCTTGGTGAACTCATTCGCTCCCACAGCTTCAACTATCATCTCTATGCCGATGACACCCAAATCTACATCTCCTCCCCTGTTCTCTCCTCCTTCCTCCAGGCTCGTATCTCCTTCTGCCTCCAGGATGTCTCCTCTTGGATGTCTGCCCCCCACCAAAAACTCAACCTGTCTAAAACTGATCTCCTTATCTTCCCTCCCAAACCCTGTCCTCTCCCTGATCTCCCTGTCACTGTGGATGGCACGACCATCCTTCCCGTCTCACAGGCCCGCAACCTTGGTGTCGTCCTTGACTCAGCTTTCTCATTCACCCCACACATCCAATCCGTCACCAACACCTGCCGGTCTCACCTTCACAATATCGCCAAGATCCACCCTTTCCTCTCCATCCAAACGACATCATCCTGGTACAAGCTCTCATAATATCCTGACTGGATTATTGTATCATCCTCCTCTGGGATCTCCCTTCCTCTTGTCTCTCCCCACTCCAGTCTATTCTTCATTTCGCTGCTTGGATCATCTTCCTACAGAAACACTCTGGGCTTATCACTCCCCTCCTCAAAAACCTCCATTGGCTGCCTATCAACCTTTGAACAAAACAAAAACTCGTCACTCTTGGCTTCAAAGCTCTCCATCACCTGACCTCCTTCTACCTCACCTCCATTTCTCCTTCTACAGCCGGTCACCCCATACACTCCACCACTCTGCCACTAACATCCTCATGGTCCTTCATCCATGCCTGTCCTGCCGTCGACCCCTGGCCCACGTCCTACCACTGATCTGGAATGCCCTCCCTCCTTACATCCTCCAAACTAACTCTCTTCCCCTCTTCAAAGCCCTACTGAGAGCTCACCTCCTCCAGGAGGCCTTCCCAGACTGAGACTTCCCTTTCCCTTTGCCCCTCCTCCCCTCCCCATCCCCCCACTCCCTCTGTGCTTCCCCCTTCTCCTCCCCACAACACTTGTGCATAATTGTAGATATTACTCTATTTTATTAATGATTTGTATATATCTATGATTCTATTTATCTTGATGGTATTGATACCTGACTACTTATTTTGTTTTGTTGTCTGCCTCCCCCGTTTAGACTGTGAGCCCGCTGTTGTGCAGGGATTCTCTCTGTTGCCGAGTTGTACATTCCAAGCACTTAGTACAGTTCTCTGCACATAGTAAGCACTCAATACGACTGAACAAATGAATTAATGAAAGACAGACAGGAAAGAGTAAGTACGTGACATAATAGAGAGATAAAATAGGCAGAATTTAGAAATCAAATTAAATTGTGAGAAAAAAGAAAGGAGTTCAAGATAACACCATGGTGACCAGCTTCTGGAACTGAGAGGCTTGGAGTATTGTCAACAGTAATGGAAAAGGTAGGAAGAGAGATGAGCTTTAAGAAGAGAAGATGAGCTGTTTAGTTTTGACACAGTGAGTTTAAAGTTCTGGCAAACATCCAGATGATATCCTGGAAGCAGGAAGAAAGGAAAGATTGTAAAGCAGGTGACAAGACAGAATTTTTCAGCGCTCTACATAGGGGAGATAACTCAAACCATGTGAGCATATATGCTACCTGAGAGAATGGATGCAGAATGAGAATAGTAAAGGAGACAGAAATGAGCTTAGTAGGATATTGAGGCTTGAAGATACCCACAATTAAAGAGTAAATGGAAGAAGAAAAGCCAGCAAAGAAAACTCATAGGGACCAGATAAGCAGGCCAGTTAACAAAACCAAGGTATGAGACAGTGTCTAAGAGGGGAGATTGGTCATAAGTGTTGAAGGTAGATAGCTCAAAAAGAAATAGAACAAAAGTGGAGTTTATTATTCTTATCATGAATGAGGGCACCTGGGCAAGTGCTCTCTCAATAGAGGGTAGAGAGTGGAATACAAATTTCAGGGAATTGAAAAGAATGTTGGTAGAGACTAAACAGAATAGGCATACAAAGATCTAAAAGAATTAGAAGGGAAAGTAGACAAGAGAGAAATGCAGTAATAGTTGGAGAGTATGGTGGAGTTAATGGAAAACTTTTTCAGTCTAGGGAGACTTATGCTTATTTGTTGGTGAAGGTATCAGAGAAGGTGGATCCTGGAGGAAGACAAACAGGGGGAATATGAGAGCAAGACTTTTAAAGGTAAGAGTGAACAGGATCTAAACTCATAATAGGAAAGCTGGATTCTAAGAATAGATGGGAAAGTTCCCCTTGAGATGAAATTGGGAAGGAGGAAAATTTGGATAACTGGCTAGGAGAACCTTGAGGTAAAGGTGACCTTTAGAAACTTTGGGTCTTCCTCCATCTTATCAACAAAACTGGGAGTTAAAACAAAACTGGGACTTAAGCCTTTAGAGATCAGAGGGGAAGTAAATAGGAGTTATAGTTGCACAGGGAAGAAGTTAAACTATCTGGAAAAAACGGTGAAGGCTCTAGGTGACGAGGTGAATAGGAGAGAAACAATAATGATGCTTTGCATTAGCGAAGAATGATAGAATTATAGGCTATAAGGATGGAGACTGCAGCAAAGGATAAATTAGTGTTGAAAAAGCGCCAAAATAATTCATCTGGGCAGTTTAAAGAGTGGAGAAAATAGACTTTTGAGTTGTCTAAGGAGGTTGGCATGGTGATAGTGGCAGAAGTACAATGCTGCCTGGGAGTCAGTTTGCTGGAGAGGACCATCTTGATGTGGGGGAAATCTAGCAAAGGCACAGGTGGAGAGGATCCAGGGACCAGATATCTCAATGGGGTGGGGAAGAACTGTTGTGGAGGAGGAGGGTATTTGTGCCATGTGTCAGGTTATGTGGAAATGACCTGAAAATCATACAGGAAGGCTTCAACTACAACATCCCTTCTGACATTCAAAAATCAACACCTTGCTTTCACTTCTCCATACTGGTATCCATGTCACAATACTAGCTTTATATAGGACATCAGTTCCATTTGGATCCAGGTAGCCTGATAGAAATAAGTTCCTCTTGGAATACCATTTTTGTGGACTCACCAGATGTTTAAGCCGGGTCCCTTCGCTGCTTCCACCTAAATCTCCCCATATCCTGGCCTTTGGCTTCGTTCACCCCCTTTCCCATATCACAAATTTTGCCATTGTTTTAGTCCATATATCTCCACAGTCAAATTTTATTATTTTCACTGTTTTTAGCAAATACTACCACTTCTGGGTTGCATTAAGAGCCTTGTTCTTCCCACTACTGTTGCTGCTGGGAACACTTTCCACTGCTATAAAACTGAACATTGGTAAAAATGACTGAATTGAATACAGAGGAAGGTGGGCAAATAGGAAGGTGGCATGCAGATGAGAGAGCTTAGTACAGTTTTCTAAACACAGTGAGTGCTCATTAAATATCACTGATTAACTGTGGAATGATCAAAATGCATGGAATGGGACTGGGCTTCATTGGTGTTGGTGGATGAGGTGGGGTGAGAGAATTAAGAAATATGAACAGGGATGAAATGAAACCGCTTGTAAGCCCATCAAACGGCAGGGACTGTCTCTATCTGTTGCCGATTTGTTCATCCCAAGTGCTTAGTACAGTGCTCTGCACATAGTAAACGCTCAATAAATACTATTGATTGATTAATTGAAAAAGCATGGCCCTTGGAGTCAGAGGACCTCGGTTCTAATCCCGGCTCCACCACTTGCCTGCTGTGTGACAATGGCACATCATTTAACTTCTCTGTGCCCTAGTTTCCTCAGCTGTAAAATGAGAATTCACTATCTGTTCTACCTCCAATTTAGACTGGAAGTCCCTTTTAGGATGGAGACTGTATTCAATCTCATTAGCTTCTAGCCAGCACAGAGCTTTGTAGTGCTTGGAACTTAGTAAGCATTTAACAAATATCACAATTAAATGAGCAAATTATATGCTAATATCAGGGCTGCATTAAGAGGCCAGAAATTGGAGTAAACAGCCTGGTTTAGTGTGAATTTAGAAGGAAAGCAGGGACTGAGCAAGTATGAAGGCCTACCTTGATCTACATTTATATGTAAATGTATGAAGTTGGGTCTTTGTCACGTAGGGGTTAGGCAGCCATACGTTGATCTGACTGCAGGGAAAGAAAGTTGAAAATCAGGTTTGGCACAGTATTGGTCCCACATGGGGCTCATGGTCTACAGGCTTAGTACAGTGCTCTATACAAAGTAAGCACATTAATAAAATGAATGAATAAAGGGAAGAGAGAAGTGGTACTGGAACCCCATGTTACAGATGAAGTAACTGAGGAACAGACAAGCTAATTGACAAGGTACACAGCAGACAAGTGGCAGAACCGGGATTAGAACCCAAGTCGTCTGACTTCCAGACACATGTTCTTTCCACTAGATCATGAGGTTGAAAATCTCCTATTGTTATGGCAAAACAGATAAATTTTAAAACACTACTTTGGTGGCAAAATACATGCATTGTTGATGCATTTCTTCAGAAAAAAACATGCCTGACCATAAAACCAGATGGCTAGCACTCTCTATGTGAATTTATTGCTCTCCAAAGTATTAGCCAAAAATGTCTTGGTCTTATTGAGAGTTTTCCACAGTAAACCACCAATGCTGGGCTATAGTTTGGGTAAGGAAAAACATTCTTAAACACCAAAATGAAAATACATATAAGAAACCATTGATCCTTTTCTCCAATGAGAAAAATAAAGATGAGTAAACAAAAAAGAGTTTTGTTTTTTGTTTAACAAAAGACATATTGACAGCACAAAAGGAAGAAGAAAAATGAAAACTCGATTAGGTAGACAAGAGTGAAGCTTGTTAGAAAAGGCTGAAGAGAAACACAGACTCTCTTTAAAAAACGTGGCAGAGGCAGGTGGAGAATCAAATTGTTTTCAAGGCAGACAAATGGCTGCAAAATGAAATACAGGAAAATGTGAAGTGTTGCATGACTAGTAAACATTTAAAGAGCAGACATAATGAATAAGGTATGAGGACAATGGAAACTCTATGTTGCATCTACCTGAGTATTGACAGGTTGTATAATAAAGTGAATAGATAGCCACAAGAGTAGAAAAGGAAGAATTCAAAATTGGTTACTTGTTTTATATGAGAAACATAAAAGGGAAAGGACAGAGAGAAAGAAACAATTTTAATTTTAATATCAAAATAAAGGAAGAGAAATCTGGAGATGATGACTAAAGGATAGTTGTAAATTCTGAACACTCAAATAGAATGCAGAAATGAAATAAAATTCAGTAATATTTCTAAAGGGAGTCACTTTGAGAATAGGAGTTTGTGGTTTCATGTTAGTTTACTTGAGCAACTACCTCCTCTAGAAAATAATGTACACCAACAGTAACAGCACCATGGTCCTTAACCCTTGTCTCAGGAGATGACAATAAAACAGAAATGACAGAGTGAACAAAAACTATAGTAGGGCTCTACAAGCTGAATCAAATTTATTACTAAAGACACTGTTTTTAACAATCATTTAGCAGCAAGACTCAGATTTAAAATCTGATTTTTAAAAAGTATTTGGGTATATTCAAGTGGGTGAATGAAATTCATTACATTCATTCATTCAATCATATTTATTAATAATAATAATAATGTTGGTATTTGTTAAGCGCTTACTACGTGCCAAGCACTGTTCTAAGCACTGGGGTAGACATAGGGGAAGCAGGTTGTCCCACGTGGGGCTCACAGTCTTAATCCCCATTTTACAGATGAGGGAACTGAGGCACAGAGAAGTTAAGTGACTTGCCCACAGTCACACAGCCGACAAGTGGCAGAGCTGGGATTCGAACTCATGAGTCCAGATTCCAGGGCCCGTGCTCTTTCCACTGAGCCACGAGAGCACTTACTGTGTGCAGAGTACTGTACTTGGGAAAGAACAATACAGCAAATAAAGTGACAATCCGACAATCCTTTCCCATAACGAGGAGAAGGTGACAGACATCCATCCAAATAAACAGACATCAATATAAATAAACACAATTACAGATATACAGATAAGTGCTGTGGGGTGGAAAAGCAGGGAGAGAGCAAGAAGAGCAAGTCAGGGTGACACAGTACAGAATGGGAGATGAGGAAAAGTGAAGCTTAGTTTGGGTACTGAAATGATGCAGTATGGCCTTTTGGGAAGATCACAGGCCTGGGAATCAGAGGAGCTGGGTTCCAATTATGACTCTGCTACTTGTCTGCTATTTAACCTTGGGCAGGTTATTTAATTTCTCCTTGACTCAGTTATCTCGTCTCTCAGGCCCGCAATCTCGGTGTCGTCTTTGACTCGTCTCTCTCATTCACCCCACACATCCTGTCCGTTACCAAGACCTGCCGGTTTCACCTCTACAATATCGCCAAGATCCGCCCTTTCCTCTCCACCCAAACGGCTACCTTACTGCTACAGGCTCTTGTTATATCCCACCTAGACTACTGTCTTCTATCTGATCTCCCTTCCTCCTCTCTCGCTCTGCTCCAGTCTATTCTTCACTCCGCTGCCCGGCTCATCTTCCTGCAAAAACGGTCTGTGCATGTCATTCCCCTTCTTAAACACCTCTAGTGGTTGCCTATCAACCTCTGATCCAAACAAAAACTCCTCACTCTAGGCTTCAAGGCTCTCCATCACCTTGCCCCTTCCTACCTCTCCTCCCTTCTCTCTACCACCCACCCCGTACGCTCCGCTCCTCTGCCGCCCACCTCCTCACCGTCCCTCGGTCTCGCCTATCCCGCCGTCGACCCCTGGGCCACGTCCTCCCGCTGTCTTGGAATGCCCTCCCTCCTCACCTCCGCCAAACTAATTCTCTTCCCCTCTTCAAATCCCTACTTAAAACTCATCTCCTCCAAGAGACCTTCCCAGACTGAGCTCTTCCCTTTTTCCCTCTGCTCCCTCTACCCCCCCCTTCACCTCTCCACAGCTAAACCCTCTTCTCCCCCTTTCCCTCTCCTTCCCCTCAGCACTGTACTCGTCCGTTCGACTGTATATATCTTTACCACCCTATTTATTTTGTTTAATGAGATGTACATCACTCTGATCCTATTTAGTTGCCATTGTTTTTATGAGATGTTCTTCCCCTTGACTCTATTTGTTACCATTGTTCTTGTCTGCCTGTCTCCCCCGATTAGACTGTAAGCCCATCAAACGGCAGGGACTCTCTATCTGTTGCTGACTTGTTCATTCCAAGCGCTTAATACAGTGCTCTGCACATAGTAAGCACTTAATAAATACTATTGAATGAATGAATGAATGAGTAAATGAATGAATGAATTCCTCATTTCTAAAATGGGGCTTAAATTCTACTCCTGCTGAATAAGACTATGAGCCCCCTGTTGGATAGGGACTGTTTTCACCGCACTGTCTTGTATCTATTTCAGCACATTGTAAGTACTTGCCAAGTTCACTTTTTTAAAGCAGATTTTGGAATAGGAACTTATTGTTAAGAAAGGACAATATGCAATTCATCTTCTTGTATGCAGCCTTTTACACAGCATTGAAATAGACACCTTAATTTTGTTTAATTTCTCCATAACTATAGATGCTTCACAGAATGATTTGGAGATTCACTTACCAAAATGCAGAAAAAGCAATTAGTTTCTTTTTTAATGACACTGTATGGTATAGAATAACAGTGAAGTCAGAAGGTATAAATAAGGAATGGCACAAACAAGAGAAGTTGTTTCTATAAAACAGAATGATTTCAATAGAGTTGCACAATTATATTGTTTTCTTCCAAGATGCCCTATTCTTACTAAGCATATTTAAAAGCACTTTTGTTTAATATACAAGGTCTAGCTGCTTGTACAAACTTTCATGCTCTGGAGTTACACATAATAAATAACCAGTGCCCTGGTAATTCTGTGTTAATGCAAATGATGTGATAGTCATCTGAAAATTTGTCTCTGTGTAAGTAAAATAATCACCTTGAGGCCAATTCTTCCCTTCCCTGACGGGGGACAAGATTATAAGGTCCTTGAGAGTGGGGATCATATTTACTCACTCTGTTGCATTGTACTCTCACAAGAACACACTATAGTGCTCTGTGCTCAATAAACTTCATTGATTGATCTACTGAACATAATACTATTGGGAAGAAAGACAGAGGAAAGTAATAGTCTATCAGAGTATTGTCTATTGGAAACAGTATGCGAGTCAGGAGTCTTGGTTCTTCTGATTCTACTCCTAGACTTTTCTAATGCGTGACTTTGGGCAAGTCAAGTTAAACTCTATGCGTCAGGTTCTTCAGCTATAAAATAGGGGTGATAATATTGCCTCTTCCCATCTCACAGGGATGTTGTGAGCATAAAATAAGATGCTGATGTGGAAGCACTTTGGAAAAAAAGTATGGATAAAAGATAGTACCATACAATACTCCCTTACTGCATTTGCCAAAATGCTTTTCATGAATAAATCTGTTTCTGACAGAGGCTGGGTCCCTGTCATCCATGGGTCTTTCTATGTGGGCAGAGGAAAGAATAAAGGGTTTGACAGCTGATGGACTAACCTGTCTTTTGTAATTTATAGGATGGATAAACAATTAATACAGACCTGAAAGAATGGTCTGGGGGAAAATGTGAATAGAATTCACAGTTCTATCAAGAAAACAGCAGAGACAGTATAGACAGCTATGTCCTAGCTTACACTATCATTTTGCAACTATCATAGCTTATTGACCAGGTACATGTCTACTATGACCATTACCTCTACAGTTCAATCAGTGAATTCCGGGAAGGAACACTTTAAAACTAGAAGCCAAAAGAACAAAACCCCAAAGCTAAAATTAGAGTCTTCACTTTATGCAGAAACTTAAAATAAGACATGCAACCTATATCTCTAAGTGCTCAATGGGGCATCATCAATCAAAGAAGAGATTGGAGAAATCATTTACAGAAAGAAGTGGAATAGAAAGAGAAAAAGAGAAAATCTATTAAAAACAAAATGAAAATATAATTATCCTAAGAGTTTGGTAACCCAAGATAGATTAGATCCACATACAGATGAAGGGAAAGCCCTTGAAAATTCTAGAACTACCTCATTCTTCAGGAAACTTCCTTGAAAGAAAAAACAAAAACCTTTGCACTATATGTCAATCACTCATCTAGTGACATCAGAGAAATAAACATTCAGTTATCTGGGAGAATTTGTGCAAAAGGGGCCTAGCAAATTAGAACAAAAAAAGAGTGTCTAAAAGTCATAAAATAATTCTGTGAGAAAACTGTTTAAAACCACAGCCTCTGACTTCCCAGAATGATACGTTGCCTACCCAGTATTGATTTCTCATCTCTATTTCTCTTCTAAATAGTCCTATAGTTATTAATAATCATAGAAATAGCAATGATAATGAATAATAGTTGTAGTATTAAGTGGTTCACTAGACTGTAAATTTATTATGGGTAGGGAATGTGTCTGATAATTCTGTTGTATTATACTCTCCCAAGAGCTCAGTAATGGACTCAAAAAATACCACTGATTAACTATACTAAGCAGTGGGGTAGATTCAGGCTAATTCATTCATTCATTAATTCAATCGTATTTATTGAGTGCTTATTGAGGCTAATCATCTCAGACCAATCCACTGTCCCACAAGGGGGCTCACATACTAAATGTGGGGGGAGAACAGTTACTGAATCAGGAAACTGAGGCACAGAGAAAGGAAGTGACTTGACCAAGGTCACAACAGAGTTGGAATTAGAACCAGGCCTTGATTGTCCATCCTCTGCTCTTTCTGCCAGGCAAAGGTACTTTTCTCAGTTTTCTTTTTATTGCTTCCATTTTTGTTTTTAATCTCTTAAGCATTCTTGGTGAATAATAATAATAATAATAATAATAATAATGATTGCGGTATTTGTTAATCACTTTCTATGTGCTAAGTACTGTACTAAGCACTGGGCTGGATACTAGCAAATCAGGTTCTGAATTCCTCCTACAAGGCACTTTTGGCAACTTCAGAAGGTAGCATGGCCTAGTGGAAAAAACACAGGCCTAGGAGTCAAAGGACCTGGGTTCTAATCCCAGTTATGCCAACTGCTTGCTATGTGACCATGGGAAAGTTACTTAACCTCTTTGGGTCTCAGTTCTCTTGTTCTCCCTCCTATGTAGACTGTACGCCCCAATCAGTGACAGACATTGACAATGACAGAAAAGAAAAAATAGACAAAGCCCCTAGCAAACAGCAAACACACTTTTCTTTGGGAACTTATTCTCAAAATTGACATGGTGTTTGCTATTTTGACTAGAATCAGAGCAAAGACCTGGTGCGGTAAAGTAATTGTTTCCTTATTATGGGATAATATGATAAGAGGTTCATGGCAGCATAAACCCTTACCACAAATAGAAATTGATTTCATGCATCATCAAAGATGGGAGGCTGATCAATATTAAGGAGTCTGGGCTCAATTATGTTTACAAAGTTTTTTAACACTATTTGTTAAGCACTTATTATGCGTCAAACACTGTTTTAAGTGTCAGGTTAGGTACAAGTTAATTACTTCAGACATTCTATGCTTCTCATGTGGCTCACAGTTTAAGTTGGACGGAAAACAGGTATTAAATCTCCATTTTAAAGTTGAGGAAGTTAAGGCAGAGAGAAGTTAGATGAGTTGACCAAAGTCACACAGAGCATGCAATTGGCAGAGTCAAGATTAGAACCCAAGTACTCTGACTCCCAGGCCTGTGCTCTTTTCATTAGGCCATGCTGTTTCTCTGCACTTCTCCTCTGAAGGTGGGTAACATCACAATGAAAGGAAAGTTTAAAGATACACAAAAATAAACACTCTTCCCTAGAAATTTTACATTTTGGTGATAAGCCTCACTAATTGGAGAGGAAAACATGAAAAGATACCACAAATATCTTTCCCTGAATTACAAGGAAGAGCAGAACATAGCCTGAGAAATATGTGCTTGCAAAGTAAAGGTTTCTCTAAAACATCACTCTATGTTATTAATATTAACATCAAAGAGTCTGTAGACCTAAGAATTCTTGAGATAGAGCCCTGGGGACAGCCCCCCCCCCCCAATAGTTATACTTACTTTGAGATGTCAAGATTCTGAATGAAGAGATTCTATTTAGATGGCAGTGATCAAGTCCTTTCTATTTTAAATAAAACAATGATGTCCCTAGGCACTTATCCAGAAAACAAGATTAACCCCAAGCTTCCCTTAGAGATATCACTCCAAAAAAGGAATTAATCACATACAGATCTACTTAACTCTTCCCTTCTTGTCCTAACCTTCAATCAGGCTTCTAATACTCTTTGGGAACCAAAGCTTTCTGTTTTCCTTGTTAGTCTCCATCTTTAAAAACACTTTAACCCCGTCAGGATCCACCTATTGGCTATCACTGGACCTGTCAAAGTAGCCCTCCTCAATTCCCACCACCCTACACTGTATCAACCCAACAAATGACATTTTTGTACACAAAATTATCCTCCTTTAATCATTATTATAATCATAATAATCAAACACAGTTCCTATCCTACATAGGACTCATATCCTCTGCCCTCTCCACTAGGCAATACTTCACTTATGCACTTCAAAGCAATCCTTGACAATTATATTGCACTCATCTTAGTAATTATATTTCAGAAATTACCTGCACCAGTAGACAGTTCAGGATATTGGTTATCAAAGAAACAGTTGTGTCACTCAGCAGCTGGATGTCTAAGCAGCCCTATTTAGCAATGTACCACTTACTCCATTGGGTGAAGAAGTTCAGAACAGGTATCCTAAAAGGGCCCTGCCTCACTCAAGTAAACTGGGCTCAACAGCAGAGCCAGCTTCATAAAGTCATGCAACCTGAAACAAGAGAGCTCTCCTCCTTCCTTCTTCCTCCTGCTTCATAACCCATGATGTAATACTAGACAGTATGAAGTCCACAGTAAGTCTCCAAAACACCTCTCTCTTCCCTTCTGTCCCAATCTCCCCGCTGTGTCAGATTGCTTAGCCCCTGGGACTGAGGGGCCAAATGGAGCTTCACCAGGGGTAGACAGAGAAAGACACAGTTTGTTTTCTACTGTGGCTGGTAAATGAGAAGCAGTGTGGCCTAGTGTATAGAAGTAGCGTGGCTCAGTGGAAAGAGCCCAGGCCTAGGAGTCCGAGGTCATGGGTTCAAATCCCCACTCTGCCACTTGTCAGCTGTGTGACTCTGGGCAAGTCACTTAACCTCTCTGTGCCTCACTTACCTCATCTGTAAAATGGGGATAAAGTCTGTGAGCCTCACGTGGGACAACCCGATTACCCTGTATCTCTACCAGCGCTTAGAACAGTGCTCAGCATATAGTAAGCACTTAACAAATACCAACATTATTATATTATTATTATTATTATTATAGAGAATGGGCCTGCAGGTCAGAGGTCCTGGATTCTAATCCCGGATCCACCACTTGTCTACTACATGATCTTGGGCAAGCCACTACACTTCTCTCTGCCTCAGTTGCCTCATTTGTAAAATTGGGATTACAACTCTTAGCCCCATGTGGAACATGGACTGAGTCCACCATAATTTGATTGATTCTCCCCCAGCACCTAATACAGTGCCTGTCTCTTTCTCAGTCCCTTTTGTGCACTGCTCCTCTGCCTCCCACCCCCTAACTGTAGGAATCTCTAAAGGCTCAGTTCTGGGTCCCCTTCTATTCTCCATCTACACCTACTTTTGAGCAGAGCTCATTTGCTCCCATGAATTAATGATGGTATTTGTTAAGTACTCACTATGTGCTAGTCCCTGTTAAAAGTGCTGGGGTGCATACAAGTGAATTGAGTTGGACACAGTCCCTGTCCCATGTAGGGTTCCCAGTCTCAATTCCCATTTTACAGATGAGGTAACTGAGTCACAGAGAATTGAAGTGACTTGTCTAAAGGTCATACAGCAGACAAGTAGCAGAACTGGAATTAGAACTCAGGACCTTCTGATACCCAGGCCTGGCTCTATTCACTACACCAAGCTCAACTACCATCTCTAGAGAAGCAGCGTGGCTCAGTGGAAAGAGCATGGGCTTTGGAGTCAGAGATCATGATTTCGAATCCCAGCTCTGCCACTTGTCAGCTGTGAGACTGTGGGCAAGTCACTTCACTTCTCTGTGCCTCAGTTCCCTCATCTGTAAAATGGGTATTAAGACTGTTAGCCCCACGTGGGACAACCTGATTCCCCTGTGTCTACCCCAGTGCTTAGAACAGTGCTCTGCACATAGTAAGCACTTAACAAATACCAACATTAAATACCAACATCTCTATGTGAATAATTCCCATATACATTTTCAGCTCCAATCTTTTTCCTCCTCTGCAGTCTTGATTTCCTCCTACCTTTAGGATGTGTCTACTTCGATGTCTCACTGACACCTCAAACTAGCATGTCCAAAAAAAAAACTCCTCACTTGCCCTTCAAATCCTTTCTTCCCCCTTACTTTCCCATTGCTTTAGACAGCACCAAATCCTCCCTGTCTCAGAAGCCCATATCCTTGGCATTATCCTCAACTGATCTCTCTCTTTCAATCAACATATTAAATCTGTCACCAGATCCTCTCAGGTCAAATTTCACAACGTTAAAAGCCACTATTTTCTCTTCATCCAAACTGCTACCATGTAAATCAAAGTTCTTATCCTATCCTGCCTTGATTACTGGCTCAGCCTCCTTGCTTACCTCCTTGCCTCCTATCTCTCCTCACTTCATCCCATACTTTATTCTCCTGTCCAGATCATTTTTCTACAAAACCATTCCATCTATGTTTCACCAGTTCTCAAGAAACACAGGTGTTAGCTGCTCATCCACCTCTGCATAAACTTAACTCCTAACCACAGATTTTAAAGCACTAGATCTTACCTCTCTGATTTCTTACTATAACCCAGCTCACACATTTTGCTCATCTAATAGCAATCTTCTCACTGCACCTCTATCTCCTCTATCTTTCTATTGATCCTTTACCCACATTTTGTCTCTGGCTTGGAACTACCTCCCTCTTTGTAGCTGACAGAAGATCACTCTCTCCATCTTCAAAGTCTTCAAAGCACATCTGCTCCAAGAAGGTTTTCCCAACTTAGCCCTCTTTTCCTTTTCTCCCACTTCATTCGGCGTAATGCCCTTGTACTTGAATTTGCACCATTTATTCAACCCTCTCTCAGCCCCACAGCACTTAGGTACATATCTGTAATTCATTTATATCAATGTTCTCAACAACTCTAGACTGAAAGCTTGCAGGGGACAGGAATACGTCTCTCAACTCTGTTACACTGTACTCTCCCAAGCACTTAGTACAGTGCTTTGCACAGAGTAAGCATTCAATAAATATTATTGATTGATTAAAATAAATATTTTCACTATGATCCTAGTTCTCTCTAAATGAGATAAATGATATATAACTAGATTAGACTGCAAGGATTGTCTCTGTCTTTTGCCGAATTGTACATTCCAAGCACTTAGTACAGTGCTCTGCACATAGTAAGCACTCAAATACTATTGAATGAATGAATGAATTTTTTTAAAAACCTGTTGGACTAGGTTTTAGAGAGTCAAAAACCCCAATTAAGCCCATTTGTTGAGGGTATACGGGCCTTCAATTAAAGTCAGAGAAATAGATTTCCTACAGGAGAATTTGGATTTGTTTTTGAATTACAGACAGTGGATGCATTTAGCAGTATAGATGAGATTCATATGAATTCTGAATACAAAAGTACTTTTCAATTTCCTTTGCTTTCCCTTCCATTTTTACCTACATTTCTCAACACTGTATGAAAAATATATGTGGACACAGATGTTTCAACTGCATCTGAGTCCTGATATTTAAAGAAACAGATGGTTCCCAGTAGTTCAAATAGTTGAGAACATTTATAATTAGTATAACTACTCTGGATGTAGTGGCCACAACTCAACATTCTAATTTTTTCATTACTAAAAAAGAGTGCATTTTCTCCAATTAGCAATTTTCTTATTATAAATTTTTCATTGTAGTCTGAGAGTTATTATTAAAATTATATCAACTTCAATGTAGTTTCCCAACCTGAAAGAAAATGATGTGGAAGACACTTAAAACTCATTTAAAAAAAGTCAAATATGACAATAATTACTAAAATAGCATAATGTAGTGGAAAGAGTACAGAACCTGTAGCCTTGGACCCTGGTTTTAGTGCTAGTCTGCCTCTGGCCTACTGACACTGGGAAAGTCTCTTACCTCTCTGGGTCTCAGTTTGCTCATTGTAAAATGGGAATAAAATAGATTGTAGGCCCTATAAATGACAAGACCTCTGTTGGATCTGATAATCTTGTATCTATATTCATTCATTCATTTAATCATTTATTGAGCCCTTACTGTGTGCAGATGCTTGACTGCAATTCCTTTGGCAATAGTTGCTTGAAAGAATTGCCACACTGTTATATTTAGTCTTTTTCTCTTCGGGTCTGAGCTTCCAAACCTTCTCCCAGGAATCATTGCTTTCCCCATCTTCAGAGACCTTCTGAAATCACATCTCTTCCAGGATGCCTTCCTTAATCAATCTCAAATTGCTCCCTCCCATTTCCCCCCCTCTACTGCCACTTCAGTAGAGTCACATCACCTAAGCACTTACTTACCCCTCTTCCACCACTGCACTTATAAACTAGGAGCAGTGTGGCTTAGTGGAGAGAGCACAGGCATGGGAGACAGAGAACCTGGGTTCTAATCACAGCTTTGCCCCTTACGTGCTGGGTGAGCTTGAGCAAGTCCCTTAACTTTTGTGCCTCAGTTCCCTCACCTGCCAAATGGAGATTCAATACCTCTTCTCCCTTCTCCTTAGACTGTGAGGCTCAGGTGGGACTGGATTACCTTGAATCTACTCCAGCAATTATTATAATGTTTGGCATATAGGGGCATTTAACAAATATAATTATTACTATATGTTTCTTCCCCCTACCTGTAATTTAATTTAATGTCTATTTTCCCAACTAGATAACAGGTCCCACATAGTTTCTACCACATATAGACTCTCATAGTATAAGGGAATGGGAGTAGATGTAATTCATTCAATCATGTTTATTGACCACTTATTGTGCAGAACACTATACTAAGCACTTGGGAAAGTACAATACAACAGTAAGCTGACACATTCCCTGCCTACAGAAAGCTTACAGTCTAGAGCAGGGAGACAGACATCAGTACAAGTTAATAAATTAAAGATGAGGGAAGCAGCATGGCTCAGTGGAAAGAGCCTGGGCTTGGGAGTCAGAGGTCATGGGTTGGAATCCCAGCTCCACCACTTGTCAGCTGTGTGACTATGGACAAGTCACTTAACTTCTCTGTGCCTCAATTACCTCATCTGTAAAATGGGGATTAACTGTGAGCCTCACGTGGAACGACCTGATTACCCTGTATCTCCCCCACTGCTTAGAACAGTGCTCTGCACATAGTAAGCGCTTAACAAATACCAATATATATATGTACATAAGTGCTGTGGGGCTGGGAGCAGGGAATCCATATAATCAATACCTATTTTACAGATGAGGATGCTGAGGCATATGGGAGTTAGGATATTTGTCCAAAGTCATAGAGTCACTGGAACTGTAATTAGGCCCCAGGTCCTTCTAAACTCCAGTCCAGATCTCTTCCTCTAGGTCACATACCAGATTAGACAAAAACCTTGATCCATATGGCCTCAAGACAAGCCATCCCATTGATTACCATTTTTTAGGCAAAACAAATTTCAAAGTGAACCACAAAATGCAGTTCTCTCTGGGCTGATGTGATTTCCTGGTCTGAATCATGACAGTGATTATAGAGAGCTTCCAAACTATGGCAGTAGAGTTCTCTGGTGAGAGGTCTGTTATCTTAAAGGGGAGGAGGAGCAACGATTCTGTTGTTTGATTAGGCATGATATACAATATAGTTGTGCTTCCAATTCGGGGGACACAGAGAATCGCTAGAATGATTCCAACTGGTTTGCCCAGAGCAAAAAAAGCCATTTAGACTGAGAAGTTAACCTGCACAGAATTGTTGGGTTGTGAAACATCATCTCTTGAACTGTATTCAACATGATTGCTCCCCGAGTTTGATTGTAGAGATAGAGTGCATAATATATGGCATTTCTATTTGTAGCACTATGGTAACAAATAATTTATTAAAATACCCCATTTCTATTTATGCACTAAATTAACAAAGGTCCACCCTTGTTGATTGAAAACAATGGAAAAGGAATTCTTTGGTTTCAATTTGGACTTAGGAAGAGAAGAACTTTGTTGACTCAACAAGGGACCTTTTGCAATTAGCAAGCAACATTTAGAACAAGCATGCCCTTGGGGCTCAGTATTGTTTGTTCTCAATAGAATCAATAATTAATTTAATGTCTAGTAATGACACACTTTACAGAGATTGCTTTAAAACTGGAAATTGCATGCTATTAGATGGTATTCATTCTAAATTGTCTTCGTTAATTTCTGCTTTTACTTTAAAATGATCTCTGTGGCAGGGGTGTGTTTTATTTTCTAAAAATATTGTTCATGTATGGAGTTTCTGGATTCAAAAGTAGAGTGCATCAGTGACAGTGACTATTATCTCAGGATAGGAAGCTGCATGGTGTAGTGGATAGAGCATAGGCCTGGGAATCAGAAGGTCATGGGTTCTAATCCCTGCTCTGCCACTTGTCTGCTGTGTGACTTTGGACAAATCGCTTAACTTCTCTGTGGCTCAGTAACCTCATCTGTAAAATGGGGATGAAGCCTCACTCTAGGCTTCAAGGCTCTCCATCACCTTGCCCCTTCCTACCTCTCCTCCCTTCTCTCTTTCTACCACCCACCCCGCACGCTCCGCTCCTCTGCCGCCCACCTCCTCCCCGTCCCTCGGTCTCGCCTATCCCGCCGTCGACCCCTGGGCCATGTCCTCCCGTGGTCCTGGAACGCCCTCCCTCCTCACCTCCGCCAAACTGATTCTCTTCCCCTCTTCAAAACCCTACTTAAAACTCACCTCCTCCAAGAGGCCTTCCCAGACTGAGCTCCTCTTCTCCCTCTACTCCCTCTGCCACCCCCCCCTTTACCTCTCCGCAGCTAAACCCTCTTTTTCCCCTTTTCCCTCTGCTCCTCCACCTCTCCCTTCCCATACCCACAACACTGTACTCGTCCGCTCAACTGTATATATTTTCATTACCCTATTTATTTTGTTAATGAATTGTACATCGCCTTGATTCTATTTAGTTGCCATTGTTTTTACGAGATGTTCTTCCCCTTGACTCTATTTATTGCCATTGTTCTTGTCTGTCCGTCTCCCCCGATTAGACTGTAAGCCCGTCAAACGGCAGGGACTGTCTCTATCTGTTGCCGACTTGTTCATCCCAAGCGCTTAGTACAGTGCTCTGCACATAGTAAGAGCTCAATAAATACTATTGAATGAATGAATTGTGATCCCCATGTGGGACATGGAGTGTGTCCAACCTGATTAATTTGTGTCTACCCCAGCTCTGAGAACAGTGCCTGGCACATAATAATAATAATAATAATAATAATAATAATAATAATAATGTTGGTATTTGTTAAGTGCTTACTATGTGCAGAGCACTGTTCTAAGCACTGGAGTAGATACAGGGTAATCATATTGTCCCATATGAGGTTCATAGTCTTAATCCCCATTTCAAAGATGAGGTAACTGAGGCACAGAAAAGTTAAGTGACTTGCCCACAGTCACACAGCTGACAAGGTGGCAGAGCTGGCATTCGAACCCATGAACTCTGACTCCCAAGCCCGTGCTCTTTCCACTGAGCTACGCTGCTTCCCATAGTAAGTGCTTAACAAATACGATTATTATTATAATCTTTATTATAACTTTGAAAGGCCAACAGACAAGAACTATCACTTATTAGTATCAGTTGAGTGGTAGAAATAGTATTACTTTGTGATTGACTACTGGGGCAATGCCCAAGACTTTGTGCTTGAGAAAGTACAGTAAAAACATGAGATGAATACTCTGCTTCAGCGAACTGAAATTGTAATAGGGGAGGCAGACTGAAAAAATATTTTAAAATTATTTAATAAATCAGAATAAATTCATTGTACAATTGATCATATATACACATAAATCTTGAGGGTATAAATAAATGTGAAAGTACTAGAGCTGGATAATGGGCTAATGTAACAGGTGCTGAAAGTCCTTGGAGGAGGCATAATAGAAGAGGTGGGATTTTAGGAGGACTTTGAAAGTGAAGAGACTGATTAGTCAGATCAGGAGAGGAAGGGAGTTTCCAGGCTGGTTGCAGAGCACTGAACTAAACCTGAGGGAATAGCACAGATATGGTCCCTGTCCTTATGGATCTTACAGTCTAATTGGGGAGACAGGAATATACAAGTTGAAATCATATGATGAGAGTTGGAAGAAAAATTCCGAGAGTATGGAAATTAATAAATGAATAAATAAGTGAATAAGCAAATTGAATGTGTAGATTGATATGTATATGAGGGTTGAGAATTGTTATCTTTACATAAGTGGTAAGCTTAGCTGGTTGGAATGAGATGACTAAGTGTGATGGAAATTAATCATGGAATGATTCCTGGGAGAGAGACATTTTCCAGGAGAGAAGGACTTGAATGTAGAGGGGCTTCAGGAAGGAAGCAGGGTGTGAGCAGTGTGTTGAAGAAAGGCGAGCTAAGAACCAGGGACAGTAAGAAGGTGATTTTAAGATTAGGAAGAGTATGAATTTGGGAGGACTGAGTGAAGATAGCACATACATAAGAAGGGGAGCAGTGGAGGAGAGCCTAGAAGCCAATGACTAGAAGCTCATTTTGATGAGGTTTTGGGCCATTGGTAGTGTTTGTGGAGCAGAAGGACATGCACCATCATTTCTCGGCATACAGTCAGCGCTCAGTAAATATGATTGAATGAATTTCAGAAAGAGTGGAGGCCATAAGAATGCAGAGGTAAGGGCAGACCTGAGAAATACTGTAGGAACTAAAATAGCATTATTCTTGTAGTGGAAAGGCTCTGCACATTAGGAGAGGATTACTGAGTCATGTATGATGAGGTCAGATCAAGAGATCTGTCCAAGAAATCCTGACATCATAATGTTAGGAAGCAATGTAACTTAGTGGAGAGAGCATGGGCCTGGAAGTCAGAAGGACCTGGGTTCTAATCCCAGCTTTGCTGCTGGTCTGCTGTGTGGCCTTGTGAAAGTCTCCTCACTTCTCCGTATTTCAGTTTCCTCATCTGTACAATGGGGATTAAGACTGTAAGCCCCATGTGGGACATGGACTCAGTTCAATCTGATTATCTTGAATCATCTCCAGTGCTTAGAAGTGTGCCTGGCACATAGCGTACACCAATTACCACAAAAAAAGTCCTGACCTCAGCACCTGCCCCTGATAGACAAAGAGTCACTTGGTCATTTCCAGCTTCCCTCTACCTGTTGGAAGCATCTTGGAAGTTACCATATGGCCTAAGCCATAAAAGGTATATGAAAACACCAGCAGCTCCAGGAAACAATTTTCACTTGATGGATGCCTTCATTATCAGGGAGGCATACACAAGATTACAATACTAGACTAAAAATTGTTCTGCATGAGCTTGATGACATTCTCCAAAAATTTGGATTACTTTGTCCTCTCTATATTTAGTCCATTGTCAGAATTCCCTCCTATATTTGACCTCTAGTAAAATGCAGAAGGACTTTTATAAAACCAGAGAATCAATCAATAGTATTTACTGAGCACTTCCTACCTACATAAACTGTACTAATCATTTAGGAGAGTACAATACAACAGAGTTGGTAGCCATGTTCCCTGCCCACAACAAATATATACATCCTACTTTGCCATCTAGGATACTGAATTCAGTTCATAAAATAACTACTTCAAGTAATAGGGGGAAATTTTACATGGAAATCATTCACTTGATCAATCAAGTGTGCAGAATACTGTACTAGGAGCTTGGGAGTGTACAATATAACAGAATTGATAGACATTCTTTGCATTCAAGAAGCTTGTAGCCTAGAGGAGGAGACAGACATTACATAAATACATTATGGATAAAGGAATTTCTTCACACCAACTAGCCATCTTAACCTCTATTACCGAAGCTCAAAATAGATATACTAGATATACATTCCATTTCATGGATATACTGGATATAGAGAAGCAGTGTGACTCAGTGGAAAGAGCCCGTCTTAGGAGTCAGAGGTGGTGGGTTCTAATTCCGGCTCCGCCACATGTCAGCTGTGTGACTTTGGGTAAGTCACCTAACTTCCCTGGGCTTCAGTTACCTCATCTGTAAAATGGGAATTTTAAGACTGTGAGCCCCACATGGGACACCCTGATGACCTTGATTCTCCCCCAGCACTTAGAACAGCGCTTAGCACATAGTAAGCACTTAAATAACATTATTATCATTATTATTATTATTATTATTATACACCTAAGTGTCTTGGGGACGAGGGACAGATGAATAAAAGGTGCAAACCAAGTGAAAGTGTTGCAGAAGGGAATGGGAGAAGAGGAAGGGTTAATCAGGGAAGTCCTCTAGGCTTTTAATAAGGTTTTGAAGGTGGGAAGAGTTGTGATTTTCCAAATGTTCTGGGTAGTCAACCACTAGAGATTCTTGAAGAATGGCAAAATATGGACTGAATGGTTTTGTAGAAAAATGATCCAGGCAGCAGAGCGAACCTTGGGACTAGAGTGGGGGAAGATAGGACCCTGGGAGGACAGCAAGGAAGCTAATGTAGTAATCCAGGTGGGATAGGATAAGTGCTTGGATTAACACAGTAGCAATTTGTTTGCAGTGAAAGGGCCAATTTTAGCGATGTTGTGAAGATTGAACCTACAGGATTTGGTGACATTAAATATTGGGGAAAAAACATTGGAAATTGGGAAAAAAGTCAGCTTCTAATTTCAGGATTTCCACCATTTTTCTTTATGACCTTGTCCAGGACACCTACTGGCTCTGTGCTTGGTCTCCTTAGCAATAAAGTCTGGTTAAAATACCTATTCTCAATGTTGCTTAGATTGTGAGCCCTACGTGGAACAGGGACATTGTCCAATTGTTTATTTTGTAACCACCCCAGCTCCCTATGTAGTAATGGCCAAATATCATAGTTATATTATAATGAGTGTTTCCCTATGAAATATTAATTACAGGCCAATCCTTTGCTCCACACAATTACCAGAGGGGCATATGAAAGGGCATTAGCAATTTGGCTCACTTGGAAAGAGACTGCAGCAATTATGCAAATTCTGAAATAGATAAAGAAGGGAGGTTAGTGTCCATTAAACAGATAAAAGTTTTAAATGTTAGATGATAATTTCTATTTGCTCTATTGTATTTAGCTGAAATCTCCCTGTTGGATTAACCTGGTATGCTATGTGGGGTAACGATGCTTTGCTCAGTGCAATCTTGCAAAGCTGAATTTGTTTGCTCCTTTTGGGCAGGCAATGTGCCTATTAACTCTGTTATATTGTACTCCCCCAAGTGCTTGCTACAGTGGTCTGTACATGGTGAACTCTCAAGAAATATTATTGATTGTTCTTCAAAATGGGAAAATTAAGCTTATTGTTAGACATGAAACTAATACTATTTAGAGACTAGAAGTAGAATTGTCATTGGCTCTGGGGAAAAATAACATGCACATGCCTACAAACTCACAGAATTTAAACTTCCAGGTGAAACTGTCTTTTCATTGAATTAAAGAAGAAATTGATCCCTTCTTTATGATTAAAAACACACAGCTGCATTTCCTAGATGAATATAGCCTATCAACATAAAGGCAGAGAGACTTCAACAGGTGTTTCAACATTGCAGAAGTAGAGAACATACTTGAAAGAGACACTTTTCTCTTCTAATATCAACCTACTCACTGTACCTTGATCTTACCTATCTTGCTCCGGATCTCTTGCCATCGCCCTGCCTCTGGCTTGGAAAGCCATGCTCCTTTATATCTGACAATCATTTACCTCCTTCAAAACCTTATTAAAAGCACACCTCCTCCAAGAGGTCTTACCCAACTAAACTCCCATTTCTGCTTCTCTCAGTCTTTTCAGTGTCTTCCTTGGATTTGGACCCATTATTCACCCCTCCCTCACTCCCACAGCACTGATGTACATATCCACAATTTATTCATATTAGTGTCTATCTCCATATTTAGACTATAAGCTCATTATGGGCAAGGAATATATTTATAAATTCTGTCATATTGTATTCTCCCAAGCACTTAATACAGTGCTCTGCACAAAGTGCTCAATAATACTAATTGATATGAATTATTTCATCTTTTCATTTTCAACACAGAGTGACAGAATTTGAGTCCATATTCTGTTTTTGGGACTTGCCAACTAAGATAAGCATTAGCAGTAGCTGTTAATAGTGGTATTTCTACAAACAGAAAATCTGTGAGGCCACGAGTGTATCTGGAGTGCCAAATCGTTATGGCTTTCCTCATACCCAGTGGCAATGAGGTGGAAAGAGGCAGTCAGTCCTGAGTGGGATCACTCACTTCAGTCACATAATCCTGCTGTCTATTCTTCCGGCTTAAATAATGAACAGTCCTTAACAACGAACCTCAGCCACTCACAGACGAGAGTCATCTTCCCCCCACCTTCTCTTTTGCTTAAAATGTTGATGAGTTCCTAGGCTAACTCAGGCCTCCTGCTAGTTCGGTTCCAGAATGTCAGTGGAGCAATATGGCTGCAGACGCCAAACAAAAACAACTAGCCTACTTTCTCTACTTCCCACTCTGTAAGTATATTCAGCACTTCGGTTCATATCACTATATTCTGTTGCTGCCATTACCTATAATTCATTTATTCTTTGTAGCCCCCACTAGACTGTAAGGTCCTTAAGGAAGGGACATGTCTATCATTCATTCAATAGTATTTATTGAGCACTTACTATGTGCAGAGCACTGTACTAAGTGCTTGGAATGTGCAATTCGGCAACAGATAGAGACAATCCCTGCCCAATGACGGGCTCACAATCTAATCGGGGGAGACGGACAGCAGAGCAAAACAGAACAAAACAAAAACAAGACAACATTACCACGATAAATAGAATCTGTATTGTACTTTCCCCAAACACTTAGTACAGGGCTCTATGCACCAAAAGCACTCATTTATTGAGGTAAAATACAAATAATAATAATGTTGGTATTTGTAAAGCACTTACTATGTGCCGAGCACTGTTCTAAGCCTGGAGCACTGTTCTAAGCGCTGGAAAGAAAGACAGTTCAAATTTCCTGAAAACCTCAACAATCCTCCACTTTTCTTTGAGTGTGGAGACAAAGGCTACCTTTTTTCCTGTAAAGCCTTCAAAAAGGAAACTAACAGCAACTCCATTATCAGGCCAAATAATTATGCATTTTTATTTCTTTTGGACAGGCTTCCTTTGGTGGCTTCAGTTTCAAGTGAAAGCAGAGATAACTGCCTTTTTCTAAAAAATCAATAGTTCCTTGAGTTTCTTATCCTCTCAGCTCCAGATCTGAATCTTCTTGGTGGCCTCTGCACATTTATTCTTACAGGGAACCCAGACCAGATATGCTCCAGATTTGGGGTTTACCTCTTTATTAATGAGTTCATTATTCCTCAAATTGATCACAATCAATAAAAACTTTTTTTGCATTTCACCTCAAGACTGTAAGCTTGACCCTATAGCCTTGTTGTGGGCAGGGAATGTCACTGTCATATTGTTGTGTTGTACTTTCCCAAGTGCTTTGTAAAATGCTCTGCACAGAGTTGGAGCTCAAAAATATGATTGATTGACTTCTTAAGCCTATTAAAACAACAGAATTTAATACCTATCTGTTTTTTAAACTGCTATCATATCAAATGATATTTATAAGAAGGTGTCAAATTTCTGAATAAATTCAGATTTACTTTAAAAAAGTAAAAAGGGAAAATATGTTCCTGTTCATTAAAAATTCCATTTTTTAAAAAAGTACCAGAAATACATAACAATGTTTCAAATGCAAAAGTTCAGTGAGTCAGCAATTATGGAAAAAGCAGCTAAAATAGGATTTTTTTTCCTCCATTGAAATGATTTTCTCCTTTAATTAAAACACTGCAGTACTAGGATATTTCGTATTTTCTGTCGGAATTCCTGTTCTGGAGGAAGGTGAGGCTGTTCCCTACCAGCATGGACACTAGAAAATGTTTCTCCAGGGATTTTCCACCAATGATAGGCACTGTTGGGAAATGAAATAGTTAATGTTTAGATGCTTCTATTGGGTATGTGGGGGATACCTGCTCCCCAAGGTAACAGTGGGATTATATGTTAAGAGATGGGGACACTCAGAAGCATTGGTAAAATAGACATTTAACTTATCAGGCCTCAGTTTCCTTATCTATAAAAATGGGTTGATAAGATATACCTGTTCTCTTATGCCTTAGACTGTGAGTCCCATGTGGGACAAGGCTTTACAAATAAGCACTTAGCAAATACCACAACAAATATTCTCACTGATCTGCCTATGTCTAAACCTCTCATGATGAGGGGTGGGGCAAGACCAGAGGTTTGTCTCTCTGCTTGGTCGAAAAGCAGCATAGCCTAATAGAAAGAGCATGGGCCCGGAAGTCAGAGGATCTGGGTTCTAATCCACACTCTGCAACTTGCCTGCTGGGTCACCCTGGGCAAGGCACTTAATTTCTCTGTTCACCAGTTTCTTCATCTGTAAAATGGGAATTTATTACCTCTTCTCCCTCATGCTTAAAATATAAGCTCCAGTTGGGGCAGGGACAGTGTCTGACCTGAATACCTTGTATCTACCCTAGTGCTTATTGCAGCTCAAATGCCAAAATTATTACATTTATCATAATTTCATTCACAGTGAGCTGTGAAAAGCTATTTTCAAATCACAACAATCATAACAAATGTGCATATTTTCATTTCAGGGACCTAAAGTCTTTTCAGTTATATAATTGCAAATTACCTTTTAATAGTCCTGTGAAATGGAGCGGAAGCCACACCTGCAATCATATTTACTGAGCGCTTACTATAATAATAATGATGGCATTTGTTAAGTGCTTACTATGTGTAAAGCACTGTTCTAAGTGCTGGAGAGGATACAAGGTGATCAGGATGTCCCACATGGGGCTCACAGTCTTAATCCAAATTTTACAGATGAGGTAACTAAGGCACAAAGAAGTTAAGTGTCTTGCCCAAAGTCACACAGCTGACAAGCGGCTGATCCAGGATTTGAACTCATGACCTCTGACTCCCAAGCCCGTGCTCTTTCCACTGAGCTACGCTGCTTCTCTATAGACAGAGTACTGTACTAAGCACTTGGGATAGTACAATACAACCCACAAGGAGCTGCAAAACACTTGGCTCAAGATTATAGGGTGCATCTTCCAGATCCTGTCTCTCTTTCCTTTTCCCATTCATGGACTTTATTGCAGGAAACACATTTCACAGGCTTGGGATCCATTTTCAAATTAAAGAAACATTTGGATAGTTAAAGCCTCAAAGTCTTTTTTCTCCAAAATGTCACCCTCTATAAAGACAAGACCTTCTAAATTAATTCTTCCTTATAGTGATTCAATGAGATTGGCATGGAGGAAAAAGAACAGGCAAAAACTGGTTAATAAGCACATCAAGGAAGAAGCAATAACAATAAAGAACTTCTGAGATATAATTGTTTTAATATCAGGGCTTGAATTTTTGCCCCAGAGCAACACTTCAGAGGAAACTTTTCTCTTAATTTACTCTACTAAATTTTAAATAGCTTCAATAACTTCCATTAAGCACAGCAAATCTGTAAAATAAAATTTAAATTGTTTATAAGCTCTCTAAATGTCAAGTTAAGTTAAGAGTCCCAAGACATGGAGACTGAAATGAGACATGCATATTCCACAAAATATAATCATGCCAAGTTAACAAAATGATTGGGTTGGAGGCTGGACCAGCAAACTTACAAATCAAATGGACTGTCTAGCCAAATGGTAGTTTTAAAACTTTTCAACCTTCACAGTGTCATTTCTGATAGGAATGCCGTACAACCCATATCTATTGAATCATCTCATATATACTATTTCCCTGCTCTGTTTTCTTGGAAAGATCTACTGAAAGTGCAGAATGGGGTAAATTGGAATGATATATATCCAACCAAAATGAAGGTCTACAACCTATATCCCAGATCTCAAACAGAATTTAGGAGCCTTAGATCTGGTACATTAAAAAAAAAAAAGACAGGATTTCAGGAAGGCACTCGTTCAGAAAAGGCACTTGTTCAGAACAGCCAGACCTCTTAAAATGAAAATGAACTCTGTTTCAGGATCTAAAAAAATTAGGTTATTGTAAGTTCCATGTGACTCTTAGAAGACCCAACTCTTATAAGACCCAACTGACTGTATGTATAAATGAATGATTCTGTATAATCAAAGATACAGAAAGTATTAAATAATGAATACTATTATTTATTCAATAGTATTTACTGATCACATATCTAATATAGAGCAGTGAATGATGCTTGGGAGACTCAATACAAATAAAAGACATGACTCCTGCCTTCAAGCACGGCCCTAGAAAGAAGACCACACATGGGTCTGAGGATTAGAGGACCTGAATTCTAATCCCTGCTGAGTGTAGGTGGAGAACAGAAGAGGGCCAAGAACTGACCCTTGAGGAACTCCAACAGTTAGAGGATGGGAGGGGAAGGAGAAGCCTGCGAAGGAGACCGAGAATGAATGGCCAGAGAGATAAGAGGAGAACCAGGAGAGGATGGAGACCATGAAGCCAAGGAGAGATAAGGTGTGGAGGAGAAGGGGATGGTCAACAGTGTCAAAGGCAGCTGAGAGGTCAAGGGGGATTAGGATAGAGTAGGAGCCATTGGATTTGGCAAGAAGGAGGTCATGGGTGACCTTTGAGAGAGCAGTCTTGGAAGAGGGGAGGGGACGGAAGCCAGATTGGAGGGGGTCCAGGAGAGAATGGGAGTTAAGGAATTCTAAGCAGCGAGTGTAGATGACTCGTTCTAGGATCTTGGAAAGGAAGGGTAGTAGGGAGATAGGGCGATAACTGGAAGGGGAAGTGGGGTCGAGAAAGGGGTTTTTTAGGATGGGGGAGACATGGGCATGTTTGAAGGCAGAGGGGAAGAAGCCACTGGAGAGTGAGCTGTTAAAAACAGAAGTTAAGGAGGGGAGGAGGGAAGGGGTGATGGTTTTTATAAGGTGAGCGGGAATGGGGTCTGAGGTACAGGTGGAGGGGGTGGCACTTGCGAGGAGGGAGGAGATCTCCTCTGAGGATAGTACAGGGAAAGAAGGGAAAGTAGGAAAGAGGGTTGGGGGCGGGGGGAGGCAGAAGGGGGAGGGGTGACTCTGGGGAGCTCAGACCTGATTGTGTTAATTTTTCTGTAAAATCATACTACACACTTGGTCTTATTTTTCTCAGTAGACTTACTTTGTTTTGTGTCAATTCAAACTTTCACCAAATTTCTTGTCATTCTTGTCAAGTTCATCAGTTTTTCCTACAAAGATTTGCCTTACAAAGAGTGTAGTTTTCCTCTAAGCCAAAATGTGCAGCTATTATAACTAAACCTATACTCAAAATGTAGAAGGGGCCCAAGTTTTCTGTCCAGCAATTTCATGTCACTCTAACAGAAATGGAAATGTCACCTTAATTGCATATTAAATTTATGCCTGAAGCAATTTGAAATGACCTAGACAAACACCAATAACAAAAGTTTGTAATGGAAACAGATGAAGTCACAACTTTGAAAACACCACTACCAAAATAAATGAAACAGTACCCTGTAAATTTTTGGGATTCACAATTAAGATACAAACGTTTCTCTTCTGAAATCCTTCTAAAAGAACAAATAATTATCTTCATTCTATCTTTTACAATTCTTGAAGTGTAAATGGCTGAAGCAAATTCCAATAAGCTAAGAAGGTTTGTGAAATTTTCAAGTCCTGGCAAGTAATATATAAAATACTTAAGTTGTTCTTCAGTAAAAACATTTAAAAATAACTTTTATCATAATGTCCTCATCGCAGCTCATTCTCCTTTAATCATGAGAAGAACATTTTAGGGGTAGGCAGAGGGATCACAGTCTCAGGCTCTTTCCCCATTAGTCACTCTCACTGTCACAACGCCCGGTTCTCTACGGCCTACACACACACTGGTGTGGAGCATGGGTCAAGCAAGGAGTGAGACATTACCATCTCCTTAACATTATAATTAGGCAATTTAGAGTTCTGTGGTTTCAGATTGCCCTCAAGATCACCCCTCACCAAGGTGAGGTCTTAATTTGGCTTCTCCCCATCCTCTGGTGAAGTGGAGACAAGGGATGACACAGGAGTAGAGCCTTCATAAATATTTACCACTTTTTGAGATTTGCAGCTTCTGGGCTGGACATAGGAAAGAGATACTAAGTTTAAAGGTGATGGTTACAGATAATGTTAAAAACAGTTGCTTTACTGTGTTTGCCTCATCCCTCTGGATTATAAACTCCTTGAGGGAAGGAATTAATCGAGTTGTTTATTTTATCTGGATATCCCCAAACACAAAATAGCTACTCAATGAATATACTATCAACAAACTAAAATTAGTAATTAAATTACTTTGAATATTCAGGGTCAGCATCAAAGCCTGTAGTATATCTTGTCCATAGCTTTTATTGATCTCCAGTCTTTTTGTATGTATACACAAATGAAATAATGTTAAATTGCTTATAAATGAAACGTAAATTATTTTAGAAGTATTATCAAAAGTTTTGTTGAATTTAATTCTCTGTGGATCCAACCTACCTCTTAAGTGTATGCTTAGGAGGTAAACCTAGGAGTATATCCCACATACTTTAGTCCTGTAGTGCTAACCTCCTCACTGTGCCTCCATCTCTCCTGTCTCGCTCCCAGTCCCTGGCCTACGTCCTACCTCTGGCCTGGAAGGCCCTACCTCCTCAAATCCATCAATCAAAGCCATATTGAAGGCACATCTCTTCCAAGAGGCCTTACCAGACTAAACCTCACTTTTCTTCATCTCCCGCTCCCTTCCACATCACCCTTTCTCTCTCTCTTCGCTCTTCCCCCCACCCCTGTGTATATATATCTGTAATTTTGTTTATTTGTATTGATGTCTGTCTCCCCCACCTTTAGACCATGAGCTGGTTGTGAGCAAGTAATTTCATTATTTATTCTTGCATCATACTTTCCCAAGAACTTAGTAGAGTGTTATGCACACAGTAAGCACTTAATAAATATGATTAAATGATTTGGAGTTGTACCATTATTTCCTGCCATGACATGACATTTAGTAAATGCCACAAATTTAAAAGGCTTCAAGGTTTCTTTTTGCACAGATTCACACTTTTTAGACCAAAGCTCTACCACGTACATAATTGTATCACTGGCTTCAGGTAGAGTGGTGTCTGACAATGAAAGACACACTGCTTCTATGAGCAAAAACCTTTCCAAAACCAAAGGCATCCATTTTTTTTTTCCATGAGCTAATCTGCATCAGACCCTACAGCCTCAGAGATATCAGTGTTCTAGCCACCCAGTCCATAAATAACAAGTAACATTACATGTCAATCATGCATTTGTAAATAGTGAAGAGGCAGGTGAACAGTTCAAAACACATATTCTACATCTCACCAGCAAAGACCACTGGATTCCCAGTTCTCTCTATATGGACAAGTGTCTACCACTCTGTTATATGATACTCTACCATGGGCTTAGTACCGTGATTTGCATACAGTTCACATTCAGTGAATACAATTGATTAATAACTCCCCAGGAGCCCTCTTTGTGGGGGCAGATCAGAGGAAGGAAAAATAAAAACTGAGGTAGCTAACTGTTCTTCTATTACCAGGATCCAATTTGCAAACTATTGCATCGTGAGACTATCACTTGCCATGTTCAAAGTATTGCCACAAGAGGTTTTCAGACAAAATGGAGAAAATAAAAAAATGAATTTAAAATATGTGGAGTGGAACCTATGCATGCTATAGACACACCATGCTACAGACACACTATGCTACAGGCAACTGGCTCCAGCTGACTGTCATAATCTCTTTGTTTTGACAGAAGTAGCAAGAAGGAGATTAGTAACCACATGCCACCACCTATAGTCATAGATTTGGAGCCCTCAAGGTACAGGGTCCATGACTAATTCCCATCTGCATATTTTTCCCAGCACTTAATTAAAATTATTACCACTATTAGGAATACCCCCTCTGAATAACATGACAGACTGAAAAAAAGTCAGTCTCCACCTTCATCAGCAAACTTTCAATTTCACATCTCCAGCTTTCCCTTTCCACATTTTCTCTAAAGCCACATTTCTTAATGGCTTCTCCACTTGCAAGATCCCTCACCAATATTTATCTAAACCAGAATCCTCTCTCCCTGACTTTCCCACAACCCACACCCTCACTGTCTCAAAATTTTCCCATTCTTATAGGAGACACAATCATTGGGCAGGGAATGTGTCTGTTATATTTATATATTGTACAGTCCCAAGCATTTAGTACAGTGCTCTGCACACAGTAAACACTCAATAAATGATCAATTGATTCTCTTGTAGAGTTATCTGCCTCTTCTCCTTCAGCCCAGACACCTCATCCTGCTCATTCTGCTGCAAAACATCAGGCAGTTGCACCTCTTTCTCATTTCCCATGGCCACAGGCTCAATCCACCTTGTTGTCAGGCAACTGTCAGGATCACTTGCTTCAGCTTCTCCAGTCTGTGAGGTAGCGTGGCGCATAGGCAAAATGCTTCTGTAAGCACCCAATTGCTCTTGGTCTCAAAAGCTGGCAGATGTTCCAAATGTCTAATCAAATAAATTCTAAATCCTGCCACAATTCTGCCCCTAGTATGTAAACTTGTTATGGACAGGGAACATATCTGCTAATTCTTTTGTATTATACTTTCCCAAGTGTTTGGTACAATGCTATGTGCACATCAAAAGCAGTCAAGTACCACTGATTGATTAATTGTATTTAAACTACACCTAATCAATGCCAAATCTCTTAATCCATACCTTCCTTATCTGATTTCACCTCCAACTATACCTTCACTTACACTTTCCAAATCTGCTTCAAATCTGCTTTCAGGCCCCTTCTTTAGACTCATCTGACACCAAGGCATGTCTCTTCCAGACATGGTTCCTTATTCAAATACCTTTTCCAACCTGTGAAACTATCTGATGCTCTTCTTCAGTTTTCACAATAAGCTGTGGTTACTCTGTGCAGAGCATTTGAACCCATCACTTAGGAGAGGATAATAGAGTTAATAGATATGGTTTCTACTCTCAAGGATCTTACAATCTTGTTGGGGAGACAGACACTAAAATAAATTTCAGGTAAGGGGGAGCAACAGAGTTGAATTATACTTATGTAAGTGCAAGTGGTGGCTCTGAAATGGGAGGTGGGGCGGGGGGGGAGATTAATCACAGGTCTCCTGAAGGAGATGTGGTTTTCAAAGGACCTTAAAGATGGTGATAGTGGTATTCTATTGGATGTGAATGGGGAAACAGTTCCTGGCAGAAGGAAGAGCATGAGCAAAATGTCAGTGACCAAAGAGACAAGAACAAAGCCCACTGAGTAGGTTGGCTGGAGAGGAGCAAAGCCTGTGAGCTGGAAGAAACTCTTAAGAAACCTCTGAATACTGAAGTCATTCTAGTCATGTCAATAAGTCTTTAATCTTACATTGTCCTCCAATTTTTCACCTGTGTATATATAGTTGAATACAGAGCTGTGCTTTATGTATTCTAACAATTTTGCTCTTGAAGAGTGAAATAATGATTAAAAACATTTAGAAAATCTGGGAACTTTATTCAACCTGTTCAGAGAATGAGCTAATCCAGAAAATTACACTCCTAATATGGTTCTGTGACCTCAAACTGTTACATACTTTCTAAATGCCCAGTTCAGTGACACTTTTCTTGCACTCAAACAAATCTTCTTCCTCTATCTAATCTATCTGATGGCTAGAAGAAGGAGAAACAGCAGCACCCAGAACCTCCTTTCCCTCTTCCCTCTGACCTTCAAGGTCTACAACAGATCAATCAATAGCAGAACTAATTAACTATTAATCTCTGTACCCAAATGCAGAGAAAAGATCCTCTGGTTTACTTCCTAAATAAAGGGTGGGTAAACTGCTACCCTAACAAGCAATGTAATCTATTGGTCTATGGACTAGACCAATCTGGTCTGAGGGAGTTCCTTCTATTGCAGAAACCCTCTTCCACAATTCTGGAGTGCACTGAGATACACCCCTGGCATACCCCAACTTCAAGAACAGTGGCGGGTCAGTGCATTGGTTCACAAGTGTCTCTGTGACAGGCTGCATGCCAGAATGGATCTACTGCTGCAAGAGTAGTTGGATATCTATCCTCTGGTTCTAACTACCTTACTCTTCTCTGTCAGGCTGTTCACATCTACAGAGGAGAGCAGTGGTCTGGAGAGTGAAAAATTGCCCGCCCCTTCTCCTAACACAAGCAGATTTTCCAGGAAGGTTCCTCCCCGCAACTAAGGGAAATCACAACATTTGAACAAGCAACTAATTACATTACATTCAAATAGCACTGTTCTTTTTCTGGAAATTTGCTGTTCTTGGATAATTGAGCTTGTCTCTATAGGTAGCTGCTACTTCATTTTCCTTACTATTTCATGGACTTAGCAATATTCATTCAATTGAATAGTATTAAGCAACATGGAATGGCTACATTTTAAGATTCCCATTTTATTATTGATCTATCAGTAAATCATGATTATTAAAGACATTATGTGCCAAGTACTGTATAATTGTATAGTAGTTCTTTCTATTTCACAGCTGACCGTTCCTTATATAGCTTTGCTGATTTTATCCTTTCATCTTGGATTGCTTGAAAGAATACAATATAACATGGTCTACATGTTCCCTGCCAACAAGAAGTTTACAACCTAGAGAGGAAGGCAGTTACTAAAATAAAATTCATATGATAATAATAATGACATTTGTTAAGTGCTTATTATGTGTAAAGCACTGTTCTAAGTGCTGGGATAGATACAAGGTGATCAGGTTGTTCCATGTTGGGTTCACAGTTTTTATCCCCATTTTACAGATGAGGTAACTGAGGCCCAGAGAAGTAAAGTGACTAGCCCAAAGTCACACAGCTGACAAGTGGTGGAGCCAGGATTAGAACCCACGACCTCAGACTCTGGGCTCTTTCCACTAAACAACACTGCTTCTCTCATCATATCCCAACTGGATTACTGTGTCAGCCTCCTTTCTGATCGCCCATCCTCCTGTCTGTCCTGGCTTCAGTCTATACTTCACTCTGCTGCCCTGATTATCTTCCTATGGAAACCCTCTGGGCATGTCACCCCCCCTCCTCAAAAATCTCCATTCATTCATTCAATAGTATTTATTGAGCACTTACTATGTGCAGAGCACTGTACTAAGCGCTTGGGATGAACAGGTCGGCAACAGAGACAGTCCCTGCCGTTTGACGGGCTTACAGTCTAATCGGGGGAGACGGACAGACAAGAACAATGGCACTAAACAGCGTCAAGGGGAAGAACATCTCGTAAAAACAATGGCAACTAAATAGAATCAAGGCAATGTACAATTCATTAACAAAATAAATAGGGTAATGGAAATATACAGTTGAGCGGATGAGTACAGTGCTGTGGGGATGGGAAGGGAGAGGTGGAGGAGCAGAGGGAAAAGGGGAAAAAGAGGGTTTAGCTGTGGAGAGGTAAAGGGGGGGTGGCAGAGGGAGTAGAGGGAGAAGAGGAGCTCAGTCTGGGAAGGCCTCTTGGAGGAGGTGAGTTTTAAGTAGGGTTTTGAAGAGGGGAAGAGAATCAGTTTGGCGGAGGTGAGGAGGGAGGGCGTTCCAGGACCGCAGGAGGACGTGGCCCAGGGGTCGACGGCAGGATAGGCGAGACCGAGGGACGGTGAAGAGGTGGGCCGCAGAGGAGCGGAGCGTGCGGGGTGGGTGGTAGAAAGAGAGAAGGGAGGAGAGGTAGGAAGGGGCAAGGTGATGGAGAGCCTTGAAGCCTAGAGTGAGGAGTTTTTGTTTGGAGCGGAGGTTGAAAGGCAACCACTGGAGGTGTTTAAGAAGGGGAGTGACATGCCCAGATCGTTTCTGCAGGAAGATGAGCCGGGCAGCGGAGTGAAGAATAGACTGGAGCGGGGCGAGAGAGGAGGAAGGGAGGTCAGAGAGAAGGCTGACACAGTAGTCTAGCCGGGATATAACGAGAGCCTGTAGCAGTAAGGTAGCCGGGTTGCCTATCACCCTTCACATGAAGCAAAAACCTCTCACTATTGGCTTTAAAGCTCTCCATCACCTTGCCCCCTCTTACCTCACTTCCCTTCTCTCCTAATCGCTAACCTCCTCACGGTCCCTCATTCTCGCCTGTCCCACCATGGACTCCTGGCCCATGTCCTCGCTCTGGCCTGGAATGCCCTCTCTCCTCACATCCGCCAAACTAGCTCTCTTCCCCCCTTCAAAGTACTACTGAGAGTTCACCTCCTCCAGAAGGCCTTCCCTGACTGAGCCACCCTTTTCATATGCTCCTCCTCCCCTCCCCATTGCCCCCTACTCCTTCTCTCTGCTCTACCCCCATCCCTGCCCCTCAGCATATATTTATTCTATTTATTTTATGAATGATGTGTACATATCTGTAATTCTATTTATCTATTTTGATGGTATTGATGCCTGTCTACTCATTTTGTTTTGTTGTCTGTCTCCCACTTCTAGACTGTGAGCCCATGGTTGGGTAGAGATTGTCTCTATCTGTTGTTGAATTGTACTTTCCAAGTGCTTAGTGCAGTGCTCTGCACACAGTAAGTGCTCAATAAATACAATTGAATGAAAGAAGGAAGCAAAAGGAAAAATAGCTCCAGATGCTACTGACATCAAAGATGATAGTACAAGGGTCAACACAACGTGTGTGTGTGTGTGTGTGTGTGTGTGTGTGTACAACATGGCTGGGACCAAGGGACCCATCTTGGCCTTAGCAGTCACCCATGCACACCAACAGGTGAATTTCACTATGGGTGATGTCTTGTTTGAATACAAAGGGCACTAAGTACATAACTATATATTCATTTATTCAATAGTATTTATTAAGTGCTTACTTTGTGCAGAGCACTGTACTAAGCACTTGGAATGTACAATTCAGCAACAGATAGAGACAATCCCTGCCTAATAACAGGCTCACAGTCTAAATGTGAGAGACAGCAAAGTAAAACAGAACAAAACAAAACATCATCAAGATAAACAGAATCAAGGAGATATACACCTCATTAACAAAATAAATAGGGTAATAAATAATATATATAAATGAGCACAGTGCTGAGGGGAGGGGAAGGGGGAAGAGCAGATGGTGGGGGGAAGGGGAGGGGGAGAGCAGAGGGAAAAGGGGGGCTCAGTCTTGGAAGGCCTCATGGAAGAGGTGAGCTCTCAGTAGGGCTTTGAAGAGGGGAAGAGAGTTTGGTGGATGTGAGAAGGGAGGGCATTCCAGGACGGAGGTAGGACGTGGGCCAGGGGTCAATGGTGGGATAGGCGAGAACAGGGGACGGTGAAGAGGTGAGCGACAGATGAGCAGAATGTATGGGGTGGGCAGTAGAGGAGAGAAGGGAGGTGAGGTAGGAGGGGACAAGGTGATGGAGAGCTTTGAAGCCAAGGGTGGGGAGTTTTGTTTCGTGCGAAGGTTGAAAGGCAACCACTGGAGGTTTATGAGGAGGGGAGTGTCATGCCCAGAACGTTTCTGTAGGAAGATGATCTTGGTAGCAGAATGAAGAAAAGACTGGAGTGGGGAGAGACAGGAGGAAGGGAGATCAGAGAGAAGGCTGATCAAATAATCCAGTGAGGATATTATGAGAGCTTGTACCAGCATGATAGCAGTTTGGATGGAGATGAAAGAGCAGATCCTGGCGATACTGTGAAGGTGAGACCGGCAGGTGTTGGTGACAGAATGGATATGTGGGGTGAATGAGAGAGCTAAGCCAAGGATGACACCAAGGTTGTGGGCCTGGGAGACTGGAAGGATGGTAGTGCCATCCACAGTGACAGGGAAGTTAGGGAGAGGTCAGGGTTTGGAAGGGAAGGTAAGGAGGTCAGTTTTAGACATATATTTACACTTTGCAATACCCAGTTTCCTCAATTGTAAAAGTGCGAATAGTAGTACCTTTCTCTCCATACTTCTCTTAGATTTTGTAAAAACAAAATGAGATAATCTATGTGAGAGCACTGGTTAGAAGAGGCTGAGAAAATTTGCATTATTGTTATTACATGCACATTCCTTTTCAATTTGAATCCTATTGAGCAGTTTCATTATGCCTATGTCCCCAGATGCTTTTAAAATATAACAGCAAATTGGTTTGGGGTATGTTATCTCTAAAATTAAAAGTGGTGAGATGTTTATATAAAAATAAAATATATATCTGCAGCACATAAACTCACTTCCCTAATTTCAGCAAATATGTTGGCCCTAACCAAGTGATATTCAAGAGGTAATTTATTTCTTACAACTAAGGCTAATGTAGAGATTACACCCACTTCTTACAAAGGTCACTCATTCTATCCTTAGCACAACCTCTAACAAGGATCAGAATAATGTTCTCAATTTGGGATTATCCTTGAAGATGACCCCAAATCTTCAACTGGTGAATAATACAGCAACCCATCTGTTAGGGGATTTCAGTGGCAGGTAACACATCACACTTTTGCTTCACAATCTTCATTAGCTGCCAAGATCCTTCTGGCAATTCTAGATGTGGAGTTTTACCTATAAATTCCATGTGCTTCTGAGAAAGCTGTGAGTGAGCTTGTGACATGTTGATGAGAAAAGGATCTCAAGCTGGAGGTTCACCTCCAAGTGACAGACCCTTAAATTGACCAACCCAAACTCTTCTCCCACATCTTGCATGGTTCTATTTTCTTCTAATACAACCATCTTTTGCTACCACCTAAGGCAGTTGAGTATATTTATTGGAACTTTTTGTTGAGATAATCCATAAGATTCAATAGCAACATCTACCGAAGAAGAAATCCTAATAGCTCCCTTCCTCTGAAGAATATAAATTTTAAGAGCTCGTAGGGTTCATAGTACTGTATCATTAATCAATGGTGAACAAGCAAATAGTTTCTGCAGTATAATTCAGCAGATATATACTGACAGATGATCATGAAGTGCATGTTAGACATGAAAACAGATAATGTGGGTGATAGTCTAATCCTGTAAAAAACCCCTTATGTCTCCTAGAAAAGTAATCAAGTATCTACCCTGCTGACAACAAGAATCCCACACTAAAAGCAGGAGGTAAGAAAATTGAGATACGGATGCTGAAGAGACATTGGAAAGTGTCTAGATGTCGCATTAAGAGAACCTTTGGAAACTGGGTCTCTAGGTTCTCTGGAACTCTAGGTTCCGCAAATATAGGTCAAGGCAGCACTAAAACCCCATTCCTAAATCCACTGAACAGTCTACTTGGATTCCCTTACTGTCGTCTTGGTAAGCAACATGAAGACACTATTCAGGCATTTTTCCTTGAGCAGGACAATTATTTCCCAAAACCATGTTGTGACAAGTTGTTCAATCATAATTTTGATTGTAGTATTTATTAAATGCTTACTATATGCTTAGTGCTGCAGTAGATACAAGATAAGCAGATCAAATACGTATACAACTGTCAATCGAAGAGGAAGGGAGGGCAAGAACAAATCAATTTCTAGAACCCAGGTGTGCTGAGTTTCAATGAACTAGACCACACTGCCCCATTTCAATGGCTAATGTAGAATTAGGGCAAACATGTTGAAAACAACTGAAATAGAACATGGATTAAATTATACAGGGTGAAATTAAATTAGCATGATCAATCAATTGTATTTATTGAGCACGTACTATGTGCAGAGCACACTGCACTAAGTACTTGGGAGAGTACAATACAACAGAATTAGCAGTTTGGAGCTTACATTCTAGAGGGGAGGCAGTTATTAATATGAATAAAACATTAATATGACTAATTTGATGATGAAAAAGCCTTAGGAAAGCAAATGAAATATTGTCCTTCTCTAATTTGATACCAGCAAAAATAATTTGAATGTCACAGAGAATCACTTAATTGCCAACAGTTGCAATTGGTTCCCTTCTAAATGCAAATGAAGACCTTAAAGAGCAAGGTTCCACATTTTGCTTGAAACAGTATTCCTGGCAGAAATGCATTACATTACAGCCTATTCACAGCTTTATTAAGGTAGCCATAGTCCCCTATTCTTCCAACGTGCTCTATTCAAATCACATAATGAAAATATGCAGAAATGACAGTTTTATTTTCCCCAATATTAAGAAAGATGATGTCACCAGATTTGGTATTCAACAACCTCTTAGTAGGATGTGCTCCATAAAAAAGCTCGCAAAGATTTTAGGGCTACTTAACCATAATAATAATTATGATATTTGTTAAGCGCTTACTATGCTATGGTATGGTCAGTCAAGTTCCAGTTAAAGGTGTTACATTGAAAGTGATTTGTCGAAAGTGTCATGCTGACTACAGGTTAAAAGCAAAATTGTGTGACATGGACATATTCGGACCTACCACAAGTTTACCAATCTTCTTTACTCTCACTAGGATTATTTGTGAATTACAGGAAGTTATAGCATGAAATAGTTGCAGCCCGCTAAGGACAGCACGGTCCAAATGAGGCTTGTCACCTGGAAGGGATTTATGATAAATCGATATATATATAAATTACAGTATCAGAATTATCAAGTGGATTTATTGAGTGCTGTGGACAATGCACTATACTAAGGTTTTGGTAGAGTGCCGCAGTGTTGGTAGAAAAGCAGTGTGGATTACTGGCAAGAGCACAGGTTTGGGAGTCAGAGGATATGGGTTCTAATCTGGATCAACCACTTGTCTGGTGGGTGACCTTGGGCAAGCCATTTACCTTCTCTGTGCCTCAGTTCCCTCATCTGTAAAATGGGGATTAAGACTATGAGCCCCACGTGGTTCAACCTGATGACCCTGTACCCCAGTGCTTATAATGGTGCTTGGCACATAGTAAGCACTTAGCAAATACTATAATAATGTTAATTATTATTATTAGACAAGATCCCTGCCCTTAAGGAGATCACAATCTAATTATATTATCAGATCATCTTTGACAATATTTATTGAATGCTTATTGTGCGCACAGCACTGCCTAAAGCACTAGGGAGACTTTTCCAGAAGTATACGGTATCTGCCTTCTAGGGGTTTACAATCTGAAAAGGGAGAAATAACTACAAGAAATACCGAACAAGTGGAATTCTAGTTAGTACAATGAGGTGAATATGCCATGCAATTAAAATGTTATATCATTAATGCTGTAAATTCTGACAGGTCACTTAGTGTGTCCTACTGGTCAGGTTGGGAGCTTACTGTCAAAAAATGAGCAGCAGCTATTTAAATATTAAGTATCCATGAAACAGACTGAATGTCAGATAAGGAATTGAGGCAACATTCATCTAGCTGTTGGATTTTTGTTCTTACAAGCCCATTTTGAATCAAATGAGGTTTATAATCAAAGTGAATAAAGTAATGGGTTAAAATTATTGCAACAGAGTTTAATTCATTTATGTATTTATTTAAATTTGACATGGGGATTATACTTCAAAGCCTTTTTGTATACTGTGAAGACCAAATACTTTGTCCTAATTTTAGAAAAAAATATTTAAAACATGAGGTATACTGATTATTCCACTGCCTATTACAAAATATGTACTCAGGTACCAAGTAAACACTACTATGAATAAATCAAAATTTTAAAAATGTCCTGCATAGTAAATGTAGTGCTTAAATATGTAAAGTCATTTACCAGGTTGCAGAATTGACTTTGATGGGTCGACCATATGGTCATTCTGAAGGGAAATGTCCTTGGAGTTCAGCATGTATGCTGCTAAAAATTTTACTCTAACTTTAGAGTGAGCAGTCTAGGACTTCCTATTGCATCTGTTTTCTTAAAGTCATTTCCTTATCTGAAACAATACAAATGTGGCATTTCACAGGAATTGGTCAATAGTATTTATAGAATGCTTCCTCTATGCAGAACACTGTCTAAGCACTTGGGAGAACACAAAGGTGATAATAGACATGATCCCTAAGTGCTATCTAGTTTAAATTCTCTTTTTTAAAACCTTTTTTTCAACTGCCTGAATCTGTTTACTTGAAAGGTGAATTCAAGAACAGCAGCACTGAAACGTCCAACAGCTAGAATAAATCAATAATGAGTTGGCATTTTTAAGAATCATGTTCAGTGAAAAAAAGATTGGTCATCTGAACTTTGGACAATTTAATGGAGTGGGTGAAACTCCTCCTGAGAGAAGTTGGCTTAGACAGGGTCTGCAATTTGTAAGAGGAAAGGATGGGACTTCAGGTTCCTTGAGACAGCTGGATGTCAATCATATGTGAGGTGGCAGGGTCTCCTTGGACTCTTAAGACTCTTGGACTCTTTGCATTAGCTTTATCATGACTTTCCCCAATGCTGACTACTGCCATCTCTCACTGGTTCCAATTCACTCTTCTAGTCTAACTTTGCCCACATCTACTTTCCTTCCAAGCCATCCCCCAACCTTTTAATTTAGCATACTTTTTTTTTTGACTTTTCCTATGTTCCACTCATTTCCTTCCCTAAAGTCACTCCCCCAACTTTCCCTGATTCTTTCCATTCCCCATATCCTAAACTCCTCAGCTTTCTTCTGATGCAGCTTGGTATGTGGCAATAGGATCAGTACTTAGCACAAAGCTGGAGTCTTGTCGCATTAGTCAGGGTGCTAATGTATTCAAATAGCTTGTACTTTTGCACATGGCATTAAAGAACGCACATGCTATATCCATGGTTTTCCTTAACTCATGTGCAAGAATATCAACCCCAATTTTTAACAGATCTGAGCATATTGAAAGTCATGACCTCAGGATGAGCTGACCTACTCCATTAAATCATCTAAATTCAAAATGACCAATCTCATTCTTCTGAAAACTCGATTCTTAGATATGCAAATAGATTTTCCAGTATTACTGTTTTTGAGCTAGACTTTCATGCAAGCATAGATTTCAGCTGTAAAATGGAATGGCCCTATAATTACTATCAAAAATAGTATTAATTTCCATTAAGAGCAAACTTGTGAAAGAATATATTTACTTTTTAGCCTTTTTATGATCTCAAGGTATTTTTCTTAGTGCTAAACCTTAAATTTGCCTGGCATTTGTTTTCCAAAACACTTCCCATTCTACAGATGAGAAAATTAGGCCAAGAGAGGCTAAATGACTTACCCAAGGTCTCAAAGTAGTCTTATAGCAGCACCAGTTAAGGTCCTCTAAAGCCAAGGCTCAGCTTTTTCCACTAGATGGCACTAATTGAAACTAACAATCCATTAATATCTTTAGTGGATTCCCACCTCAAAATTAACAGAGGCTTTACTTTCTCTTCAAAGCTTTCTTATTTTGATCAAGTTCCTTTTGTTTCTTTAAGCACTGGGGTGTGTGATTATAATTACAGCTTTGAAGTTTCTCTATTCAAGAATGTTTTAATCCAATTCTCCCTGTATTATGAATAAATGTTTCAATGTCCTTCTGTAGTTTTGTATGAGGGGAGGAGAAATCATATTTCTGTCCCTACACTCAGTTGCACTATCATTTTCCACTGAATAGTTTCCATTTATAGGCCTCTGAGAAAGGAATATCCCAAGAGTCACAAGAAGCACTTCAGCAGAGAGCAGAGCAAACTGAAAAGACAGCAGAACAGAGCTTATGAATAAGTTAAATAAACGTTATTTTATTTCTTAAAATCTGCAATGACTTGTGTCTTTCTAAGGAACAAGGACAACAACCCTGGCTGTAGAGAGATAAGAAGGACCAGAGAAAGGACCAAGGAAGGTTCTCCAATATTCTCCAGGATAAACTTATTAACTCTCCGCTGAACCCTGGTGAAGATTTTCCTTCCATGTACTTACAGTAATAAGTATTATGGTGTTTATTAAGCACTTACTATGTGCCGGATAACTAGTACTAAGCACTATACTAAGTGCTGGGTAGATAAAAGATTAGACCCAGTCCCTATCCACATTGGGCTCACAGTCTTTAGTAGGAGGGAGTAGAAATTAATCCACATCTTACAGATGAGAAAACTGAGACACACAGAAGTGGCTCGCCCAAGGCAACTCTCAGAGCTAAGATTAGAACCCAGGTGCTCTGACTCCCAGGCCCATACTGGTTCCCTTCTCATCAACTAAAGAGCTCAAGTGGCTGCAAAGCTGTGGGTATTGAAGAAGCATTTTTCTTCTGCAGCATGACTGGCTGGAAGAGTGAATAAAAACATGGTTCTTGCTATTCTTCCCATGGAGAGTATGGTGCTTGAAAATGCAGTAGGAACATTGTGGGCTGCTGGTAAGAGCAGAAGCCCAGGAGTCAGGGAATCTGGGTTTTAATCCTGGCTTTGCCACTTGCCTATTTGATCTCGGGCAAATCACTTAACTTCTCTGCACCTCAGTTTCCTCAATTGTAAAATGGTGATTCAATACCCATGCCCCTTCCTCCTTCTACTTAGATTGTGACCTCTATGTGGAACATAGACTATGTTTGGCCTGATTAACTTGTATCTATCCCAGGACTTTGAACAGTATTTGGCTCATTGTAGGGGGGTTTGTTTTTTTTTTTTGTTTCATTTAGTTTTATGTTTTTCTGGTATTTGTTGTGTTTGTATGTGTCAGGCACTGACTATACTATGTGCTAGGGTAGACAGAAATTGCTCAGATTAGACACAGTCCCTGCCGCACATGGGCCTCACAGTCTTAATCCCCATTTAACAGATGGGGTAACTAAGGCACAGAGAAGTGAAATGACTTACCCCAGGTCATATAGCAGACAAGTGCAGGAGCTGGGATTAGTAAATGCTTAATGGATACTATTATAAAATACTGTTGAGAACACTGAAGACAAAATATTGTCCTTAAAGAAAGAAAGTGAGAAGCAGCGTGGCTCAGTGGAAAGAGCACGGGCTTTGGAGTCAGAGGTCATGGGTTCGAATGCCGGCTCGGCCGCTTGTCAGCTGTGTGACTTTGGGCAAGTCACTTAACTTCTCGGTGCCTCAGTTACCTCATCTGTAAAATGGAGATTAAGATTGTGAGCCCCACGTGGGACAACCTGATTCCCCTGTGTCTACCCCAGTGCTTAGAACAGTGCTCGGCACATAGTAAGTGCTTAACAAATACCAACATATATATATATATATATATATATATATATATATATATATATATAAACCTCTTGACTTTACTGGAAAGCAGGAGAAGCAGAATAGGGGCCACGGGAAAGTGGAAATAGTAAAACAATACAACATAAACTAGAAGAAAACAACAAGAACAAGTGTAATAAGGTAGAATAAGGCTTAAATGAAGAAAATATAGAGCCTGCACGTGCACTCTAAGGGGTTGGTGATTTGAGATAGATCAAACAGCAGAGGAACTAAGACAAAAGGTATCCTTATCCGTTGCTTCACCCACTAGAGGTAATCATAATAATGACTGTGGTATTTGTTAAACACTATGTGCAAGGCACTGTACTAAGCCCTGGGTTGAATACAAGCAAATCAGGTTGGATACAGTCCCTGTCCCATATGGGATTCTCAGTCTTAATCTCTATTTTACAGAGGTGGTAACTGAGGCACAGAGAAGTGAAGTGACAAGTGGCTGATTAGGACCCATGACCTTCTGACTCACAGGTCCATGCTCTTCTTGCCTTGGTCTACAACATAGCCCAGTATAAGAACAACAATGTCTCAAGGTGGGTGGAAGAGGAGATTATAGGTTGATGGCAAGTGGCCTTGGAAAGAACAGGGACTAGGCAGGTCAAAATGGAAAAATAAGGAGTGAGAAGGGGTCTAAAATTTTGGCATCATGTACTTATAATGGGTGCCTCTTGGGACTACAGCCCAAGTAATAATTTTTTAGTACTGAATGCCTTTTGCTGAGCCAAGAAGTCCAAGTGGGGTTGGAGGAAGCATGGAGAACCTTCAGCAATGAGTTCACTGCTTCTTTCTCTGGTAGACGTATGGGCAAATGAGTGCTGGGGGATTATTAGGCTTATAGGTAAGCAAAGGCCCACTCAATGCCTTTACCTCTGGTAGTTAATGGGCAAGACTGGCAGCAGAGCAGCTTCAGAATCTCTAGGTCAATGGTCTTAATTACTCTTTCCCCTTTATAGCAGATCTTAATTAAGATAATGTGATCTGGGATTGGCTTTTTAGGAAAATAAATGGTTATTAGGCCAAATGTGCATTAATGGATGTTTTGGAGTGCTTGGTAATCCCATTTGATTGATGTATATAATAAATAATGCCTTGAATTTTTATAAGTTGTTTATTTTGTCAGGTGCCTCTCCCACCTCTGCCACTTATCTCTTGTGTGACCTTGAGCAAGTCACTTCACTTCTCTGGGTCTCAGTTACCTCATCTGTAAAATGGGGTTTAAGACTGTGACCTCTTTGTGGGATAAGGATTGTGTCCACGATTGCCTTGTATCTACCCCAGTGCTTAGTACAGTGACTTGCATAAAGTAAGCACTTAACACATACCACCTAGAATTACATATTTTGTTTCAGTCTTCGTAACACCTCTATAAAGTAGTGACAGTACGCTATTATTATCCCCCCTTTACAGGGAAGCAAAGTGAGGCCACAGAGACTTGTCCAAGGTCACAAAACAGGCCAGTGGCAGAGCTGGCCACTCCAGCCCCACACTCTGTCCATTGTGCTACTCTCCCTCCCACATGTAGCAAATTGGATTAATGGAACTCTAGGTTTTATCCTATTCTTCTACAGATCATATGATGAAAGTTTAGACGTGCTTCCCAATCATTCCCATTTCTAGCTAAATTCTTACTGTTCCAAAATGACTAAACAGATCAGGTTCTCCTTACCTTTGGGAAGCAGGGTGTCCTTATAATAAAAGCGTGGGTGTGGGAGTCGGGGGACCTAGGTTCGAATTCTAACTCCAACACTTGACTGCTGTGTGACTTTGTGTACTAAACGTCTCTGTATTTCAATTTCCTCATCTGTAAAACAGGGATTGCATAACTATTCTCTTCCCCCTTGGAATATGAGCCCCATGTTGGACAGGGACTGATTATCTTCTTTCTATCCCAGCACTTAGTATGTATGGGCCATGGTAGTCTATAAATCCACTGTGGGCAGGGAATGTGCCTGCTATATTGTGGAGTTGAAGTCTCCCAACCATTTAGTGCAGTGCTCTGTACACAGCAAGTGGTCAATAAATACAATTGATTGATATATTAATGTCCGCCTCCCACCCTACACTCACTGTGGACAGGGAATGCATTTGCCAACTCTGATGTACTGTACTCTCCCAAGCATTTAGTACAGTGCTCCTCATATAGTAAGCACACAATAAACACCACTGACGATGATGGTAGAGTAAATGCTTAAGAAATTCCACAGTTAGCTTTAATATTAAAAATGGTGCCTTGATAATTCTAAACATTTGAAAGTTCAAATAAACTTAATTTCATTATTTTATTTTTGATCATTGGGGACTTGGGATACTTTCAATTTTTTCAAGTAGACAATTGCAATAAAATATTTAGTGGTAAAACAGAAAAAAAATCAGCAGTTTAATATTAGAAAGGACATGTCTTGCCTGAGTTTCCAAAGTTCTATCTTAAAATCCCATTAAGTAATCAATCAATTGTATTTATTGACTGTACTGTGTACAGAGCACCTTACTGAACACTTGGGAGAGTACAACAGAGTTGGTAGACCTGTTCCCTATCCACAATGAGCTTACAGTCTAAAGGGGGATACAAACAATAATATAAATAAATTATAGATATGTACATAAGTGCTATGAGGTTGGGGGAGGGGAGAATAAAGTATGCAAATCCAAGTGTAAAGGCAATGTGAAAGGGAGTAGGAGAAGAGGAAATGAGGACTTAGATGGGGAAGACCTCTTTGAGTTGATGTGCTTTCACTAAGGCTTTGATGATGGGGAGAGTGATCATCTGTCAGATATGAAGAGGGAGGGCATTTCAGGCCAGAAGGTAGGCTGAGCTTGAAAGGTTGACAGCAAGAAAGACAAGATCGAGGTACAATTAGTTAGCATTAGAGAAACCAAGAAGAAGATCAAGATAAAGCATTTGCCATGAAAAAATGAATAGGAATATTAAAGTGCTATGAATAAAACCACATTGCTGAGAACTGGAGAAAATACAAGATAATTTGCCTAAACAGAGACCACCCCTTCAGTCCAGGAAACCTATATCTTTTGTTCACCAAGATAAGGCAGGGGCAAAAGAAATTGAAAGAAAGCCTCCCCCAGCCTCCTGACAAATTTTCCACTTAGTCCACCCTTCTCTCTGTGCAAAATAGAGAGGCATGCAGATTCATTTGAAAGTCATTCCAGTGATCCTGATGTTGTTACCCTCATTTACCCTTGCACGTATATTTTGTGTTCTTGAGAAAGACTTTGTTATGAGATGAGCGAGCCAGAGAAGACACTCTAGAAAATGCCATACAAGTAATGTTTCTGTCCATTCACTCTGACAATGCTGCCCAATTTCCATGCATCTTGCTGGTGACCGTGAATAGGTAATGTTGGTATTTGTTAAGTGCTTACTATGTGCCGAGCACTGTTCTAAGCGCTGGGGTAGACACAGGGGAATCAGGTTGTCCCACGTGGGGCTCACAGTCTTAATCCCCATTTTACAGATGAGGGAACTGAGGCCCAGAGAAGTTAAGTGACTTGCCCACAGTCACACAGCCGACAAGTGGCAGAGCTGGGATTCGAACTCAGGAGCCCTGACTCCAAAGCCCATGCTCTTTCCACTGAGCCACGCTGCTTCTCCAAAGGAATTCTCATACTAATGCAAAGGGAAGTAGTGTGGTCAAGGGGAAAGGCCCTGGATACTAATTTCTACTCTGCCACTAGTCTGCTGTGTGACCTTGGGCAAGTCACTTAACTTTTCTCTGCCTCAGTTACCTTATCTGAGAAACAGGGATTCAATACCTGTCCTCCTTCCCACTTACTCTGCGCACCGTATGTGGGACCTGATTAATCTGCATCTACCCTAGCACTTAATGCAGTGTTTAGTAAATATATATGTATATTTATATATATAAAACCATTTAACAAAAACCAAAGTTATTATTATAATTATAGTTAATAATAATAATAATAATAATAATAATAATGTTGGTATTTGTTAAGTGCTTACTATGTGCAGAGCACTATTCTAAGCGCTGGGGTAGACACGGGAATTGGGTTATCCCACGAGGGGCTCCCAGTCTTCATCCCCATTTTACAGATGAGGAAACTGAGGCCCAGAGAAGTGAAGTGACTTGCCCACAGTCACACAGCTGACAAGTGGCAGAACCGGGATTCGAACCCATGACCTCAGACTCCAAAGCCCGTGCTCTTTCCACTGAGCCACGCTGCTACTAGGATAACATGAACATGAGGTTAAGTGTATCTTCAGGTCAAGGACCATGTTTCCCAATTCTAGTTTATTGTCTTAGCAGGTGCTTAGTACAGTGCTTTGCACACAATTAGTGCTCAATAAATCCCACTGGTTGATCAACAAATTCTAGCCATTCTCTCTTTCTGCATCAATTCTAATCTTTCAAGGGTATACCAATAAACCCCAATAATCCTTGGGTTCAGTGTTCTTAACGAGAAGCAGGTAAAAAATTGCCCCAATACAGATATTTTTAAAAGCATATCAATATTTTTTGGGTTCTTTTCTTCTGTTTTCCTTTAAGATTTCATATACAGTCCTTTAAATATTTCAGTTAAAAAACCTCAAGTAAATTGTAAAGGATGTGAATGCTCACCTAATAGGATTCAGAAGAGACTAGGCTAATCAGGCTAAATGATATGATAATTTTGATATTAATGTGAAATAAACAAAATGCCAGCACTTGATTAAGTAGGAAGGCCATGGAGCTTTGAGAATATCACAGATTAACAAGATCATTTCCTTATGAAATGTCCACCCCAGAGAAAAATGAAGAGCAGATGTTTTCTGTTAATCTTCTAATCTTCTACAGAAAAAAAAAATGGGTAAAATATTCTAAATGAACTCCAAACTCTTCATGTAGCTACTCCAGGGGCAAATAAATGAACGAAGGGGATTTTGGACTATTTTCTTACTTTTAAGGACTCTGAAGAATAATTTTCTTTTCTTATTTATTATAACTTAGGAAAATATTAATATGCTTATATATGTCTCTTGTAAGTATTCCACTCTGATGCTTCTATTGAAATATCCTGGGTCCTCTTGTACAACTGTCATTGGCAGCTGGAAATAGTGTGAGATTCTGAATTCTGAATAAATCCACTTGGAATTGAACTGCAGCCTTGCATATGGTTCTTAATACTTACAATCAACCAACAGCATTTATTGAGCACTTACTGTTTGAAAATCACTGTACTAAGAATTTGGGAGTATAGTACACAGAGTTAGTAAACATGTTCCCTACCCACTAGAGCCTTAAAGCAGGGACATATATTAAAATTAATTAAGTATATGTACACATGTGCCTATAAGGCTGAAGGAGGAATGAATATCATTTGCTTAAAGGATACAGAACCAAGTGCTAAGGTGACACAGAAGGGAGATGGAGTAAAGAAATGAAGACTTAGTCGGGAAAGCCCTCTGGAAGGAGATATGATTTCAATAAGGTTTGGAAGGTGAGGAAAGTGGAGGCCTGTGGCATATGCAGGGAGAGGAAGTTTGAGGCCAAAAGAAAGATTTGGGCAACAGATCAGAATTGAGATAGATGAGATCAAGATGCAGTGAATAGATTGTTGGTAGAAGACTAAAGTGTGAATGCTGAGTGTAGTAGAAAATCAAAGAGGTAAGATAGGAGGGAGCGATCTCATTGAATCCTTTAAAGGAGCTAATATTTGCTACAGAAGTGGATGGGCCATGCTGCAATTTCTTGCAACATCTTCTTTAGAGAAGCAGCATAGCCTAATGAAAAGAGCATAGGCCAGGGAGTCAGAGAATCTGGATTCTAAACCTGGCTCCATGAATTTCTTGCTCTGTGACCTTGGGCAATTCGATTCATTTCTCTTTGCCTCAGTTTCCTCAGCTGGCAATTAACTACCTGTATCTCTTCAATCCATCAGTCAAAAGCAGCGTGGTTGAGTGGAAAGAGCATGGGCTTTGGAGTCATAGGTCATGGGTTCGAATCCCAGCTCTGCCACTTGTCAGCTGTGTGACTGTAGGCAAGTCACTTAACTTCTCTGTGCCTCAGTTACCTCATCTGTAAAATGAGGATTAAGACTGTAAGCCCCACGTGGGACAACCTGATTCCCCTGTGTCTCCCCCAGTGCTTAGAATAGTGCTCTGCACATAGTAAGCGCTTAACAAATACCAACATTATTATTGAGCACTTACTACATGTAGATCACTATGCTAAGCACTTGGGAGAGTACAATATAATAGAGTTGTTAGACCCATTCTTACTTAGATTGTGAGCTTATGCAGAACATGTACTGTGTCCAACCTAATTTTCTTGTATCTACCCCAGTATTAAGAAAAATATTTGACACGTAATAAGTGCTAAACAAATTCCATAAAAAAAGAGCTATGGCATTTTCACATATAATTTTTGAATTTTAAAATTTTGTCATTTACAAAACTGCTTGGAGTACTACAACATGTTCAAACTGAGCCCCGTCTTCTCATTCATGTCTGAAGATAGTCACACATTGAAGACAAAAAAAATCAACTTTCAACAGCCAAATCCTCAAGATCACAACAGTAAGAGCTGGAAAGTTTCTTTGAGACCAACTAATACAATATTGCCAGGGCAGAGTTAGACAGTGAACTATTTTATGATGGTATTGGGAGAAATAATCACTGCTCTGAGTCATTTTCTTTAGTAAGTACTAGAGTCACTATCGATAAATGGAGGGCAGTGGTGAAAGGGAGAAGGAACTGGGGAAGCACTAAACAAATACCATAAAAAATAAAAACAAACCACCACCACCAAAAAAAACAAACAAAACCCCACCATGTTCCAGTGTTTCGCTAGGTAGTTGTGTTTCAAAATTCTTAATTATGATGGTTTAGACTTGGAGCCTTAAGTGGCCCATTTTAAAAACTTGGTTGATCGGCTTTTAATCTGATGAAAGTGGCACAGGGGATGAATTTGTGAAACACGCTATAATTAAGTTGTATGTCTTTAAGCCCACAGGCCCTGATAAGTTTCTCAAGGGTACTTGAAAAATAGGCTGGGAACCACTAATTTTTAATATTGCAGAGGGCCGATGAAGGAAGTTGAAATATTACATATATTTTAAAAGGAAATGATCAATCAGTTTACTAAACACCTTCCCCATTGAAATATGACAAAATTGTGAGTGTGTTAAACATGCAGAAGAATCCAATGCTACCAATGATGAAGGCAACTCGAAGAACTAAGTTCTGTGAAAATAATCATATTTCCTTCTGCCCAAATTGACAGGCCTCAGCTCAGTTTAGTTCAGTCTGGAAGCAAAGTGAAAGGATTAGCTGAACTCCCAAAGACCCATATAACCTCAAAATCCAATAAAGTCCATAAATCCTTTTACAGACAACACACTTCAACTTAGTTACTGAAAGCTTCCAAGAAGCAAAGATATACATCACACTTACTTTCAATAACATTCCCTAAGTCTAAAAAATACAAAATCATTGAATTTTCCTTAATTGATTTTGAAAAATTCACTCTTTTCTATAAAATAGTGGATTATGCTTGTGTTTGGTCCCTACAAATGTATATTCTTCAAGAAAAAGAATCCTGGTTTCTCTTTCCTCAGCAATTCCTCTACATGCCTAGAATCTTCTGCCACAAGGGAGTTATGAGCCCCGGTGGCTAGGTTCAGTAGGGAAGCAATGGGGAGGATGGGGTGAATAATCAGTCAGTTGTATTTACTGCGTGCTTACGGGCTGCTGAGCACTGTCTCCTGACTCACTCCATGACCTATGAACCTGGATTCATGGCAGTGGGATAGGCTGAGGAGCCCGGTTTTTTTCCTGCCTTGGTCTCTCAGGGATTTTCCAAGTCCTGACTCTGTGATCTTATGAGTGACCCATTCTGAACATATTCACAGCCATCTGTCTGAAATTCTCTGCCAAGATCTCTCTGGAGGACCATTAACCATAGCTGGTCTCAGATGTGAAGATAATGGTGAAGGGGGCAAGTCTAATGTCTCCCCAGTCCTCAAAACACTCCATTGGCTGCCCAACCACCTCTGGGTTAAATAGAAACTACTTAACAACAGTTTTAAGGCACTCACTCAGCTCTCCCTTCCTACCTAACCTCACTGATCTTCTACTAAAACTCAGCCCAGGCACTTCACTCCAGTAATAATAATAATAATGCTGGTATTTATTAAGTGTTAACTATGTGCCAAGCACTGTTCAAAGAGCTGGGGTAGATACAAGGTAATGAGGTTGTCCCACATGTGTCTCACAGTCTTAATCCCCATTTGACAGATGAGGTAACTGAGGCACAGAGAAGTTAAATGACTTGCCCAAGGTTACACAGCAGACACGTGATGGAGACAGGATTAGACTCATGACCTCTGACTTCCAAGCCCATGCTCTTTCCAGTAAGCCATGCCGCTTCTCTAACACAACCCAACTTACTGTACCTCAATTTGTTCTATCATTCTTTCATTTAATCAGATTTATTAAGCACTTACTGTGTGCAGAGCACTGTATTAAGTGCTTGGGAAAGTACAATTCAGCAAAACAAAGAAGGACAATCCCTGCCCACAATGAGCTCAAAGTTTAGATGGGAGGAGACAGACATCAATACAAATAAAGAGATAGCAATAAAAACAAATAGAGTTAGAGACATATACATAAGTGCTGAGGGGCTGGGAGAGGGAGTAAGAGCAAAGGGAGCAAGTCAGGATGACACAGAAGGGAATGGAAGATAAAGAAAAGTTGGGCTTAGTCTTGGAAGGCCTCTTGGAGGAGATGTGCCTTCAATAAGGCTTTGAATGAGGGGGTAGAGTAATTGTCTGGTGGATTAAGGAGGGAGGTCATTCCAGGCCACAGACAGGATATAGGCCAGGGGTCGGCAGTGAGACAGGCAAGAGCAAGGTATAATGAGAAGGCTAGCACCAGAGTAGCGAAGTGTGAGGGCTGAGTTGTAGAAGGAGAGAAGCGAGAAAAAGAAGGAGGGGGCAAGGTGATGGAGTGCTTTAAAGCCAATGGTAAGGACTTTTTATTTGATAGAGGTGGATAGGCAACTACTGGAGATTTTTGAGGAGGAGGGTGCCATTTCCTGAATGTTTTTGTAGAAAGATGATCCAGGCAGTGGCATGAAGTGGGGAGAGACAGGAGGTTGGGAGGTCAGCAAGAAGGCTGACACAGTAATCTAGGTGGGATAGGATGAGTGAGAGTGATTGTATTAACATGGTAGCAGTTTGGATGGAGAGGAAAGGGTGGATTTTAGTAATGTTGTGAATGTGGGACCGACAGCATTTGGTGACAGATTGAATATGTTGGTTGAATGAGAGTGAGGAGTCAAGGATAATGCCAAGTTATTGGCTTGTGATATGGGAAGGATGGTGGTGCCATCTACAGTGATGGGCAAATCAGGGAGAGGAAAGGGTGTGGGTGGGAAGGTAAGGAGCTCTGTCTTGGACATGTTAAGTTTGAGGTGATGGGAGGACATCCAAGTAGAGATGTATTGAAGGCAGGACTAGATGCAAGCCTGGAGAGAAGCAAAGAGATCAGGGGAGGAGATGTACATTTGGGTATCATCCAAACAGAGATGGTAGTTGAAGCCATGTGAATGAATGAGTTCTCCAGGGGAGTGAGTGTAGATGGAGAATGGAAGGGGATCCAGAATGGAGGAGCCCATGAAGAATATGGCCATAAGGCTAAGAGGAGAACCAGGAGAGGACAGAGTCAGTGAAGCCAAGGTTGGATATCATTTCCAGGAGAAGGGGGTAGTTCACAGTGTCAAAGGCAGCTGAGAGGGTGAGGACAATTAGGATGGAGTCGAGGCCATTGGATTTGGGAAGGAGATCATTGCTGACGTTTGAGAGGGTGGTTTCTGCCTTTTGCCCATTAGTTGCCCTCTGGCCTGGAACTTATTCCTCCTTTCTAATAATAATAATAATAATGTTGGCATTTGTTAAGTGCTTTCTATGTGCCAGGCACTGTTCTAAGCATTGGGCAGGCATACAAGGTAATCAGGTTGTCCCACATGGGGATCACAGTCTTAATCCCCATTTTCCAGAAGAGAGACCTCAGGCCCAGAGAAGTGAAGTGACTTGTCCAAAGTCACACAGCTGACAAGGGGTGGATCTGGGATTAGAGCCTATGACCTCTCACTCCCAAGCCCGGGCTCTTTCCATTGAGCCAAGCTGCTTCTTTATATCAGACAGACCACCAGTTTCCCTACTTTCAAAACCCTACTAAAACATCTTTTCCAAGTGGCCTCCCCTACTCTCATCTCCCCTATACAAGCTCCCATCTCCATTACCTATACATCTGCTCTATACCCCATAAGTACTTGATATTCATCCCAACCCAACCACACTTATATCCTTATATTCTCCCACTTCCTCCAACTGTAATTTACTTTAATATCTCGTCCTATAGAGTATAAGCCCCTTGTGGGATGGGATCTACCAAGTATTGTATTCTTTTAAGTGCTTTTAAGTACAGTGCTCTGCACACAGATTGCATTCAATAAATATGTTTGTTTGGATAGCCTTGTACAACTGGTGATGAACAGTTCATTTCCAAATCTTAGGGTTCATACAGTTAACCATACCTCTGCATCTGACTCCTGCAAAATTTTTATACTTCTGTGATTCAATTCATTATGCATGAAACAAGGATTAGCCCAAAACAATAATAATAATAATTGTATTTGTTAAGCACTTACTAGGTGGCAAGCATTGTTCTAAGTCCTGGGATAGAAACAAAGTAATCAGGTTGCCCCATTTGGGGCTCACAGACCTAATCCCCATTTTACAGATGAAGTACTAAGGCAAAGAGATGTTAAGTGACTTACCCAAGGTCACGCAGCTGATAAGTGGTGGAGCCTGGATTAGAACCCAAGACCTCTGACTCCCAAACCTGTGCTCTTTCCACTAAAACCACTTCTCGATATAATTATATTGATGAGGTAGAGATGCTGGTTTGTGGCAGAAATTCCTGGGCATACTACACCCACTGTTCCCACCACCTTTCTTTCCCTTTCCAACAACTTTCCCACTGCTTCCCCAGTTCTTTCTTCCTCTCACCACTGTCCTCCATTGTTTAATAGAGCCTCTGTTACTTATTAAAGTAAATGACTGCAAACAGTGATTACTTCTCTCAATACCATCATAAAATAGTTCACTGTCTTCTCTGACCTGGCAGTATTGTATTAGTTGGTCCCAAAGGAACCTTCTACCTCTTACTGTGGTGATCTTGAGGATTTGATGGGTTCATATTCCTGACACAGTTCAAATTAAGTCTGCTCTATAACCTTGTGGGATGAGGACACAATTGCAAAGGTGTATTTCTTGTGGACTGGGAAAGTGTCTACCAACTCTGTTGGATTGTATTCTCCCAAGTGCTTAGTACACTGCTCAACATATATTAAGTGCTTAATGAATACCATTGATTTATTGACTAATTGTGATAAAGTGAAAATATCTATGGTTTTAATTACATTTTCCCTAAGTAAAAGACTCTAATTTATAGCCATTAAGGAAATGTATCCATTCTTCAAATTTCTTTCCCAAAATACATGAACTAGGATTACGTTCTTCTAAGCCACAAAGTCCTTCAAAAAACACTTTTAAAAAAGATGAGAAATGGAAAGATGAATATGACTGTTTGATTGCTGAATTATTAATGCAAACAGCACAATTTTCCGGCTCTGCATTTGTACATAATGTATACAGTCTGATGTTCCAGTATTCACGGTTTGCTTTGACCCAGATTTGTCTTTGACTTCTGTGCTGAGCAAGGTTTTATAAGTTTAATATAGGTAGCCTAAAATGAGACTAATTCCAAACTTCGATAATGCTTAAATAAAGACTGCTATTTTTCCCCCAGAAACAAAAATATGTTTGGTTGACCCTATTGGTAACTAGGGTTTTGGAGATGTGGCCTGGTCTGGAAGTCAGAGGATCTGAGTTCTAATCCTGGCTCTGACATTTGTCACTGTGTAACCTTGGGCAAGTCGCTGAACTTCTCTGTGTCTCAGGTACTTCATCTGTAAAATGGAGATTATACATTTCTCTGAGGGAACTCTACCCCCCTTCGCCAACTTGGTCACAAACTATTTCACTTCCTTCCCCAAACTCTGTGAATTTAAGGCCAGATCCAATATGTGGAACATTGCAACTTGAGGTGCAGCAGGGAAAGCTGGGCCCTGAAATTGAAAATTATGAACATTAAAGGTGTCCACTAGCATCCCTGGGCAGTGGATAAGTCAGGTGAAAATCAGTATAAAAATCAGCAGAAGACCTACTTAAAAGGGGGACAGTGTGGCTTGTGGAAAGAGCACAGTTTTGGGGGTCACTGGATCTGTGTTCTAATCCCAGCTCTGACGCTTGCCTTCTATTTGAACCTGGTCAAGTCGCTAAATTCCTAAATGCCTCAGTTTTCTCATCTGTAAGGTGGGGATTTAAATCCTACTCCCTCCTACTTTCACTCTAAGTTCCATATGCCCAAACTGATTATCTTGTATCTACCCCATTTCTTAGTACACTGTTTGGCACTTAAGCCCTTAATAAATATCATAATAATAATCATTGTATCATCAGTACTATTATTGTTATAAAACAGCACTCTGTAAGTGTTGAATTCAGTATTGGTGAAGAAAACGTTAAATGGGTAATGCTACAGGACTCATTACTACAAATAATGGTCATGGGCATTTTAATATTGCCCATTAAAGATGGACTGTTTGGGATTCCATGACCTTCTACACCAAGTTCTAACTATTGCTACTACTCAGCCAGATGGTGACAGCACAAAATGAAGAAACTTCGAAATGAATGTTATATATTCTCCTCCAGCTCTCCAAGAAACAAAGCCTTGCATTTCATTAGCGATATTTCCCAACTATAAACTGAGCTTCTAACCTTCAGTTGAATTTTCTAATTGTTAGTCCAAAAGTCTTCAAACCCACATTCATTGCTAATTCCATTAATAACCTTTTGAAAGTCAGGAATGTCTTTAGGGGTGTACTATGGAAAAACTAAATGCACTACTAATATTTTTAAAGTGTAATTATAGCACCTTTTTTCAGAGATAATTGCTTCATTATGAAAATACATTGTAGTGATTTGAAACCAACAAATGCCCAACACAGTAAATTGCTTCCATCAATACTTACATCAATATTAGCTTGGTTAATATTTATGTCTGCCTTTATATATTTTGTAGATAGTATATCCTGTTGGATTCCTACTGGGAAGTAAATGCTATTGATTTTTTCCCAATTCATTTTTAAATTGTTAAAGATATCTGCTAATCAAACTCTAGAAGGAAATTACTGTAGAGCCTGCCATACCTTGACCTGTAAATACTCAGGAGTCACACATTTGGTCTTTCTACAGGGAACCTTAATTGTACTGACTTTAGGTTATTGGGTGTCATCTTTTTGAATGTGAAATGAATTTATGTGAATCATTAAGTAAATGTGAATTACGTAAATTTTCAGTATTTAAATTAGCTAGTATATATTTCGTAAATCTGAAGGCACACTATTCAAATATATTGCATTTTAAAAGATGACGGCAATACTTCAGCGATCTTTTCATATTTGCCATCCACTGATGACAGTCCCCTATGAAAAGTCATTCGCTCATTAATGGGAAAAAGCATGACTTTGTCTCCTACAGTTACTGAACTTGTCATTGTAGTTGAAGCCACAACAAATGGAAACATTCCATTTGATTCTATTCTAAACAGGAAAAAATAGGTATTTTTCTGGTTAGTCACCTGCATAATTTCCACTTCCTCTGTTGCCAAATTGTACAGTCCAAGTGCTTAGTACAGTGCTTTGCACACAGTAAGCACTCATTAAATATGATTAAATGAATCACATGGAGCACCAAAGAAATACAACAGAATTTCAGAAGACCCTACGATTATCACACTCAAAGAGAAAGGGGACTGTGGAAGCCATCATAAGATTTTCCATGGTCCACTGCCAAGTCCTCCTGCACTATCTGCAGAAGAAAATCATTAAACACCCGTGCCTCAATCAGTCAATCAATGGTGTTTATTGAGCACTTATTGGTTAGTGTCCAGGCAGCAGAAGAACTGTTTTAAAGGAAAGTCTACTGGAAAGAACACAGACTTGTACTAATTGCTTAGGAAAGTACAGTACAGCAGTGTGGGTTGACACAATCCCTGCCCCAAGGAGGTGGCAGTTTACAGAGGGAGATAGACAGTGAAATAGATTAGATAGAGGGGAAATTGTAAAGAATTTTGGTTGGCATGTGGTGGGAGAAGGTGCTGAATAGGTTAGAAGAATTTCCGATGAGAGCTTTGAGATGCTTATTATGAGTTTTTGTTTTAAACAAGAAGAAATTAATAAACTGTGGGTTTACTTTTTGTTACTTAGTACAGATGTATTCAATCCTTTGTTTCCATATTGCATATAGATATAAAATTTACTGTGAACATCACTAAAATACCATATGTGGAGGTTTTAAAAAGATGAACTAGGTACTCAGAGTGACAATAGAAATTTTGAAAATAATAATAGTAGTTTTGTTTAGCAATTACTATGTGCCAAGCACTGTATTAAATGCTGGGATGGATACAAAATAATTAGGTCCTACATGGAGCTCACAGTCTAAGTAGGAATGAAAATAGGTACTGAATCCCCTTTTTGCAGATGAGGGAAATGAGGCTCACAGAAGTTAAGTGACTTGCCTAAGATCACACAGCAGATAACTGGCATAGATGGGATTAGAACTTCTCACTCCCAGGCCTGTGCACCTTCCAACAGGCCATGCTGTGTCTCTAAATAAAAAAGACACTTGAAAAGGAAGGATTTGAAAACAGCCCGAGGTAACATGGTCAAGTACCATGGTCAAGTACCATGTATATGGTATTGGTATGGCAGTGGAAAAGAGCCTGGGCTTCGGAGTCAGAGGTGATGAGTTCGACTCCCGGCTCTGCCACTTGTCAGCTGTGTGACTGTGGGCAAGTCACTTCACTTCTCTGTGCCTCAGTTATCTCATCTGGAAAATGGTGATTAACTGTGAGCCTCACGTGGGACAACCTGATTACCCTGTATCTACCCCAGCGCTTAGAACAGTGCTCTGCACAGAGTAAGCGCTTAACAAATACCAACATTAAGTACCACTCTGTTGCTATTGGACTGCTGAGTGAACCTTTGTATCTGACATGTGGCTAAAGACAATGTGTGGACATTATCTTTGCTATACACCAACATCAATGTTATCTGCATACCTGTCACCCACAGTGGTCTGTACACTGACCTGGAAAGGCAGATTTGGGATACTGTAGGGAGGAGAAGAACAAAGTTCAGCCCAATCATCTGTTTAAAACAATCACAATTTATTATACTGACAAAATAAATGACACCCACAAACAAGCATGTTAATCCATTCGCTCTCTATAATAAACTATTCACGAAACACTGTGCATGGCTTACTGCAAAGAGCATGGGCTTGGGAGTCAGAGGTCATGGGTTCTAATCCCAGCTCCACCGCTTGTCAGCTATGTGACCTTGGTCAGATCACTTAACTTCTCTGTACCTCAGTGATCTAATCTTTAAAATGGGGATGAAGATTATGAGCCCAACATGGGACAACCTGATTGCCTTGTGCTTGTGCTAACCCCAGTGCTTAGAACAGTGCTTGGCATATAGCAAGCGCTTAACAAATACCAACATTATTATTTTTATTATTACCCAGATGTGGGACAGGCAGGACACAAAATTGCCACCCACAGAGCCCCACCAGGCATCCCTGGCAGTTAGGGAAATGCTTCAGGTCAGTCTGTGTAACATCTGATGGGCTGAAACATGATAACCCTTCCCTAGTGAGAGGAGATATTATACCTGGTAGTAAACTATGGTGGCTGCCGATTGATGTCCTCCAATTCCTCTGATCGCATTCCACCATGGCCAGACTGCACCTGGTATTGGTTCTGCAAACCCCCTACTCTGGTTATGTGCATCATTCAAATGTGTGAGCCGGTGGGTCACAGACAAAGGATGTGGCGTATACAGACACTCCAGAGTTTCACTGACTCTCCCACACATCAAACTTCTTTGGCATTTTCCCTGATTTGCCCCTGAAATAGCAGTGCAAAATGGAGTCACTTGGGTCTCACGTAACAATCCCTCAGACCTTCAGTGGTGCAACTGGACTCCGGTTAGAATGTGTTTTATTATGCATGTGTGCATGTATATGGTATTGGTCAAGACCTGATACTGCTACATCTCCCAGCCTTTGCTTTAGCGGACTGAACAGATCTTTGTGGTTCTGAATTTTTTAATTGTTGATACAATTAAATAATGAGTGATGGGGGTTTAAAGAAAGGTGGCAAAAGTGGATGCAATGTTGTAATTTGTACCAAAATAATCATAGTGGTATTTTTTAATCATCATAATTATATTGGTATTTGTTAAGCGCTTACTCTGTACAGAGCACTGTTCTAAGCGCTGGGGTAGACATAGGGGAATCAGGTTTCTCAGTGGGGCTCACAGTAAATCCCCATTTTACAGATGAGGTAACTGAGGCACAGAGAAGTGAAGTGACTTGCCCACAGTCACCCAGCTGACAAGTGGCGGAGCCGGGTGTCGAACTCATGACCACTGACTCCAAAGTCCAGGCTCTTTTCCACTGAGCCACGCTGCTTCCCATGTCCACATTAATTCATTAATCATTATTGAATCAATAGCTACTATAGCCTGATTTTCCCATGAGGTTCTGTGTTAGAAAAAGTCTCCTGGTATTTAAAAAAAAGTTTGACATCACTGTTGTGTTAACCAGAACCCCGAGATTATTTCTTGATGATTTGGCTAGGAGTATGAGAAGCAACATGGCCTTGTGGAAAGAACATGGACCTAGGAGTCAAAAGATCTGGATTCTAATCCCAGCTCCACCATTTGTCTGCTATGTGACCTTGGGTAAGTCACTTCACTTCCCTAGGCATCAATCAGTTCCCTCATCTGTAAAATGGGGAATAAAAGTGTTAGCCCTATGTGGGACCAGCATGGTGTCCAACCTGATTAGGTTATAACTAACCATAGCGTTTAGAACAGTGTTTGGCACCTCATACTTAAAACAAGTGCCATTGTTACTGTTATTATTTATCAGACTAGGAAGAGCCTGATGTAAGATCCTGTCACTAATTAAGTTAAACAGGATTGAGTAATAGGTCCAAAGCTGTTCTTCTTACTTAACATAGCTATTCTTGTGAATGAATAGGGATCTGATGTCCAAATACTTTTCCAAACTTCTGGGAATAGGAGGGATCAGGAATAATTGAGACATTTTCAGGAATTTACATATAACTGTTTCAGTTTTGTCCACAGAGTGGTTCCACGTCCAATTGAGGTTGAGAGTGGGTTAGTGAGCTCTATGGGCATCAGAGAAAGAATAGCTGGTGAGGGTAATGGAGACAGTGGAGGAGGGAGGAGAAGTGACACTACTTGAATGGAAGAAAGATGGAATGATTAACTGGGAGTGGCAACTGGTGCTTGGATTTCCCTCAACAGTCCTCTGCACCATCAACACAGAAGCAAAAGATGCACGCTTTCCTTGGATTTAAAAAACAAATTATGTCAGTAATGTAATCTCCTAAACCAAAAGACAGGTGCACTTCTGAAACTAAAGTCATTTCCATTTCTCTTGAGGAATAAAATAGTTTTAGAAGAAAAAAATTGTAAACACAAAATAAGCATGCTGGAACATTATTTTTTTAAGCTCCAGTCCTATTTATTTCTGGAGGCTGATATAAGTGGGAAAAAAAAGAGAACCTCCAAATTAAAACGGTATTTGTATGGAGGCCATTAAGTAAGGAAATGTGATTCAAATCACTTTATGCTTTTAAAACTATAGGAGATTAGGCTAAATATGAGTGAGGAGTTTAGTCTCCAAAATAGTATTTTAGGATTACTTGTGTAAATGAACTTTGTAAAGTGACCTAATTCTATCCAGGACTATACCGTGTTCTTTTCCACAGAGAACAGTATTACAATTGTTCTTCCAGGATCATGAAGAAGGTACATTAGATTTCTAACAGTTTTCTTTATGATTATTTTCCCTTAAGGTTGCACTGCAATCTTATTCAGTAGATATAGCTGATTGATTAGGTAGATCTTCCATTTTTATATAGAAAATAGCATCCCATATACTCGTTTTGTCCAAGGTAATGACAATGGAACAGTCACAATTATTCCGAAAAATTAAGCTAGATGTAAACTCATTGTAGAGAGGGAACATGTCTACCAACTCTGGTGTGTTGTACTTTCCCAAGTACTTAGTGCAGTGTTCTGCAATAGTAAGCATTCAATACCATTAATGACAATGATAATAATAATCATGGTATTAAGCACCTGCTATATGCTCGGCAACCATACTAAGGACTGGGAGAGGTACAAGATAGTCAAATCATATGCAATATTCCACATTAAAAAAAATACAACACCTTCAATAACTGAATTTCCCCAAATCATATGGATCATTTTCCCCTATAAAGGTATCATAAACACCCCATTCTAGAAGTTTTACAGCTTCTTATCAGCCACTGGTGCTACTGTGTCTCATGGATAGAGAGGCAGCTTGGCGTAGAAGAAAGAGCAAAGGCTTGGGAGTTGTGGGTTCTAATCCCACTTCTGCCACTTAGCTGTGTGACTTTGGACAAGTCACTTAATTTCTCTGTGCCTCAGTTACCTGATCTGTAAAATGGGAATTAAGGCATGAGCCCCACGTGGGACAACCTGATTACCTTGTATCTACCCCAGCACTTAGAACAGTGCGTGGCACATTGTAAGCTCTTAAATATTATTATTATTATTATGATGGATTCATTCATCTATTCACAATTCACTAATTTTTTCTTTAATGAGTTTGTGGTAATTATTATGTATTTATTAAAGTACTTATTAAGCATTGCTTATGTGCCAAGGACTATATTAAGAACTAGGGTAGATGCAAGATGTTTATAAAACAGGAAATAGACTGTTAAAGACCACATCCTCAATTGAGAGTATACTCCTTAATATTTTGTGGTTGCACTAAGCAATTATTTGTCATTTGTTAGTGACAACACACAAACACTTTATTGATATTCTTTACATATTTAGGCTTATAGTGTATCATTTTCTTACTTAAAAATCTAGCTTCAATAGATGGGAGGTAGAGCACAGCTCAAGAACCATTAAGGAATGGGTTGCTAGAGATTTATTTGCAGTTAGGTTATATAGATTTTATAGTTAGTTGCTAACTGTTGAAGAAAATGCCTCATTTTGTGAGAACCTATATTCTGATATGCCAGTTTTCTATTTCCAACTATAGAAGTTAAATTTGTTAAAGTTGAGAAGCAGGGTGGCTTAGTGGCTCACAAGAGCCTCACAGTTTAAGTAGAACGGAGTAGGATTTAATACTCATTTTACAAATGGGGAAACTGAGGCACAAAGAAGTGAAGTAACTTGACCATGATCACACAGCAGCCAAATGGCAGAGCCAGGATTAGAACACGGGTTCTCTGGCTCCCAGGCCCATGATCTTTTAACTTAGCCATGCTACTTAATTCTTTACTTTTATTACCACCTGCTGTATTAAGATTTCTTTGGTTGGTTAATAAATATTTGAGCACTTATTGTACTAAGTGCTTGGGTGAGTACAGTACAACAGAGTGGGAAGTTATGATCTCTGCCCTCAAGGAGCTTACAATATAGGATGGGAGACACATTAAAATACATTACAGTTGGGGAAGCAGCAGAATATAAGGCTTATATACATAAATTACATGGTTACTTTGAACCCTACTGCCTTTCAAACCTCAATATGTATCCTGAGTCCCAGTGTTGTGGGATTTGGTGTACAGCAATTTGTTTTCCCCCTATCCACACCTGTCATAATTCATGTTTCAACTTCACTATAGGAAGCTGGAGTCCTAATTTTGTCCTTTAATAGAAGTTTTCCCAACCCTATAATCATTTTAGATGTTCTTCTCTGTACCTTTGCTGGCTTTTTTTATGACCTTTCCAAAATGCTGTGATCAGAACTGCACTCAGTATTCCAGGTACAGATGCACCAAGATTTTATAGCATGTCAAATTTCGGCTATTTTGGCATTTCGGCTACATTTTCTATAGATACACCTTCAGAGGTAGTGCACATATAAGTAACTCTTTCATAATGGAGACTTCCATTTTCAAGGTTTGTGAACCTCACAATATTTTGAAAACAAATGTTCAAGATATTTAGGGAAAAACTAAGTGAAATGAAGGGGAAATGATGGAAGGATCAAAACCAGCATGTCTGTGCTCTTGATCATTTTGTTTCTTTCCTTTTACTAATATGCTACTTTCATAAATGCTACAGATTGGGTTGCAATTAGGTTATTTTCTTCACAGTTCACTTGCCTTTTGTTTTGAAGTGTCACAAAGAAAAATATGAATTAAGCTATTCATATCATGGAGATTAGTTGACCATGTGTGATATCATTGCAATCTCTGACACCAAACCTATCTGGGACTGGACTCCCTGGTGGACAGGAAATGTCTCTATCAGCTCTTTGTATTGTGCTCTCCCAAGTGCTTCATACTAACTCTGCTCACTCTAAGTGCTCAATAGATCAATTGATTGACTTACCCTCTTTAGGGCATATGACTTCTGTAAGAATTAGGGATCACAACCCACTTACTGTGTGGTCACTCATGGCACTAAATCACCATTTTGTCAATCATCATCTTCGTTCAAATATCAGATGTATAGTACTTAACACTAACATTAACTAATGTTTTGCCAGTAAGATTATCCTAAAGACGCCCACCAACAAGTCTTTTGGAAGGTATTTGTAGAACCTATATATTGTCTAACCATGCTGGCCACTAAACCATGATCCCTTCCATTGCTCCAGAGCCATTTTACAGGGGCCTGCAAGAGGGAGAAATGCAAACACAGATGCTTCTTCTAAGATGCAGGACAACTTACAGAAGCTAGGAACGTGTCTGTTATATTATTTAGTACTCATCCAAATGCTTAGTGCAGTGCTCTGAACACAATAGGCACTTAATAAATGATTGACTGACAACCCAAGGTGAGTGTTTAAAAATAAAAATACCAAACATAGTTATCTAATGTAATTTCAATACTGGACAAGGGACAGATCAACAGGAAAAAAACTGTACATTATAAGACCAGATTCTCATCCACTTCAGTATATGTCTGTCTGCTCTTAGTGCTTATCCCAGTGCTTTGCAACAAATAAACCATCAACAAATGTAAGAAACAAAATGACTGGGAGAACTGCCACCTCTTCCTGATAGTTTGTCCTAGCATGTGTGAGAACTGGATTAATACAGCCAGGGTTCTGAAAGATGGTCAAGCTGGAAGCCTCTTTAAGAATCTAACTGGAAAGGAGGGTTATTTGAATCTCACTTAGATGACTGGCACAGAGCCAACAAACTGCTAATTGCCAGGCAAGACAGGAAACTTTAGCAAGTCCATTAGAGAGGCTACTTGGCCCATTGGCAAGGATATGCTTGTTGAGTGTATATTTAAGCCAAAAATTTGTTCACTGGGTCTCTAGGAACACCAGTAGAACACCAGGTCCTCTATCATTGCTCAAGGTTTTGATCGCAGACGTTACTTCCTAAAAAAAAAATCATAAGTGAAACAATGCCTTCATATTTGGCTAGTTTTCTATGCATTTAAATGATTCTCTCAGTGGACGGAAGAATGTTCAGGAGGTTGAAGCCGTGTGGCCTAGTGGATAGAGCATGGAACTGGGAATCAGAAGCAGCATGGCTTAGTAGTGGATAGAGTCCGGGCTTGGGAGTCAGAGGACGTGGGTTCTAATCCTGGCTTCACCACTTGTCAGCTGTGTGACTTTGGGCAAATCACTTCATTCTCAGTGCCTCAGTTACTTCATCTGTAAAATGGGGATTAAGACTGTGAGCCCTACGTGGGACAACCTGATGACCTTGTATCTACCCCAGCATTTAGAACAGTGCTGGGCACATAGTAAGCGCTTAATGAATACCATCCCGAGACTGAGCCCCCCTTTCCCTCTGCTCCTCCTCCCCTCCCCATTCTCCCTTCTCCCACCCTTTGCTCTTCCCCCTTCCCCTCCCCACAGCACTGTGTATATTTGTATATTATTTATTACTCTATTTTGTTAATGATGTGTATATATCTATGATTCTATTTATCTTGATGATATTTATGCCAGACTACTTGCTTTGTTTTGTTCTGTTTTGTTTTGCTGTCTGTCTCCCCCATTTAGACTGTGAACCCATTTGGGGGCAGAGGATTGTCTCTTCTGCCAAATTATAAACTCCAAGTGCTTAGTACAGTGCTCTGCATATAGTAAGTGCTCAATAAATACAACTGAATGAATGACCTGGGTTTTAATCCCAACATCGCCATTTATCTGTTGTGTGACCTTGAGCAAGTCATTTAACTTCATTGGGCCTCAATCATCTCATCTCTAAAATGGGGATTAAGACTGTGAGCCCCATGTGGGACATGAATTATGTCCAACTTGATTAGCTTTTAGGTACCCCAGCACTTACTACAGTGTCTGGCACATAGTAACCATTTAACAAATATCAAAAACAAAAACAACAACAAAAAAAGGGTTGCTGTGGTGGTCTGGGATGCCATCTGTGGAATATGACATCTGACTGGATTGTGGGTAGTTCCATCTTTTCTCTTCAGTTTTTGTGCATCTGAGTGCCATTAAATCTACTAGGCACTTGGGAATGTGCCTAGTTATCAATAATAGTACTAAAAATAATAACCAATAAAAAGCACTCACTATGTGCCAATCATGGTACTAAGTGCTGGGGTATATACAAAGCAATCAGATCAGATAGGGTCACTTTTCCACTTAGCGCTCCTTGTCTAACTAGGAAGGAGAATGGGAATCTTTTCCCCATTTTACAGATGAGGAGATATGCAAAGAGAAGTGTTTTGCTCAAGGTCACACACCAGGATGTTATCCTTTCCACCAGGTCTTGCTAAAGAAAAGTATAGTCTCTGCCCTTTGGGCACATGCAATTTCAGGGGGCCATTAATATTAATGGATTTTCAGCAAGGCATTTTGTCACCAATGGTGCTGTCTGCTTGGATGTCCCCTCCTAGACATTCAGTAGAATGTCAAGATAGGCCATCTATTATCTCTAACTTTACCATTTGAAATCCATCACTGATTGCCCTCCCATCCCTTGCCTTCTGAATTTGTCCACCAGCTAAATTACCTCTAGAACTCCTTAGGCTAAAAGGAGCCCTAGAGGCACAGGAACAGAAGGCCTCAAATATACTGCTTGAGTGTCTGGAGGCTAATAAAATGCCTCAATCACAGCTAAAAAGTGTTAGTGGAGGAAAAATTGGCAGAAAGTGTGTGAATTGGGAGATATTATAGCAGGCCTATGGAACCTATTCTTCAAGGTTGAATTATCCATGAAAGCACATTCTTTTGCTAATATATATTATTATGTTTCAAAATACATGATTGTGGCCAGTTTTAAAATTCCTATCATTCCACTAATAACACTGTATTCTTGCTATGTTAAGATTGATTTCCCAATTTTTGCAAAGCATTCTTTCATTCATTCAATACTATTTATTGAGTGCTTACTCTGTGTAGAGAATACTGTACTAAGCGCTTGGAATGTACAGTTTGGCAACAGATAGAGACAATCCCTGCCCACTGACAGGTTTTCAAGAAGAGCATCATTGCCTAGTAGATAGAGCATGGGTCTGAAAGTCAGAAGGGTCTGGATTTTAATCCCGCCTCTGCCATTTGTCTTCTGCATGACCTTGGGCAGGTCACTTCATTTCTCTTGTCTCAGTTACCTCAACTGTAAAATGGGGTTCAAGATTGTGATCCCATGTGGGACATGGACTGTACTCAATCTGATTAGCTTCTTTCAACCTCAGTGCTTAGGACAGTACATTTCACATAGTAAATGCTTGACAAATACCATTTTTAAAAAAATACCAGGTAATGTCTATTTGCTTTTGTATTGTATTCTCCCAAGCATTTAGTAATAATAATAATAATAAAAATAACGTTGGCATTTGCTAAGCGCTTACTATGTGCAGAGCACTGTTAGCGCTGGGGTAGATACAGGGTGATCAGGTTGTCCCACGTGGGGCTCACAGTTTTCATTCCCATTTTACAGGTGAGGTAACAGGCACAGAGAAGTTAAGTGACTTGCCCACGGTCACACAGCTGACAAACGGCGGAGCTGTGATTCAAACCCATGACCTCTGACTCCCAAGCCTGGGCTCTTGTCACTGAGCCACACTGCTTCTGCTTAGTACTTAGTACTGCTTAGTACAGTGTTCTGCACACTGTAAGCACTCAAAAAATACTATTGACTGTCTTATCCTTGCATGCCAGAATATATTGGACCCCAAACACTTACTTCCAGATCATACGGTTTAACCCTCCCTTTTACTATTTCTTTATATAGTTTATTTGTTTGTTCTGCCCTCATGGTGTCCATTTATCCCCTTTCAGTTCAAATGGTATTTGGTACCATAATATTGTCCATTCTCCTCCCATAACCTGCCTGGTTACAATCAACTAGCAATGGTCTTTATTGAGTGCATACTGTGTATAGAGAACTGTACTAAGCATTTGGGAGAGTACAGTACAATTGATTTGATAGACAATCCGTGCTCACAAAGAGTTTACAGTTTACAGTCTGTCTCCAAGCACTGTCTTAATGCTTATGACCTGATTGAATTCCAGGACCTCATTGTTGGTAATCTTGTCCTGCCAAAGTGTTTGTAAGTGACATTGGCCTAAGTGAGAAGAGGCAGAACTAGATAATTCAACTAAATTAAAGGGTAAATCATTAGTTCTTTCCCCCTTCCTCCAATCGTTGAGCCTTTGAGATTATTAGTCTGTTTTTCATCCTCAAATATCATCAGGGAACAAATCTCTTCCTTTAATTTTCTTTTAAAATCCCATCTTCAAATCTGAAATATCTAGGGACAAAAGAAATTGAATTACTTTGATATGCTGTTTTTGAAAGTTGTCCTTGTGGTGACATAAAACAGAAATCTATTCAGAACTACTAAATCTGAAATTCAGTTTTAGTACTAAAAAGAAAAAGTAATGCTGTTAGGTAGAGTGGAGTTAATGATGAGTGAAAAGATATCTGAAATCGTCAGAGAGTTATTGTCTTGCCTAACAAACCAAGAAGACATCAACAAAGAAGCAGGAAAGTGTGTGGATCGTTTCGGAAATCTTTAGCATACCTGAGGTTGGATTTTTAAAGTCATCCTGGAAAAGGCAGGCAAAGATACAAACTGATATCATTCAGGTTCATTAGCCACCATATAGTCCTTCAAGGGCTCACAGGACAGAAGAGTGAACATCAAGACAGCTGTTTCAGGTCTTAATAACCAACTCAGTGCCATACAGGGAAAAAAAAATGGTAATTTTTAACCAAGAAGAAAACAGGGGAAAATGGGAGTGTTTAATAATCAAAGTGGAAAGAGTTGCTCAGAACTGAATAAAGTAAAAGATCATAGACGGCAAGGAAAATTCTAGAGTAGCACACACACCATCTACGAAATAAAACTTAGAAAATTTAATAGTGCAAAAACTGCAAATAATCAATCTATAACATTAATTGAGCACTTAGTGTGGGTATAGTACTGTACTAAGCATTTGGAAGAGTATAGTATAACAGAGTTGGTATACATGTTCCCCGCCCACGAATAGTTTACAGTCCAGAGAAGGAATTTACATCCAGAAGAGGAGTTTACAATCTATGATTGCAAGATATAAATCCAATTAAATTGAGTGAGAGAGAAGTAGGTGGCAAGGGGGAGGGAGGCGGAGGCTGAGGTTTACTATGGTAAAAAAACAACAAAAAAAAAACCCCACTATGCTCTGGGAACATGAATCCAATAATTTTAACACTTTAAAGAAAAAAGTGATTAATATTAAAATGAAATAAAAGCAAAACAAAGTAAAACAGTACCATAGGTGCCCACATCATGACTTCGAGGTATTTGGAAACACTTTAGAAGGGATGTCAAAGCTAATAGCAAAAGATTTTTCAAATATATAAAATGCAGGAATTTGGCCAGGGAATCAGAGAGAACACTTGAAAATCATTGGTAGGAGCACAAGGAACTGAAATGGAGAGAGACAAGAGGCACAACAAATTCCTCTGGTTTTTTTTTGGATAATGTTAGAGGGATGCCCATTCCCCAGTATTTTTTTGTTGTCACTTCAGGCAGACTTTTAAAAGGCATTAAGTCAAATTGGGATTCTCTCATCCTGAGAAAAGAATGAATGTTACATTGTTATACTGAACTCTCCTCAGTACTTAGTACATGCTCCCTATACAGTAAGTGCTCAATACCTACGATTAACAGGATGTTGTTGATCAAATTGATAAACTAGATGCATGGACTTGGTGTATCTGCTGTAGCGCAGGACTAGTAGGTCCATAAAATAATCTGAAGGATAATGCTGGGAACTAAATAACAGTGAGCCTCACCACTATAAATGGCAAATTAATGTATTAAAGATTTTGACAATAATAATGGTATTTAAGTGCTTACAATGTGCCAAGCATTGTTCTAACTGCTGGGGTAGATATGAGGTAATTAGGTTGTCCTACCTGGGGCTCACAGTAATAAACCCCAATTTACAGATGACATAACTGAGGGACAAAAAAGTGAAGTGACTTGCCCAACGTCACACAGCAGAGAAGTGGCAGAGCCTGGATTAGAATCCACATCCTCTGACTCCCAAGCCTGTGCTCTTGCCACTAGATCACGTTGCTTCTCTTAGAACTCTTGGAAGAGGACACAGTTTCAAAGGGGAAATTATGCCTCACATTTTCACTAACTCACTCAGATGTAAGAGGCTTCTTTATGTAGACCCCCGTGGCATGATATCATCTGAAAATCTTAAAGCCCTCTCTGCGAATTAGTAAATTTCACTGCATGCTCTCTTCTAAACTGTTTATGAAAATGTTTAGCAAAATTAACCTTAGGCACACATCCCTGAGAGACCCCACTATTTATACTTCTCTGGCCTGGAATGGCTGCTTATAACTACCCTTTATATCCATTTTTGTCACTTGTTAATCCATGGTAGAACATTTCTCCTATTATATGTCTGACCTAATTATCTTGTATCTATCCTGGCACTGAGTGCTGTGCTTGGCACTTAGTAAGTGCTTAACACAATCACGGTTACTAGTTGTTTTAAAAACTTATGGTGTAGAACTTTCAGTGACCTTTTGAATATCCAGATCTCATAGGGATTCAAGATTCCTCTGTCCTCATGGTTGTTGAGCTCTTGGAGCAGTGTCAGCAGATAAGTGAGGGGCAATTTCTCCACCCCTCACATCTCCCTCATCCATTTGAGATGACCTCTACTTCTACACAGTCCAGTCAGGCAGTCAATAGTATTTATTGAGCACTTACTCTGTGCAGATCACTCACTGCTTGGGACAGTACAATATAACCATCCAACAGACACATTCCCTCCTCTCAATGAGCTTACAGTCCAGCGGGGGAGACAGACATTAATATAAAGAAATAACTGTCACATGACACGTGCTCTTCTCCCTCCACATTCAATCGTATTTATTGAGCATTTACTGTGTGCAGAACACTGTACTAAGAGCTTGAAATGTACAATTCAGCCACAATAGAGACAATCCCTGCCCAACAATGGGCTCACACATTAAACCCCCCGGCTTCTGTTCTCAGTAGAGAGTCACTGGTCCCTACAGGGCTGTTCTCCCCTCCCTCAGTCAAACCCATCCATTTTCTAAATAGTTAGAGCAATAGTACCTTCAGTTGTTATTAGATGTCCCTTCTTGGCCTAACATTATACTAGGCTGTTGGAAACTGACAAAAGAAAGAGGAAGCACCATCATTTCCCTGGAGGCGTTTACAATCTAGTGAAATTGACTTCAGAACATCAATGCAGAAATGAACCATGAATTCTGGTTGCTGTGGTCAACTGAAGCAACACAATTAGACTGTGACCAATACTAGACTAGGTATATCTTGCTGAATTCAACCATAAAACCTGTTTATATTAAATGTTAGGATTATTGATGCTGCTGCAGTGATTCTCAGGTAGAAAAATGTGTAGGAAGGGATTTTGGAATCTTGGGTTAAAAGCAAAAGGCGGTAGTGGCAGTCGATGCAGCTGGGGTCAAGTGATGTGGGGAGGAAAAACAGATGCAGCAGTGATGGTATCTGGGGGTTTTCGAGTCAGTGAGCAACAGAGGTGGGAGCCGGGTGTGGTGCTGTTAGAGGCTTGTTGCAGTGACCATCCTAGAGGCCAGAAGAGGCCCAGATCCACTTACTGCACCTAGAATCCCCTGGTACAAAACAACAGATATGTATATGTGCAGAACGCTGTACTAAGCACTTAGGAGAATACAGTGAAATAGGTAGACCAAATCCCTGCCCACAGGGAGCTTATGGACACGATTAATGTGGCATTCATTCAATCATAATGAGTGCTTACTACGTGCAGAGCACTGTACTAAGCACCTGGAATGTACAAATCAGCAACAGATAGAGACAATCCCTGCCCAACAACGGGCTCACAGTCTAAACAGGGGAGAGAGAGAACAAAACAAGTAGTCAGGTGACAAAACAAGTACTCTGTGATTACCCCTTATAGCTATTACGGTTCTTGGGTTGAGAATTCTATCGTCCCCTTGATTCTTTACTTGCTGGCAGCTAGACTCACACTTGAGAAGTTGAGGGCCTATCCTTAGGATCCAGAGGTCACCATATTAGAGAAGCAGCGTGGCTCAGTGGAAAGAGCATGGGCTTTGGAGTCAGAGGTCATGAGTTTGAATCCCAGCTCTGCCACTTGTTAACTGTGTGACTGTGGGCAAGTCACTTAATTTCTCTGTGCCTCAGTTACCTCATCTATAAAATGGGGATTAAGACTGTGAGCCCCATGTGGGACAACCTGATTCCCCTGTGTCTACCCCAGCGCTTAGAACAGTGCTCTGCACATAGTAAGTGCTTAACAAATACCAACATTATTATTATTATATTAATAAGGCCATGACAACAGGATGTGTCATATGTAGTGAATCATGAGGTGGCTACATGCTAACTCTCCTCATGTTACAAATGTTTTCAAATTGAATTGCTGATAAATGGGCTTTATGATTCAGAAATCTAGCACTTTAGCAAATTCTAGGGTTCACTAGTGACCTACTGGATCCATGAAGCAGAATTTCTTAGTCAGTATGGTTCCAGTCTGGACCCAGACAGGAATAGCAGAGTGTGACAGGGCAACAGAGCTGTGGATGGGAAAGAATATTGATTTTGATTTTTCAGAAACATTCTTGCTGCTTCTCAGTCTCACAGCATGGCTCAGTGGAAAGAGTCTGGGCTTGGGAGTCAGAGGTCATGGGTTCTAATCCCTGCTCCACTGCTTGCCAGCTGTGTGACTCTGGGCAATTCACTCAACTTCTCAGTGCTTCAGCTACCTCATCTGTAAAATGGGGATTAAAACTGTGAGCCCCACGTGGGACAACCTGATCACCTTGTATCCCCCAGCACTTAGAACAGTGCTTTGCACATAGTAAGCGCTTAACAAATATTATTATTATTATTCTGTGTCCCACTAGGAGCCCAATGTGAGTTGCTGAAAATCAATGTTTTGTTTTTTAAAAAAACTCCCATACACTTTTAACTTTTTATATGGATTTTAATGAGGCTTCAAAAAGTATAAACTGTAGAGCACTGACTTATTATATCTTTCCCACCACACACATCACTGTGGATTCCACAAGGGGCCATGCTGCCCTCCTCTTTTCCCTCCTCACCCCACCCTGCCTCCACCACACTCAAGGGTGAACTCCAGAACAAAGGCCCTAGCTCGTGCTGGGGCACAGGGCAACTTCACAGCCTCTCAGCCAGTCACCTGCCTTCTCTGCTCCCTGGCTTGGGGTAGAAAGTGGGATGCTGTTACCGAGCAAGAATAGCTGAGGCACCTGCTTAGCAAAGTGGGCCAACCCTCAGCATCCAGGCCTGGGTTTCATATGAGGGAGGACCTAGGCCCCCACATGCCTGGCCTCCACCAGGCAGATCTGAGCTTTTACAGGACTGACCCGACTTGGAAGTTGCTACACACCATGGCGAGTTGAAGGAGGCTATGCAATCGTCCCCTGCCATGACCCCAGTGTCACTCTGATAGAGGGGAGCCAGGGAGAGCCAAAGGGACCCACTGAGGCTGCAAAATGGGATCAGTGCTGATGGTCGATGATGGCTGTCATCATTGTGCACCAGATCTTCTCCTCATCATACACACCCAGAGCCTGTATGCAGGAATCAACCAGAGTACACAGTCCTTACTGGGCAATGAGCCCACCAATACAAGCCTTTCTGTGGGAACCAATAAGAGGCTGTGCCCTATGAGAGGCCTTTAAAGCAATCCTTCCATTGCATGGAAGATGATCAAAAAGAGAACCATCTATTACTAACTCCTGTTGGTTCAACCTTCTCAATGTCACTAAAATCCATCCTTTCCTCTCCATCCAAACCGCTACCATATTAATCCAGGGACTTATTCTATCCTGCCTTGACTACTGAATGAGCCTCTATGTTAGGCACTGTAGTGGATACAAGCAAACTGGGTTGGACGTGGTCCCTGTCCCACATGGAGCTTGAAGTCTCAAACTCCGTTTTACAGATTGGGTGGTACTGGGTGGTTGAGGCACAGAGAAATGAAGTGACTAGCCCAAGGTCACAGAGCAGACAAGTGCCAAAGCAGGGATTACTCTGATTCCCAGCCCCGTGTTCTATCCACTACATCATGCTGCTTCTCTACACATGTAAAGCACAGAATTGGTATTCATATGGTACATCCAGCTCCACTACAGGTGTGAGCAGCTATATCCCCTACAGACACTTGGATATTGGATAGTGCACAGCATGATCAGACTGTACGAGCCTGAGACACACTGGCTGGGATGAATAAGACACTCTCACTCTGCAGAGCCCCAAGAGGTCCTCAACATCTTTCTGCATCTTTCCTATAATCCACTCCCTCCCCCATGGTGCAGAGATGCAGGCAAAACAACAATAATGATGTGAAAATGATATGCTCTCTCTGGTACAGTAAGTTCCAATTAAAAGCATTCAATTTATAACAAACTATAGTATCACTCCCATCCTCTTTTTTTTTGGCAGTAGTCTGTATGTATTATTTAGTTATGGATTAAATAGAATGGAGAAGTTGAATCCCTTGAAGGTAATTACTTCAGTTTTAGACCTTATAATTGAAACTTAAATCATGGCAGTTTACAAGTGTCTGTGGATGATAATACATGTTAAGATCTTCATTAATTCTACTTTTAATAGAAATTTGCTTTTATGGATCTTGTATAAGTAACTTTTAACGAATTTGGGACAAAGTATATACTTACATTTTGGTGCTTGAAGTTACTAGAATTGAATTCATGTTCTTTCATTGTCTCCTAAGGAAGCTATTATCAGAATCAGTGTTACCTAGCAGAGAGAGCATGGGCATGGGAGTCAGAGGACCTAGGTTCTAACCCTAGGTTTGCCACTTGCCTCCTATGTTATCCTGGGCAAGTCTTGTAACTTGTCTGTGCCCCAGTTTCCTCATCTGTAAAATGGGGATTTAATACCAGTTCCCTCTTATACTTGGAATATAAACCCTGGTTGGGGCAGAGACTGTATCCAACCTGAATGTCCTGTACCTCTCCCAGAACACAGTACAGTGCTTGACACCTAATAAGTGTTTAAATGTAATTAAACTGGCAGCCCAAAGCAGAGACCATAGTTTGTCTCTTCTGGTCTTCAAACAATTTAGTACTTTCTTCCTGCTGTGTGTCTATCAACTCCATAGTATTGTACTGTTCCAACTGTTTAGCACAGTGTTCAGTAAATACCATCAATGATAATGTCCATTCCCTTGGTGGAAAATATACAGTGTAATTATGAAGGGAAGATTGATACAAATGACAAATACTGCTTGTTACAAAAACTCATGTAAACAGACTTTCATAGATACTGTTTTAATGCACCATATGCGTTTCAATACCTTCTCACAATAAGAAAGTCATTAAGATACCATCCCATTGTGTCAGTGCATCGTAAGACATATGGTGCTTTTCTTTATTGTCACTTTATTTGGCTGGAGAACTGAAGACCACATGTTTCCCAAGCATACTTTTCTCTTGTTATTTATAACTGTTTTTTGTTATATTTTTTAATTGTTGGGAGAGCATGTGCAACCTGATACTCCCAGTTAGTAGAGAATGAACTAATTACTTCTGGAGGTGTATTTACTCTTTTATGCCATGAGAATACCTTGGTGTTATTTGTAAGGGAAAGATGTGTCAGTTGTAGGACCTTGGGCAAGTCACTTAACTTTTCTGGGCCTCAGTTTTCCTATCTGTAAAACTGAGTTTAAATATCTATTCTCCCTACCCTTGGACTCTGAACCCTGTGTGGAACAGGAACTATATACACTCTTACTTCCCCCTATCTACCCAAGCGTTTAGCACAGTGTTTGGCTCAAAGTAAGCACTTAAATATCATTATCATCATGTGTGTATGTCTGTGATTATAGATATCTAGGCCCCTATATCCACTCTGCCTTTGATCTGCTGGTTGGCCTTGGGCATAATGCTTAGCTTCTTGGACTCTTAGTTTTTTTTCACTTGCAAAAAGGGAACAATAATATCTGTCCCTCTATATTTGATGGGAATGATATAACATGAGATTATTCATATAAAACACTTGGAAAACGCTTGCTGTGCAGTCAGTGGTATTTATTGAGCATTTACTACATGCAGAGCACTGTACAAAGTGCTTGGGAGATGACCATGCAGGCAGGTTAGGAGAAGCAGTGTGGTCTAGTGGCAAGAGCACGGGCTTGGGAGTCAGAGGACATGGGTTCTAATCCCAGCTCCGCCACTTGTCTGCTGTGTGACCTTGGGCACGCCACTTTACTTCTCTGTGCCTCAGTTACCTCATCTGTAAAATGGGGATTAAAATTGACCACCACGTGGGACAACCTGATTACCTTGTATCTACCTCAGTGCGTAGAACAGTGCACGACAAAAAGTAAGCACTTAATACCATAATTATTATATACATGCTACATATTACTAATGTTCTGTTCCTATCCATTTTAAATCCAGGATGGCTGTGGCACTAACATGGCCATAGAACTTTATAAGAGAAAATAGTTCTAGGATACAATGTACTATTAAGAATTGACCCTTTGGAGACTGAAAATCTTACTGGCATTATTTGGTTAATAGTATCATAGGGAAAGTAATCTTTCACTGCATTCATCCTCAAATCCAAGAGATTCTTATGACATAAAGGCACACATTTGTCTGGACAACTTTATCACAGTCTTTAAAATGAAACTATTGCTATGAAGGAATGGCAAAGGCCAATTCCAGTACCTTTTGTTTGTGTCTGGAATTTCCACATTGTTCACTGTTCATGGGAACAGGTATCTGAAGATCCTGAACACATCTCTAACTCATTTGCTCAGTTCTGACTATCAAATTACAATAGCAACAAAGATAGCCATAACATAGGGTTAATATATCAAAAGAGCAATAGGAGCCAAGTGACTACAATTCCTGTCACTGATGCTGCCTATTCTTAAACAACTGCCACTTGTATTCTTGGGAATCAACAATCCTTAGCACCTGGGAAGAAATTTTTGGATATAATAATTATGGTATTTGTTATTTGACAAGTGCTTACTATGTGCTAAACACTGTTCTAAGATCTGGGGTAGATATGAAGGAAATCAGATTGTCCCACAGATTTTACATTTTAAATATGAGGGAACTGAGGCACAGAGTGGCTTTCCCAAGGTCACACAGATTAAGTGGAAGAACTGAGATTAGAACCCACATCTTTTAACTTTCAAACCCATACCCTTTCTAAAGTTGAAAGATTTTTGTGCCTGACAACAAATTTAACTTCACCCCAAGAGGGTAAATCAACAAATGAACACTAAGGAAGGAAGATGTCCAAAGTATAAACTGCCTTCCCATCATTCATTCTTTGTTTTGTTACATGATGATTCTAGAGCTAACATGCATGACATGCACAGCTCCTTGAAGGTCAAATCAATTCTTCTGTCCAAAACCAGTCCTCTTGAGACAAAACACTGGAGAATATGTAAAAGATCACAGTAAATACCCTTCTCTTGGAAATGCTATATAACCTAGGTTTTACCAACATACTTCCCTTCTGATTCCACTTTTACTTCTGTATCTGATCCTCCCTTTTATTGACTTGTCCTTTACCTATCATCCCCCCCAGAAATATACATGATAATAATAATAATAATTGTCACAAGCCCCCAGTTCATACCAACCAGGACCTTGCTGGACCTGAGGAGCCTTGGTGACACAGAACAAAATTCAAACCACACCTCTCATCACCAAGGTTACCATGAAAGATTTTTTACTTAGTTTTACCAGCATGCAAGAGATTGACACATACACATTCACTCACTCAACTAAGGGTCCAATACCAGACTGTGGTCCAAAGAGCCCATTCTGCCAATGCGTCTTTTTCCCGCATCTTTTTTACTGCTGCCTTCTGTTTCTTTCCACTACTGCTCTTCTGCTGCTGTAGATACTTCCCTCAATCCCTCCTAAGAGATTCAAAGCAACCGCCTTTAATCTGCTTTAGACATGACAGCTGTGGGTCTATGTGGCAGTCACTGATTGGTCCAGGCTAGTTACTGGGTAGAACAGGGAAAGAAAGCCCTGCCGGCTGCCCTCCCTCCCTCCCTCCAGGCCCGCCCGCACAGGTCTGCAATCACCTGTCTCAGGTGGAGCACCTCAGTGCTTTTGCAAAGTTTCTTCCTTGTTGCTGTTGTTCATGGGCTCACAAACAGTCTCTAACAAGGCATCTTTTTGTGGGCTCATCACAATAATATTTGTCAAGTGCTTACTTTGTGACAAGCATTGTGATAAACACTGGAATAGATAGGGGAAAGTCAGAGTGTATATAGGTCCTATCCCACACAGGGTTCACAGTCTATGGGTAGGGACAACTGGTATTTAATCCCAATTTTACAGATAGGAAAACTGAGGTCCAAAAAAATTAAGTCATTTGCACAAGGTCCTACAACTCATTTTGGGTGTTCTTCAAGGATTTTTTCCTGGAGATTTTTTTCTCTTTCACTTTTTATCAACCCCTAAGGGAACTTATCTGTTCCTATAGCTTCACTTACCATTTCTATGTGGCTAACTCTATAAATCTACATTGCTTGTCCTGACATCTAGCTTCTGAAATCTTAAAATGTATCTTGCCTCCTGAACATCTCCACTTGGATACCTCCCCAATCCAATCCTACCCCTCCCTCTCAGAACCTCAAAATCAATATATTCATAACTTAACCCCTCATATTTCTTCCAAAATATACTTTTCCACTTATCTTTGCCATCAATGTTGTCAGTATCACCACCCTGCTAGAATCTGGAGCTCACAACCCTGGCAATATCTTTGATTGATTCATTCATTCAAATGTATTTATTGAGCACTTGCTGTGTACAAAGGACTACACAATGGATCCACCTCTTTCTGTACTCCCAAATACTCATCACCTAGGTTTAGGCTCAGGTCTTGGCCTGACTTGATCTTTAGCCTTTTCAACGGCCTTCCTGAGTCCTGTCTTTACCTTCTCTAGTTCATATTTCACACTGCCTGGATCATTTTTCTAAAATGATATTTTGTATAATTTCACCTCTTCAGAAAAATTATGTTAACCATTTTTTATGGTATCTGTTAAGCACTTACTATGTTCCGTAACTGTACTAAGTGCTAGCCTAGATACAAGACAAATAGGTTGAAACAGTGCCTGTCATTCATTCATTTATTCATTCAGTCATATTTATTGAGGGCTTACTGTGTGCAGAGCACTGTACTAAGCACTTGTGAAAGTACAATGCCGCAGTAAAGAGAGTCAATCCCTGCCCACAGGAGGCTCATAGTCTTAATCTCCATTTTACATATGAAGGAACTGAGGCACAGAGAAGTTAAGTGACTTGTTCAAGGTCAGTCAACAGGCAAATGGCAGAACCAGAATAGAAACCAGATCCTGTGATTCCTAGTCCCATGCTCTTTCCACTTAGGGCATGCTGCTTCTCATTCCTCTCTGCATCACACAGAAAGCCTTTATCAATGGCTTTTAGGCACATATGAGTACCAACAACTAAATAGAAACTTTGGTAATATAGAAAAATGTTCCTATATTTGTTGCCCATTTTTGAGGAGGAGACAGTGAAGACATAACTATTTCAAACTTAGAGAAAAATATGAAATGGAAGAAAATATCGTTCAAAATTGACACCCACCTAGAGAGAATGAGATGTTTGACACAAATTCTTCATGTCTGTTCAAACATCAGATGAAGGCCAAAAGCAATGATTCCCAGAACTAAATGTGTTAAACCTTGGGTGAACCTAGCAATGCTCCTTAGAGATACATTACCTTTAGACTCTTGAACAAAGTTCAATTAAACTGAGTCCCTTTCTATTCATCATCTGCATTCACTCCCCTGGAGAACTCATTCACTCCCACAGTTTTAAATATCATCTTGTCACAGATGATTCCCAACTCTACCTCTCCATCCCTTTAACCCTCTCTTCTCTGCAGTCTCATATTTCCTCCTGCCTTGAGAATATCTCTACTTGGATTTCTCACCAACAGCTCAAATTTAACATGTAGATGATACCACTCACTATTCCCTATGATTTACAAGCCAATAACCTTGGCTTTAACCTCAATTCATCTCTCTCAATCAATCCACATATCAATCATTTATTGAGCACTTACTGTGTGAAGGCCACTTGAGAAAGTACAATATAACAGAATTGGTAGAATTTGTAGACACCTTCCCCTTCCATAAGGAAACAGTTTAGAGGAGGAAACAGACATTAATGTATTTCAGTAAATGATGGATATACCCATAAGTGCGTGGGGTTGAGGGAGGAGTAATTAAGAGTGCAAGTCTGATGCAGAATGGAGTGGAAGAAGAGGGAATAAGGGCTTAGTCCTGGAAGGAGTATTGGATGAGATTTTTTTAAAATAAGGTTTTGAAGGTGGAGGGAAGGTAATGGGAGAAGGAAAAATGAAGGCTTAGTCGGTGAAGGACTCTGGGAGGAGATATGCTTAATGCTAGATAAGGCTCTCCAGATTTACAAAGTAGCAAAGCATAAAGGTACAATATAGAGAAGGAACTACCTGTGAATTAAACAGAAATGAATCTCAGAAAAACGTTCCTTAAAGTGTTGAATCTATTAGCATAAAAGTAACCACCAAGAAGAAGGAAGATAAACATAGTCGTACAAAAGATATGTGTGATTTATATCTACATAGGTACATTTATACAAAAGTATTTTTGCTAATAAGTCTCATTAAATGTCATATCAGTGATATTACTCATTTTTTCATTATTTTTCTCCCCTTGGTATGTTGATAATTGGAGAGTTTATAGTAGAATATTTAAAGTTAATTTTCAGTTAGGTTTATTTTACCAGTAGCACTTCCTGAAGCATTCCCCATTATTCAGGCTCAATCAAGGCATAGGAACATGAATAAATTCAAGTTGTCAGGTCTGATATTTTCTTTCTAAAATTATTTATTTTTTGTCCCTTGATAAAGTAAAGTCAGTTTGCACTGACTGAATTTGACAGTAAAGCTAATATTCAGTGTTAAACAAGCTCCCACATTTGTCTGTTTTAGCACTGCCCACTCAAATTTAAACACGGTAATCTATCAAGAATATTTACTGAGCACCTCTTGAATGTAAAATATTGCACTAAATAATGGTGGTATTTAAGATCTTGCACTGGGCTAGATGTGACATAGTCTCCATCCCATATATGACTTACAGTCTAAGGGGGAAGTAGAATGAGAAAAGTTAAATGACTTAATCAAGGATAAACAACAGGCAAGTAGAACCGCTGGGATTAGAACTCAGTTCTTCTGATCCCTAATCCTCAAGTGACTGAGTGACTGGGAAAATACACAGAAGCAACTAAATTTCTTGCCCTTTAATGGGAAAGTAGACAGAAATTATTTACAAATTGTGGATCAGGAAGAAAAACAAGATAATACTACCAAAAACAGGGAAGATTAAGTAATAGATAACCATCCAAAAATAAAATGAAATACTTATTCCTAAACAGAGGACAGGATTAAAATTAGGCCTAAGGGTGCATCTGGTGTTAGATCCTAAACATTATTTCTAGATCCTGGTTGATTTTTTTCACTGGACTACCACCTGTCCACGTTGAGTCCTGTTTAGTTCACATACTCTTCCTTTCCAACAATAGCTTTTTGGTCCTGAGCACCTTGAACACAGCAAAGCCCAAGGAATTCCTCAAGCTCAAATAATTGAGATAACAATAAAATCTCCGGGCATAAAAAAAAATTTTGGATTGGAAGACATTTTGCTTATGTGGATCTATCATCTCATTTTTGAGCAACGACTCAGATATATAGTTGTGTTTTCTAGGACAATGTTAGTATCTTTAAAAAAATTACTGATGATAGGCTCATTTGGAAACTTGAATCTTGAGAACATGAATCACCCAGAGCTAGGATATGTTTATTCTTGTACTCCTTGGGTCAGCTCTAAGGCAGTCAGTGGCTGGGAAACCATTGTGAACTTAATTTTATAATAATGGGTTTCATAACTATTATATTAGGTTTTCTTGTTGAATTATTCATTTTCTCTTCTCTGTTTCTCTAATAACATTTTTTGCTTAGTTCTTTGTGATATCTACTTTATGCCTTCTAATTAGTTTTGATCTTAGTACCTTCTTTAGGATAATAATTCTAATAGTATATGCTAATATGAAACATTAGTTTTCAGTGTCTTTGTGGCTGCTACTCGGCAAAGCTCTAATAAAACTTTGTGCCAGATTATAGAATGTATCATGATGATGGTCTCCTGGATTTACCTGAATCACATTTGATGACCACATTAATTTTATTTAATTTATTTATTTATTTATTTATTTATTTATTTATTTATTTATTCTGGGAAATTGCCCCTTTTGGGTTATCACAGTGATCCTTCCACCTGGGCACTGTAATCATCATCTATGTTTTAGTGACTATTGTACTAGAGCATATGAGCATACCATGAAAGAAGTTTGTGTATTACATGAAATCAATTGTTCCCATGTTTTTTCTGACTACTTTACTAATAAATATTTGTGTCTCTCCCCAAATAAAATGAAAGCAGGAAATATGTCTTGTACTGATGTTATGCTTCCTCAGATGTTTAATATCAATCAGTGGTATTTATTGAGTGCTTACTGTGTGTAGACAACTGTACTAAGAGCTTGGAAGAGTACAACAGAGTTGGTAGGCATGTTCCCTGCTCACAACAAATTTACGGTCTAGAGGGAGAGACAGACATTAATATGAGTAAATTATTTATAATTTATACATATTCAGTGCTGAGGGAGGGTCAAATACCAAATACCCAAAGGTTACAGAGCCAAGTGCAACAATGTAGTGTGCTGGATCTACTAGGTGCTAATGTAGACATAGGCAAACCGGAAACAACAAAAATAAGAAATGAATAAATAACACAATTGTAATTTGAGTCTCTTACCTCACTAATCAATAAATACAGTACTGCAACCTTATTCTCTGCAGAGCAGTGAACATAATCAATAATTTTTACTGAGCACTTATTATGTGCACAGCACTGTACTAAGTGCTTGAGAGGGTACAACATGACAGAGATGGTAGACACCTTCCTTCCCACAATGAACTTGAACAATGAAACGGGAAGGATGTTGTGCTGTCCACAGTGATGGGAAAGTTCATGAGAAGACAAGGCTTGGGAGAAAATAAAAGGAGCTCAGTCTTGGACATGTTGAGTTTTACTTGCCAGGAGGACATACGGTGGAGATGTCCGAAGGCAGGAGGAGATATGAGGCTGCAGAGAGGGAGAGAGAACAGGGGAGATGTAGATTTGGATATCGCCCACAAAGAGATGATAGTTGAAGCCTTGGGAGTGAATGAGTTCATCAGGGGAGTGAGTATAGATTGAGAAGAGAAGGGAACCAAGAATTGACCCTTGAGGAACCCCTACAGTTAGGGGTTGCAACGGGAAGGAGGAGCCCATGAAGGAGAAAGAATGAATGTCCAAAAAGATAAGAGGAGAACCAGGAGAGGATGGAATCGGTGAAGCAAAGGTTGGATAACATGTTGAGGAGAAGGGGATGGTCCACAGTGTCAAAGGCAGCTGAGAGGCTGAGGAGGATTAGGATAGAGTAGGAGCCTTTGGATTTGGCAAGAATGAGGTCATTGGTGACCTTTGAGAGGGGGGTTTCAGAGAAGTGAAGGAGATGGAAGCTAGATTGGAGGGGGTCCTGGAGAGAGTTGGAGGAGAGGAATTCGATGCAGTGAGTGTAGATAACTCATTCCAGATGTTTGGAAAAGAAAGGTAGGAGGGAGATGGGGTTATAACTGGAGAAGGGTCTGGGTCAAGGGAGGATGGGGGATATGTGGGCATGTTTGAAGGCAGAGGGGAAGAAGCCATTGGAGAGTGAACAGTTGAAGGTGGAAGTTAAGGAGGGGAAGAGGGAAGGGGTGAGAGTTTCTATAAGGTGAGAGAGAATGGGGTCAGAAGCACAAGTGGAGGGGCTGGTATTTGAGAGGAGGGATAACATCTTCTCTGAAGTACGTCTGGGAACGATGGGAAAGTAGAGGAGGGAGTGGGAGTCGAGGGGGTGGGAGGATGGAGAAGGGAGAGGGGTGACTTTGGGGAGCTCAGATCTGATGGTGTTAATTTTTCTAATGAAGTAGGTGGCCAGATCATTGGGAGTGAGGGAAGGAGGAGAGGGAGTAACAGGGGGCCTGAGGAGGGAGTTAAATGTCCATAACAGCTGATGAGGGTGATGGGCATGGGTGTCAATAAGGCAAGGGGAATAGTTTTGCCTGGCAGAGGAGAGGGCAGAGTTAAGGCAAGAAAGGATAAACAAAGAGGACAAGGTTGGCTTGATGTTTAGATTTCTGCTAGCAGTGTTCAGTGGCTCATTCATTCATTCAATAGTATTTACTGAGCACTTACTATGCTCAGAGCACTGTACTAAGCACTTGGAATGTACAATTAGGCAACAGATAGAGACAATCCCTGCCCAATGACAGACTCAAGGTCTAATCGGGGGAAACAGACGGACAAAAACAAGACAACATAATCACGATAAATAGAATCAAGGGGATGAACACCTCACTAACAAAATAAATAGTGTAATAAAAATATATACAAATGAGCACAGTGCTGAAGGGAAGGGAAGGGGGGGAGGAGCAGAGAGAAAGGGGGGAAAGGGGGCTTAGCTGAGGGGAGGTGAAGGGGGGAAGGAGGAGGGAGCAGAGGGCAGAGGGGGATCAGAGAGGGAGCAGAGGGAGCAGAGGGAAAAGGGGTAGCTCAGCCTGGGAAGGCCTCTTGGAGGAGGTGAGCTCTCAAGTGGCTCGAGCATAAGAGAGGAGGTGGACAGTTGCAGTGATCCAGGGCTGTGTGTTAGTGGTGTGAGAGTGATGAAGGGATAGGGGAGCGAGTGAGTTGAGTTGAGTAGAGAGGGTGGAGTTGAGAGCATCTGTTTGGTCATCAGCATATGTGAAAGCAGTAGGGAAAAAGTCACTGGAGTTTGATCAGTTGAAGATGGTGGTCAGTGTAGACTAGTGGAAAGAGCACAGGCCTGGAAGTCAGAAGGACCTGAGGTTTAATACAGCTCCACCATTTGTCTGCTGTGTGACCTTTGGGCAAGTCACTCAATTCTCTGTGCCTCAGTTACCACATTTGTAAAATTCAGATTAAGACAGTGATCCCCATGTAATTCATGGACTGTGTTCAACCTAATTAGCTTATATCTGCTTCAGCATTTAGTACAGTGCCTGACAAATAATAATTGCTTAAGAAATACCATAGAATGGAAACCAAGAAGGGATATAGAAAATGTTTTGATAAGGCATGAAGGGATACGTTAGGGGCACATGTACAGGGGGTTGGATTTTGAAAGGATTGTTAACGCTAATGATGATGGTATTAGTTAAGCACTTACTATGTGCCAGACACTGTACTAAACACTAGAGTGGATAAAACCAAACTGGGTTGGACACAATCCCTGCCCTATGTGGGACTCACAGTTTCAATCCCCATTTTAGAGATGAGGTAATTGAGGCAAAGATAAGTGAAATGACTTGCCCAATGTCACAAAGCAGAGATGTAGACGACAACCCATGTCCTTTTGACTCCTCGGTCCTTGGTCTATCCAATACCCTGTGCTGTTTCTATACACCATGCTTCTTCTCCTTGGGATGTAGGAGATTGCTTCTTGAGATAAAGCTGGGAAAAATGGGAAAGTTGAAGAATGTTCAGGAGGAGGGAGGGAGGGACTGGAGAGGAGCAGGGGAGATTTTAGGGAGATCACCTCGGATGGTTTCAATTTTCTCAATAAAGTATGTGGCAGGATCCTTAGAGGCAAGATACAGGAGAGGTGGGGAGACAGAGGATTTGAGGAGGGAGTTAAAAACCCAAAACAACTGTAGAAGACAATGGGCGTGAGAGTCAATAAGGATGGAAAAAGTAATAATGTTGGGTAGCAATAATGTTGATTAGTGGAGAGGGCAGAGCTAAACAGGAGCAAAGGTTTACTGAATCACTGTGGAGGTGATGCAGGGTTATGGGTTAGTGATATGAAATTGATGAAGGGATAGGGAGCAAATGAGTTGAGTTCAGATGGGGTTTAAGTTTAATTATCTATCTCCTCTTCCCTTTGTACACTTAATTAAGGGGAGCTGGGCATGGTGATTCATTCAATAGTATTTACTGAACGCTTACTAGGTGCAGAGCACTGTACTAGAAGGTTATGATGGAAAATAACCAAGCCGATCTTATCCCAGGAAGCAGTGGGTAGGAAGGGGGAATGGAGGGAGGGGTTAAGTTGAAGAATACTCAGTTTCCCCACATCAATATTTTCTAACCACCTTCTTCTAGTTCATAAGATTATTTTATCAGGGAGATAACACCTGCTGCCTATATTGCTCCAGGCAAATATGTATTTATTTAATCAATCAGTGGCATTTATTAAGCATTTACAGAGTTGAGAGGGTACAATTTACCAGAATTGATAGACATGTTTCAGTCTACAGCAAGTTTACAATTGAACTGTACTATTTTTAGGTTTGCCTCAGGATCTGTGTGATCGGACAATATCCACCCAAATTACACACACCACACCTTTGATGGGGTTGCCCAGTTGTTTGGAATCTCAATCCAGCATCCTAAATATATATTCTCTTTGCCCACTAGCTATATTTGGTCTTGCTAGTGCCAGAGAGGGGGATTTAGGGTTAAAATTATTTCCCTTTTCTACAGATAGGATAAGGCTGAGTATTGAAGCTTAGGTTAAATACCATTTGCCTTTTAGGACAATCTGGTTTAATACTGTTCTGTGACTTTTAAAATAATGTATTCAATACTGAATTAATTGCACCTGGCTACCATTTGACTACATGCATAAGAAACTGTTTATTAGCAAATAATTTGCCTGAAGCTCTAAGGACTGCAAGTGAAATTTAAAAAGAAGTTTCTCCCTTTCTTAGGCTAGGGGACTTTTTTTGAAATCAGTATATAAAACTCAGTAAATTATAACAGGAACCAGACCTTTAAATTCAATAATATCTTTTTGAAACAGCATTGTCATCCACTGACAATTATATCACTCCAGACAAGAAGATACAATACTTGCAAAATAATGGTTTAGTTCTTGAAATTACAGTATGGTGTAAAATTATCATATGTATCAATCAATTGGTGAAGGAAATTAACTCAGTATTTCAACAAGCGCTATGCTGGCTCAACAAGACACAAGAAATGTCAAAAAATATCAGAACATTAAGTGCAAGACTGAGGTAAGGTTGAATAGCCTTATTTATGGCCTTCAAACCTTTAGAGATATGGTGATTGGATAGTTTCTCAAGACTGTTGAATCTGACTATCTGTATCTACACCAGTGCTTTGGAACATAGAAAATGCTGAAAACCATAATATTTTAAAAATAAAATTGCTTTCTCTCAGTAAATTTGCCAAGTAAAAGAGATGGGGAATTGAGGATAACAAGTCACAATAAAACAGGACTTGTGTATTTTGAGTTATCAAGAGCTAGTTGTATAGCCCCAGGTATCAAAAAAGAAGATTTTTTCAAGAAGATTGAGTTCAATAGCCTTACATACCTGAAGTACTGTAAACCTGAGCCAATGTTAAGGAGATTAAAAAATGAGGTTCAATTTAGATTTGTAGCAAAGATTTTCTGGTTTTCAAAATCTGTTAAAAATGGAAGAAGCCCTCTTGGACCAATTTCTAACACCCTTAATAACATCCATCCAACAATCATGCTTAGCACTTATGAATATATGTATATTCCATTATTTTAGCTTTCATCTTGCTACATCTGATTTACTACCATCTACATCCTTGACCTGACCCTTGCTCTGCTATTTATAAATAATTTAATTTGATCTGTCCCTCCTAATTGTAAATTCTTTTTGAGCAGGGAACATATTTAGTGTTTCTATGTATGCTCCCAATGATTTAAATATTGCTCTGCCAGAGTAGACACTCAAATACCTCTGAAGATGAAGGCTGATTCTTTGACAAATTTTTGTTCCCTGAATTTTGAATTCACTTACCATAATTGTATTACAAGATTTTCTTCCAGTAAGAATAGGACATGGAACTAAACTCTTTGTCCTTAGATCACTTAAATCTTTCAGATAGAGGATTCAAAATGCTAGCTGTATAGCCCTTTTGCAATCCCTTACTATTTTATGCCTATATAATATATATAATGATAGTAATGATAATAATGTTGGTATTTGTTAAGTGCTTACTAGGTGGGGAGCACTGTTCTAAGCACTGGGATAGATAGAAGGTAATCAGGTTGTCCCACGTGAGGCTCACAGTGTTAATCCCCTTTTATAGATGAGGTAGGTGGGACACCATGAAGTTAAGTGATTTGCCCAAAGTCCCATAGGCGACAGGTGGTGGAGCCAGGATTAGAACCCTTGACCTCTGACTCCTAAACCCGTGCTCTTTCCACTGAGCCACGCTGCTTCATATAGATATACATAGGTTGCATAAGAACCCTAATAGATAGAAGCTCATTAACCATTGCAGGTTCCAATTAAAAGAGACCCCTATGAGAAAGAAGAAATCATAAAAATCTAAAAGAATAAAAATCAGTAATCTTTTCTCCAGTTTGGTACATAAAGGTATATATACATATACATTGTGAATCAGGGAATTTTTGGTTACTATACCCAAAATATATGACACATCTTATGAATAATTGAATTATATAAGGTAGCTCCAATACAATTCTTGAAAAAGGCAAGTATTTGCTATACCAAAGAAAATGAAGTGACTCCTGTATAAGAAACAATAATGCCTAAGTAACCTAGGATATAAGAAGATATTTTTAGAAATAAGTACTTAACTGGCAGGCAAAAGCCCAGATTTAGCCAGAAAAGTAGACTGGTTGCAGGATTCAAGCCTTATTCTCTCCCACATTAAATAAATTATAAAATACATCATCATAATAAAGAAGTGGTCTAACCCAAGGGAATACTTTTTTGGCAATTTAACAGTCTACATTCTTTCCATCTTGCATGTATTTATTTTTGGTTTGCTTCAGATAGTTTCCCTATTGAATTTGATAAAACTGGAACATAGACAGGAAATGTAAAGACTATATAGTATTATTAGAAGGATTAGTATGAATGCAAAATTTTGCCATCTACTTTGAAAGCTACTTGAATCATCAGGATACAGGATAAAAATACAGTGAAAAAAGTCAGTGAACTTTTCTGGAAGCAGCATTATCAGAGGTTACAGAATAGTCTACCTTCCAGAAACTATTTGGAAGAGATAGCATAGGAAATCTCTCCTCTACACTTCCAAAGGCACACAGTCATGACTCAACAAATCAATCTGAGCGAAAATTAAAATAGAAACTCTACATCAAGGGTGATCAAACCACTAATGAAAATATAGTTTCTACCATAAATTGAATAACCACTACATCTGCGAATCATATTTAATATAATTGAAGTTATTGAGATTCATTTAAAGAATGCAGATACTTTGCTCAAAATTTACAGAATGAGATTTAGAAAAAGATCCATGGCCATCATATACATTTAAAGGGGCACTTTCATGAGTTTCCAAACAAGTGAATAAAAGAAAATGATAATCTTTTCTTCTTTTGAAAACAATAGATATAGTGCAAGACAGAAACCAGCGTAACATAAACAGCAAGTTGTACTATAGAACTCCAGAAAACCAAACATTACTAATTCTTAAGGGTGTAATGTATTTTTAAGACATTAATTACTGCCTGTCTCCAAACATTTCAATTTGTATCTTGCCAGGTAACAGTCACTTGCCCCCAGTCTCTAATTAATTTTCCACAAGTTCTAGAAAAGGTTGCATAAGAACCCTAATAGAAAGCTCATTAACCATTGCAGGTTCCAATTAAAAGAGACCCCTATGAGAAAGAAGAAATCATAAAAATCTAAAAGAATAAAAATAGGTAATCTTTTCTCCCATTTGGTACATAAAAGTATATATAAAATGTGATAGGAGGATGTATTGGACAGCCCTTTCTTTTCACTATGCTCATAAATGAAAAATACAAGGACTTATCCCATCATGACTAGCACATTAGTAACCTCCTTGCTTCCTGTCTCTCTTCAGTCTGTACTTGACTTTGCTACCCATATCGTTTTCCTAAAAAAGGGTTCAGTCTATGATTTCCCCTTCTTCAAGAACTTCCAGTGGTTGCCCGTCCACGTCCACAAACAGAAACATTTTAGCAGTAGTTTTAAAGCACTCAATTACCTTGTTCCTTCCTATCTTACCTCACTGATTTCCTAGTCCAACCCAGCACATTAGAAGAGCAAACTTTGCTCCTCTAATGCCAACCTACTCAGGGTACCTTGAACTTGTCTATCTTGCTGCCAATCCCTTGCCCTCATCCTGCCTCTCACGTAGAACTCCCTCTTCATTCAAATTCGACAGTATACCACCCTCCCTAATTTGAAAGCCTTATTAATAATTATGATGGCATTTGTTAAGTTCTTACTACGTGCCAAGCACTGTTCTAAATGCTGGTGTAGATACAAGGTAATCAGGTTGCCCCACATGGGGCTCACAGTCTTAATCCCCATTTTACAGATAAAGGAACTGAGGCACAGAGAAGTTAAGTGACTTGCCCACAACAGACAAGTGGTGGAGTAAGGATTTGAACCCATGACCTCTTACTCCCAGGCCCATTCTCTTTCCATTAAGCCACGCTGCTCCTCATTAAAATCAAAACTCCTCCAAAAGGCTTGCCTGACAGCCCTCATTTCCTCTATTCCCTCTTCCTTCTGTGTTGTTCTCACACTTGCATCTGTACCCTTTAAGCACTTGATATTCACTCTACACTCATCTCCACAGCATTTATGAACATACCTATAACTTCTTTTAATGTTTGTCTCCCCTTGTATATTGCAAGTTGCTTGTTGGGCAAGTAACAAATCTACTAACTCCATTATATTATACTCTCCCAAGGACCTAGTACAGTGCCCTGTATTCATTCATTCATTCAATAGTATTTATTGAGTGCTTACTATGTGCAGAGCACTGTACTAAGCGCTTGGAATGAACAAGTCGGCAACAGATAGAGACAGTCCCTGCCGTTTGACGGGCTTACAGTCTAATCGGGAGAGACAGACAGACAAGAACAATGGCAATAAATAGAGTCAAGGGGAAGAACATCTCGTAAAAACAATGGCAACTAAATAGAATCAAGGCGATGTACATTTCATTAACAAAATAAATAGGGTACAGCAAAAGTGCTCTATAAATACTACTGATCGATTGATTATGAGAGAAGAAAAGCAAGAATAACATCTTTTTGGTATCTCCCAATTGTAGGAGATATTGGTGATAGCAAACTATCTGTATTTTATTAAATCTCAGTATGACAGATTTTATATGTCAGAAATGTGATTTGAATCCTTAATTTAATAACTTTGAAACAGGCATGGGAATATATGATCATCCAAAGCATATTTATGTTGTATCTGGTTACTAAACATGGGTTTTTAACTCTAGTCCATAACCAGTAACCACTATCCTCTATCCTCTAACCACAACTAGTCATTGTCACTAATCAAGGTCAGTTTTACAAGGAAGAGAAGTCTTTAGCACTGATAATATTTTAAATAGAAAAGTATTTTGCAACGAGATATTGTTGAACATGTTCAAAAAACCTCATAGGCATTAATCTTGTAGCAATATGAATTAATTAACTTGAGGTGGAATGAAGTTATCCTGTACCAAGCCAAATAAAGGAAACTTCCTATACACTTGAGAGTCTTGGTATGCCAAGAATCGTTTGATGGTACCCATATTTGAGAAGTGATCATCAAGAGAAAAAAGCGGAAGACAAATGAATCTTGGCAGGGCAGTGCTTAGACTTTTTAAAGTTGTCAACTTGTCATTTTCAGAGACTTTTATGTTTAATTAAAATAATTTCACACTATCTGAAGTCTACTTTTCTTGATCTGACAGAAATTATTTCTACAAAAAATACCAGACATAAAATACATTTTATAAGATTTATTTTTGTAGGTAACTATAATATTAAATTTGTCTTTGTGTTCTCCTTCTTCACATTATGGAAGGCTACTTAATGTGTCCTGGAATTTTGATCTTCCCAAATCTATATCAGTCAATAGTATTTATTAAGTGTTAATCCTGTGCAGAGCATTTAATTAATTTATTAATTCAATCATATTTATTGAGCACTTAATATGTGCAGGGCACTGTATTAAGTGCTTGGAGAGTACAATTCAGCAACATATAGAGACAATCCCTGACCACAACAGGCTCATAGTCTAGAAGAGGGGAGACAGACAACAAAACCAATAAACAGGCATCAGCAACATCAATATGAATAAATAGAATTATATATATATAATTAATATAAATGAAGAAAATTATAAGTCTTTAGACTATGAGCCTGTTGTTGGGCAGGGATAGTCTCTGTTGCTGAATTGTACATTCCAAGTGCTTAGTACAGTGCTCTGCACACAATAAGCATTCAATAAATAGGATTGAATAAATGAATTATAAATATGTACATATTCATTGTCAGTTGTATTTATTGAGCACTTAGTGTGTACAGAGCACTGTACTATGTACTTAGAAAGTACAGTTTGGGAACCAACAGAGACAATCCCTACTCAACAATGGGCTCACAGTCTAGAACAGTGAAGACAGACAACGAAACAAAGCAAGTAAACACGTATCAGTAGCATCACTATAAATAAATAGAATTATACATATATATTACATATATAATCCTTATATATACATATATACATTAATAGAAAATAAATAGAATAATATACATGTACATGTATACACAAGTGCTGTGGGGAGGGGAGGGAGATAGAGTAGAGGGAGAGAGTCAGTGTGATGGGGAGGGGAGGAGGAGCAGAGGAAAAGGGGGGCTTAGTCTGGGAAGGTCTCCTGGAGGAGGTGAGCCTTCAGTAGAGTTGAAGTGTTAAGTATTAAGTGTTTAGAAGACTACCATAGTTAATAGACATAGTTCCTTCCTGCAAGGAGTTTAAAATAGATCAGAGATAAGAGGCACTAAAATTAATAACCGATAACTGATCATTAATAACTGAAGTAATAAAAAAACACTGCTGTACGTAACTGCTACAGGGGAAGTAGAGTAAGGTATGTATACACCCAAGAGCTTAGTTGACACAGAAGTGGCTACTGAAGGGGAAATAGGGTGGGGAGATGATATATTAGAGAAGCTTTCCCAGGGAGGATGTAATTTCAGAAAGACCTTGAAGATGGGGAGAATGGTGGTTTGTCACCTATGACAAGGAGATTCCCAGGCTAAAAGGAGCATATGAGCAACAGATCAGTAACAAGAGAGATGACAGTGAGGTACTGTGGGTACATTGGTTTGAAAGAAGCAAAGTGTGCAATTTGCAGTGTAGGGAGAGAGAAGTGAGTTTAAGTGAGGAAAGGAGGAAGAGAGAGCTGATTAAGTGCCCTAAAGCCAAGATTCTATTATATTTGAGGTCTCTGCATTGCTAGGAGTCCTATCTCTCCACAGGATGAGCCAGAATTTAATACAGTGAGCACTCAATAAATACCATTCACCAATTCTCAGATTGATCTAGATACAGATTAATGTGGTTACATTGGTGGCCCTAACAACAATAGCTGAATATAAATCCTCAAGACATCAATAAGATTGCAGAACATCTCTGTAGAAGACTCTTGTTATATCGAATGCAGTTCCTATAGCATGTAAGCTGTATTAGTTATATATAGACAAGGAAAAAAAGATTCACAGAGATAAAATCATCTCACAATACAAGCTACAACCTGAACTAAAACACTTATTGGAGTGTCACCTAAAATTTATTCTTACAGGCAACCCAGAAATGCTGCACACATTGTGTTAATACTACTAAGCAAGATAAAGTCTGAGAATTGAAGCCAAGAATCATCCAAAGCTGTGTCCCCTACTGTGAACCTCCTGTGGAATAAGGGAATGTGTCTTATCTGTTTGTCTTGTATCTTCCCCAGCATCCAGTATAGTACTTGGTACATAATAAGCACTTGATACATAATCTTCATCATTTGGCTTAGCTATGCAATCACAAGCTTTACAAAGTCCCTCTTCCTCACATATTGCTTTTTCAACTATTTGTGTTTACAGAGTAGGTCACTTTAGCAAGCTGTCAAACCTTACTTACTCTACAACTATCTTCAAGTCTGTGGGAACCACAGATACAAGAATTCATTTTGAGAATTGCTGTGTAGTGCTGTGATTGAATGAATGATGAATGAATGTATTGATTTGAATTTACTTTGGACAGAAGAAGGCTTTTCTATGAAGTGAAGTTGAGCTGAGAAACTAACAAACCAGTCTTGAAGATAGTTATAATGTAAGTAAGGTTTGACAACTTTAGTACTAAAGTGACCTACTGTGGAAACACAAGTAGTTGAAAAAGCAGTAGTGAGGATGTGGGACTTTGTAAAGCTTGTGATTGCATAGCTAAGCCAAATGATGAAGATTACATGTTAAGTGCTTATTAATTGCCAAGCACTATAATAAGTGCTGGGGGAGATACAAGATAATCAGATAAGACACAGTTCCTTGTTCCACAGGAGGATCACAATAGGGCACACATATTTGGATCATTCATGGATTCAATTTTCAGACTTTATTTAAATGAGTAGAGGTAACACCTTGTATTCATTCTGAGAAACTAGCAAACCATTGTTAACAAACTTTTCCTAAGGAGGTTCCTGCCTTTCTACAAGAGAACAAAAGTCTAAAGAGTGTAATTAATGATTGTAACTCCCTAAAATAAAGCAAGGAGAGATTAATGTAGACACTCAACAATCTTGAACTCTGGGTTTACAGAGGTCTGCTCAGCCCCAAAATACCACCCCAACTCACCATCTTTCCCAGTAAAGCTTCTGGTTGAGGAATTCTTTCCCAAACAGCCTGCATTACTATGTATGGCTCCTAAAGATTATATTTCAGGGAAAAAGTTGGGAGAGGAGGCTCTATGTCTCCGGAGTTCCTTTAAAATTCATACCGCTTCAGTTTCTTTCCTCATCTTCTCAATTAACCCAACCTTTAGGTGGGTGTTAGTGGTTAACAAAAAAGGTGCTAATTAGGGGCACTTTCACCACCATCCCCTAGCTCCTCATGTTTCTCAGGAATCTGTTGATTCCTATGGTTGGGAGAGGTCATTAAATTGATAATGAATAAAAAGAGGAAAGGTGTGATATTTTACCACTTTGAACTGTCCTTAACTCACAAATTGAAACCCTCAATACCACCTTTCCACTGAACTCAACTTCTTTGCTTCCCTGTCCCTCATTCAATGATTCATTCAATTCATTCATTGATTCATTCAATTGTATTTATTAAGTGCTTACTCTGTGCAGAGCACTATACTAAGTGCTTGGGAGAGTACAGTAAAACAATAAGCAGATGCATTCCCTGCCCATAACAATTTTATAATCTAGAGGGGGAGATAGGCACTAATATAAATATATAAATTACAGAGAAGTAGCATGGTATAGTGGATAGAACACGGGCCTGGGAGTCAGAAGGTCATGGGTTCTAATTCCTGTTCCACCACTTGAATGCTGTGTGACCTTGGGCAAGTCATTGTACTTCTCAGGGCCTCAGTCGCCTCATCTGTAAAATGGACTTGGAGACTGTGAGCCCCACGTGGGACAGGGACTGTGTCCCACCCAATTTGCTTGTATCCACCCCAGTGTTTAGTACAGTGCCTGGCACTTAGTAAGTGCTTAACAAATATCACATTTATTATTATATATATGTACATAAGAGCTGTGGGGCTGGGAGGGAGGGATGAATAAAGGGAGCAAGTCGGGGTGATGCAGAAGAGAGTGGAAGAGAAAAGGAGGGCTTAGTCAGAGAAGACCTCTTGGAGGAGATATGTTTTCAATAAGGCTTTGAAGAGAGTAATTGTCGGGTTTGAGAAGGGAGGGCGTTTCAGACCAGGGCAGGATGTGCGAGGGGTCAGTGGCAAGATAGACCAGATTGAGGTACAGTGAGAAGGTTAGCATTAGAGGAGCAAAGTGTGTGGGCAAGGTTGTAGTAGGAGAGTAGCAAGTAGCAAGGTGAGGTAGGAGGGTTCAAGGTGATTGAGTGCTTTGAAGCTAATGTTGAGGAGTTTTTGTTTGATGTGGAGCTGAATGAGCAACTACTGGAGTTTTTTGAGGAGAGGGGAATCATGTCCTGAGTGTTTCTGCAGAAATTGATCTGGGCAGAAGATTGAAATATGGACTGGAGTGGGGAGAGACAGGAGACTGGGAGGTCAGCAAGAAGACTGATACAGTAATCAAGGTGGGACAGGATAAGTGATTATTTTAACGTGTTGGAAGTTTGGGTGGAGAGGAAAGGGCAAATTTTAGCGGTGTTGTGAAGGTGGAACTGACAGAATTTAGTGATAGACTAAATACATGGGTTGAATGAGAGAGAGATAGAGAGAGAGAGAGAGAGAGAGGATTCCAGGGTAATGACAAGGTTATATGCTTGTTAGACAGAAAGGATGGTGGTGTCATCTTCAGTTATAGGAAAATCATGGGGAGGACAGAGTTTGGTGGGAAGATAAGGAGTCCTATTTTGGACAATATGAGCTTGAGGTGATGAGAGTATATACCAAGTAGAGATCTTTTGAAGGGAGGAGGAAATGTGAGACTGCAGAGAGGGAGAAAAATCAGAGCTGGAGATGTAGATTTGGGTATCATCCACTTAAAGGGCAAGTAGTTGAAGCTATGGGAGCAAATGAGTTCTCCAATGGAATATATATATAGATAGAGAATAGACAGGGACCCAGAAATGAACCTTGAGGGACACCTACACTGGGAGGAAGAGGAGCAGCCCATGAAAGACATTGGGAATGATTGGCCAGAGAATAATAATAATGACATTCATTAAGGGTATTCATTAAGTGCTTACCATGTTCCAAGCACTGTTCTAAGAGCTGGGGGAGATAAAAGGTTATTACTTGTCTGTCCGTCTCCCCCGATTAGACTGTAAGCCCGTCAAACGGCAGGGACTGTCTCTATCTGTTGCCGACCTGTTCATCCCAAGCGCTTAGTACAGTGCTCTGCACATAGTAAGCGCTCAATAAATACTATTGAATGAAGGTTGACCCAGGTGGGGCTCATAGTCTTAATCCCCATTTTACAGATGAGGTAAATGAGGCACAGAGAATAGTTTGATAACTGCTTACTATGTGCCAAGCACTGTTCTAAGCACTGGGGTAGATGCAAGGTAATCAGTTTGGACACAGTCCATGTCACTCATAGGGTTCACAGTCTTGATCCCCATTTTACAGATGAGAGAACTGGGGCATAGTGAAGTTAAGTGACTTGCCAAAGGTCACACGGCACATATGTGGCAGACCTGGGATAATAAGAGGAGAACTAGGAAAGGACATTGTCAGTGAAGCTGAGGTTGGATAATGTTTCCAGGAGGAGGTGGTCAACAGTGTCCCTCAACTGACCCAATCTCTTCAGACCTTATGAAAACACTTGTCTCCTCTTCTTCCCTCCCTGACCACCACTGTAAACTTCTCCTATCCTAAAATCTTTTCCTTGAACCATTGGTAGCCTAGATCTAGAGCCCATTTCTCTCCTTCCATTCCTCTCCAAACTCCTTGAATGAGTTGTCTTCACAGGCTACCTCCATTTCCTCTCCTCAGTCCCCTGCAATCTGGCTTCTGTCCCCTTCACTCGACATAACGTCCCTGTTCAAGATCACCAATAACCTCCTTCTTGTAAAATACAATGACCTCTACTCCAACCTAATCCTCCTCAACACTTCAACTGTCTTCAACATTGTGGGCCACTCTGTTCCCCTGGAAAGATAATGTACCTTGGTTTCACTGAAACTGTCTTCTCTTAGTTCCCCTACTGCTTTGTCTTCTTCCTCTAAGTTTCTTTTGCTGGCTCCTCTACCTCCCACCATCTAATTGTGGGTGTCTTAAGGCTCAGTTCAGGCCCCCTTCTATTCTTCATTTACACATACTCCCTTGGAGTACTCATTTGTTTCCATGCTTCAACTACCTGCATTGCCTAGTAGATAGATTACAGAGTGGGTACTGGCAGAGTCCCACTTGTCGGCTGTCTGACTCTGGGCATGTTACTTCACTTAGAGAAGCAGTGTGACTCAGTGGAAAGAGCCCGGGCTTGAGAGTCAGAGGTAATGGGTTCTAATCCCGGCTCCGCACTTGTCAGCTGTGTGACTGTGGGAAAGTCAGTTAATTTCTCTGGGCCTCAGTTACCTCATCTATAAAATGGGGATTAACTGTGAGTTTCACGTGGGACAACCTGATTACCCTGTAGCTACCCCAGCACTTATAACAGTGCTCTGCACATAGTAAACACTTAACAAATACCAACATTATTATTATTCACTTTTCTGTGCCTCAGTTACCTCATCTGTAAAATGGAGATTAAGAGTGTGAGCCCCCATGTGGGACAGGGATTATGTCCAAACTGACTTGCTTGTATCCACCCCAGCACTAAGTACCTGTCTGGCACTGTAACATAGTAGGAGCTTAACAAATACCAAAATTATTATTATTATTATGATTCCCAAATCTACCTCTGACCTCGCTCCATCTCTGCATCTGATATTTCCCTCTGTCTTCAAATCACCTCCACTAGGGTGTCCCACCAACAATTTAAACACAGCATTTCCAAAACAGAACCACTATCTTCCCATCCAAACTCTGTCCTACCCCTATCCTACCTACCCATAACTGTAGACAAAACCATGTAGACAAGACCACTCCTCTCCCTTTCAAATAAACCTGTAACCTTGGCAATAACAACTTATCTCTTATTTAACTCACATATTCAGTGTCATGAAACCCTATGAGTTCTACCTTCACAACATCATTACAATCTGCCTTTTTCTCTCCATCCAAACTACTACTATGCTGATCCAAGCACTAGTCATATCTATTCTTGACAATTGCTTCTTACTGACTTCCCTGCCTCCAGTCTCTTCACTCTCTAGGCCTTACTTCACTCTGCTATCAAGATGATTCTTCTAAAAAAAAAATTCAGTTCACATCTCTCTACTTTTCAAGCACCTCAAATTGCTTCCCAACAACTTCTGATCAAACAGAAACTCCTTATCCATTTACTTCAAGGCAGTATTCAGCTCACTCTTTCTCATTTTATGATCTGCCACTTGTCAGTTGTGTGACTGTGGCAAGACACAACTTCTCTGTGCCTCAGTTACCTCATCTGTAAAATGGGGATTAAGACTGTGAGCCCCACGTGGGACACCCTGATTCCCCTGTGTCTACCCCAGCGCTTAGAACAGTGCTCTGAACATAGTAGGCGCT